>NW_027361738.1:64025000-64670000 GCF_039654945.1 Dendrobates tinctorius | reverse complement strand
GCTACTGTACATGACAGATAATGTCCCAAAAGTTCTCATTTGGTTTCAGGTCTGAGAAACATGAGGATCAGTCAGTGGCATCAATGCTTTCATCATCCAGAAACTCAATACACAATATGGTCGCATGAGATGTGTATTGTCCTGCACCAGGGGAACCCAAGTCCACTACAACAGCATAAGATTTGACCTTAACTCTGAGAATTTCATCCCGGTAACTAACAGCTGACAGTTTACCATTGGTATCATATGGATGTTTGTGTGACCTTCCGAGGATATGCCCTCTCCACCACCAGTGACCTACCATCAAACTAGCCATGTTGCATAATGTGCAGGCAGCATAATGTTCAAAATGGCATCTCGAGATTCTTTCATGTCTGTCACATGTGCTCTTTGGGAACCTGCTCTCAACTATGAAGAGAATTCAGCATCAATAGCGGACCAGTCAATTCTGCTTTCTAGTGAATGTCAATCAATCTACATAGCTACATGGTGCTGGGAGATAAGTACAGTTCCCACTACAGGACTTCGGACCCTTATACCCTCCACATGGACTCTATTTCTGACAGTTTGGTCAGAAACATACACACCAAAACCTGATGAAGGTCATTCTAGAAACCTTAGGCAGTGCTCCTCCTGTTTCTCTTTGCACAACAGAGAAGATATTGGTCATGCTGCTGGGTTAATGCCCTTCTATGGCCCTGTCCAGCTCTCCTTGTGATGTTACCCATGTCCTGGTATCTATGCCAATTTTTGAGACTATATTGGGAGGCTAAGCAAATCTTCTTGTGATGACATGTATGGATCTGCTATTCCTGGAGGAGCTGTTCTACCTGTGGAACCTAATTGGGCTTGTTGTAGCTGTTTTCATTCTGACCCAGAGTCAGATATGCCAGATCACCAGTGAGGCCAAATTAGGAGTTTACGCCCTTAATTTACAAGCGCTTGGACAAAAAAGAAAACTGCACACTGATTGTGAGCAAGTCACTTTTATCTGACGCAATGAAACACAAGGCAATCTTTTATACCATTTACAAGAATATGTAATTCTATGGAGCTCATGTGGCCCCCACCGTTTACCCAGGGTCATACCTTGTTTACCAAGTACCCAGAAAATGTTGTGGCTGACTATTGAGAACATACATGATAAGAAGCATATTTTCCTTGAAGAGGTGACCGGCAAAACTGCTGTGTCATAAGAATAAATTCTAGCAATGAAAGGCAAAATGCAAATGAAGAATTAAAGGCAGTTAAGGGCATTTAAACGCAAACCATTAACCCTTCTATATCACCACCTCATGCTATCAGTACTGACATGGACATAGCATAGCAAAATGCAAAACTAGAGAAGAATCAGTCTGAAAGGAGATTTTCTACATCTAGATGGGCAGACCCCTGGATGCTCAGGTCCGGGAGGTTCAGCCAAACAGTTAAAAAAAAAGTTTGTGTTCGGGTACCAGAACAGAACCCGAACCCCATTCACTTAAATGGGGAGCATGAAAATCTAGTATTTGCCGTGATATCATTTGCATGAGAGTGCGGCAAACACAGCCTCTGATCGGTGGTAAAATCATTACCGCTGGTCAAACATTTGCATTTCCCAGGCTGTCAAATGACAGCATGAGCCCACAGCTCCAATCAGAGGTAAAAAGTTTACCTTCCGTCACTGGACTACTACTCTCATCAGTCTACGCCTGCTGATGCTTATAATAGCGATTGGCGTCTGCGTTGTAAATAATTTAAAAAAAACCCAGCATGGGTTCACCTGCATTTTTGATAACCAAACAGGCAAAACTGACAGCTGCGGGATGCAACCTTCAGCTACCAGCTTAAGGCTAGTTTCACACTAGCGTTCGTGGGCGCAGCGCAGGGCCACCGCTAAGCTCCGCCTCCAGCCGCGCCCCCTCCGGTCAGTATTTAGAGTTGAATATGGTGATCGTGCGCTGACCATGCGCTGGTCTGATTTTGCTGGCGCTGCACCCTTTTGGCGCTGCGCCCAGAGCACAAAAATGCAACACAGCACGTTTTTGTGCACTGGGCGCATTGCCAAAAGGGTGCAGCGCCAGCAAAATTGGACCAGCGCATGGTCACCGCACGATCAGCGTATCCAACGCTAAATATAGGATACGCTGATCGCATACAGCCTCATGCAATCAGAGGAGGAACTGACCAGAGGGGGCACGGCCAGGGGCAGGGCTTAGCGATGGCCCTGCGCTGCGCCCACGAATGCTAGTGTGAAACTAGCCTAAGCAAGTTTGGATATTAAGAATAGAGGGGTCCCCATGCCTTTTTAAAACTTTGTTTAAATAAATAAATGTAAACAACGATGTGGGGTCCCCCTCATTTTTGACAACCAGCCAAGCTAAAGCAGACAGCTGGGGGGCCAGGGATATTGCCCCCAGCCTAAAAAATAGCCACGTGCAGCTGCCCAGCAAAGGCGCATCTATTAGATACTCCAATTCTAGCACATTGGGAAAAGCCGGGCAAAGTTTCAGAATTGGAGCATCTAATAGATGCACCTTTGTTGGGCTGCTGTGGGCTGCTATTTTTAGACTGGGGGCCAATATCTGTTGTCCCTTACCAGCCTGAGAATACCAGCCCCTAGATGTCTGCTTGAGCTTGACTAATTTTCAAAAATGGGGGGGGACCTCACACCGTTTTTTAAAAATATTTATTTAAATAATTTAAAAAACTTGCATGGGGACCCCTCTATTCTTCAAAACGAGCCTGTAGCTGTCAGTTTGCCTTTCTGGTTATCAAAAACGCAGGGGAACCCATTGCATTTTTTTTTTAATTATTTATTAAGAATGCAGGCCCCAGCTAATGAATATTCCTCTTAGCAGAGACAGTGTTTGCTGCGCTGTTATGCACATGACAGCATGAGAAACACCCAGTGTTCAGGGTGCCGAATCCGAACACATAGTTCCTGGTGAATTCCATGTTCGGGGTCCGTCCCCAAACAGTAGGTGTTTGGTACGGACCCCAATCTTTACTGTTCGGGTTTGCCTATCTCTACTGGTTGTCAACTAAATTTCCCCCCTCCTCCCCAAAAAAGATACTAAAATAAAGCAAAATGGCGTATCACTCATAATGCTACTTGCTTCTAGAGATGAGATGAGCTTAAAAAAAGGTGCAATTTAAAAGTTGATCAGTTAATAAAATTTGCCCCAATTAAATACTATTAAACGCCATTTCCAACTTCAGTCTCTCCCCAGTTTGAAATGGCTGCTGAAATAAAACAATAGATTGCTTTAAACTGTACTGTGAGTGTAGTCAACGTATTAATTAGTACACCCTAAGAGAAATGTGTCATCCAAAAATTACTTGTTTGAAACAAGTTTTTATGTCAAATGTATTTTTTTTAATAAATAATGCACTGTTTAATTTTCCATATCACTTTTTACATAAAAAAAAATCAGAAATCTTGCAACATTCTCAGTGCCCACTACGTCTAATACTAACGTCTTATTTCCAGTTCTTTTCAGCAGTTACATGGACAGCAGCAATAGTCTAGCTCTGATCTAAGCATTTTCTGAGCAAAGGTCATTGTGAAGGGAAAAAGAAGAGATGTGCTGTGACATTATCAAGTGTGAATGGTGAATCCTGTGATATGTGCAGTATTTAGAAAAGTTATCTGTTATTGCAATCCTGTCTGTGATGATTGTCATGATTCCACTCCTCAATGTGTTTGGGATGCAGTTACTGACAGGTCAGCCCTCCAATCTGGTGCAGGGGCGTGCTGAAGCTGTCAGCACTTTGATTGATAGCTCAGCCATCCAATCTGGTGCAGGGGTGTGCTGAAGCTGTCAGTACTTTGATTGATAGCTCAGCCATCCAATCTGGTGCAGGGGTGTGCTGAAGCTGTCAGCACTTTGATTGATAGCTCAGCCATCCAATCTGGTGCAGGGGCATGCTGAAGCTGTCAGCACTTTGATTGATAGCTCAGCCATCCAATCTGGTGCAGGGGTGTGCTGAAGCTGTCAGTACTTTGACTGACAGCTCAGTCATCCAGTCCGCTGCAGGGCCGTGCTGAGCTGTAGTTGTTTTAATTGATGGCCAGTCTCAGACTGGGAGCTTCTCGGCTGTGTTCAGGCGTTCCCTGTCCCAGGTTAGTCTCAGATCTCTGTCAGACGTACATTTAGCTGTGTGTGGTTTGTCTCTCTATGCCTTGTGTTTTACTTGTGGATCTTTTTGCTGCCTGACCTTGGACCTTGTTCTGGCTATCCGTTTTGTCTGCTTCCTTTGCTCTGATCTGCTTTCCTCCTGGTATTTTGATCTCGGGCTGTTACCTCTTGCCTCTTTCCTCTGTTTATGACGTACCGTCTTGGCTTTTGACCTCGGACTCATTGACTACCTTGACTCTCGGCATGTCCGCGAGAAGTAACTCAGCATCATAATGATAATGAGAATTCTGAAAAGTTTTCATTGTAGAACAGTAAGTGTAAGTCTAGTATTAGACCTAATGTTCAGTGTTCAAAATTCTGATTTTTTTAAACACAGATAGCGATGTGGAACGTTAAAAGAAGCATCACCTTTTTTTAAGACTACAGTTATCTTAAAAATGGGATTTAAACAATTGGTAATTTTCTGACGACATGTTCCCTTTCAAAGAAATATCAATGGACTAAATACTAACCTCGCAGATTTTGCATTAATAATTGAAAAATCTAACTTGTGGTACTTCTTAGATCATTTAATATAAATGGCAGATTTCTCAAGGAAAGTAGCTTTAATATCTTTTCCCTTCATGCTTCATTCAACTCCAGGTATAGTAGCTGTATAAAACTGAAAGCAGAGAAAATAGTTATTAATGAAATGACCTCTATAAAAGTCATTCAGCAGGAATTCACTCAGCTAGCCACCGCAGAAACACACCTAACTATCAGTGACAAGATCAATTGATCTTGAGGTCAGGAAGACTAAAGGAGAGACCTGCCAGTTTACAATGATATTTACTGTGTGATCTTCAACATTTATATCACATCACCAAAATGCATTTATTGCATGGCCTATAAGTCTCCTTACACCGGCATGTCATTCTCCACAAGGACTTCACAAGGACTTCTAGGATTGCTACTATAACGTATCTAAACAATATAACAAGTAGAACCAAGATCAAAAATTGCAGACATGTTTTCTTCTACTGGTTGAAGCTATTGATGCAGGACCTTTCTGTTCTGTTGTGTTGGCATCTTCACAATTGAACAAATGTTACCCTGGACATGGAAATACATAACACTTAATAGTCATTGTGGATTACATGAAGGATGGCTCACCTTTCTTAGCGAGGCAGAATTGTCCCAAGGCGGTCCACTTTCCATGGGTCACCCATCATGGTTCATCCCTACTGAATTATGCCATTTGGTAAGGTCACCAGGCAGATTGGAAATCATAAGTGTATGGGATTTACTATTCTTCTATGATTGCTGGTTCATAGTCTTCACTAAGCAGCATCAAGAGGACTTAAAGATCCTCCAAAATATTGAAAAATCAGCAGAAAAAAAGGCAGAGATGTTTACCTGCCCAGGCCACCAAGCAAATGCACCAACAGGATGCAGTGGACCCATTTAACACAGGCGCAAAAATGCCGATGAGACAACCACTCACAACCTGCCAATCAATGGAGGGGGTGGCTCTTTGGCATATTAATGCACAAAAAAGGTCTGTTCACACACAGGCGATGCAGAGCATTTGGCTTACAGCCTATTGGTCACGCCCATACTATTAGATTAGGCGGGCTGCCCAGTGCTATCTAGAATGCTTCCCATGTGAACAGACAGCACAGTGTGAAACAGCGCTGCATACAGACCTTTTTTGTGCATTAATATGCCAAACAGTTTTCTATGCATACCCCAGTTTAATCTGTGCAAGTTCAAGGCTCGTTAAAGGTTCAAAACTGATTTTTAGGATTCCTACATCCAATAGGTGGCACTAGAGTTCAAGTCCTCTTCCTCTCTGAAGTGACAATTTGCATATTTAATTCCCCAGAGAAGCCTGCATGGCCTATAAGTCTCCTTACACAGGCAAGTCAGGCACGTCTCTCTACACAAGATGAAATGTTACCCCTTAGAACCCAATCATGGCACAGATTTCCATGTCTGATTCTGATTCCACCTGTTCAGTCATGTCTAACCATTGGATACCCTTTCTGATGTTTATCGTCATGTTTTTCCATGTTTGTTACATCCTAATATTGTTGATTATTGGCGGTCAGTTGTTGGTTCTTTGATTGATATATTTAGCAATTGTTTTGTGGCCACAGTATTTATAGTTTGAGGTCAATAATAGAAATCATTAAGAGTTTTTACTAACCAGGGACTGGTATGTCCACCAGTGAGCCGTTAGATTGGAAAAGGTGACTGTTTCATAAATTAGAAGGAGATTTGGATTATGTAACTTATGTTTAAGTAACTAAGTGAAAATTGTGTCCAACATCTAACCAAATGATAACATCTATATGGTTATTTACTAAATGAATGATGATTATTGATATCAAAATTCCATGAAAAATAATACAAAGGAGATGATGCTCATGGCCGACAGGGATCAGCTGCTCTGGTAAGTCTTTAGGCTTATTATTATAGGCTCACTGCTTGTGACGTAGATAAAAGTGACAGCTAAGCTGGCATTTTCTTCTTCACATAATTAACTGAGACTTTTGACCTTGTCCAGACGCCAGACTAGTTTAATGAGAACTTGTCGGGAGCTTTTGAGTAACCTAATTAAATTGCTTGGTAGAATAGTGAGAGACAAGTTAAACCATACCTTCCTGGTCACAGTAGGATACTCCATAACCTGTAAAATCAATTTCAGCTGTATGTCAATGAGGTTGTAAGTGCACCGACGGCTATAAAATTTCTCGCCTAGCATCACCCACATCTGTTCAGTGCCTCTATGTTTTCAGGGATTGATGCCAGGCAGTGAAATTGCAAAGGATTGGTGCACTTGTCTGGAATTAGCCTGCCCTCAGTGAAGAGTGCTGGAATGGTAGTCACCATTCACAGACAAGCCTTGAGGCAGGGTAGTCATATGTTCTGGGGTCAGATACCAAGAGAGCATCTAATAAGCAAAAGGAAAAAGATTAAGGCAAAGTCAGGTCACGGTCTGAGGTCAGAATGCAAGGAGTATAGCGGATCAGAGCAAAGGGGTGGAGCAAGTGGATAGCACAGAATACCTTGCAAACAGTATGACCGGCAGAGATCTGAGCTGAGAGCTCTGCTATTTAGAAAGGCATTAGTTAGAAACAGGGAGCACCTGCAATAAGCCTAACACCTCCCAGTCTCCTATTGGACTGCTGAACTGTCAATCAAAGTACCAACAGCTAGGCACATACCTGCACCAGATTGGGTGACTAAGCTGTCTTTCAATGCACTGACAGTTCAACACACCCCTGCACCTGATTGGATGACTGAGCTATCACTCACTGTGACTGAGACACGCTGAGGGATTAAACAAGTGCAAGATGATGATGGTAGACTTTGTGGACAACTGGGAGGAGTAGGATTATTTCTGTGCAAAGCTGAGGAATATTTTGCCACAAAATAAATAAATGGCTGATAATGAAAAGCAATTGAATGTGTCAAACCAGAAAGGGGGAAGGGAGGAGTCTCAACATCTAAAGGAAAGAAGGTTTAATCATAGTCACAGACGTAGATTATTTTCTGTAAGGGCAGAATAGTGAAATTATGGATTCTTTATTGTAAGAGCAGTGAGACTATGGATTCTTTACTGTAAGAGCAGTGAAATTATAGATTCTTTACTGTAAGAGCAGTGAGACTATATATTATTTACTGTAAGAGCAGTGAGACTATGGATTCTTTATTGTAAGAGCAGTGAGACTATGGATTCTTTACTGTAAGAGCAGTGAGATTATAAATTATTTACTGTAAGAGCAGTGAGACTATGGATTCTTTACTGTAAGAGCAGTGAGATTATAGATTCTTTACTGTAAGAGCAGTGAGACTATGGATTCTTTACTGTAATAGCAGTGAGACTATAGATTCTTTACTGTAAGAGCAGTAAGACTATGGATTCCTTACTGTAAGAGTAGTGAGACTATGGATTCTTTACTGAAAGAGCAGTGAGACTATGGATTCTTTACTGTTAGAGCAGTGAAACTATAGATTCTTTACTGTAAGAGAAGTGAGATTATAGATTCTTTACTGTAAGAGCAGTGCGACTATATATTCTTTACTGTAAGAGCAGTGAGACTATGGATTCTTTACTGTAAGAGCAGTGAGACTATGGATTCTTTACTGTAAGAGTAGTGAGACTATGGATTCTTTACTGTTAGAGCAGTGAGACTATAGATTCCTTACTGTAAGAGCAGTGAGACTATAGATTCTTTACTGTAAGAGCAGTGCGACTATATATTCTTTACTGTAAGAGCAGTGAGACTATGGATTCTTTACTGTTAGAGCAGTGAGACTATAGATTCTTTACTGTAAGAGTAGTGAGACTATGGATTCTTTACTGTAAGAGCAGTGTGACTATGGATTCTTTACTGTTAGAGCAGTGAGACTATAGATTCTTTACTGTAAGAGTAGTGAGACTATGGATTCTTTACTGTAAGAGCAGTGAGACTATAGATTCTTTACTGTAAGAGTAGTGAGACTATGGATTCTTTACTGTAAGAGTAGTGAGACTATATATTCTTTACTGTAAGAGCAGTGAGACTATGGATTCTTTACTGTTAGAGCAGTGAGACTATAGATTCTTTACTGTAAGAGTAGTGAGACTATGGATTCTTTACTGTAAGAGCAGTGAGACTATAGATTCTTTACTGTAAGAGCAGTGAGACTATGGATTGCTTACTGTAAGAGCAGTGAGACTTTGGATTCTTTACTGTAAGAGCAGTGAAATTATAGATTCTTTACTGTAAGAGTAGTGAGAATATGGATTCTTTACTGAAAGAGCAGTGAGACTATGGATTCTTTACTGTAAGTACAGTGAGATTATGGAAATATCTGCCACATGATGTTGTAAGGGTCGATTCACTAAAAAAAGTTCATGAAGGGCATGGATACCTTTCTTGGAAAATATAATATTACCAGATAAGGGTACTAGCTTTTGAAATTAGATGTTGATCCTGCGAACTAGTCTGTAGGTGAAGTTGGCAAAGACTTTTTTCCCTAATATGGGGCTATTTGTCTTCCTCTGGATCAACATGTTAGGCTATAGGTTACGCTTGATGGACTTATGTCTACCTTCAACCTTAAAAATTATGAAACTGATGTAAGGTTCAAAATCCCCTCAGGCAATGTTCTCTAATGCCAGATTTTAGCTCTGGTGTATTATACAGTATAAAAAAGTATAAACTATTGAGCTGTCCGAAGGTTAAGGGCCCGGCATCAAAGCCTGACAGCAGCAGATGTATCCAGAGCCTGTGATGATAACTTCGTCCCCGTGCTCTTTAAACGCTCTCGTACTGTCTTCTGACGACACGTAGATGTAGCAGAGAGAAAACAGACCTGAGGGAAAAGTGTATATTTGTGAGATATGGAGCGCAGGAAGGGAATATTTGTAAACATTATTGAATTTGTACGACTCCCTGGCGATTAGACAGAGAGGGTTTAACACAACATTAGATTAATAAGATTGATGACGATCATGGATTGTGGACTTGTTTATTTGCTGGAAAAATATTTTGCTGAAGGAGAATTATAACCCCGGCGCACACTGACTTGTCGGAGGCTATGAATAAAGTTGATGCCACAGCGTACTGTGTACATCGGGCTGTGAGTATATATTGCATTGCCAAAGTGATACATATATCTTCCTAGTCCATTATTAATATTGTAGTGGATGGGAAAAGTTTTTCCATTTTTTTTAATTGTTATATTTTTTCATGTGAAAAAAAAAATCACTTATAAAACACTGATGTTAAAAATGGTGAAAAGCTGATCAAAAACACTAAAGGGAACCTGACAGCTGATACATGCTACCCAATCTACAGATACAATGTATTAGACACTGGCTGCACTATTCCAGCCATATATGTTTTAACTCTGAATCACTGGGGCTTAATAGCTGTGGTTTAATGGCCAACGGGGACCGAGCTGTGCTGGAGACTAGTCAGAGACTAGACGGACAGATGGGTCTCCAACAACTTCTCCCCACCCACTGCCCTGGAGTGACAGGTCTCTCCCTGAGTGCGTATGTGTAAAGGGAGAGTTGTATCACTCCAGGGCAGTGATCGGGTAGAAGCTGCTGAGGACCCACCTTTCTAATTAGCCTCCAGCGCGGCTCGATCCCTGAGGGCTATTAAAAATTTTTTTTTTCTGAAATGCTCAAATTGGACAGTATGTGTCAACTGCCATGTTCCCTTCAAATCCGCCTATAGTACCATGAGATGTGAAATGAAGCTGTACATGAAGTTCTTTATTGTAGGTAGGCAGTCCTTCTAGCATGCAGATATTCCAGGTCCCTCAATCTACAGCTATTTTTCTATTTTGTAACTTAACCCATTTCCAACTTTGGGCATAACTGTTCTCCTATGTCTGACTCCCCTCTCAGCGCTGAAGCCCGCACGTTTCCAAGTACATGACAGTTGATCTAAACAGCGACATGTGCCTGCAACAGTCGCGGATGGAATCTTGATCCAGCCGTGGCTGTTAACCAGGTATATGCCTCTGTCAATCTCTGACAGCGGCATTTAACTCGAGCTTACCCGCCCATCGGTGACCCTCTCACATGATCATGGTTTATCGATGGGCCGGCATGACAACCAGAGGTCTGCAGCAGACCTCTATGGTTGTCATTGCCAGATTGCAATGAGCACCGCCCTGAAAAAAATCAAATATACACATATTTGGTATCGCCACATTCAAAATCACTCAATCTATCAATATAAAAAAAAGTATTAACCCAATTGCTAAATATCGTAGCAAGAAAAAATTCAAAACCCCAGAATTTAATTTTTTTGGTCCCCACTACATTGCAATAAAATACAATAATGGGGGACCAAACAATCATATCTACACAAAAATTATATCGCTAAAAACATCAGCTCGGCATGCAAAAAATAAGCCCTCACCCAGCCCCAGATCATGAAAAATGGAGACACTACAGTTCTCGAAAAATGGAGCCTTTTTTTTTTTTAACAAATTTTGTAATTTTTTGTCACCACTTAGGTAAAACAGAATCTAAACATGTTTGGTGTCTACGAACTCGTAATGACCTGGAGAATCATAATGGCAGGTCATTTTTAACATCTATTGAACATGGTAAAAAAAACCCCCAAAAAACGACTGTGGAATTGCACTTTTTTGCAATTTCACCGCACTTGGAATTTTTTTCCCATTTTCCAGTACATGATATGTTAAAACAAATAATGTCATTCAAATGTACAACTTGTCCCGCAAAAAACAAGCCCTCACATGGCTATATTGACATAGAAATAAAAAAAGTTATGGCTCTGGGAAGAAGGGGAGAAAAAAAAACACAGAAATTCAAAAACTGAAATACCCCTGGTCATTAAGGGGTTAATGGTTACAAATAAAATGTCCATTGTTATTAACTCAAAATGCCATAATGTAGTATTAATACTGTGAGGGGGCAGATAATGGAAGGGAGAAACTGGGAAAGAAAAAAGCGCTATAGGGTCTTATCCAGTGACAATGGCGTGTCAGAAAAAGGGGAGATACACACACCTTGTTAGGTTGCTGAATGGCAACACATAACGGGCATATAACAGCTGCTGCACAGACACCGGTCAAGGAAACGACCATAGATATAAAGATGAAAACTGAGGTATCACTCATACGCTGCTGATGGCGAATTTTCAGTGAAATAAAATGCTTTAATTTAAACAGGTTTAAAAGTCAACGCGTTTCGAGGTCGTGCAAGGACCTCTTCATCAGGACAAAACCTTTTAAAATTCTTTAAAATATTTTGCTAAATAATTTACATTTTTTTCTAATTCAAATCAATTAGTTCATCGCTCACCCTATGAACCCTTGAAGACTTCTTCCTTTTAGTTTGGTCACTTGGAATTTTGCAGTTAAATTTTGGAAAATAGCGATACACTTTACCCCCAGTATAAGCTGTGATTTGCAGGGTGAAACCCGGGGAGGGGCTACACATTTGGCTTCTGCATACTGCTCCATGCATTTGCTTTTAAGCGTGATTTTAATGACTTGTGTGAGTATAATAAATACCTGTTCACTGCTTTTTCAATTTAGTGGATCAACACTATATTCCATTTTTACGGTTAGATACCTTGTCACCTGGATTTATCCCTTTTACTTCATCTGAATCGTGACGTTTAAATGAATACTTGCTATTTCACTATGGATTTTCTATACTTGGAAACCAAGGCCTTATCCTTTATCTGTATTAGATTCTGCGCTCTCTCGCATTTCTGCCCAATGTTGTAGTGTAGTGAGGTTTTTTGAAGCAAGTTTTTTTTTTTGTAACTTTACCCTTTCATTGATTAGTAAAACTTTGGGAAGTCACCAATTACTCAGATGGTTCAATATTTTGTTTCCACTAAAACTACAGATTGTTTAAAGGACGATGTTTTTATTCTCGTTGCCCTCCACTTACTGATAAAATTTTAAGCGTGATTTTAATAGGAGAATAAAAAAATATTTTAATGCATGACAACTCAAATTAAAGTTCAATTGGTCTTTCTTGGCACATTTTTGGTAGCACATATAATGGTTATTATTACATTTTAAAAAAGTGCATAAGATAAAATGAAATTACATTTACCGATAAGCAGCTGCTTCCATTTTGACTTTTCCTGTTGCCTCTGCCGGTCTTTACTTCCTGGTCAATCTTGACCACGGGAAATGGCAACTCAGCCAATCACTGGTCGTAGTGGTGATCCGCCCCAGTCAGTGATTGGCCACAACAGTTGCATGTTCATGTTTCTGTGTTAAAAGGATTGCATTCAATAGAGATTCTTTAGAGATTGGTGAATTGAATATTGCTTCTTAAAAATGTTTTTTAAAAAAGGATGAAAATGGAAAATTCTGCATACATAAGAAAAAAAGAAAGTATTTAACAGAAAAAAAAAATGTGATGTGAATCCAGAGCTACTTTGCTTTAGTTCCAGCCAACCAAGGTTTGATTCAATTCACTCCAAAGTTCTGTAGCAAGAAAAATACTGAAAGCCCTAACTATAGTCAAAGACTTAATGGTAAAGCGAGCTCCTTCAAATTTTACAAGTGCCATTTGATCCCAAGTAGTAAAAAAAGGAAGAAAAATATCAGCTGCAGTATAATCTTACTACAGTTTTGTGTCAGGGGTGTGAAAATGCCCTTTGTGTTTGTAAAGGTAATGTAAAATGAAAAACAATTTTGAAGATTTTGGAAGAGTATTTGAACTGTGCATATATAAGGAGGAGTACCAGAGCAGGGGTACTTTTTACACACCGGTTCCGGAACTGTCGGGCTGTCACCCATGTTGCAGGGGGAAGATCTAGAGTGATGGACGAACTGGGTCATGTGACTGGGGTAGGTGAGGCGGGAATATATAGCGCTGCGCGCGGGAAAAGTGGCAGCGCTCGCATGGGAAAGCTGAGTGGCAGGACAGGCGCTGTGACCTCCGTGAAGGTAGAGCATCCCGTTGGTGCAGGCCACCCCTACAGAACCCCTGCAGAGAGGTTCATCACTGGTACGCAACCAGTTGACAGGTTCTCACACCCTCCTCGCCAGGAGGTGACTCAGGGCTGATGCCACAGACAGTGTTGTTGATAAAAAGCCGTGAGGGACTCCTGGCTAGGCAGGACCTATTGAACAAGGACTTGCACACACCGCGGAGCGAGAGCTCATATCGGCGGTTCCTCACATTGGACTCAATACCGTGCCAGACACAGTTAGGTGCGGGAAATCTACCTGCTTCTCAGAGACTGCGTCAAGACGTTAACTGCCGCTGTTGTCGGTGCCATCATTGGATCCTCACCTGTCGCAGACAACACTGAGACAACACGCGCCGCGGCTGTCGGTGCCCCCGTTGGAACCCTTAAACTCTGTATACCCAAAGACATCAGTCTGATGTGTCACCTCTTTTCATATTGAACTATCGTTCGCCCCTATCCACCTTTCCTCCTTCCCAGTTCTGCCCCATTCCTACTATCCCTCTGCAATTCCTCACTCCCTGTGTGGAGTGCATTTATTGTTTAATAAAAATTTTAACTCTTGATCTGCCTCCTGTCCATGGCGGCATTCCGCGTTCCTGCAATTTCTACACATACATTTCCACACATGAGTATTACAACACACATGCTTCTTTCTGATTAAATTGCATTTTCATTAAACTCCATGAGCTGAAACATATTTTCATTACGTTCCTTATAGCATGACCTTTAGGGTTCCAGTGAATGCAATGTGTAATTTTATGGATAGTTGCCTTGTTATGGAGTTATCAATCTCAATTTCTGATCTCTACTTAAGATTCAGCCATATTGTCTTTCTGATCCTCTGATAACCTGACCTGTTATTGAAGGTTCACTTAAAAAGATATTGTAACATAAAAATGCATTTCTGAAATCACTTAAGTGACCATACACATGACACGCAGACCATGATAGATACTTTGGAATTGTTTTTATATTATCAGGAAGACAAGTATTGGGGGCAATATACATATATATATATACAGTATATATATACTGTGTATATATATATATTTATATATATATATATCTAATATATAAAGCTCAAAGTGTGTATGTATGTATGTGTGTGTATGTATTTGTATGTTCAGGATAGGTATCCGCACCGCGACAGCCACAAAATTTGGCACAGTCACACATCTGGACCCCGAGAGCGTCCTAAGCTGTGTTGTGAGGCGAAATTTTAACCCCGCGCATTCCAATTCACCAAACAATTTTGCCCCTGTCTACATAATGGGGGAAAAAGTGTGTGCGCGTCAAGCCCCGCCCCTCATTATGATGTCACAATGGTTGCCATGGCGATGCTGATGTCATCAAGCCCCGCCGCTCATTATGATGTCATAATGGTTGACTATGGGATGGAGGATGTGTGATGGGTATATGGGCACTGGACTGTGGGATGGAGGATATGTATGACGGGTATATGGGCACGGGCCTATGGGATGGTGGATATGTATGACGGGTATATGGGCACGGGACTATGGGATGGAGCATGTGTGATGGGTATATGGGCACTGGACTGTGGGATGGAGGATATGTATGACGGGTATATGGGCACGGGACTATGAGATGAAGGATGTGTGATGGGTATATGGGCACTCGACTATGGGATGGCGAATATGTATGATGTGTATATGGGCATGGGACTATGGGATGCAGGATATGTATGATGGGTATATGGGCACGGGCCTATGGGATGGTGGATATGTATGATGGGTATATGGCACAGGACTATGGGATGGAGGATAATTATAATTTGTTATAACTAACCACAGTTAGTTACTATGCCCGGGCAGTGCCAGGCTCTTCAGCTAGTATATATATATATGTATCCATATGTATAAATATACCGTATATACTCGAGTATAATAAGACCTGAGTATAAGCCGAGACACTTAATTTTACCACAAGAAACTGGGAAAACGTATTGACTCTAGTATAAGCTGGGTATGCATTGTCCCCTCATCCCCATTCTGGTATACATGGCCTCCTCATCCCCATCCTGGTCTGCATGACTCCTCATCCCTATCCTGGTCTGCATGACTTCTCATCCCCATCCTGGTATGCATGGCCACTTCATCCCTATTCTGGTATGCATAGCTCCTCATCCCCATCCTGGCATGCATGGCTCCTCATCCCTATCCTGGTTTGTATGGCTCCTCATCCCCATCCTTTTATGCATGTCTCCTTATCCCAATCCTGGTATGCATGGCCACCTTATCCCTATCCTGGTATGCATAGCTCCTCATCCCCATCCTGGCATGCATGGCTCCTCATCCCTATCCTGGTTTGTATGGCTCCTCATCCCCATCCTTTTATGCATGTCTCCTTATCCCAATCCTCGTATGCATAGCTCCTCATTCCTATCCTGGTATGCTTGGGACCTTATTCCCATCCTTGTCTGAATGGCTCCTCAACCCTATCCTGGTATGCATGGCTCCTCATCCCAATCCTGGTATGCATGGCCCCCATCCCCATCCTGGTATGCATAGCTCCTCTTCCCTATCCTGGTCTGCATGGCCCCCATCCCCATCCTGGTCTGCATGGCTCCTCATCCCTATCTTGGTATGCATGGCTCTTCATCCCTATCCTTCTATGCATGACGCCATCATAAAAACAGAAAAAAATAAATAAACCATCCTACTTATTGTCCTTGCGCTCCCTCGCAGTGTATTGTTCCGGTACCAGCAGCTGCAGCGGCTGGGAAATCATGTGTGTCCACTACTTACGGGAATTGATATTCACTGCCCTCCATGCCTATGAGCATGCCGCACCCCTTCGTCTTCTGAGACCCTCACTAGAGTATAAGCCGAGGGGGGCTTTTTCAATACAAAAAATGGGCTGAAAAACTTGGCTTATACTCGAGTATATATATATATATATATATATATATATATATATATATATATATATTTATCCCCCCCTGATATATACAGTACATATAAACCAAAACTAAGAGTACCCATACATAGAGCAAATCTGGCCGGACATGTTGATTTCAATAGGACCTGCAGAACATGTAATAGGAATAGAGTCCTCCTGACGCTCCACTAACCGATGATGTTGGGACAGAGACGGATCGGGCAGTCGATGAGAGCAGCTTACCTCCCCTTTTTCCCATTGAGAATACATGCACACTTGTCTAAACTGAGCATGCATATGGATCAGGGATCCAGAAGAATTAGCTGCCAGACAAACAAGCGTTCACTCGAAATCTTTTGGAGATGGATGAGCCTCTTTACCTTTAATTTCTCTCTTCATTTAAACTGATTTGTAATCTTTGAGCATTCCCAGATCCCGAATATGTGTGTCAGGAAGAAAGGTGCTGTGAGAACAGTGTAGTACAGTGATAGCACTCTATGCAGTGATGAGGCAGGGTCCCAGCAAAGTTCAAAAGAATACATCTCTTTAATGTTCAACTCAGCAAAACACAGCCCAAAATATCCTCCAGATTGCAGCCAGGAAACATCCTCTGGATTACAGTCACTAAACTCACCAGTCCACCTCTGACCGGTTGCTCTGGGCGACTGCACCACCATGTTAATGTGCTACTCACAGTTTTACCCAGTACACAATATCTTTCAGTTTACAGTCACTAACACGCCAGTCCTCTTCTTACCGACCTCCTGCTCTGTACTCCTGCTAACACCAGGCTGACACTGACCCTGAAACCCCCAAACCCTTTACTGCAGGGTTTTTAACTAGAATCTGTGGCCTTCAGCCACATGGAAAACCCGAGCCATGAATGAACTGGACTGCACCACTTCCATCCTGCAGTTTGTCTCAATACACAAAAGCCCAGAGCAGGTTTTCCCTAAATCTGCCTTGGACAACCAGCATGTCCAAGACCTATACTCATTTTAGTCTGCATTGCAACCACAGCTACGCCTGTGACTGCAATGCCCTACAGTGTACATAGATGTGGTCTCCCTGTCTAAACAGACAAACAACTGGCCTTAATCAAGGAAGTAGCTGATCCGGGGTCTTTTAAGGTCACAAATTGGATGGTGTAAACACACCCATAAGCTGGTCATACACATTAGACTTATGTCAGCTGAACCCACTGATATCAACTGGTTCGATCAATGGTCTAACATATATGGTGGCACCAGCCAAATGATGGTGGGGAGAGATGTGAACTTAAACAAAGCATTGTTCTCCGTGAGATAATCCGTCTGCCAAAGTGTCAACGGTGGATGTAGGAGTGTTGGCTGCAGTGACTGTCAATGGAATGGTCTCTCAGCCAACAACCATTTAAAGAGAATCTGTCACCCCATTTTTTGACTATCAGCTGCCAGCACCGCCATTAGGGGCTTATCTACAGCATTCTGTAATGCTGTAAATAAGCCCCCGATGTAACCTGAAAGATAAGAAAAGGAAGTTATATTATACTCACCGGGGAGCGGTCCTGTCTTGGTCCGATGGGTGTCGTGGTCCGGCGCCTCCCATCTTGTAGCGGTGACGTCCTCTTCTTTGCTTCCCGCTGCGGCTCTGGCGCAGGCGTACTTTACCTGCCCTGTTGAGAGCAGAGTGCGCTTGCGCAGGAGCCGCGATGAGAAGCAAAGAAGAGGACATCACCGTTAGAAGATGGGAGGCACCGGATCGGACCACGACACCCATCGGACCAAAACCGGACCCGAACCGCCTCTGGGTGAGTATAATATAACTAATTTTTCTTATCTTTCAGGTTACATTGGGGGCTTATCTACAGCATTACAGAATGCTGTAGATAAGCCCCTGATGGCGGTGCCGGCAGCTGATACTCGAAAAATGGGGTGACAGATTCCCTTTAATGGCCATTTAACACATGTGGCCAAGTTTATACTAACACACAGGAAAGATATTACGGCTAGAGTTGAGCGACTTTGGTCGGATCGGGTTTCATGAAACAAAATTTGTTTCAGATGAAACTGGTCCGACTAGGGCAAAAAAAAGTCGGAGTTTCATGGGGATTAAAAGTCGGCATTGAGTGGATGAATGTCATCCGCTCAATGCCGACTTTTGTTTCCCTTTGACTTGCATTGGGGTCGGGTTTCAGACGAAACTCCGACTTTTTTTGCCCTAGCCGGACCAGATCCATCTGAAACAAATTTTGTTTCATGAAACCCGATCCGACCAAAGTCGCTCAACTCTAATTACGGCACAGAAAGTCAACGTCACACAGCAAAGCCGAAATATCTTTCTGCATCGTCATGTTTGTCATTTTAAGAATCTCTGCATTTTTAAAAAGTCTAAAATCTATCTATCTATCTATCTATCTATCTATCTATCCGTCTGTCTATCTATCTCATATCTATCTATCTATCTATTACCTATCTATCTAATATCTATCTATCTATCTATCTATCTATCTATCTATCTATCTATCTATCTATCGCTCATCTATATATTTCTCATCTATATATCTATCTATCTAATAGCTATATCATAACAAGTCATTATTTGACTCTTTTCTTTTCCTAGAGCATCAGAGCTTCAGGACTCATTCTACTAGAGACCATTTTATTTGGATCACTTCTCCTATACTTCCCAGTAAGTGTATTCATTTATGTATATATTCACACTGTTGGATACCTGCTGTTGGATTATGCATATTGTATACAAGATAACAAGTTGTAGCATCAAGGGCATTACAAAAGATCTTCTTAAGACCTTGTTCACATGACTGATATCACATGTGTTAACTTTCTCACCAATATTCAGTATGAAATCATAGAAGAGGAAAATGTTGCATATCGGCCCTTTCTTTCACACATTGTTTTTCAAGGGTCAGCCCCATTGTTAGAAGTCATCACCTATCCAAAGGTTAAGTTAAAACATTCAGATCGGTAGGCGTTCTGTCCTGTGCACTAATCTAATCCTGAGAACAAGGCTCTGAAATCCACCATTGCAATAGAGAGGTGGCCATGCATACGCAACGCCACAACTTTCGTTCTTCATGAGACAGCTGGAGATAGCTAAGTACTGTGTCTGCCTTTCTCCAGCAGTACTTTCGGGGCTGAGCAGTGGCTGAGTGGTTAGCACTGTTGCTTTGCAGCGCTGGGGTCCTGGGTTCAAATCCCACCAAGCACAATATCTGTATGCAGTTTCTATGTTCTCCTGTGGTTTCCTCCCACACTCCAAGGACATACTGATAGGGAATTTCCATTGTAAGCCCCAATAGGGACAGTGATGATATCTGTAAAGCACTGCAGATTATTGATGGCACGATAAAATAACAAATGGAGCTGTGTATTTGATGCCATTCAATGCCTTGTCCTCAGGATTGGTGGTAGTTACAGCGTTCAAACCTCCACTGATCCACAAGATATCACTTATCCAACGGTTAGGTGACAACTGTTAGGCATCGGATTCCTGGCACTGCGGTCTCCCATTCTTCCTCGACCACTCCGGGTGTTGCTCAGCAAACACGGCGAGCCAGGCTTGCTGCTCAGACTCGCTCTGACAGCCTGGATGTTGCTGCCACCTCTGGTGCATCAATGGCAGCACAACCTGCTTTGCAGGGAACCGCTCCTGAGGCTAAGTCCTCATGCCGTGCTACTGGGCATGCCCGCAACTTGACCTCTCACATGCTCAGGTCCTTCTGATTGGTCCTTCCCAAGCTAATAAATCGCATCGCTATATAAAAAGCCCGCAGGGCAGTGTAGTCTTATCTTGCTATGTGTGTGAATGGTGACGGATGCATGGACTGGTGGCTGACTCATTATGAAACCCCTTCCCTCGGATAATACGATTGGTGTTCTTAGGTCAACACCAGGTAGTGGCAAGCTACGCCACAGTGCTCCCTCGCCTACACTAGCGTCCGTCGGTGCCCGGTTCTAGGCGCCGACGCTTGCGGCTATAGTTGCCGCTGCGCTGCATTAACAGCAGCTATTGGTGTTCACGGCTGCGACGCCACACGCTGACTCCTGTGACGTTAACAGGGCCAGCGCCTTTGCATATATTTCTGGCAAGCGACTCTGTGTCTGAACAGAGCCGCTCCTAGCGTTCGGGTGACGTTAACCCGTGCTCACTACGTCACCTTCTGGTGCATCTGCCATTACGCAGCAGCGGTCTTACCAACTACCGCACGGTGGACCCCGGGCGGCGAACGCACCTCTTATTATTTTATATCTGGTGCGTTCCGCCGACCATAACAACAACAGCTTTTAATGATTGAATATCTCTTTAAAGATAACCTTTTAAGAGCATCAAGTGCAATTTTTGCCCATTCAATGGCACAATTATGTTGCAAAAAATTCATAAGAACCTGGTCGTAAAGATTGAATTAATTAAAACCTTTTGCTCTCAGTGATGAATGCACAATTACAATATTCAGCAGTCCACACAATGGAGGAGCGAGCTATTTACATGAATTACATATGCTATCCAGTTATCACAAAACTTGCCAGCGCGCTGTTGGTCTGTTTTAGTTCTTCATAAATGCTCTTGACATTTAGATATGACATTTTACACGGCTCCATCTATGCATTTTTCTGTTGACCGAAAATGGTGCCTTGTCTTTGGGCTTTGGGTTTTCTCAAGCTGTAGAGAGGGGAAGCTGAGCTCACAACGAAAGCGCTAATGATGAAAAACACGAGCGGACAGAAGTTTTCTTTTAGGCTATTAATTATAATTAGACCTTTGTAATTACTATGTAATTACTACTCAGGGTTTTAAAAGCTAAAATAGATTCCTTCATTCGAGACCGAAAAAGCCATCGGGAATAAAAGGAGAAGGTGAGAGAAGAGAAAGTTCTCAAATAACTTCGAATAGAAATGAAATTTCCTCAATGACATTGACTTTGAGACATTAGATGTATTGTGATTTTTTTCGCATATTCTCATGGACTAATTATAAAAAAAAAGTCTCCATGGTTAAAAAAAAATCTCATCTTAAAAGAAATCTGTCAATAGGATGAACCCTTCTAAGCTATCTATATATGCATGCAGGTCATAGAAAGCTGAAAAACATTATACCTTAATATTTGCGATCCAATGTCTTATTCCAGA
Source organism: Dendrobates tinctorius (assembly GCF_039654945.1). Lineage (NCBI taxonomy): Eukaryota > Metazoa > Chordata > Amphibia > Anura > Dendrobatidae > Dendrobates > Dendrobates tinctorius. Next base: position 64,648,391 of record NW_027361738.1, on the reverse strand, counting down.
GAAATCCACATTTTTCTTAATATGTAAAATAGCTGTCAAGATCTATGTGACGGACATAGATCTCCCAGGGAATCTGCCTCCAGAGCTTATTAAATATCACAGGAGGCATTACCAGTATAAGACATGTAATGACTGACAGTCTGCTCTCCTGATCTACATGTCTCAAACTGGTAACATCTCCTTTCGATTAAAATAAGCTCTGGAGGCAGATTCCCAGGGAGATCTACGTCTGGCCCATAGATCTTAACAGCTCGTATATATATTAAGAAAAACATGGATTTGTCGGTAATAGGAAATGAGATCGCAGATGTGAAGATGTCATTTTATTCCCATATAGATGGATTTACACGGTTGATCGTACTAAAAGAATCCCAGGTACTTTTCATTAGTTTGCATACAGTGGACTGCCCAACAAGATGGTCATCAACATCACTAGAAGTGGCCATTAGAATGCATATATTTGTCAGAGCCTCTGTTACATATTCAGTAAAAAAAAAAAACAGAAAGAAAAAGAAAAACAATGGATCATGCTACTTTTTTTTTAAAATTCCGCCTGAATAATGGACATCATAATGAAACTTGAAAGACCCCAATATTGTCAGTTGCGTCAACTGGGCAGTGTCGGTGTCAGTTTCTCCGGCTATTACAGAACATGGTGATATTCCTTTGAGAATTGTAACAGTACAGATAGCTGCTGCTTGGCTTTTTTTCTTCTTATTTTTGGTTTAGCCTTTCCAGGGTATGACTGAGTATCGAAGATATTTACCAGCTGTCTAAAGCTAATGTATTTTCAGCAACGAAGGTTTGGCATTGACCTAATCATTTAATAACTTTCTGTGCAATGACATTTAAAATAAATCACTCCATCACAGTACACTTCAGCTTAATTATTTTTACAATGTCTGAAAAATGTAAAATAACTAGAATTTTTGACACATTTACTATATGGTTGCCTTATTCGAACTGGAAAATTTTGTTTACTAGCAATTGAAAAAAAATGTAGAAAAATATAGAAACTGACCATATGTTGTCGTTATGCATCTGAATATACACCATTCACTTGATCTTAAAGGAAATGTATAGGATTAGAAAACTTACATTTTGAAATAAATTAGGTTTGTGGCTTTGGTTCGGTATAGTATAAGATTGTGGGCACATTGTAACTGAACATTGGCATGATTCCATCATTCACGGTGTCCTATGGACGCTGAGAGTGACAGCTCAGCCGTCCTATGGGATCAGGGCATGCTGGTCTGTTAAGTATGTTAAGTATTGTGAGTGACAGACCAGTCATCCAATCTGAGGCAGGGGCATGCTGAGCTGTCAGTATTGTGAATGACAGCCCAGTTGTCTTATCTGGCTGGGCCTGTGGGGTTTCCTCTAGGTGTCATCTATTCAGGGTGATTACCTGGCTATTTAGATGGCTAACAATAGTTAGAGCATGGGCAGTTGTAGCCTTGCTCAGTGATGTGTTGCTCTGTACTTTGTGTTCTGATTTCCTGATCTTTGTTGCTGTACCTTGGATTTGCCTTTTAACTACTCGTTTGTACTACCCCTTTTGCCTTCATCGCCCCCCGACCTTAGTTACCTGACCATGAACTTTGCCTCCAACTATCTGTTTGTCTTAGCCCTTTGTCCTTGATGTACCCTCCTGGCTTTTGACCTCAGACTCTTTGACTTCTCCGCCTCACAGCTTTCTCATTAGAAGTAACTCAGTGTCACAGACACATTGTATTACTGTACATTAAATGTACAATAGATGCTTTGAAGTGAACCTGTCAGCAGGATTGTGAACAGTAACCTACATGCAGTGTCAGGTCGGCGACGTTATACAGAATTAAATTATACCTTGGTTGAGGAAATCTGACTTATGGTTGTTCTTTAATCTTTATTTTCAGTTTTGTGTTAATGAGATTCTCGTACCCTAAGGCGGGGTTGGGGTATGTGTGCTCTGATTATATATAAACCTTCTTCAGGCAGGTGTCAGCCGTGGCACCTGCTCTGCAGCAAAATTGCATGCTTTATGTACCAATAATACGTTATATTCAAATTATTCAGCTAGAGGAAAGAGAAAAAAACTCAATTTGAATATGACACCCGCCGCACCTGCTCAGTAGCTGCTATCGGTGCCTAGCTGTAATCAGATAGCTGCTACTGCACATGCGCCGGTGGCGCCATCTTGCTGGACAAGAAAAAAAAATCCTCCTTCAAGATGGCACTGCCCGCGCCTGCGCAGTAGCAGCTCTCGGCTATCTCTGAGAGCTGTTACTATGCATGCACCAGCAGCACCATCTTACTGGAGAAGAAAAAAAAATTCCTCATCCAAGATGGTGCCGCCGGCGCATGCAAAGTTGCAGCTCTCGGAGATAGCCGAGAGCTGCCTCTGCGCAGATGCGGGCGGTGCCATCTTGCAGGAGGAATTTTATTTTTCTGTTCCAGTAAAATGGCGCCACCGGTGCATGTGCAGTAGCAGCTCTCGGATCACAGCTAGACACTGATAGCAGCTGCTGCGCAGGCGCGGAGGGCGCCATTTTCAAACTGAGATTTTTTTAAATTTCCTCTAGCTGAATAACTTGAATAAAATATATTATTGGACATATTATTGGATTTTTCTGCAGATCAGGTGCCACGGCCGGCACCTGCCTGCAGAAGGTTTTTTCTTTTTACATATGTGCATGTATTCATTATGCAAACTAGGGGGCATGTCACTGAGGGATCAAGTAACCTGTCAGCAGTCTGCATTATGAATATCTAATGAGAGCACCACATACACCAACCCCGCCTTAGGGCCCGAGAATCTCATTAACACAAAACTGAAAATGAAGATTAAACAACAACCATAAGACGGATTTCATCAACCAAGGTATCATTGTAATCAGTATAATGGTGCTGACCTAATACTGTGTGCAGGTTACTGTGCACAATCCTGCTGACTGGTTCCCTTTAAAGCACTAATCATTTTTTGGTAGACCAAAAAGTTTTAAATTTTAATCATGTGGTAATAAGTAGCTAAAAATATGAAGTTGATATAGTACAGCAGTGAATGCTAGTATTAGTTTGCTATTTTGACAAATGTGGGTCTATTAGGTATTAAATTTCCGTTCTCCCTACTAGGGTCTATTTGCAAAACTGATCAGCAATACAACACACAACAAGTCGGTATGTAGTGCTGATTTTGGAAAAAAGAAGCAATGTTTTTCTAATCAATCATAAGGTTCAAAATGCGACATGCACAAATTATTCTTTGAAAAACTTTATTCCAGGATTATTGGCAATGAAGTAGTAGTGACAAACTAAATACAGGCAGGGGACCATGTGCTGACACAGGGAAAAGTGTTCTGTGGCCATTACAGAACAGTAAACCAAGCAGCCAGGACATTATATGGAGTAGCTATTGGACGATCAGGACACATTACATGGACTAATACAACTACAGCTCTGGCAAAAATTAAGAGACCACCACATCTAAACCCTGTCATGGGCAGCCCGATCTCCAGACCTGAACCCCAATTGAAAACCTCTGGAATGTAATCAAGAGGATGATGGATAGTCACAAGTCATCAAACAAAGAACTGCTTACATTTTTGTGCCTGAAGCAAAGACTGGTGGCAGGCAAGCCAAGACGCATGAAAGCTGTGGCTAAAAATCATGGTTATTCCACAAAATATTGATTTCTGAACTCTTCCTGAGTTAAAACATTAGTATTGTTGTTTCTAAATGATTATGAACTTGTTTACTTTGCATTATTTGAGGTCTGAAAGCAGTGGGTTTTTTTTTTTAATTTTGACCATTTCTCCTTTTCAGAAAAAAACAAACAAAATTTATTGCTTGGAAATTCGGAGACATGTTGTCAGAAGTTTATAGACTAAAAGAACAATTTACATTTTACTCAAAAAATATACCTATAAAGAGAAAAATCAGACAAACTGAACATTTGGAAGTGGTCTCTTAATTTTTGCCGCCAGAGCTGAATAGTAGTAAATTATATAACCTATTGTTTACAACTCATTGATGAATAATGAACTATTAGGGTTGTGTTTTATACCTTTACGGTAGGATTTAACTAATGCCAAATATTGTTAATAAAAAAAACAGTATGGAATAACATAAAAATTCATGCCGAAAGCAAAATCTATATTCATATACTGTAACATAAATAAATTAATGAGATTGAACAGCTCTATTCATCATTACCAGATTTAATGCGTGTCTGTACCAGTCAGCAGCAATACTTTCATGACCAGATAATGAGAGCCTTTGCTAATTTACACTCAACCTCTTTGAACACGATCAGCAGGAATAATTTACAATATTTAAAAGGTTTTTTTTAAATCGTTAGTTAAAAAAAAAGTAAAGAAAAAAATAAAAAGGAAAACTTTAAAGTCAACTATGCAAGTGCTAAGTTGTAGATTTAAGCTATCTTGAAAAATGGAAAGAGAACGGAAATTATTGTTATCTTCCTGCTTTTGATCCACTTAACTTGTTCACATTCTGACGACTTGAAAGTGGAGCACACACACGAGCTAATGAGAATCATATTCTAATCATTCATTACTAAAGTGCTGATATAACTATTCGGAAACAACTAGCCCTTCATGGTTTAGACTTTTCACAAGGGATTTGTAAACTGAGATTGATTAGTACTGCATGTATTGAAACCACTTGAATTTAAGTCCCATACACATTAGGCATAAAGTTGTACTAAATAGATCATTTCGACCAATTCCGATGGGTCGTTGAATGGCCTTTAGGTGGCAAGCCATCGACTTCTGGGCGAAGAACATACAGTCATATGTTAAAGTTTGGGCACCCCTATTAATGTTAACCTTTTTTCTTTATAACAATTTTGGTTTTTGCAACAGCTATTTCAGTTTCATATATCTAATAACTGATGGACTCAGTTATATTTCTGGATTCAAATGAGGTTTATTGTACTAACAGAAAATGTGCAATCTGCATTTAAACAAAATTTGACCGGTGCAAAAGTATGGGCACCCTTATCATTTTCTTGATTTGAACACTCCTAACTAGTGTTGAGCATTCCGATACCGCAAGTATCGGGTATCGGCCGATACTTGCTGTATCGGAATTCCGATACCGACTTCCGATATTTTTTCAATATCGGAATTCGGCATCGGAATCGGAAGTTCAGTTGATTGACGGCCTGACGTCATCATGATGCGCGGTGTGTGCGCATCATGATGCGCCGTCATTTCGGGCCTTCCGGGGGTCTCTGCCGGCCTGCCGGGGGGCTGTGCCGGCCTGCCGGGGGGCTGTGCCGGCCTGCCGGGGGGCTGTGTGGACTGCCCGGGGTCTGTACCGGCCTGCCGGGGGGCTGTGCAGGCTCCGGGGGGCTGTGCCGGCCTGCCGGGGGGCTGTGCCGGCCTGCCGGGGGGCTGTGCAGGCTCCGGGGGGCTGTGCCGGCCTGCCGGGGGGCTGTGCCGGCCTGCCGGTGGTCTGTGCAGGCATCGTCCGATGGGACTACAAGTCCCATCGGGCGATGCCTGCTACCATGACAGTGATTGACACATTAGCCAATGATGGGACAGTAGTAGTCCCATCATCCGGCTAATGTGTTAAATGTAAAAAAAAAAAAAAAATTACATGCTACATACATACAACATGCATACTACATACATGCTACATTCATACTACATACTACATACATGCTACATTCATACTACATAAATACTACATGCAACATACATACTACATATATACTACATGCATGCTACATACATACTGCATGCTACATACATACCACATATATACTACATACATACTACATGCATGCTACATGCATGCTACATGCTACATACATAACACATATATACTACATGCATGCTACATACATACTACATGCTACATACTACATGCATGCTACATACATACTACATGCTACATACTACATATATACTACATGCATGCTACATACATACTACATGCTACATACATACTACATATATACTACATGCATGCTACATACATACTACATGCTACATACTACATGCATGCTACATACATACTACATGCTACATACTACATATATACTACATGCATGCTACATACATACTACATGCTACATACATACTACATATATACTACATGCATGCTACATACATACTACATGCTACATACATACTACATATATACTACATGCTACATACATACTACATATATACTACATGCATGCTACATACATACTACATGCTACATACATACTACATATATACTACATGCATGCTACATACTACATGCTACATACATACTACATATATACTACATTCATACTACATACTACATATATACTACATACATACTACATACATACTACATACATACTACATACATGCTACATGCATGCTACATACATACTACATACATACTACATGCATACCACATATATACTACATACATACAATACATTCATACAATACATACATAGACATACAGTACATATAACATAGAGTAACATACTTACCAATACTTGTCACATTGTTCCCCGAAGCCATTGTCTTTTCCGGGATAAATATTAACATAACAAACCACAAAAATACTCACCCACGATCCGAAGCAGTCCACGAGTGTGTCCCACGACGATCTTGGGTAGAGAACTGCAGCATCAGATGATGCTGCCGTTCTCTACGGGCTGCAGGAATCCAATGACGGAAGGTAGGTATCCTTCCGCACTGTATTCCTCCGCCACTTAAAAAAAAAAAAGTCCCTAGTCTCACTTTATGCCATTGCTGTGTGGGAAATTCCCACACAGCAATGGCATAAAGTGAGACTAGGGACTTTTTTTTTTTTAAGTGGCGGAGGAATACAGTGCGGAAGGATACCTACCTTCCGTCATTGGATTCCTGCAGCCCGTAGAGAACGGCAGCATCATCTGATGCTGCAGTTCTCTACCCAAGATCGTCGTGGGACACACTCGTGGACTGCTTCGGATCGTGGGTGAGTATTTTTGTGGTTTGTTATGTTAATATTTATCCCGGAAAAGACAATGGCTTCGGGGAACAATGTGACAAGTATTGGTAAGTATGTTACTCTATGTTATATGTACTGTATGTCTATGTATGTATTGTATGAATGTATTGTATGTATGTAGTATATATGTGGTATGCATGTAGTATGTATGTAGTATGTATGTAGCATGCATGTAGTATGTATGTAGCATGCATGTAGTATGTATGTAGTATGTATGTAGTATGTATGTAGTATGAATGTAGTATATATGTAGTATGTATGTAGCATGTAGTATGTAGCATGCATGTAGTATATATGTAGTATGTATGTAGCATGTAGTATGTATGTAGCATGCATGTAGTATATATGTAGTATGTATGTAGCATGTAGTATGTATTTAGCATGCATGTAGTATATATGTAGTATGTAGCATGTAGTATGTATGTAGCATGCATGTAGTATGTAGCATGTAGTATGTATGTAGCATGCATGTAGTATATATGTAGTATGTATGTAGCATGTAGTATGTATGTAGCATGCATGTAGTATATATGTAGTATGTAGCATGTAGTATGTATGTAGCATGCATGTAGTATGTAGCATGTAGTATGTATGTAGCATGCATGTAGTATATATGTGTTATGTATGTAGCATGCATGTAGTATGTATGTAGTATATATGTGGTATGTATGTAGCATGCAGTATGTATGTAGCATGCATGTAGTATATATGTAGTATGTATGTTGCATGTAGTATTTATGTAGTATGAATGTAGCATGTATGTAGTATGTAGTATGAATGTAGCATGTATGTAGTATGCATGTTGTATGTATGTAGCATGTAATTTTTTTTTTTTTTTTTTACATTTAACACATTAGCCGGATGATGGGACTACTACTGTCCCATCATTGGCTAATGTGTCAATCACTGTCATGGTAGCAGGCATCGCCCGATGGGACTTGTAGTCCCATCGGACGATGCCTGCACAGACCCCCGGAGCCGGCACAGCCCCCCGGCAGGCCGGCACAGCCCCCCGGCAGGCCGGCACAGCCCCCCGGAGCCTGCACAGCCCCCCGGCAGGCCGGCACAGCCCCCCGGCAGGCCGGCACAGCCCCCCGGCAGGCCGGCACAGCCCCCCGGAGCCTGCACAGACCACCGGCAGGCCGGCACAGACCACCGGAGCCTGCACAGACCCCCTGGCAGGCCGGCACAGCCCCCCGAAAGGCCCGTACAGACCCCAGAGAGGCTGTACAAGGGCAGGAAAGGGTTTTTCTTATTCCGATACCGGAAGTCCCATAGACTTGAATGGGACTTCCGGTATCGGAATCGGCGATACCGATACTTTTTTTAAAGATCGGCCGATACCATCCGATACGATACTTTGAAGTATCGGACGGTATCGCTCAACTCTACTCCTAACTACTTTTTACTGACTTCCTGAAGCACTAAATTGGTTTTGTAACCTCATTGAGCTTTGAACTTCATAGCCAGGTGTATCAAATCATGAGAAAAGGTATTTAAGGTGGCCACTTGCAAGTAGTTCTCCTATTTGATTCTCCTATGAAGAGTGGCATCATGGGCTCCTCAAAACAACTCTCAAATGATCTGAAAACAAAGATTATTCAACATAGCTTTTCAAGGGAAGGATACAAAAAGTTGTCTCAGAGATTTAACCTGTCAGTTTCCACTGTGAGGAACATTGTAAGGAAATGGAAGAACACAGGTACAGTTCTTGTTAAGCCCAGAAGTGGCAGGCCAAGAAAAATATCAGAAAGGCAGAGAAGAAGAATGTTGAGAACAGTCAACAACAATCCACAGACCACCTCCAAAGACCGGCAGCATCATCTTGCTGCAGATGGTGTCACTGTGCATCGGTCAACAATACAGCACACTGTCACGTCGCCATCAGACTCGGGGCCTGCTGTTCCGCCCTCAGCCACTAGGAGGCGACGGACTGTCACGCCGCCCTCGGGCTCAGGGCCTGCTGTCCAGGCCTCGGCTACCAGGAGGCGCCAGACTGACATGTCATCGTCGAATTCAGGGCCTGCTGTTCCGCCCTCAGCCACTAGGAGGCGCCGTGGCTCGCGCCCGAGTAATGGCGGCAACAGTGAAAGGGCTTCTGCGCAGGCGTCTAGTGGACACAGACTCCGCTCCTCTGTCAGTCATGAAGGGGTTGGTGCATCGTCATCAGGTCTGGTCCTGGGGGCGGTCCTGATGACATCATCAGCCCGGGAGCCTGTGAGGGATGACCTGATCCCTCAAATACCTTTGGACTGGGCTTGCAAGCCGCCGGATATATTCTTGGTTCCCCTGCGTGTTACTGTGTGAATTGCTGTTGACTGACTCTGACTTTTGCCTGGACTTCTGACTCTGCTTCTGCCTAACGATTCTGTACCTCTGCTGCCCTCCTGGTTTAAGACTCTGGCTTCAGCCTGGACTCTGACTCTGCTACTGTCTACTGTTTTTGTACCGTTGCTGCCTGACTGGTTTAGTCTCGGATATCATTGCCTCTGTGTCCTGTATTGGAACACCTTTCTGGCGACCGTCCTGCTCTGGTCATTGCTCCTATTCAGACAGTGCCTCCTGGGCTCTGCTTTAAATCCAGATCCCTGTATAGGGGTAAAGGGTATCAGTGTTTCTCGGGGTGCTGTCTGGCTGCAGTCCAGACCGCAGGCAGACGTCACATTATATCCGGCCCAAAAAAATAAAACTGCTCTTGTGTCTATACTTAACACATATAAAAGCAGTTTTCCTTACCTTTTTTTTTTCTTCCTCCTGACTGAGCTGATTCCTGGCCCAAACACCTGTTACATTGCACAGCCTGGAAGGTCACTCTCAGGCTCAAGCATGCTGCAGCCTGGAAGCTTCAAAGAAAATGCTGGCTGTTGGAAATCCACATTCCTGGAGCATCGCCCCCTGGACAGCGCTGGGGGTCAGGTATTGCCCGCAAAAGCGGCCAAACTGTTGTTACCAGTTTCCCTTTCTTTTGCTAAGAAACGTCTGTGTGTGAAGGCTTATGTGGATTGTGGTGCTGCCGGCAACCTTATGGATTTTTTATTTGCTAAGAGTCTGGGTGTACCTCTGCTAAGGCTTAAAGCGCCTATTCAGACTATTACAATTAATGGTACATCTATAGACCAGGGAGGTGTGGAATTCATTACTGCCGAAATTTCTATGTCAGTGGGGACATTACATAACGAACAAATGTCATTTTTTGTTATACACAATTTATCAGATCCAGTTGTGTTAGGCATGCCATGGTTGCACCAGCATAATCCAGTTATTGACTGGCGCATAGGTGATATCGTGCGCTGGAGTCCACGGTGTCAGAATCACTGTATGTCACTGTCAGTGAACCAAGTTAAAATTAAAAACCCCTCCATTCCATATGCATTCGGAGATTATGAAGATGTCTTCTCCATAGTGGAGTCTGAGAAACTACCTCCTCATAGAGAGTACGACTGTCCTATAGACTTGGTCCCTGGTGCCCGTCTCCCTAAGGGGAGAATATTCAACCTCTCGGGTCCGGAGCGTGTAGCCATGAATGACTACATAGCAGACAGCCTACGTAAAGGCTTTATTAGACCTTCCACCTCACCTGTAGGAGCTGGGTTTTTCTTTGTAGAAAAAAAAAGATGGTGGACTCAGACCATGCATCGATTATCGTGAGCTGAACGCAATTACTGTAAAAAATCAGTACTCGCTCCCACTCATTCCTGATCTGTTTAATCAGCTACTGGGAGCCCGCTGGTTTACTAAACTTGACCTCCGGGGGGCATATAATCTGGTCCGCATAAGAAGCGGTGACGAATGGAAAACGGCCTTTAATACACCTCTTGGTCACTTTGAGTACCTTGTAATGCCGTTCGGACTCAGTAACGCACCTGCCGTATTTCAACACTTTGTCAATGACATTTTCAGGGACATTTGTGGGGTGTATGTCGTCGTGTATCTGGATGACATTTTGATTTATTCGGCTGACCCTGTGACACATGCTCAACACGTCCGTTCGGTATTGCAGAGACTGCGAAAAAACTCTTTGTTTGCGAAATTAGAAAAATGTGTTTTTTTGCTGAAGAGGTACAGTTCTTAGGATACATGGTCTCAGGCAAGGGGTTTCGCATGGACCCTGCCAAGATTCTACCCATTAAGGATTGGGTGCAACCCAAATCGCTGAAAGCGCTGCAGCGGTTTTTGGGATTTGCGAATTATTACCGCAAGTTTATCAGGGGTTTCTCTGAGATTGCCAAGCCACTCACGGACCTTACCCGAAAAGGAGCAGACGTGACTAATTGGAATCCTGAGGCAACCCGAGCTTTTTCTACACTAAAGGAGTGCTTCGTGGCCAACCCGGTGTTGATTCAACCAAACTTGGACCACCCCTTTATTGTTGAAGTAGATGCCTCCGAAGTCGGAGTGGGAGCAGTGCTCTCGCAAGGCACTGCATCCCTCACTCAGCTTCGCGCATGTGCGTTTTTCTCCCGCAAATTCTCTGCCACGGAGAGAAACTATGACGTCGGTAATAATAGAAAAATAATGTCCAAAAATTATCCCTCTTTTTGTGATCAGGCAGACTGTTCTGACTCAATGGGCCATGAAAGACATGTAAAGTCCTTGACTGTAATTGCAGATGGCAGCGATGGAGTGCAACTTGCAGCACGACAATTCCTAGCAGTGACAAACAATTTCTGATATGTGAAATTAGAAACCATCATAAATAGGTAATTTCGACCAATTCGATGGGTCGTTGAATGGCCTTTAGGTGGCACGCCATCAACTTCTGGGCGAAGACCAATTGCAGGTGTCTGAAAAATCAATCGGACATATATGATATTTACATTTGAGTGTTGTGCATGGCATAATGTGTATGTGCTGATCGCCTGGAAAACGCGATTTCATTACCTCCATCCCACTGTTTATCGAATGTTTTTGTTCTGTAGTCATAGAGAATGTATGACTTTATCTAAAAGTTATTTGTACAAAATTTAGACAAACGACGAATGATCTTTTGTCATTCAGTTGTCATCTCATGTGTATGGCCAGCTTTAGGGTCATCATCAGTAGTAGTCACTTGCAAGCAATCTGATAAACAACAGGGAACTCAGGGGACAGTGGGCCCCATATCTATGGAGCTTTTGTGCAAGCCATGCACATATGGTATGTCTAGCTATGTTCAGTTATTTTTTTGTCTCTGTGTATTTCATTGTCATGCTCTATATAAGATGTTTGGTTGAAAAACTGATATGACACAGCAAAAATTTTTGTATTTACCGTATAGGTGACTTACAGTATGTATTAGGGCCAAAAGCCTTGTTTCATTGGGCACAGTCAACTTAACTGGTAGAGTTAAGCGATCCTCTTAAAGTTCAAATTCTGCAGCTTTGCAAAAAAAATTTGTTTACATTTTGAAAGTGGCAAATCGATTTGCTGCGAATAGCAAGTACTTCAAAGACTCCAAATGCCCTGAAAAGATAGGTGAACACTCTGAGATCTTCAGTGCCTATATCCAACCCTATTCAAGCTTTTAAACATAAACACAGCCATAATAATAATAATAGAAAAATAATGTCCAAAAATTATCCCTCTTTTTGTGATCAGGCAGACTGTTCTGACTCAATGGGCCATGAAAGACATGTAAAGTCCTTGACTGTAATTGCAGATGTCAGCGATGGAGTGCAACTTGCAGCACGACAATTCCTAGCAGTGACAAACAATTTCTGATATGTGAAATTAGAAACCATCAACTGCTTTCTTCAAGAAATAGTGGCAGCATTGATTTGCTACATGGAGGAGGAGCACATGTCATAATTTTGTCAAATACGTTACAATCCACGTTGTTGAGAAGTAATTGTGGTGTATTTGTACATGTGAGAGATTTCAGACCAATGGATGAATAGACATATGTTTCCTCAGCAAATATATGGCAAATAGAGGGGGCATCGTGTCATTTTTTTAGAGTCCTCCAATATTTAATGTCCAGCCAAGGCAAAGCAGACAGCTGGGGCTCAAATTTTGCTGGGAAGTGGCCAATATCCATGGACCTTCCCAGCCTATTAATAAGGCCCGCTCATAGCTGTCTGGTTTCATTGGCTGGTAATTAAAAATAGCGGGGACCCCATGTCGATTTTTTCATTTATTTATTTATTTATTTATTAACAAGTACAGTAAACTACGCACTCAATTATTGCTCCACTCCTCCACTTGGACCTCTGCCTCCTGGTTCTTTTCTTTATTAAATGTTATTTTAAGTCATTTTCTCTTCCAAATTTACTTACAGGGCAATTGTCCTGCTGTGACCCCATTTTGCTTCCCTTTGGAGCTCCCTAGCCCTTACTATGACTATTTTACAGTCATTTTGCAGCACCAAAGGGGTAAAGTTTGTGTCAAGTTCTGGTACCCAAACTAAAAATTGGACTAAAGTTCAGTCAAACATGATGAACCCGAACTTCCACAGGGTCTGCTCATCCCTAATTATAATCATTGTAGTGATCAATCACTCCTGTCAGCTCTTACTTCTCTATCTGTACAATTTGTTCACAGGTTTTTTGGCTTTCTTTCCTCATGTTTTTTGCTAAGCTCTGAAATGTGACATCCTCTCACTATCCAGATTCACCACAAACTGGCTGCTGCATTCTCTGTCTCGGCTTTTATAGAGTCCATCCTGAGTTGCTGGTCTAGCTCATGTAATGTGATAGATGGAAATCATTATGGGAAAGCTTGCCTGAGGTTATGAGATTATGTGAGCATTCTTTGGGTAATGCACTCTTTTTTAATGTTCAAACCGGTGGCAGCAACTCTTCGTGATTCACAAGGCGTGAATTCCAAATTCCTAAAAACTCAAGACGACTTTGATTCACATTGAATCAATTCTTTCATCTCTATCTACAGGTGATGTTTAGATTAGAAAAACTTGTTAAACTTTTTGAAATACTCTATTTGGCCAAGTTAATAGATGGGAGTCATTTATTCACAGCTATCATCAATTAACTAGACTAGAGGGCAAGAACAAAGTATTTCCACTGGTCCCATGTTGTTCATTAATTTCAAGGAACTTTGCATTTTACTTCTCTCTGATCTGAGCTAATTGCTGTGGTCCAAGCAATGGGACACTCTGCGATCACTTTATTTTATGGAGAAATACGTGCAGCGCTACAACGTTCATTGTCTTCATTGTTATGGGATCTGTGGAGACTGTATAAGGATTAAGTTTAAAAAGGTACAAATTATTTTTCAGATAGTATTATGCATAGTAAATAAGCCAGCGCTTCTCCAACTTCTTGCTGGTTTGGGTTCTTTTTTTCATCGATATCACAATGAATGTCGGAAATGAGGACCTGCGTACGCACCTCCGGTATAATTGAGGTCATTGTAAGGGAAAGACAAATTCAATATTAACGTAATACCCGTGAAATGAAATGATTTGATGCTATAATTGTTCCATCTTCCTAAATAATACATTAGGATTAGACATGGTACACTGGATAATATAAATTATTAAGCTAAATCTGACACACTACTGCAAGTTACACTTGAACTTTGTGATTATGGTAGATCGTTCGCTTACTATTTGTATTTTATCTTTCTAATAGAATAGCATTTGTAATTTGTGGTCGTTGTCATGTGCAATGAGAAATACAAATTCGGATACCGTGGCCTCTGAAGCAGCAAATTATGCCTAAATCACACTTTTCTAGACTTAGATTGATTCATCAATGTATATCAGACTTTGGTTTGAAGGTTGTAGGTGCTGTGCAGCATGGCTTCTTTCCAAAGATGACAAAGAAGACGCTTCAGGGAAACCACGGCCAACATTTCCTTGAAACCTCTTCTGCTTCAAAATCTGTGGGTACGCCAACATCTATGAGATGTCATGTGCACATACGTCAAGGGTTAATGTACACGGAGATTTTCGAGGAGGTTTAAAGCTGAAACTCTCCGAATCCTCCTTAAAAAAAAAATAAAAACGTCCTGAAAAACGTGGAGTTTCCGCTCAAAGACTCAGTAAGTTGTAGAAATGTTGTATACCTCTGGATTTCCACAGGCAAATCTGCAACGTGTGCACGTACCCTCGAAGAAAATCTGCAGGAAAATCCATATGTACTTATAAGTCTGGTAATTGTAAGACAGAAAAAAGTGAGCAGCCAAAGGAAACAGGCACCAAATTCTTTCCCTCGGAAAGGACAATTTCCCACGAACGTCCAAAAAAAAATCAGAGTTTTACCCAAAAAAGTGGGATGATTTTTCTTTTCACTCGTCACCCGTTTTTTTTAGCAACAAATGTTAATAATATACAAGACTATTTGTGGTTTCTTATGTTACAGAATTGCAACGGATCTGTAAAAAATAAGCTGCCAAACTGTGGCTCTGTACGGCATCCGAGTTTTTTTTGGGAAGCCCTAGAAATGATTTGAGAGACTCATTCGATTTACTGAAGAAACTGCAATTTTTTCACACGCTGGTTGGTTCAGTGAAAAAAAATCACTCATCCGAACTATCTCACTGAATAACAGGGTTACGAGTGCTGTCTGTTTCTTTCACAAAAGCACTTGGACCAAAAATACGGTTGTGTGAACAATTTTTTTTTTTTACATAAATTCATCTTTTTGGGGATAAAATCATTTTTGAACTTCTGTTTTATTTCACATTTTGCAATGTTTGATTATTTTCAGGCTCTTTGTTTCTCTGCACATTTAACTTTGATGTGGTCTGTGGTTATAAATCAGCTAAAAGTCACCCAGAAAAAAAGAAATAAAAGATCTACAAACTCTCAAGCTCAATGGTTGATTTTTACTCATTCCGTAGCCATCAATAGATACAGAGACCATTGAAGGAAAACTCTGTAAAATTTTTAATGAAAGCCAATTGCAAAAAATTTTTTAGCCCCAAATACATGCATGTAAGTATAAAGAAAATGTCCCCAAAAGAAGACAACCCCTTTAAACATCAATGGGGTGGTCACTTGAGAACTCCCTACATGGTGTGAAGCTGAGAGCCATGTAAAGGAATTTTCTAGGACTCATTTGAATAGGTCATCATCACTATCAGATTGGTAAGGTTGCAACTCCCAAAACCTCCATTGATCAACTGATTGAAGGTGCAACGGTGTCCTGGAAGTGTCACAACTATACTTTATAAAGTGGTAATAAATGTTAGTGCAAGATTTCTCCCATTCATGAAATGCAGCACCTTTAATCAACTGATCTATGGAGATTCTGGGAGTTGTGGGCCCCACCGATCAGATATTGATATCTTATCCTGAAGATGGGTCATCATCAATATTAAAGTCCTGGGTAAAACCCCTTTAAGTTTCATAGTTTGCCATACAGGACTGCTTCTATACATAACAATCAATAAACACTTTGATTTTATTGGAAAATACACTCATATGCTAAAGTTTGGGCACCCCTATTAATGTTAACCTTTTTTCTTTATAACAATTTTGGTTTTTGCAACAGCTATTTCAATTTCATATATATAATAACTGATGGACTCAGTTATATTTCTGGATTCAAATAAGGTTTATTGTACTAACAGAAAATGTGCACTCTGCATTTAAACAAAATTTGACCGGTGCAAAAGTATGGGCACCCTTATCATTTTCTTGATTTGAACACTCCTAACTACTTTTTACTGACTTCCTGAAGCACTAAATTGGTTTTGTAACCTCATTGAGCTTTGATCTTCATAGCCAGGTGTATCAAATCATGAGAAAAGGTATTTAAGGTGGCCACTTGCAAGTAGTTCTCCTATTTGATTCTCCTATGAAGAGTGGCATCATGGGCTCCTCAAAACAACTCTCAAATGATCTGAAAACAAAGATTATTCAACATAGCTTTTCAGGGGAAGGATACAAAAAGTTGTCTCAGAGATTTAACCTGTCAGTTTCCACTGTGAGGAGCATAGTAAGGAAATGGAAGAACACAGGTACAGTTCTTGTTAAGCCCAGAAGTGGCAGGCCAAGAAAAATATCAGAAAGGCAGAGAAGAAGAATGGTGAGAACAGTCAAGGACAATCCACAGACCACCTCCAAAGACCCGCAGCATCATCTTGCTGCAGATGGTGTCACTGTGCATTGGTCAACAATACAGCGCACTTTGCACAAGGAGGAGCTGTATGGGAGAGTGATGCGAAAGAAGCCGTTTCTGCAAGCACGCCACAAACAGAGTCGCCTGAGGTATGCAAAAGCACATTTGGACAAGCCAGTTACATTTTGGTAGAAGGTCCTGTGGACTGATGAAACAAAGATTGAGGTGTTTGGTCATACAAAAAGGCGTTATGCATGGAGGCTAAAAAACAGAGCATTCCAAGAAAAACACTTGCTACCCACAGTAAAATTTGGTGGAGGTTCCATCATGCTTTGGGGCTGTGTGGCCAATGCCGGCACCGGGAATCTTGTTAAAGTTGAGGGTCGCATGGATTCAACTCAGTATCAGCAGATTCTTGACAATAATGTGCAAGAATCAGTGACGAAGTTGAAGTTACGCAGGGGATGGATATTTCAGCAAGACAATGATCCAAAACACCGCTCCAAATCTACTCAGGCATTCATGCAGAGGAACAATTACAATGTTCTGGAATGGCCATCCCAGTCCCCAGACCTGAATATCATTGAACATCTGTGGGATGATTTGAAGCGGGCTGTCCAAGCTCGGCGACCATCAAACTTAACTGAACTGGAATTGTTTTGTAAACAGGAATGGTCACAAATACCTTCATCCAGGATCCAGGAACTCATTAATAGCTACAGGAAGCGACTAGATGCTGTTATTTTTGCAAAAGGAGGATCTACTAAATATTAATGTCACTTTTATGTTGAGGTGCCCATACTTTTGCACCGGTCAAATTTTGTTTAAATGCAGATTGCACATTTTCTGTTAGTACAATAAACCTCATTTGAATCCAGAAATATAACTGAGTCCATCAGTTATTAGATATATGAAACTGAAATAGCTGTTGCAAAAACCAAAATTGTTATAAAGATAAAAGGTTAACATTAATAGGGGTGCCCAAACTTTAACATATGACTGTATATAATATTTTGCCGTGACTTATTTAATGACTCCTCTTTCAGATGATTTTGAAGATTTCCGGCAATGCTAGGGTCTGGTGCACCTATGGATTCAAGAGAATCTGTCTGGTCTCTAGCATTTACTAGTTAACTTTGTAGGAAATGTAGGAAGACATTTGCAATTTAAAGAATCTGTCTTCAGCTTTTTGCAAACAAAACCTGCTGCCATGTAGTCGTCCATATTTATAAGCTCTGTATAACCCCGCCCCCACCAATGATTGACAGTTATCTGCTTATGTGCAGTGTACACAGAATGCGGCCAATCAGTGGTGTAGGCGGGGCTATACAGAGCTCAGCATTCAGAGAACTACTAGATCTGCAGCATTTAAAATTGTGATTTTATCAAAACTGCAGCCCACAGTAAGGTAAGTGACACATTACTAGAATCAGGTTCTCAGCCTCTGCATAATGCTGCTCTCATATGGGATAGCAAAAATCTGGTGACAGTTTACCTTTAAAGCTCAGCAGCTTACATGTTATACAAACTAGATGATATTTCTGCCTCATTCCATTCATTCATTGTAGATACAATGTTGTTCATGGATAGGTCAGGTATTAGTCATAAAGGAGCAATAACCCATTATGAAAGAAAGATGATATGACACACACACTTCTGGACGTGAGTTTTCATATCCTTGATTCATTTAATAGGAAATGTCAAGGGTCATGTATCAGATTATAATAGAATTTTGCTTGTAGCAAGAACTAAGTGCATTAACTTTGGACAACGTCACGAAAATAATTTATAATCTGCATCTGAGCTTCTGAGTCTTTTTCTACTGGAGCCCACTCGCTAATTATATTTTTATAATATTCGTGCAATGTCTGTTGGAAATTGGAAAAATTCATAACAACCCTGATCAAGTTCTCCCTTGCTAATCGTACCCTATAAACTCCTAATAATTCCCTTAGGGGCATTAATATTTCCCTTAACTAGATAAGCTTACTGTAGTTCTATCTTATGGAAGTATCGACTCGACTGCATGGTCCTTTTACAACTGTCATGATCCAGGCTGGATCTGACAAGTTAAATGAACAAAGTGAACTTTTTTTCCTTTGGCTTGGTGCCAAAGTGGGTTGATTGCCCCCGGTGGCCATTAGAATTATTACACGTGGTGTCGTTCATTCTAAGTTGCCCTGGTGGTGGTGAGCGGTAGTGCACTTTAGTTTCTTTGGTTTAATGTGCACTTAATTATAAATCAGGTGTGAGGCTCTATAAAAGAGAGCCAGGTGTGGTCAATCACTGTTGGTGATATTGTGAGTTAGTCATTCTCAAGGAAGCCTGAGTGAAAGAAGGAGCTGAATGAGAGTCCTGGGCAGCCAGCCAGAGGGGTTGAGTCAGCTATGGAGTCTGCATGGAGGGCTGGCATGGCGTGGTGGAGTTGCAGTTTATGGTGTCAGCAGAAGGTGCTTGCATGGCTTGGTGGAGTGGTGACGATGGTGAGAGTTGCACTCAGCATGCTGGACTTGGTTGCTGAAAACTGGACTCAAGCATGCTGGACTTTTTGGCAGAAGCTGGACTCATCTTTGGGACTCTGTTTACTGGGCAGTTACAACTGGTGGTGGACTCTGCTCAAGACTGCACTATGGTGATGGATCCTGTTATGGTGATGGATCCGGGTGGAGGAGAAGATGCACTCAGGTGGTGGGCTCTGTTGCTGGGAGCGTACGAAACAGGGCAGAGCTAGGTGGTGTTTCCCCTGTTTTGACATCTTTCCTCATGTGTGTTTAGTGCAGTGGTGGGATTAGTTTCCGCACCGACCAATTCCCTAGTGAGGGTTTAGGTGCAGGGCGAGTCAGGGTTTGAGGTATGCGTGCGTCGCCCGATGCGGAACCGGCATAGGGAATGTTAGGAGTGCAGGAACACTGGCTCAGGGGAGGACAGGAGGTCTCCACGTCCCTATTCCCTATCGCAGGGCCCACCATTGTTATTGTTACCCAGGTTTTCCCTTTATTATTTAAATTCGCCTTACTGGAGGCGGGGTTTCCAGACTACTGTAGGTATAATGTGTATTACCTACATTCGCCAGTTGGAGGCGGTGTATCCAGCTGCACGTCTTATTATTTAAATTCGCCCCACTGGAGGCACTGTATCCAGGGTCACGTGTGTCATATGGGTTCGCCTTGCGGTACTCGCTGCATCCAGACACACGTGACCGTGACATTAACCCTCTGGAACTGCCTGCTCAGCTGAGCGCAGGTGTTACACACCTGTCTGAGGTTTCGGGCTTTGCTTTCCTCACCCTGGTCTGCTAATATCTGTTGTGCTCCACATTGGGCTTTGTAGATGGCGTACTGTGAAAATACACCTTTGTCTTGGTATTAAGACTCTTTAAAGTTCCTGAATCCTGTCTGCCTGTTGCCTTCAGTATCTCTGCAACCTGTCTGCAGTCTCCAAGAAATTTCCTGGCTGTTGGTGCCTTCCAGTTTCTCAGTCTCCTGTCCGCCTGCGGCATTCAGTGTCTCATCAACCTGTCTGCGGTCAACAAGACATCACCTGGCTGCCTGCGGCTTCCGGTCCCTCAGTCTCCTGTTTGCTTGTGAACTTCATTATTTCTGTGACCTTTCTGCAGTCTCTAAGACGTCTCCTTAGTTGTGTGCAGCTTCCAGTTCCTCAGTCTGCTAGCCAACAGCAGTGTCTAGTACCTCTGCTCTCTGTCTCCCGCATGCTTCACCTGTTGTACCTACATCCGTGAACCATGTGCCAACTCGGATCTTGGGCTTGGAGGGTGCATCTCACCAGGGGAGCCTAAGAGCTGATTGGGACAGATCCCTGCTGTGGCCATTAATTGGCTAAATGGACATTTCCTGCCATTTCCTATGTATCAAGATAGTACTGGATCTTGTTTCCAAATTTTAAAGTTTGAAAATTGAAAAATTTTCAAAAATGTTTCCAAATTTGAATTTTTTTTTTTTTACAAATAAACACCACTCATATTGAAGAAATTTTACCACTATCATGAAGTACAACATGTCACAAAAACACTCTCTCACAATCAGTGGAGTTATAACCTCATAAAGTGACTCGGTCATTAAGGGTTTAAAATTCTACAGTCTCATTGTAAGATTTTATTTTGATATTTTTGAAGAACTTTAGTCAACAATTAACCTTGGTTTATAGTAATTTTATTTTTCAGTCAACGAATCCAAAACTGTTAGACAAAAATAGCTCCATACAATTTGACAATATCCCTGTAAGAAGTAAAGGTCTTCGGAACAATGAATTATTGAATAATCCCTTTTTTTGTAAAATGTTTTGTCCTCTAATTTTGCTCCCAAAAGCACCAGATCATGAGACGTTGCGCCTATCTCTTCTCCACTCTTGTTATCATAAGGTTCCAGTCACTTCTTAGAATCCCAGGAGCTACATGGTCTGTATTCAGTAACATTTCTACAGTGCCGTGCTTCATTGATTACATGGCCTTGACTTTTAGAATTTCTACAAAACACTATATGGATGGGCAAGGTTGGAAAATATTTGTAAGGATATCTGTGGTTTAAAGATTCCAGTGAGCCAAAATATGACAGATGGCATTGATAGAATATGTTGACTTATGAAGTTGTGGTCTCAGATAAATGTTCTCTGTCTGAAAGGGAATGTATCACCAATATTTGTTTTTTTTTCTTACTAATTATAACCAATACTGACAGATATTCTTCATCTCTAATCCGTTTTAATTTTCTGATTGGAGATTTTTTTCTTCCAATTTCTTTACATGAATATAGGGATGTTAATCTGGCTCAAATTACTGTTAACAATATTTAGAGATACTGTATGCTTCACGGCAGTCACATGGACCATAGGAACTTGTAGATTGGAGGTAGATGTCCATTGACTTCTGTGGGAGAGTGTTAGGGCAGGCTCTGTGACCTGGGCAGAAGTCATTGTGTAGGATGTATGGGAAGGTGAGCTGTGACCATTGATTAGTAAAAAGAAAAAAAAGAATTTGGTACGGTGTTAGCCAGTTGAAAAAAGACTGCTCTCTGTGAGAAAAACAAGTCAATCATGTACTGTAGTTATGATGATACTTTTTAATGGCTAACAAATGATGCTACAAAACAAGCTTTCAAGACTTCTTCTAGGTGTCTTCCTCAGGCATAGTATAGCAAGCTTTCTAAAGAAACAAATACATGCCCCAAAAAAAAAACAAAAACAAGCCAACATAGGAATGGCATAATAAATGGACATTTAAATAAATAAACTTATTTTTACAATCCCAATATCCAAGTAAGATCATAGGCCTGGTGCCCTCCCATCTCTGGAGCAGATTCTTCACATTCTGTAGTGAGTCATGAATCCTCCTCACAGATTTAGTCCTTTCTGGAGGAATCAAAGACTTGTAATAAGTTTGTATTCCCAAACCCTTCAATGTTTTTGTGATTTAAAGTTGCCTTTTAATATGACAACTTTCATACTGTTTTATGTTGTGCCCTGGACCACAGAAATGTTTGGCCACCGGTAAAGAGACAGGAGGCACAGGCCTCCGATCTTAGGGCCCCGTCACACATAGCGACACACCAGCGATCCCGACAATGATATGACCTTGTCAGGATAGCTGGTGTGTCGCTACATGATCGCTGGTGAGCTGCCAAACAGGCAGCTTCACCAGCGATCAGCACCAGCGACAGGAGGGTAACTAGCGACGCATGTCACTTAGTTACCCACTGTGTACCTTAGTTACCAGCGCGCTCGTGCAGGGAGCTGGTGACCAAGGTACACATCGGGTTTCTAAGCAGCACGCGGCACTTAGGAACCCTGCGTTTACCTTAGTTACTAGCTCCCTGCACCAGCACGCTGGTAACTAAGGTACACATCGGGTTTCTAAGCGCTGAGCGCTGCTTAGGAACCCTGCGTTTACCTTAGTTACCAGCTCGCTGATCGCTGATCGCTGGTCTCCCGCCTGTCACACGCAGCGATGCGTGCTGGCCAGCGGGAGACCAGCGATCAAAAAAATATCCTGGCCATTCCAGGACGATCAGCGATAACTGGCAGGGGGGCCGGTCGCTGGTCAGTGTTACACACAGCGATCTCGCTGGTGAGATCGCTGTTGCGTCACAAAACGCGAGATCGCTATGTGTGACGGGGGCTTTACTTGGATATTGGGATTATAAGACTTTCACACCATTAATCTAATCGAATTAAGGATTCATTCTCTGAGCTCAGTTTGACTATTTAAATGTCCATTTATTATTCCATGCCTCTGTTGTTGTTTTTTTTTTTTTCCTGTGTGCATGTATTTGTGTTTGTTACACTGCCTGAGGAAGAGGAGATCCATAAGGAGTCTCGAAAGCTTGATTTGTAGCAATATTTATTTTAATTTTGTTAGCTACTAAAAGGTATCATAACTACAAGAATATCTTGTTTTTCCCACTGAGAGCAATCATTGATTAGTATTAATGGTGGATTTTGTGTTATTTGTAGATACGTGTTACCTTGGCTGTGATAATATTGTGACTGTTGAGAAGTAGTCTCTACAGAACAGGAAGTAACAGTCTAGTATGAGGCATACTGGTCCACGTGAAAATGTAAGATTTTAAGACTTTATTAACCCCTTCACCCCCAAGGGTGGTTTGCACGTTCATGACTGGGCCAATTTTTACAATTCTGACCACTGTACCTTTATGAGGTCATAACTCTGGAACGCTTCCATGGATCCCGGTGATTCTGACACTGTTTTCCCGTGACATATTGTACTTCATGTTAGTGGTAAAATTTCATTCAAATAACTTGCGTTTATTTGTGGAAAAAATGGAAATTTGGCAAAAATTTAGAAAATGTCGCAATGTTCCAACTTTGAATTTTTATGCCGTTAAATCACAGAGATACGGCACACAAAAAACTTGATAACTAACATTTCCCACATGTTTACTTAACATCAGCACAATTTTGGAACCAAAATTTTTTTTTGTTAGGAAGTTATAAGGGTTAAAAGTTGACCAGCGATTTCTCATTTTTACAACACCATTTTATTTTTAGGACCACATCACATTTGAAGCCACTTTGAGGGGTCTATATGATAGAAAATACCCAAAAGTGACACCATTCTAAAAACTGCACCCCTTAAGGTGCTCAAAACCACATTCAAGAAGTTTATTAACCTTTTAGGTGCGTCACAGGAATTTTTTGAATATTTAAAAAAAAATGAACATCTAACTTTTTTTCACAAAAAAAATACTTCAGGTTCAATTTTTTTTATTTTACCAAAGATAACAGGAGAAATTGGACTGCAAAAGTTATTGTGCAATTTGTCCTGAGTACGCTGATACCTGATTTGTGGGGGGAACGACTGTTTCGGCGCATGGCAGAGCTCAGAATGGAAGGAGCGCCGTTTGACTTTTTCAATGCAAAATTGGCTGGAATTCAGATCGGACGCCATGTCACTTTTGGAGAGTCCCTGATGTACCTAAACAGTGGAAACCCCCTACAAGTGACCCCATTTTGGAAACTAGACCCCCCAAGGAACTTATCTAGATATGTGGTGAGAACTTTGAACCCACAAGGGATTTACAGAAGTTTATAACGTACAGCGGTACAATTAAAAAATCATATTTTTTCCACAAAAATGACCTTTTCACCCCAATTTTTATTTTCCCAAGGGTAACAGGACCCTAAAAGTTATTGTGCAATTTGTCCTGAGTATGCTTATACCCCACATGTGGGGGTAAACCACTATTTGGGCGCATGGCAGAGCTTGGAAGGGAAGCAGCGCCATTTGACGTTTTTGGCTGAAATTGAGATCGGACATCATGTCGCGATTGGAAAACCCCTGATGTACCAAAACAGTGGAAACCCCCCACAAATGACACCATTTTGGAAACTAGACCCCCTAAGGAACTTATCTAGATGTGTGGTGAGAACTTTGAACCCCCAAGGGCTTCACAGAAGTTTATAACATAAAGCCGTACAATTAAAAAATCATATTTTTTCCACAAAAATGATCTTTTCACCCTCAATTCTTATTTTTCCAAGGGTAACAGCACCCTAAAAGTTATTGTGCAATTTGTCCTGAGTACACTGATACTCCACATGTGGGGGTAAACCACTATTTGGGCGCATGGCAGAGCTCGGAAGGGAAGCAGCGCCATTTGACGTTTTTGGCTGGAATTGAGATCGGACACCATGTCGCGATTGGAAAACCCCTGATGTACCTAAACAGTGGAAACCTCCCACAAATGACACCATTTTGGAAACTAGACCCCCTAAGGAACTTATCTAGATGTGTGGTGAGAACTTTGAACCCCCCAGTGCTTCACAGAAGTTTATAACGCCCGGGCGTGAAAATAAAAAATTCGTATTTTTTCCACAAACATGATCTTTTAGTCACCATTTTTTTTATTTTCCCAAGGGTAACAGGAGAAATTGGACCCCAAAAGTTGTTGTCCAATTTGTCCTGAGTACGCTGATACCCCAAATGTGGGAGAAAACTACTGTATGGGCACACGTCGGGGCTCGGAAGGGAAGTAGTGACGTTTTGGAATGCAGACATTGATGGAATGGTCTGCGGGTGTCATGTTGCCTTTGGAGAGCCCCTAATGTACCTAAACAGTGGAAACCCCCCACAAATGACCCCATTTTGAAAACTAGACCCCCTAAGGAACTTATCTAGATGTGAGGTGAGCACTTTGAACCCCCAAGGGCTTCACAGAAGTTTATAATGCCAGGGCATGAAAATAAAAAAATCGTATTTTTTCCACAAACATGATCAATTAGTCCCCAATTTTTTCATTTTCCCAAGGGTAACAGGAGAAATTGAACCCCAAAAGTTGTTGTCCAATTTGTCCTGGGTATGCTGACACCCCATATGTGGGAGAAAACTACTGTATGGACACACGTTAGGGCTCGGAAGGGAAGTAGTGATGTTTCAGAATGCAGACATTGATGGAATGGTCTGCGGGTGTCATGTTGCCTTTGGAGAGCCCCTAATGTACCTAAACAGTGGAAACCCCCCACAAATGACCCCATTTTGAAAACTAGACCCCCTAAGGAACTTATCTAGATGTGAGGTGAGCACTTTGAACCCCCAAGGGCTTCACAGAAGTTTATAATGCCCGGGCATGAAAATAAAAAAAATCGTATTTTTTCCACAAACATGATCAATTAGTCCCCAATTTTTTCATTTTCCCAAGGGTAACAGGAGAAATTGGACCCCAAAAGTTGTTGTCCAATTTGTCATGAGTACGCTGATACCCCATATGTGGGAGAAAACTACTGTATGGACACACGTCGGGGCTCGGAAGGGAAGCAGTGACGTTTTGGAATGCAGACTTTGATGGAATGGTCTGCGGGTGTCATGTGCGTTTGGAGAGCCCCTGATGTACCTAAACTATTGAAACTCCCCACAAGTGACCTCATTTTGGATACTAGACCCCCCACGGAACTTATCTAGATGTGTGGTGAGCACTTTGAACCCCCAAGTGCTTCACAGAAGTTTATAACGTTCAGACGTGAAAATAAAAAAATCATTTTTTTCCACAAAAATGATATTTTTGCCTCCAATTTTTTATTTTCCTAAGGGTAACAGGAGAAATTGGACCCCAAAAATTGTTTTGCAATTTGTCCTGAGTAGGCTGATACCCTACATGTGGGGGTAAAACACTGTTTGGGCGCATGGCAGAGCTTGGAAGGGAAGGAGCACCATATGACTTTTTCAACTCAGAATTGGCTGGAATTGAGATCAGACGCAATGTTGCATTTGGAGAGCCCCTGATGTGCCCAAACAGTGGAAACCCCCATTTCTAACTCCAACCCGAACCCCAACACACCCCTAACACTAATCTCAGCCCTAACCCTAGCCCTAGCCCTTACCCTAGCCCTAACCCTAGCCCTAACCCTAACCCTAGCCCTAACCCTAGCCCTAACCCTAACCCTAGCCCTAACCCTAGCCCTAACCCTAACCCTAATGGAAAAATGGAAATAAATACATTTTTTTTATTTTATTATTTTTCCCTAACTAAGGAGGTGATAACGGGGGGTTTGATTTACTATTTATGGCGGTTTTTATGTTTGGCAGCTGTCGCACGCTAAAAGACGCTTTTTATTGTAAAAATAGTTTTTGCATCACCACATATTGAGAGCTATAATTTTTCCGTATTTTGACCCACCGAGTCATGTGAGGTCTTATTTTTTGCGGGACGAGTTGACGTTTTTATCGGTACCATTTTCGGGCACGTGACATTTTTTGATCGCTTTTTATTCTGATTTTTGTGACGCAGAATGAACAAAAACCAGCGTTTCATGAATTTCTTTTGGGGGAGTGCATTTACACCATTCCGCGTGCGGTAAAATTGATAAAGCGGTTTTATTCTTTGGGTCAGTACGGTTACAGCGATACCTCATTTAGGTCGTTTTTTTATGTTTTGTCGGTTTTATGCAATGAAAACTATTTTATATAAAAATAATTATTTTTGCATCGCTTTATTCTGTGAGCTATAACTTTTTTATTTTTCCGCTGATGATGCTGTGTGGTGGCTCGTTTTTTGCGGGACAAGATGACGTTTTCAGCGGTACCATGCATATTTATATGCGTCTTTTTGATCGTGCGTTATTACACTTTTTGTTTGGCGGTATGATAATAAATCATTATTTTTTGCTTCGTTTTTTATTTTTATTTTTTAAGGGGTTCGCTAAAGGGGTTAACTAATGGGACAGTTTCATAGGGCGGGTCGTTACGGACGCGGCGATACCTAATATGTGTACTTTTATTGTTTGTTTTTTTTTATTTTCAAAAAATGAATTTATTGGGGAATATATTTTTTTTTTTTTACTAATTTATTTGGCGATTTTTTTAAAATTATTTTTACACTTTTTTTTAATTTTTTTTTACTTTATTATATAGTCCCAGGTGGGACATCACTGTCCTGTGACAGATCGCTGATCTGTCACATCACAGATCACTGTAACAGATCAGCGATCTGTCACAGGCAGTGCCGAAGGCTTCCTCTTGCCTGCGCTATGCAGGCACTGAGGAAGCCAGCTTTCTGCAGGCCCCCGAAGGCCCCCGTCGCAATCTTGGATCCGGGTGCCTGTAGGGAAAGAGCCCCCCGCAGCAGCGCTGCACATTGCGCTGCCGTGGGGGGCTCAGGGAAGCACGGAGGGAGCCCCCTCGGACCCGGACCGGACCGCCCCCCCGGTGAGTATAATATAACTCATTTTTCTTGTCTTTCAGGTTACATCGGGAGCTTATCTTCTGCACTACAGAATGGTGTAGATAAGCCCCTGATGGTGGTGGCCGCATCTTATATGCAAAAAAATAGGTGACATTCCCTTTAGTATTAGTATCTCGGAGGAATAACAGAAGAACGATACAAAGTTGTAAGAAATTAGTTAGATAAATCATGAGAAAAGACGTTCCCAAATTGTTATTTCATAGAATATACAAGTTAAGGCCAAGGTCAGACTTGGACTCGGACGAGTCTAGCACATCAATACCCGGAACTGCCGGAACTGCATTCAGCTGCATAGAAATACATGCAGCTGAACACTGCGATCCGAGTGCTGGCAGCAGTGCCGGGTATTGACGTACGAGACTCGTCCACGTTTCTCGCAAATCTGACCCCTGCCAAAAACAGACATGACTGGTGCATTTCAAAGGGAATATTCATTTTAGACAGTTTCTTTTTTTAAAGAGGGTTGACCAACAATTATTTGATCTCACGGTATCCTTGCTTTTAGTCCAAATACTTTTATAAAAGGGGAGCAGCAAAAATTAGCACTTATCAAGCCTATTCCCTTACTATTCCATAGTTTATAATTGACACATTTCATAATATTACTATGTCAGACCCAATGTGTGAAGCAGGCTCAGGAGCTGATCCATTACCATACCTGGTAGACACTGTCTGCAACAGCAGCAACTGGAGCCATTTGAAGAGGCCAGTTTTTACTCATATTTTATTCCTGCTAGTCCCCTGAGTATGCAAATATTATTTTTTTTAAATCCATCAAATAGTTCCAGAGATATGAAACTTTTACCTTGGTGGTAATTTTTTATGGTCTTTCCAATGGGGTGTGGCTCATAGGATAATAATGCAGCGCAGCCTAAAGACACACCCAGAGGTTCTGTGAGCAACACCCCCTTGATGAAGACCATAAACATCAGCACGAAATGACAAGGCCCAAATCTCTAAAATCGTATGATGGACTTTAAAAATAAAAAAATGGAGAATCAGGGGAGCAGGGGTAATAAAATAAGAACTAACATTTTTGGCTTGGTGACAGGTCCTGCTTTAAATGCTGCTGTTAATTGCTCACAATAAATTTAAATAATGTAATTACTTGTGTGAGAATTTACTGGCTCCTATTGTCCTCGTGACACAATTATAGGGTGCCCAACTCTGGTCCCCGGTCCAGGTCAGTGCTGTAAAGCTCATCCTGTGGCTGGGCTTCATAGGAGAATGTAATTTTGCCTATGGAATGCAGTAAATAGTACAAGTGATCAAATGATCACAGGTTCAAGTCCCCCCAGGGAAGTAAAAAAGTTTTGAAAATATGATAATTTTTTTTAAATATGAAAATGTATATCAACCTTCTTTTCCCTGGTTAAAATGAAATAAAAAAGCATATTTGGCTGCAAAATTCCGATTTAGCAAAATATAAAACTACAGTAGTTATCCTGTACAGTGAAAGCTGTAAAATGGAAACAAAATGGAAATACCGCATTTGCGTTTTTCAGTCCTACACCTTCCTAAAAAAAACCCAGTAAAAGATAATCAAAACATCATATGTAGCCCAGAATCACATGAATAAGTGCTTCAACTCAACAGGCAAAAAAAACAAGTCCTAACAAAGGTCCATCAGTGGAAAAATAAAAATGTTACTGGTCTCAGAAAATGGCGACACAAACAAAAATGTGACATCACGACATCTCCCCCACTGTTAGTCAGTGCCTTGGGCAAGGCACATTGTGACGTCAGAGGCTTCCTTAGCACTGAAAACCCGCAGAGAACATTGTGCACTTGATGGCAGAAAGAGCTGTGAGGAGAACCAGACGAGGGGCTGCAGCAGAGGGGAAGGTGAGATGGCAAGGTAATTTTTTTCCATCCCTCTACAAATCTGCAAAGCGGATATTAATTTCAAGGCGAAATCAGTTTGCGTCAAACTGATTTGCTCTTTTTTTTTCAAAAAAAAATGGATAAGTCCTATTTTATCCATGCCTATATGATAATGATGTTATATTTCTGTTCGTGATACAGGGAAAAATGTTTCTAGGAATTTATTATTTCATAAACGGTAAACAGAAAAGTCCTTCAATTCAATGACTCGAAATTCATGGCGTATATGTGTCAGCGTGACAACCTTCAGAATCAACAGCCATTCCAGGAGGTCCATCACGCAGCCTGCCGCCCGTAACTTTGACCCTGAAGATTTTTCATACTGACAGATAAGGGGATGAATCTGTCACATCTACAGATTCTTTAGGCAGATGTTATAAGTTAAGGATTTGATTGACTATTCATGCTTGTACACACAGGAAATGGCCACTGGACAAAGTAAGAGAACAATAAAATTCTTAGAATAACCACTAACCATGTTTTCACTTCTTATTTTTTAACAGTTGTGCAAAACAGTTCCACAACAGTAAGGATTTCATTATGGCTGATGACTTTTTCTTGTGTAGGCAAATATTGAGGTTGTAGAGCCCTAGCCTTGAAGGAAATGTGCTATTAGAAAACGACCTACAGCTTAATTTTTTTTTCTCAGTTTTCACTTTGCTTTACTGTGTCTCATTTCTAGAGATGAGCAAATTTGTTCAAGGCGAAATGAATTTGCCTCAAATTGCACAAAAAAATGGATTCTATTCAATCCACTTTTTTGGATGCTTTTCTGTTAGGCGTCGGATTTCTGCGTTTACTCCGCAGGGATCCAGACCCTCACATTCTGCAGTCTCCTGCTGTTTATCTACTGCAGAGGAGATTGCAGAGGAGATTGCCTTGCAGGAAATCTCTCCTGAGGCTAAGTCCTTCTGTCCTCCTTCTGAGCATGCTCATGAGACGATCTCCCACTGGAGATCGGGAGTCATGTGCTCAGGTCCCGCTCCAGATCTCATTGATCCATCTCAGAGATCTGGAAGCTTGCGGAAGGTCCCGGCTGCTATAAAAGGCGCACATGGCTGTTCCGCCATGCGCTAGTATAGACTTACTTGCTGCTGTGTGCATGAGGACGGATGTATGATTCTGGTGAATGACTCATTATAAAACCCCTTCCCTCTGATATTATGTATGTGGTTAGGGACTGAGTTTAGAATCAGCGCCAGCGCTCCTCTGCTGCAACATCCGCAGCTGCTAGTGTCAGACATTGCGCTTGCGCCTTAGCCTTGTCGTTTAGCGGCAGTGTCCACGCCGCGCTGTATTAGCAGCCCCTTTGCGTCCGCAGCTGTGACGCCGCGCACACGGTAGATCTAGACGGATGTAGTGCTGCCGTCTCTGGCTACTTCTGTGACCTGATACCATGTGTGCGTTTTTACTGAGTACTATGACTTCAACAGGCTCAGTCTTTTGGATTTGTACTTGTTTGGCATCTCTGTGAATTAACTGAGATTGCTCTGCGCGCCTGGGTGAAGTTTAACCCTGTGCGCATTTCCGCCATATTGCTCCAGCCTCCATTTAACAGCGGTTATATCACCTACTGCACGGTGGACCCTGAGTGGCGAACGCACTTTATTATTATTTTTATTTAGTGCGTTCCGCCGTTCCTGACATTATGCTAGCGCCAGGGTTTGGCTAGTGATGGCAGAACAGCAGCAACTGTTACAGTGTATTCGGCATCTTGAGGGCCGGTTGGCCACTCTTGAGAGGGCTCTCTCAGCTGCACAATCCACCGAAGCTGCTGTAAAGGCAATCACAGACGCGGTTTCCCGTATGTCCACGTCCTCCCTCGCGCCGACAGTTACCCGCCTCCTGTTGCCCGATAAATTTTCTGGCGATGGCGCCTCCTGTAGGGGTTTCATTAGCCAGTGCTCTTTTCAGCTGGAGCTACTGGCTGCGCGATTCCCTACGGGCCAAGGTGGGTTTTATTGTATCCCTTCTGTCGGGCAAGGCATTGGAGTGGGCTACGCCATTATGGGAGCGTGATGACCCAGAGGTTCGGACTGCTGCTCAGTTTCTAACAGCTATTAAGCAGGTCTTCCTCGGTCCACGGGTTGCGCACGACACCTCTCTTCAGCTTCTTGCTTTGACTCAGGGTTCTCTCTCGGTTAGTCAGTATGCCGTCCGTTTTCGGACACTGGCTTCCGAGCTGGAGTGGTCCAATAAAGCCCTCATCCCTGTGTTTTGGAGAGGTTTGGCGGAGCATGTTAAAGATGCTCTCTCTACCAGAGAGGTTCCTGCAAGTTTGGAAGAGCTGATTGCCATTTCCACCATCATTGACCTCCGTTTTTCGGAGCGCGGTATGGAGCGTGCTCAATCCAAACGGAAGGTTACCTCGGTTCCCAATTTTTTTGAGCCTCTGGAACTACCCGAGCCAGAGGTTCCACCCCCAGAGCCCATGGAGGTGTCTCGTGCCATTCTCCAGGCTCATCCGGCACAAGACTCCAGTTGTGGTTATCTTTGTCAACACGCTGTTTCTCAGGACAACAGTGCCCCGCAACGGCCAAATTCTGTGCCGCCGGGCAAGACCCTTGTTCCTCCCCACCTTCGGCCTAAGGTTCTCGCGTGGGCACATGCGTCCAGGAGGGGTGGTCACTGTGGCTATATGCAGACCACAAAACTCCTGGCAGGGTCTTACTGGTGGCCGCACAGGGCTCGGGATGTTAAAAAGTATATTCGGGCCTGCGCCTTTTGTGCTCGGAATAGCCTCCTTAAACGAAGGGTGGAGACGCCTACCGACACACAGTGGCGTTCCACTTTAACTTCTGCTCCCGTTGTCTCCCACGGGTCTCTTCTCAAACCTGGTGATCTTGCTGCCCCTGATGCCTTCCACTTGTCTCGGGCCTCCCTGTCACCTACCGGGATATCAGACTTGCCTTCGGATGAGTCTGAGGCCTATATCTCTGATGGGCACAAGTTGGTGGATCAGAAGGCTCAGGGAGGAGGGGGCCCTAGGAGGGGGGGTAATGTTAGGCGTCGAATTTCTGCATTTACTCCGCAGGGATCCAGACCCTCACATTCTGCAGTCTCCTGCTGTTTATCTACTGCAGAGGAGATTGCAGAGGAGATTGCCTTGCAGCAAATCTCTCTTGAGGCTAAGTCCTTCTGTCCTCCTACTGAGCATGCTCATGGGATGATCTCCCATTGGAGATCGGGAGTCATGTGCTCAGGTCCCACTCCAGTTCTCATTGGTCCATCTCAGAGATCTGGAAGCTTGCGGAAGGTCCCGGCTACTATAAAAGGCGCGCATGGCTGTTCTGTCATGCGCTAGTATAGACTTACTTGCTGCTGTGTGTATGAGGATGGATGTATGATTCTGGTGAATGACTCATTATAAAACCCCTTCCCTCTGATATTACGTATGTGGTTAGGGACTGAGTTTAGAATCAGCGCCAGTGCTCCTCTGCTGCAACATCCACAGCTGCTAGCGTCAGACATTGCGCTTGCGCCTTAGCCTTGTCGTTTAGCGGCAGTGTCCACGCCGCGCTGCAGTAGCAGCCCCTTTGCGTAGGCAGCTGCGACACCGCACACACGGTAGGTGTAGACGGATGTAGTGCTGCCGTCTCGGGCTACTCCTGTGACCTGATACCGTGTGTGCGTTTTTACTGAGTACTGTGACTTCAACAGGCTCAGTCTCAGTCTTTTGGATTTGTACTTGTTTGGCATCTCTGTGAATTAACTGAGATTGCTCTGCGCACCTGGGTGAAATTTAACCCTGTGCGTATTTCTGCCATATTGCTCCTGCCTCCACTTAACAGCGGTTATATCACCTACTGCACGGTGGACCCCGAGCGGCGAACGCACTTTATTACTATTTTTATTTAGTGCATTCCGCCGTTCCTAACATTTTCCTTCTGCAAACTTAGCAAGTGGCCAAACCACCAATTTTTCTGAACTGTAAAGGGTTGGAAAGGACTTAAAAACATATCCATCCTCAACTTGCTGCTAACTTGTCCCACCATAGTCAACTGTCTTCTGCTCTTACCTCCGGCATGCAATGCCCTCTTTGGGCATCTTTGCTCTGTATTGGGGCTTCCAAGTGGGCCTCTGAGGTCATGGTGTTCAATTCCTGATGTCCTGAATAGGTATAGGGTGACATCAAGACATTACGATGAGTGCCGTGATGGTAGAAACTTACTTAGGGTTGGAAACCCAAGTTCAGAGAGAAAATGCCCAAAAATGAGGAAAGAGGCCAAATAGAGCAGAGGACCATTCAGCTGAAGCGGTAGCAGGACAAGTGAGTGGAAAGGTAAGTATTAATTATAATTTTTTTAACGACTTGTTTATTATGTCTTGGAGTCTACAGAGACCCAAAAGTGTTATGAGGAATATTTAATTCACATAAGTTCAATACAAATCAAATTTCCTTGTCACATTCACGCAAATTGAAAAATTCATCAGATTCACTCATCAATACCCATTTTCTGTTCTGAAGAGATGACTGTTCGGCAGTCAGTTTATTTTCATCACGGGCAAAATATGATGAAAGGTACCCCCTATAAGTATAGAAAACAAAGGATCTACCATTCCCAATAGGTGGCAGTTATAGCTCACCTCCTCTCCTTCCCTGCACAAAGACCTCTGCCCAGATCACAGAGCATGCCCAGAACACTACCATAGGAATCAATGAGTCCAGGTTAAAAAAAAAAAAAAGAAAAAAACTAAAAAAAAAGTATCAGTATTTTTTTATATTTATTTGAAAAGAATTATAGATTTGTAGCAAACCCTTATGCAAATTGCCTCTTCAGAGAGAAAGAGGACTTTTACTCTACAGCTCCACCTATTGGTAGTAGCGATCCTACAAGTCACAATCAACCCTTTAACGAGTCTTGTAATATGACTTAGGATAAAAGCCAAATCAGAATCTCAATTTGCAGACACAGTGTTTCGAGCTATTGGCTCTCGTCAGTGCAAAGTATGAGATCTGATTTGGCTAGGTGAGAGGCTCTGGACTGAGGTCTAAGGGGTACCTAGCAAACCCTTAGAAATACATAAATTCTATTTGATTAAAGTCCAGATTTGCGTTTTTTTTTTTTTTACTGATTAACTACCATATTTAAAAATTGGAGATTTCCATTAATAAAACTAATCCAGACTCCTGTCATTGCCCAGTGAATCTGTTGGAAAAATACACAGATGGAAATGACACAATTTGTCATAAAACCACCGGTGTCTATGGAAGGGCTGACAGGAAAGCCATAGGGAATGAAGCACTGCTTTCCATCTTTATTATCACACATCTTCTGCTTGTGAGCGGAGCGATTCTAATAACAGGATCTCCTACAGGGACACAACCACTGATGTGAGCACATTTATCTTACAGGAATATTAAATCACTTTGTTTCTAACATTATGGACCAGCACTGTGCGAAAGTTTTAGGCAGCTGTGTAAAAAAAAATCCTGTAAAGTCAGAATGCTTTCAAAAATAGAATTTTTAATTTTTTTGTTTTATCATTTCACAAAATGAAAAGAGATTGCACAAAAGAGAAATCTAAACCAAAAAAATATTTGGTGTGATTGCCATTTGCCTTCAAAACAGTATCAGTTCATCTAGGTACACCTACACAAAGTAAAGGATTTGTAGGATTTTATTCAGGTGTAGGGATGAACAGACCCGTGGAAGTTCAGGGTCATCGGGTTCGACCGTCCAAAGTTCAGTTTGGGTAACAGAACTATACCCGAGCTTGAACCTAAACCCGAACCCCATAGAAATCAATGGGGATCTGAGTGCTCTTTCCCTCTCATTCTCTCCTCCCTGATCTCCCGAACTGTTAAATGGATTTCCGGGAGAAGTCCGTGTTCGGAGTTGAGCACCGGACACTTGTTGTCCAGTGCGAACAGTGAACTTTAACGTTCAAGTTTGTCATCTCTAGTCAGGTATATAGGCAACCAATTATAGCAGTCAGATCATAATGATCATCATTTTCAGATGTAGGTTGAAACACAGTCATTAACTAAAGCAGAAACAGCTGTGTAGGAGTCTGAAAACTGGGTGAGAAACAGTCAAAATCTGCTTGAAAGGTGAGGTGGAGGAAATCTATTTCATGTCACAAGTCACACACCATTGCAAGACTGATCACAGCAACAAGACACAAGGTAGTTATACTGCATCAGCAAGGTCTCTTCTAGGCGGATTTCAAAGAAGTCTTAGGTTTCAAGATGCTCTGTTCATGGTCTTTTGAAGAAGCAATAAGATATGGGCAATGTTGAGGTGCATAGACGGAATGGTCGGCCAGGAAAACTTAGTATAGCAGATGCATGTTTAGCTTCATTCAAACTAGTATTATGTCCAGTAGTGCCATCAGTTTAGAATATTCAGCAACCAGTAAGACCAAGAAACCCACATATATCGTTCGGAGCAGTCTGAATAGGAGTAGTCTTCATTAGAGATGATTTGATTGTTTAAAAGAATTCCTGTCCAGCATCCAGGTCAATAATGCCTAGTCATAATGCCTAGCAGCCAGATGAGAGTCCCGCCGCCTGATATCAGGAATACTGGGTGTGACGTTTGATTAGTCAGGGTTGGCGCAATGTCATCTGTATAATGTGACATCCAGATGATGTTTTGCAAGTTCTGGCTGATTAAACATCGCCCCAGGGATGTCGGAAGCTAAGAGATTCGCAGGACTCCAGCTAGGTAACACTGCCCTCAACACTTGACCTGATTCTGGCAATTCAATAAACATATCTCTAGTCTTCATGTAAAAATTGCATCCAAAGGCCACGTGGCCCAACCATACATGATAATATGGAAACTGCGATACAGAAAAATGACAGCAGGTGCTTTGGACAAGGGGGATGTCAACATTTTAAATATCTGGTTTGCCATTTTTTTGCCGACGGGCTGGAGAGAGATACAATAATGAGTGTCTGCAGGAACAGTGAAGCATGGTGAAGATTCTTTAGAAGTTTGGGGCTGCAATTCACCAAACAAAGTTGGAGATTTGGTGAGGATTTATGGTGTCCTCAGTGCTCAGAAATACCATCATATACTTAGCCATACAGATATGTATCCACCAAGCAATACCATCAGTGAGGCATCTGATTGGCTCCAAAATGTATTTTTCAGCAGGACAACAACCCCAAACATACAGATCAAGTCAAAAATAACTATTTTTATCATAGAGATGCACAAGGAGTCTTGAAAGTGATGATTTCAACATCAACGAGTCTGGGACTAAATGAAGAGACAGAAGGATTTGTGCAAGTCTACATCAACATAAGATGTGTGGTTAGTTCTCCAATATGTTTGGAACAACTTCCCTGCTGACTTCCTTTAAAAACTATATGCAAGTACCTAGAAGAATTGATGCTCTTTTGAAGGCAAAAAGTGGTCACACCAAACATTGATTTGATTTAGATTTATTTTTTTTGTTCACTCACTTTGCATTTTGACAAGTGATAAAAATAAAATATGAAAATGTCTATTTTCTTAAAAATCTAAGGGTTTCTCCTTGTGGAGAGTGACATGCCAGCTCGGGCTTGTCAAGGTAAGGAGGCTTATTCGCCGTGCAATGCTCCTCTGGGAATTTGAATATGCAAATTGGCTCTTCAGAGAGAAAGAGGACTTGAACCCTTATAGCGCCACCTGTTGGTAGTAGCAATCCTACAAGTCACAACCAACCCTTTAACGAGTCTTGTAATATGACTTATGATAAAAGCCAAATCAGAATCTCAATTTGCAGACACGGTGTTTCGGGCTATTAGCTCTCGTCAGTGCAAAGTATGAGAACTTATTTGGCTAGGTGACAGGTTCTGGACTGAGGTCTAAGGGGTAAGGTTTCTCCTTGTGGAGAGTGACATGCCAGCTCGGGCTTGTCAATGTAAGGTTGATTGTGACTTGTAGGATCGCTACTACCAACAGGTGGCGCTATAGAGTTCAAGTCCTCTTTCTCTCTGAAGAGGCAATTTGCATATTTTTTTAAATCATTCCTCGCAGAATTTTTTCCACACCTGCCTAAAACTTTTCCATGGTACTATACATTAGTCCTCTTTTTCAGAAGATTATAAATCTAAAATATTCTTTTTCACTATACTTTTGGGTGGTTGAGAGGAAGAGGGCGTTAGATGAGTATCTAATTGCTCTACGGAAATCAATGGACTGGAGCGAGTTGACAGGTATCAAAGGGGTCAACTGTTATCCAAAGTATAGGTAATAACTTGCTGATCAGTGGTAATCTGTCTGCTGGGACCTCTATCGATCCAGTGATTGAAGCTTTGAAATGAAATGGCTCATTGCAATGGAGCCTTGTCTGCTCATGCACACCATTGTGCCATTCATTGTCTTTGGGACAAATGAAAAAGCCGAACAGTGTGCTTAGCTACGTCTGGCAATCCCATAAATAATGAATGCAGCGCTGACAACCATACATGGTTCTGTGTGGGACATTTCCAAGCCCATTCAGTGGAGGTCTCCAGTGTTGGCTGAAGTCCATTTACATAGCACCATTTACACTTTTATTGCATATCATTACTGTGGCAATTGTGTATTTATTGCTGGTCCATTGGTCATGTGATTGGTATATCTCAGCTGATCAAAGGTCAACCTCAACAATCAAAACAAAAGCCACTTCATATAGTATCTGACATGGTTAATATTGAAGCTCAACTCAACTCACACTTGTTCTTTTTGCTATGCTTATCAGTGAAGACCCAAAACCTGTAGCTTACAGCCTACCCATCCTTTCAACGAAAACCTGTAGAAAAACATGATCATCCCCACAACGAGGTAAAATGTTTTGATACACATGCAAGTCTAACATGTCCTGATTCTCATGCTCTGTAGTTTTCCTTTTTTTCAATATTTGGTTCCTCTTTGTCATCATTCTGACAGCACCTTAGGTGCTGGAACTTCCTTTCCCTCTCTTTTCAGCAATCATTGCTTCTTCCATAGCCCAATGACTTGCCTGGTCTTAACTGAGAAACTGTTTCTGTGTTATAGCTGCATGAAGTTTCACAGGTAGAGTGTCACATTTCTCAAGTTACTGTACATCTCTTTTAGTCACCAATCTCCACCATATTCCCCCTACTTGTGTAGCCAGTAGTGTAGTCGCTGTTGAGTCGGGGATTACTCTGGCTAAGACCTAGGGTTCCGCTCAACCAGGACAATGGGTATATTACTTGTCCTGCGGCCCAGCAGGTGTAATCAATTCCCTACTGTGGTCTCTATAACAGTATCTCACCCTATATAAACTCACAACTTGATACTTTAAGTTGACAGACATTGTGCCTAGAGGCTTCCTGGACTCTGGTATTCTATGTTGTGGTTTGCTCAGATAGATTTTATCTTGACCTAGTCTGATTCTAGTATCCCCCTTCGCCGACTGCAGCCTGTTTGACTTGGCTCTGACAGATTACCTAGCATCTGACCCTGGCTATACCGCTGACTACATTTTTTTCATTTCTTTTTCTGCCCCTTATCGTGTCAATCCTGTTACTGACCTGGCTAGCTACACTTCTTTTGCCTCTGATTTGCTCCGCCGGCCAGCAGCATTTCCATGGGAAGCAGTACAGGGAATCCCGTTACAGCGGAAGGTAGTCTTTTTCAGCCAATGGACAATGAAAGACTTTACATAGGGGGAAGTAAGCATATAAAGGCAGCACAGCTGTAAGGGGGTAAAGCACAGGAAGAGTCAGAAGGGGGTTACCTCCTCTGCTCCGTGTCCGGAACCAGTTAGCTGTACAGCAGGTTTCCCGGGGGGAAGACTTTCGGACCGGGACAGGAAGCAAGACAGGCTGAGGGTGGGAAAGCAGGGCGCGCGGAGCTCAGAGCAGCGTGTGCAGCAGACAGAGGAGGTCTCAGCCACATGCAGGAGAAGAGCGAGAACTCCCGTTCAGAGGGCAAGGACAGGAGGACGTGACAGAAATATTGCTGTCTGTGCATACGTGGAAGCGGATACCTCAATGACTAGAGAAGTGTGCCCTACTGACCGTGCAGAGGCAGTGACCAGTGCAGAGGCAATGCCCAGTGCAGAGACCGTGGCCCGCGCGCAGCCCCGATACCCACGGTGGTAGCACAGAGCCTCTGATTCCTGCTGTGAGACTTATAAAGAGACTGAACACTGTACCTGCGGAGAGACTGTTAGTTTTAAAGCAAAGACTCAGAGCAGAGGAGACCCAGTCTGCATTGCGTCCCCCCTGCTTTCCACATTAACTCCCGAATCCCCTGTTGCGGGTTAATAGAGACTGCAGAGTCTACAGAGACTAGAGAGACTACAAGTGCCGCTGCTGACGGCGCCTACGTTGAAGAAGGTGACCCTACAAGCAAGATTTCTTCAGAACTGATAAGTTACAGGAATATCCGTTCATTACCATTATTCTGCTTGACTGTTTGATTACTTGTCTTAGTTCCTATATACTGTTTAATATACTGTTATAAAACCAGTTTAACCCTCACTACTTTCTCCCTGTGAGGAGAATCTTATCCCTGTAAATAAACCCTTCAACTTTTGACCTGTCTCTGTTCCGTGGTGACATAATCAGCACCTGCACGTTATTTCACAGCCACCACTTTCTATAACCCATCTCTGTGTCTCTTCTGCAACACATGGATTAAGGGCCTGTCACATTAAGCGCGATCGCTATCGATATCGCTAAAGCGTCACCGATTTTGTGACGCAGCAGCGATAATGCTAGCGATATCGCTATATGTGATACCTACCTCCGACCAGCTCCCCCGCTGGTTATCGCTGATCGCGCGAGAACGTCCTGGGCCGCTTCCTGCTGGCGCCGACGAGTGACGCGTGGACGCGGGCGGGAGGACGTCTTCATCGCCGCATCTGACAGGTAAGTAACGACCGCCAACCGCTGCTATGTCGCTGGTGAGATCTGCCTGTTTGGCAGCTCACTAGCGACCATTTAGCGATGCACCAGCGATCCTGATCGGGTCGTATCGTTGTCGGGATCGCTGGTGCATCGCTAAATGTGACGGTACCTTTACACTATAAAACAGGCAGTGGACAGAAAGTTAAACAGAAGGATGACACCTTGGTCTGGGATGATTTAGTGAATCTTGCTTTGAGCAGGGGGTTGGGCCAGATGACCCAGGAGGTCCCTTCCAACCATTCTATGATTCTATGATTCTATGACCCTATGGCTGGCAGTTTGTAATGATTTGGGGTAAAACAAGATATTCTTTAAATAAAGTGATTTTTTTATTATTACAATATCTAGCAAATAAGATTTGGCTGTGTGAAAATACAAGAACCAGTTAATTATAGGCCATTGCTGTAAAATCTAGGAAAAGCCTTTAAATCTGCACAGAATGTTGGACCTAGCATTGACTTGATTAGTGGATGTGCAGAATAAGCATTTTAGAAACTTGTCTAGTTAATATCCAGAGAGGAGAAGATGTGTTATAAATATCTGAAGTAAAACTACAAGAAAGCAAATATGTCCAAAACCATTTATTCTTTAATTCTATGAACATCAATGCAACCTGTCAGCAGTCTACACAGTGTCTGCACATGATGGACTAAATTATATACAGTACGTT
This sequence comes from Dendrobates tinctorius, assembly GCF_039654945.1. Lineage (NCBI taxonomy): Eukaryota > Metazoa > Chordata > Amphibia > Anura > Dendrobatidae > Dendrobates > Dendrobates tinctorius. Next base: position 64,606,778 of record NW_027361738.1, on the reverse strand, counting down.
GTAAAGTTTTAGGCAGGTGTGGCAAATATGCCGGAAAGTTTTAATTGTTTACTTTTTTATCAATTAACAAAATGCAAAGTGAATGAACAAAAAATAAATCAAAATTAAGTGAATATTCGGTGACCACCCCGGGCCTTCAGACAGCATCAATTCATCTAAGTACACTTTCACACAGATTTTGAAGAAAGTTAGGAAGGAAATTATTTAAAAAATCTTCGAGAACCAACCAAAGATCTTCTGTAGACTTGCACTAATCTGTCTGTCTCTCTGTGCAATTCCAGACAGACGCCATGTTGTAGAGATCAAGGCTTTATGGGGCCCATATTATTACTTCCAGGACTCCTTGTTTTATGTCACAGGTCATACAACATGGCAAGACTGAGCACAGTTACTAGATATAAGTTAGTTATACTGCATCAGCAAGATCTCTCCTAGGCAAAGATTTCAAAACAGGCTGAGGTTTCAAGATGTTCTGTCGACGATCTGTACAAGGAGCACCACGAAATGAGCAATGTTGAGGACTGTAGACACTGTGATCAGCCAAGGAAATTTAGTGCAGCATCTGGAAGACACATCATGCTTCCCTTTGAAACTGGAAGATGTCCAGCAGTGCCATCAGCTCAGGACTAGCAGAAATCAGTGGAACCCAGCTACACCCATCTACTGTTTGAATAAGTGGCCTTAGAAACAGTCTCCATGTAAGAATTGTGGCCAAAAAGTCATACCTTCTTCATGGAAACAAGGCTAAGCGACTCAACTATGAGCAAAAATATAGACTCTCTGATGAAGAAAATTGACAGCAGGTTCTCTGGACTAATGGGTCAGAATTTTAAATATTTGATGGTAAAAGAAGGTACCGAAGTTTGTTCGCATGAGGGCTGGAGAGTGGTACAATAATACATATCTTCACTCAAAGTGAAGCATGATGGAGGATCCTTGCAAGTTTTGGGGCTGTATTTCAGCAAATGGAGTTGAGAATGTGGTCAGGATTACTGATATCCTTCATGCTGAAAAATACAGGCAGATCATTTTCCATCACGCAATGTTATCAGGGAGATGTTTTTAATTGGCTTTAAATTCATTCTACAGCAAAACCAAACACAAAGTCAATGTCATTAATAACTAAATGCAGCCGAAAGAACATCTGAGATTCCTGGTAGCCATGATCTCAACATCATTGAGACTGTTTGGGATTACATGAAGAGACAGAAGGACTTGTACAAGACTACATCCACAGAAGACCTGTGGTTATTTCTCCAAGATGTGAGAAACAAGCTCCCTGTCGAGTTCCTTCAAAAAGATGATGTTTTGTCGCAGTTTTGAAGGTAAAGGGCGCTCACACCAAGTATTGATTTGATTTAGATCTCTTTTTAGTTCATTCACATTGGTTTTTATTAATTAATAAAAATAAACTATTAACATTTTAAAGTTTGCAGAATGTTTCCTATACCTATACTAAAACTTTTGCACAATACTGTATGTGGGTATATAAGTAAATTAAAAAAATGGTCTTAAATCATGACTATATATATCCTCTGTCATTGGATCACCTATGCTGAATATCGCTTGCTGCGTTATTTTCTATCGGAATAGAAAGGTCATTCACAAACATAGCATTATCCTGGGATCCGTGCAGGTTATTTATTTCGTCTGTCAGCCTTATCCTTGCTTAGAACCCATTTGTGTGACCTCTCATTTAATCAGTCCTGTGAGATAATACTCTGCCTTCTCGTCAGCGTTCCATAAAGAATATCACCTTTTTCTGTGTTAAGACTATTTTTGAATGGAAAGTATCATCAAATTTCCATAATAGGATGCTGAGCACATATTGCAGATAATAGGATGATGATGATGATGCAAGACCCAATTTGTCCCTCAGGCTTATGGCTTTAATGACTACTTTCCATGACCTGAATTTTACAGTATTGTCTGCTGAGGTACTATTTGTCCTCCTCGTCAAGTTTTACAAGGTTTTCTGAGATCACAATGTTTTGTGAGATGAGCCATAGCTTATGTGGTAAGTGCCAGAGGTGCCAGTGGGATACTCTCCTTAGTCAATGCAATTAGATACAAAAAAGCTGAACGAAGGGCAAACTGAATATTTGTTGCTGCAAAATAAATTCTCTGACCCACAGAAAATTAAATAATATGGAATCATTTTAAAAGGCTATGTGCACACACTGCGGAATCACCTGCTGGTTTTTCCCCGCGGAACCGCAGGTAAAACCGCAGGTAAAGTGACCTGCGGTTTTCCTGCGGTTTGGCCTGCGGTTTTGCCCTGCGGTTTCACACCTCTACTATGTTAAAGGTGTGAAACCGCAGCGGAATCCGCAGAAACAATTGACATGCTGCAGTTTGTAAACCACAGCAAAACCGCGCGGAAAAAAACGCAGCGTGAGCACTGCGGTTTTGAAAACCCATAGGGTTACATGGTACTGTACCATGTCTGCGGAACTGCTGCGGTTCAAGGTTTGGTTCATGGCCAAAACTGCAGCAGAACCGCAGCAAAAACCGCAGCGTGTGTACATAGCCTAAAAGATGTTTAAAGATTTTTTCTTGGTCTTTAAATCGGTGGTGGTGGGGTCCATTTTGCTTCTGCCTCCTGACTTGTGCATTTCTCATCTCTCTTTTGAACAATCGGTGGGGGTCTCAGGAACTGGACCCCACCAATCTGCAGGGAACTTACCAGTCTACAAAATATGAAAAATGTTTCCAAAGTTTCGGTACTCCTTAAAGAAGCACTACCATCAAAGTTTTCATCCTCTTAATATACAGTATTGCCATCATATTCTAGAGCACTGTGCACTTACAATTGCTCATTTTGCCTTTCTGCCCAGTAAATTCTTCTCTTTTCTCTGCTCTATGTAGAAGCAGGAAGTCTCTTTTCCCTGCATGAGTCATCCCCCTCCTTAACTCCTGACCCAGCTGCTCCGCTCCTACCTCTGCCAGGGACTTTTGCACTGATGACTCATGCAGGAAGAGAGACACCTCCTGTTTCTACATAGAGCTTAGAAGGACTCAACTAGTAAGTTTTTAATCACGTGATGTCATAGACCTAATGGAAAAGAAAATAATCAACTGGATAGAAAGGCAAAATGAGCAATTGTAAGTACACAGTGCTATATAATATGATGACTGCAATATATTAAGAGATTAAAAATTTTGATGGGAGAAGGAGGAGGACTTCTTTAAAAACCAATGAAACATTATAAAAATGGCTATCCACTTTGTGGAGTTGGTTACCTCTTTGCAGTGAGATGAATGAATATTTTCCCAATTCAGATTTGAATGATTGATTTCATTTACTACCCATTAGGCTACATTGATGATTTACGTTGCAAAGTGAATTTATAAAAATAATCAATTAATTGATTATTTTATTATATTTTCTCAAAAAATGATCAAATCAAGTGGTTAATGAAAAAGACTAATTTATGTAATAGTTGTGAACAGTCTCCCAAAAGTTGGCATTCCCACTTAGTTTTGTAGGTTTCTATGGATTTGCAGGGGTGCAAAGTCAATGTCCCTATTTTTATCAATGATAATGGTGGTAAAGGTGCATTCTGTTGGCAGCGGATAATTCAGGGTACTCTCCAAGCGTGTGACAACAGAGCTTCTTTAATCAGGAACAAACAGGAATAATATATGATAAGCTTAATAGATCAGGAATAAATCATTTGTGAGTCTCTATCTGTGCAGCATCTACAGCAGGCTGCTTCTCTCATACACAGACACAGGAAAACAGGAAATACAGTCACATGCTCTCCCTGTGTGAGCCTCTGGCAGTGTTTTTTTTGTTTTAACTTTATGAACAGCATACACATCTAGCAACTAAACACTCATAGACAGGAATGGAGTTTTTGTACCAAACATATTCCAATGCATTCACATTAGCCTATTTGCTGTGTAAGACAGTTGCTGATCGGTAAATATTTGCCAATATGCGGTTGCTTAATAGCGGTTTAGACAGGTAGACTGCATAATAATATGCACACAGAACAATCTGTAATTAATAGATCAATATGTGCTCTTACACTGCCATTGTTCTCAGTAGCACAGTTCCTGTGTACACAGAATGATGCGCTTTTGGTCAAACTCAAAGATCATTTCACCTGACGAACAAGCATTTTGCTCTTTTGTCAGGCACTCGGCAGCCTTTTTACACTGAACAGTTATCAGGAAATGGTCACCTCAGAATATTAAGGCCCCGTCACACACAGCGAGATTGCTAGCGAGATCGCTGATTTTGTGGTGCAACAGCGACCTCGCTGTGTGTGACATGCATCAGCGACTAACCCCCCGCCGGGTATCGCTGATCATGCAGGAGTGTCCTGGGCCATTTTTTAATCATTGGTCTCCCGCTGGCCAGCGCGCATCGCTGCGTGTGGCAGCGGGAGACCAACGATCAGCGAGCTCCCAGTGCTGTAAGTAGATGCTGGGAGCTGGTATCCAATGTAAATATCTGTGTACCTTGGATACTAGCGTGCTCGCGCTGGGAGCTGGTATCCAAGGTACACGGCGGGTAACTAAGCGACGCGCGTGCTTAGTTACCCGATATTTACCTTAGAGACCAGCGTCCTCTCTGGTCCTGATCGCTGGTGAAGCTGCCTGTTTGACAGGTCACCAGCGATCATGTAGCGAGGCACCAGCGATCCTGACCAGGTCATATCGCTGTCGGGATCGCTGGTGCATCGTTTAGTGTGACGGGACCCTTAGTCAATTAACTCATTTGTGTTCTCAAGCTGTTTTCCCATACACCACTTTATACTCTATTGAACTGATTTATCATGGCCCTTGCAGCATTTTTCTCTGTAGTAAAAATGGATCTAACAGTAACTGTTTTATTTGTCCCTTATGCATTATTTAATTTACTCCTCTTTTAAGTGAATTTTACTTGGTTTTGTCTTTTTTTTTTTTTTAAACTTTTTGACATGGTTTTGGTTATGCAGATATTTTAGCTTAATTTATCATTTGTGAATTTTTCAAAATGCTGCAATAATTGTTTTTACAATTGTTCTCCAGTATACTAGTAGAGTTTCTTTTTTTTTGTGTGCGCACAAATGTTGAATAATGTGCAACATTTTAATTCTTTTTGTTAAGGATTGTGCAACTTTTTCCTCTAAAAAAGCGCAAAACAGTCATAAAATAATGCGATAAATCAAGCACTGTGTGACAATTTGATGTATTTGGTGCAAAATTTGCCGGTGAATAAAGAAAGACAAGATTAAAACATTGAAAACTATTCAGGTTCTCGGTATCGTATGATTCTTTATTTGCTGTGGTTTATCTAACAATTCTTTTTTTATATATATATTATTTTTCCTCTATTTGTATGGGTAAAAAGTATTTTAAAATTTTAGAGTTTTTGGCCCAATTTATTGAAGAGCATTAGTCTAAGGCAAGCAGAACACAGCTGGATATATATTATAAACTGATCTTTGCAAGTATACAATTTCTTTTTTTCTTATCTATAATATTACAGAAAAATAGACATTGTACATAGCGAGAAATAAACCGGGTGCCTTTAATGGTCCAGGGAGAGAGACTGGACCATTAGCTCCTCGTGATGTGGTGATAGATGGCTGACCCAGCTCTTCTAAATGTTTTTCACCTCATTAGTTTGTAAATCGCCCTTGGTTTATGCAGTGGGCTGAGAAGCTATTCTAAATCCATTTGCTTTATGTTTGTTTGGATGTAATAAACGCGAGATATTTTTACCTACAAAGTGTGCATTTCCAGTAGTGAAACTTAAAGCTTGTGGGCCCCAATGAAAATGCTCCAATGGGCCTTCAATGGTATTGGTCTGCTCATGTTGGCCAAAGAGATCTTTTGCCCTTTCCCAAAAGTTGTGGGTACGACTGCAACCCCTGCACCCATTATAATTACGCCCCTGGTAAACGTGCAAAGGACAAAAAAAAATAAATAATGTTTGTCAATTCTCTCTTCTCTAACAGGTTATTATCTTATATTTTGATCCAAGCACCTTTCGTTGCATCCTACTTCGATGGGTTCGACTTTTGGGATTTGCAATTGTCTATGGAACTGTGACGTTGAAGCTGTACAGGTATTACACTTTTTATTCATGGGCAATATATTTATGACTTTTATATATTTCATTGTCTTATTAATTTACATAGATTCTTTATTATCTGATCTCTACTTTTGTAGTTGATCGCAAGTACAGTTTATTTAAAAATTTAAAAAAACAGAAAATCTGCCTAATTAAAGGGGTCATTCCGCCAATAACATTGGTCACCTATCCACAGGCGACGTTTCAATGAGCGTTCAGAATGTGCGCTAGTAGCTGTATTATTAAACAGGACCTGTCAGCACAATTTTAAATGTTAGGCTGTGTGCACACGCTGCGGAAAAGGTGCGGATTCATCCGCGCGGATTTTGTACAATCCGCAGGTGAAACCGCAGGTCAAAAGACCTGCGGTTTTACCTGCGGATTGCTCTGCGGTTTTGCCCTGCGGTTTTTCATCTCCTCAATGGAGGAGATGGCAAACCGCAGGAGAATCCGCAGAAAGAATTGACATGTCAATTCTTTCTGCGGATTGAAAACCGCAGATAATCCGCGCGGAAAATTCCGCACCGTCTGCACTGCGGTTTTTGATTCCCATAGGGAATCATTGTACTGTACACCGCAGCAAAAACTGCTGCGGGTCCGCAGCGGCCAAAACCGCTGCGGAACCGCAGCAAAATCTGCAGCGTGTGCACACAGCCTTAAAGTAAAGGCACGTCCATAATGGCACTGTTATATAAAAGCATAAATATTAAATAGGTAAGGGAAGGTTTAGGGAAATATTAAATAGGTTTAGGGAAGAGTCAGACGGCAGTATAACTCAGACGAGGATCGCAACGCATTTCTCGGACGGGCTGTCGGCTCTCCTGACCGAGCATTTTACCTTCATAGAAATGCATGCTGTCACGCTCGTTGTATTGCTTTACTCATCCGGCCACCTAACTCTTCCTTTAGTAAAGAAATTCGCGTGATGGTTGTTCTTTAATCAGCATTTGAAGTTTGGGTGTAATAAGTTTTCGGTGCGTAGGGGCAGGACTGGGTGAGGTCACTGGCTCCTGCCCAAGCTCCTCCGCTGCCTCTGGTGGCTGTAGCTACCTTCTGCTTTAAAGTTTGAGGTGGCAAATATCTTTGCCGTGGGTGGCTCTTGCAAAGAATGACTTCCTGGTGGTCTTCAGTGAAATGGTGTCGGTCAGCGCCGCATGCACGGATTGACCTCCCAAGCGTCTTTAGTAAAATGGCGCCAGTAGAGGGACATGCGCAGGTTTGGAATATGGGCAGTGCATAGTAAATATTTTATCATCTTTTTTGAAAAAAAAAGTATGAAAAAACTCCAAATAAATAAAAATAAACACTGCCTAAAAACAATCTGTCTAAATATTTTGGTAAACAATAGAGAAACTATTACATTTCATTATTACTATAACACACAATGATAAGAAACTCTATATTTAGTCTTTGTGAAATGGAAAAAAAATATTGATTTGCTTCATTCCATGTCACTTCTGGGAAATAAGCAGCATGTGTCGTATTGGTGTAAAGATGCCTCAGAGCCAAATAAAGAAGCACAATCTCATTACCATCAGCGCAATGCAATGGGCAAATAGGGCAGAAATAAATACTTAGATACAGTGGCGTAACTGGAGTCCAATTACAAAATTTGGATCTGGGCACCCACCTGCAGGTTGAGCCCTTGTAGCATTCTAGACCCTATAATGACATGTATATTCACCCCTCATGTTATAATGTCCCCTGTCCTGGCCAATTCCTGTAATAATCTCCCCCATTGTGGCCCCATCCTGTAAAATGTCTCTTATCCTAGGCCCCTTCCTGATATAATGTCCACCATCCTAAGCCCCTTCCTGTTATAATATCCCTTGTCCTGAGCCTCATCCTCTGGTAATGTCCCCCATTCTTTCCATACCCACTGTATAATAAGCTCTGGTGGCAGGTTCTCAGGGAGATTTATGTCCGGCCCTGAGATCTTAACAGCGTGTTTACATTTTAAGAAAAACATGGATTTCTCAGGAGTAAGACATCAAATTGCAGATATCAAAGTATCATTTTATTCATCTTTGGCCAGGGTCAGACTTGCGAGAAACTCGGACGAGTCTCACACATCAATACCCGGCACTGCAGCCAGAACTCGGATTGGAGCGTTCAGCTGCGTAGAAATACATGCAGAGTTTCTCGCAAGTCTGACCCCGGCCTTTCTATGGCCTACCTGCCTATATAGTTGGCTTAGGGTGATTGATACTACTGGCAGATTCCCTTTCAAACGAGTTGCAAAGGATGCATCCAATGCTCATCGGGCAGTCTTTTTCTCATCTGGAGGTGAGCGATGCCAATGATATCACTTCCCGACATACCCGCTAGGATGTGTGTATGATTGGTATGTGTCATACATTTGTCCTATTCTAATGAATTGGACAGATACATCATACATGCTGATTGTGTGTGACACAGATCGCTAGTATCGCTCACCTCCTGATGCGGAAGTGAGGGCCACTGGACAACGTCTTCAAAAGGGTATTTCCATCATAGATATTTATGGCATATCTACATCTTAGATCCCCATCTATCCGGTGAGACGTGTACTGTGTGGCCGATGGATTAACCCAACCAAGCCCTAATATGATTTTTGTTCCATTACAGAGCAAATTATAAGCAGAGCATTATCAGCGACTTAATATTTAATTGAACACATAGAGTGTTTGCATGTTCAATTAGGCTTGTCTATACTTTGTATGAGCTGGAGCAGAGGTAATGCCTTGCCCGTACCAATAATTCATAAGGAGATTAATGAGCAGTCGTACTGTGCTCATTCTACACTGCTGGGAGGGTTTTATCAGATTAAAACAAAGAGAAAATAGCTAGAGAACTTTAATAAAAAAATAAGACCTAGCACTAATGATAATGAATGTAAAGGAGCTGTCGCACCATTTGACATTACTAGCAGCCATTAAAAAAAAAAAAAGAAGCTCCTGTGTGAACATATTGCTGAGACATACTGGGAATTTTGGTAAGGCTTCTGCGACTTTGGGAGATTAGCCAACTTCTCCAGGAATGCTTTATTTCTACGTTTTTTTTTTTTGCTTTTTTGGAGTCTCCAGGACTAGAGATAAATGAATCGATCTGTAACAAATCAAATTTGGGAAACGTTCCCTGAAAATCTGGGATTCTAATAAATCTGAAATTTTTGGGGGAACCGATTTGCAGGAATGCAGCAAAATGGCCTCGATTTTTCTGGATTCTTTTAAAAACCTGGAAAGAGTAAAAATAATAATAATAATAATAATAATAATAATAATAAAAAAAAATAATAAGCCCTCACGTCCTCTGTGATCGCTGTGGGTCATGTAGGGGGGAAGGCAATGCACGGCCTCAGTGCCCGAAGAACTAAAATAGGGAGGTGAGAGCCTAGGACATTTCATTAACCCCCTTCCTGGCCCTCCATTTAATCCTTTAGTGACCACCGATACATCTTCTTACTGAATAGCATCTCCTCGTTGGGCGGAAATGATGCAGCTGTCAGCTGTACACTATACCTGACACCCTGCGGCATCAGTCACGGTCGGTTGGCACTGACCATATCCCTTTAACCCCTTAGATGCTGCTATCAGTAGTGAGTATGGCATCTAGATGGTTAATCGAGTGTGGCGTGGGGGATCCCTCTTTAACCGCATCGGCATCCCAAGATCATGATTGAGTGGTCCTGATGTTTGCCATAGCAATTCACTTAATGGGCTTAGCGTTTTCCGGCAATAGCTATCTGTCTATATTTCCCCTTTTCACATGTAAAGCGCCATGGAATAAATGGCACTATATAAATGCATAATAATAATAATAACGACCTGTTCAGAAGTTAGCAACATTTAAGTGGTAAAAATAAAATTTACTCCCTTAATAATAAAGATCTTCATTTAAAAGGCATTTTGTGGTGGTTACTTGTTATCTTTGTCTAATATTTACATTTGTTCGGTGATCTGAAACATTTAAGTGTGACAAACATGCAAAAGAATAGGAAGGGGGCAAATACTTCTTCACACAACTGTAAGTCCACTAAAGTCACGGTAAAACTGCAATCAGTCACTAAAAAATAAGTGTAAATTTCCTTGAAAAGAAATGAAAAATTGCTGCTACATTTTTAAATCTTCTAATATCCTAAAATAATAAAATAACTTTTCACAGATGTAAGGCAGACATGATGTACATGTTATTTATTAACTATTTTGTGTGGAATGACGATCTGGATTAATGGGGTGGTCTGAAGACGAATGTAAATTTTACTTAAATCCCTATCGACTTGATGCCATAATCTAAGCTATGTTCTAATATACTGTTCAGTGTCTCCGTAAAGTCATGGTGCACTTTTGACCAGTCATTGGAAAGCAACAAAAGGCGATGAGAAATGTGAAATCTGCACCAAATAAAAGGAAAACCCTCCCAAGCAGGGTAAGCCACAAAAGGTCATTGCTAAAGAAGCTGGCTGTTCACAGAGTGCTGTATCCAAGCATATTAATGGAAGGTTGAGTGGAAGGAAAAAGTGTGGTAGAAAAAGGTGCACAAGCAACCGGGATAACCGCAGTCTTGAAAGGATTGTTAAGAAAAGGCCATTCAAAAATTTGAGGGAGATTCACAAGGAATGGACTGCTGCTGGAGTCATTACGTCAAGAGCCGCCACACACAGATGTATCCAGGACATGGGCTACAAGTGTCGCATTCTTTGTGTCAAGCCCCTCATGACCAATAGACAACGCCAGAAGCGTCTTACCTGGGCCAAGGAGAATAAGAACTGGACTGTTGCTCAGTGGTCCAAGGTGTTTTCAGATGAAAGTAAATTTTGCATTTCATGTGGAAATCAAGGTCCCAGTGTCTGGAGAAAGAGTGGAGAGGCCACAATCCAAGCTGCTGGAGGTCTAGTGAGAAGTTTCCACAATCAGTGATGGTTTGGGGAGCCATGTCATCTGCTGGTGTAGGTCCACTGTGTTTTATCAAGAAAAAAGTCAGGGCAGCCGTCTACCAGGAAATTTTAGAGCACTTCATGCTTCACTCTGCCGACAAGCTTTTTGGAGATGGAAATTTCATTCTCCAGCAGGACTTGGCACCTGTCCACACTGCCAAAAGTACCAATACCTGGTTTACAAACAACAGTATCACTGTGCTTGATTGGCAGCAAACTCGCCTGACCTTAACACCATAATCTATGGGGTATTGTCAAGAGGAAGATGGGAGACACCAGACCCAACGAAGCAGACAAGCTGAAGGCTGCTATCAAAGCAACCTGGGCTTCCATAACACCTCAGCAGTGCCACAGGCTGATCGCCTCCATGCCACGCCGCATTGATGCAGTAATTGATGCAAAAAGAGCCACAACCAAGTATTGAGTGCATTTACTGAACATACATTTCAGTAGGACAACATTTCGGATTTTAAAATCATTTTCCAGCTGATGTTATAAAGTATTCTAATTTACTGAGATAATGACTTTTGGGTTTTCATTGGCTGTAAGCCATAATCATCAACATTAACAGAAATAAACACGTGAAATAGATCACTCTGTGTGTAATGACTCTACATAATATATGAGATTCACTTTTTGTATTGAAGAACTGAAATAAATTAACGATTTGATGATATTCTAATTTAGAGAGAAGCACTTGTTTGTCAGATTTAAAAAACTTGTCCTGGTCACTAAAATGTTAATATGCTTTGGGGTTTGGAGAGACATTAGAGTAAGAAAACAGCAAGTAAGTCACTTTAGACTGGGACCAAATTTATTCTAATCAAACATAATCTACTGGTCGATTCCAATAAATTGGCTCAAAATTAATTTTGGGGAGATTTCCTCATCCAGGAATTTCTGGGAGTAGAATCATAGAATCATAGAATGGTAAAGTTGGAAGGGACTTCCTGGGTCATCTGGGTCAACCCCCTGGTTAAATTGGCAAGTGTGTTATGGCGCCCCTTAAAGAAATGTGATTCTCTTTTAGAGCATCCACCTAATTCAAGTATGTAACAGAAATTTTTAGCCACAAGAACATGTTTTTTTTTAAGTGACAAAATGCAGGAAATCATCATGGACCAGTTGGTCAAGTACTAAGCCAATGCTAAGTCAATTTTCATCTGTTCTTGCAGGGTTCTGAAGGTGTTCCTCTCTCGGACAGCTCAGCGCATCCCGTATATGACCAGCTGTAGAGTCATGAAGATGTTGTCTGTAATTCTGCTATTAGTCCTCTGGTTTCTGGTGGCTTGGACGTCTGCTGTTTTCCAGAACATGGACCGAAATATTCCTCTAATTGGTCAAGGAGAAACGTCTGACCATTTTCAGTTTAAGATGTGTCTGATAGATCGATGGGATTACATGATGGCCGTTGGTATGTTGGAATGATTAGATATTGTATCTGTCCTCTTCAGCTTTTAGGGATTTGTTTTAATTTGGGGTAGAATATTATTTGCCTTTAAAACCTTAAAATAAATATTATGTTAGAAAATGTGTAGTCCTACTATCCAATCTATAGTAAGGGCTACGCTACAGATATCAGTTCGAAGGAGGATCCGACTATTGGTACAAAGGGGCTTCCGAGCCCCATTCTAAGCCGCTGATAACACTCATTTACTGCTGCAATGTGGAGGTGACGTCAGCACTGCAGCCAATCCTAGACACTGACAGCAGCAGAAACTCGCCGGTAGACCCAAGGACGGTGCAGGGTATAGTTCAGTTTGTTTTTTATGACAGATTGCAGCCAAGTGAGAAATGTAATTGAAAGGGAACAACCCCTTTAAGTATTCGTTCGTTACAACTTCTCCTCGGACTGAGTGGTCCAAGAGAAAAAAATTGCACTATGCACAATTTGCTTCCGATAATTGGATGGCACTCGGTCATTCAAGTCTATGGGTCTGTGGAAAAAAATCGGACCACACTCGAATGATATCCGACAGAGAAACTTTTTTTTTTATCTTCCACACCTTCAAGAAAAAACAGATCCCACTCTGATTAATTCATAGTGAGAATAAGTCTTATCAATCCTAAGGTGGATCTAAAGTTCACAAAACAACCTGAATATATTATTACATAGATATCTTAGACCTGATGAGGCTGGTATGCTTGCACTGAAAATTGATGTCACTAATCCTTTTTGACAATTTTCTCCAGGTCATAACAAACAGACATTTTATGAGTTCAGATACAGTCTAAGTATAGCTTCAGTCATGCAGGTATACATGCACACTGTCAGGTTTCAGCAATAGGCAATCACATAATAATATATGTAAAGCGCTGTGGAATTAAAATAATTAAATATAAAATGTTGTTTTTTTTGGCATCCATCATGGTTGGTATGGTTGCTAAGGTTATAGCTTGGTGTGAAGCTCCCTGTAAAAAGCAGCTGTCAGCAGATTTCAGAATAAAAACTGCATACGTTATTAAATAGATCTTTTGGACTTAATGAGGCTGGTGTACCTACTGTGAAAATTCAGGTCAGAATCCTTTAATAAGCTAGCGCTAGACTGGAGCTGAATTCATTAAATGTCTATTTGAGCATCAGCTGGAAATACTTTTAAAAAAAGATCATATAGCCAGACTGGCAAAGATTTTCAATGTAAGTTCAATTGCCTCATCAATCTAAGATATCTAATAATAAATGCAGGCTGTATTAAGAAATCCTCTTTACAGCTGATAAGACTTCTCACAGTGACTTTCTTTGCATTGTTTTAATACGTTTTACATTTTTCTTCCAAGAACGCTGTTAGACACATCGTAATGAACTAATTTACTCATCTTAAAATTTTAGTATATGTTAATACTATGCAAATAAGCAGCTGAGATTTCCTTAAATCTTTTCTTTTTAAACTAGGACACTTGATTCATTTTCATTATCTCGGCGTACACATTAGAGTTGAAGCCACGCTTAATGTTACTTTTAAGCCTTGTTCTCTGATAGCGGGCTCTGATCATAAAGAAGAAATATTACAGCGATTCAGGATTACAGCGGGACAATGTTCTGGAAAAGAAAGAATTGAAAAAGGAAATAATTTTCCTAACTTTTTTTTTTTGCCTGTTAATCACATAGCGCCAACTTACTCCGCAGCACAGTACAGGGATTATCACTAGAGTTGAGCGATACCGTCCGATACTTCAAAGTATCGTATCGGATGGTATCGGCCGATCTTTAAAAAAAGTATCGGTATCGCCGATTCCGATACCGGAAGTCCCATTCAAGTCTATGGGACTTCCGGTATCGGAATAAGAAAAACCCTTTCCTGCCCTTGTACAGCCTCTCTGGGGTCTGTACGGGCCTTTCGGGGGGCTGTGCCGGCCTGCCAGGGGGTCTGTGCAGGCTCCGGTGGTCTGTGCCGGCCTGCCGGTGGTCTGTGCAGGCTCCGGGGGGCTGTGCCGGCCTGCCGGGGGGCTGTGCAGGCTCCGGGGGGCTGTGCCGGCCTGCCGGGGGGCTGTGCCGGCCTGCCGGTGGTCTGTGCCGGCCTGCCGGTGGTCTGTGCCGGCCTGCCGGTGGTCTGTGCAGGCATCGTCCGATGGGACTACAAGTCCCATCGGGCGATGCCTGCTACCATGACAGTGATTGACACATTAGCCAATGATGGGACAGTAGTAGTCCCATCATCCGGCTAATGTGTTAAATGTAAAAAAAAAAAAAAAAAAATTACATGCTACATACATACAACATGCATACTACATACATGCTACATTCATACTACATACTACATACATGCTACATTCATACTACATAAATACTACATGCAACATACATACTACATATATACTACATGCATGCTACATACATACTGCATGCTACATACATACCACATATATACTACATACATACTACATGCATGCTACATACATAACATATATACTACATGCATGCTACATACATACTACATGCTACATACTACATATATACTACATGCATGCTACATACATACTACATGCTACATACTACATATATACTACATGCATGCTACATACATACTACATGCTACATACATACTACATATATACTACATGCATGCTACATACATACTACATGCTACATACATACTACATATATACTACATACATACTACATACATACTACATGCATGCTACATGCATGCTACATACATACCACATACATAACACATATATACTACATGCATGCTACATACATACTACATGCTACATACATACCATATACATACTACATGCATGCTACATACATACTACATGCATGCTACATACATACTACATGCTACATACTACATATATACTACATGCATGCTACATACATACTACATATATACTACATGCATGCTACATACTACATGCTACATACATACTACATATATACTACATGCATGCTACATACATACTACATGCTACATACTACATATATACTACATGCATGCTACATACATACTACATGCTACATACTACATATATACTACATGCATGCTACATACATACTACATGCTACATACTACATATATACTACATGCATGCTACATACATACTACATGCTACATACTACATATATACTACATGCATGCTACATACATACTACATGCTACATACATACTACATATATACTACATGCATGCTACATACATACCACATGCTACATACATACTACATATATACTACATACATACTACATACATACTACATGCATGCTACATGCATGCTACATACATACCACATACATAACACATATATACTACATGCATGCTACATACATACTACATGCTACATACATACCATATACATACTACATGCATGCTACATACATACTACATGCATGCTACATACATACTACATGCTACATACTACATATATACTACATGCATGCTACATACATACTACATATATACTACATGCATGCTACATACTACATGCTACATACATACTACATATATACTACATGCATGCTACATACATACTGCATGCTACATGCATGCTACATACATACTACATACATACTACATGCTACATACATACCACATATATACTACATACATACAATACATTCATACAATACATACATAGACATACAGTACATATAACATAGAGTAACATACTTACCAATACTTGTCACATTGTTCCCCGAAGCCATTGTCTTTTCCGGAATAAATATTAACATAACAAACCACAAAAATACTCACCCACGATCCGAAGCAGTCCACGAGTGTGTCCCACGACGATCTTGGGTAGAGAACTGCAGCATCAGCTGTTGCTGCCGTTCTCTACGGGCTGCAGGAATCCAATGACGGAAGGTAGGTATCCTTCCGCACTGTATTCCTCCGCCACTTAAAAAAAAAAAAAGTCCCTAGTCTCACTTTATGCCATTGCTGTGTGGGAATTTATATATGTGGTATGTATGTAGCATGTAGTATGTATGTAGTATGTATGTAGTATGTATGTAGTATGTATGTAGCATGTATGTAGCATGTATGTAGTATATATGTAGTATGTATGTATCGGCCGATACTTGCTGTATCGGAATTCCGATACCGACTTCCGATATTTTTTCAATATCGGAATTCGACATCGGAATCGGAAGTTCAAAGTTGATTGACAGACTGACGTCATCATGATGCACGGTGTGTGCGCATCATGATGCGCCGTCATTTCGGGCCTTCCGGGGGTCTCTGCCGGCCTGCCGGGGGGCTGTGCCGGCCTGCCGGGGGGCTGTGTGGACTGCCCGGGGTCTGTACCGGCCTGCCGGGGGGCTGTGCCGGCCTGCCGGTGGTCTGTGCACCCTGTGGGGGTCTGTACCGGCCTGCCGGGGGGCTGTGCCGGCCTGCCGGTGGTCTGTGCACCCTGTGGGGGTCTGTACCGGCCTGCTGGGGGGCTGTGCCGGCCTGCCGGGGGGCTGTGCACCCTGTGGGGGTCTGTACTGGCCTGCCGGGGGGCTGTGCCGGCCTGCCGGGGGGCTGTGCTGATGTCCGGGGGTCTGTGCAAGCATCGTCCGATGGGACTACAAGTCCCATCGGGCGATGCCTGCTACCATGACAGTGATTGACACATTAGCCAATGATGGGACAGTAGTAGTCCCATCATCCGGCTAATGTGTTAAATGTTAAAAAAAAAAAAAAAAAAAAAAAAAAATACTACATACATACTACATGCATGCTACATACATACTACCTGCTACATACATACTACATATATACTACATACATACTACATACATGCTACATACATACTACATGCATGCTACATACATACTACATGCTACATACATACTACATGCATGCTACATACATACTACATGCTACATACATACTACATATATACTACATACATACTACATATATACTACATACATACTACATACATGCTACATACATACTGCATGCTACATACATACTACATACATACTACATACATACTACATGCATGCTACATGCATGCTACATACATACTACATGCTACATACATACCACATACATACTACATACATACTACATACTACATATATATTACATGCATGCTACATACATACTACATGCTACATACATACCACATACATACTACATACATGCTACATACTACATACATACTACATGCATGCTACATACATACTACATGCATGCTACATACATACTACATGCTACATACATACCACATACATACTACATACATACTACATGCATGCTACATACATACTACATGCATGCTACATACATACTACATGCCACATACATACCACATACATACTACATACATACTACATACATACTACATGCTACATACATACCACATACATACTACATACATGCTACATACTACATACATACTACATACATACTACATGCATGCTACATACATACTACATGCATGCTACATACATACTACATACATACTGCATGCTACATACATACTACATATATACTACATACATGCTACATACATGCTACATACATACTACATACATACTACATATATACTACATACATACTACATACATACTACATACATACTACATACATACTACATGCTACATACATACCACATATATACTACATACATACAATACATTCATACAATACATACATAGACATACAGTACATATAACATAGAGTAACATACTTACCAATACTTGTCACATTGTTCCCCGAAGCCATTGTCTTTTCCGGAATAAATATTAACATAACAAACCACAAAAATACTCACTCACGATCCGAAGCAGTCCACGAGTGTGTCCCATGACGATCTTGGGTAGAGAACGGCAGCATCAGATGATGCTGCCGTTCTCTACGGGCTGCAGGAATCCAATGACGGAAGGTAGGTAAATTCCCACACAGCAATGGCATAAAGTGAGACTAGGGACTTTTTTTTTTTTTTAAGTGGCGGAGGAATACAGTGCGGAAGGATACCTACCTTCCGTCATTGGATTCCTGCAGCCCGTAGAGAACGGCAGCAACAGCTGATGCTGCAGTTCTCTACCCAAGATCGTCGTGGGACACACTCGTGGACTGCTTCGGATCGTGGGTGAGTATTTTTGTGGTTTGTTATGTTAATATTTATTCCGGAAAAGACAATGGCTTCGGGGAACAATGTGACAAGTATTGGTAAGTATGTTACTCTATGTTATATGTACTGTATGTCTATGTATGTATTGTATGAATGTATTGTATGTATGTAGTATATATGTGGTATGTATGTAGCATGTAGTATGTATGTAGTATGTATGTAGCATGCATGTAGCATGCAGTATGTATGTAGCATGCATGTAGTATATATGTAGTATGTATGTAGCATGTAGTATGTAGCATGCATGTAGTATATATGTAGTATGTATGTAGCATGCATGTAGTATATATGTAGTATGTAGCATGTAGTATGTATGTAGCATGCATGTAGTATGTATGTAGCATGCATGTAGTATGTATATGGTATGTATGTAGCATGTAGTATGTATGTAGCATGCATGTAGTATATATGTGTTATGTATGTGGTATGTATGTAGCATGCATGTAGCATGCATGTAGTATGTATGTAGTATGTATGTAGTATATATGTAGTATGTATGTAGCATGTAGTATGTATGTAGCATGCATGTAGTATATATGTAGTATGTATGTAGCATGTAGTATGTATGTAGCATGCATGTAGTATATATGTAGTATGTAGCATGTAGTATGTATGTAGCATGCATGTAGTATATATGTAGTATGTATGTAGCATGCATGTAGTATATATGTAGTATGTAGCATGTAGTATATATGTAGCATGCATGTAGTATATATGTAGTATGTAGCATGTAGTATGTATGTAGCATGCATGTAGTATATATGTAGTATGTATGTAGCATGTAGTATGTAGCATGCATGTAGTATATATGTAGTATGTATGTAGCATGCATGTAGTATATATGTAGTATGTAGCATGTAGTATGTATGTAGCATGCATGTAGTATGTATGTAGCATGCATGTAGTATGTATATGGTATGTATGTAGCATGTAGTATGTATGTAGCATGCATGTAGTATATATGTGTTATGTATGTGGTATGTATGTAGCATGCATGTAGCATGCATGTAGTATGTATGTAGTATGTATGTAGTATATATGTAGTATGTATGTAGCATGTAGTATGTATGTAGCATGCATGTAGTATATATGTAGTATGTATGTAGCATGTAGTATGTATGTAGCATGCATGTAGTATATATGTAGTATGTAGCATGTAGTATGTATGTAGCATGCATGTAGTATATATGTAGTATGTAGCATGTAGTATGTATGTAGCATGCATGTAGTATATATGTTATGTATGTAGCATGCATGTAGTATGTATGTAGTATATATGTGGTATGTATGTAGCATGCAGTATGTATGTAGCATGCATGTAGTATATATGTAGTATGTATGTTGCATGTAGTATTTATGTAGTATGAATGTAGCATGTATGTAGTATGTAGTATGAATGTAGCATGTATGTAGTATGCATGTTGTATGTATGTAGCATGTAATTTTTTTTTTTTTTTTTTTTTTACATTTAACACATTAGCCGGATGATGGGACTACTACTGTCCCATCATTGGCTAATGTGTCAATCACTGTCATGGTAGCAGGCATCGCCCGATGGGACTTGTAGTCCCATCGGACGATGCCTGCACAGACCACCGGCAGGCCGGCACAGACCACCGGCAGGCCGGCACAGCCCCCCGGCAGGCCGGCACAGCCCCCCGGAGCCTGCACAGCCCCCCGGCAGGCCGGCACAGCCCCCCGGCAGGCCGGCACAGCCCCCCGGAGCCTGCACAGACCACCGGCAGGCCGGCACAGACCACCGGAGCCTGCACAGACCCCCTGGCAGGCCGGCACAGCCCCCCGAAAGGCCCGTACAGACCCCAGAGAGGCTGTACAAGGGCAGTAAAGGGTTTTTTCTTATTCCGATACCGGAAGTCCCATAGACTTGAATGGGACTTCCGGTATCGGAATCGGCGATACCGATACTTTTTTTAAAGATCGGCCGATACCATCCGATACGATACTTTGAAGTATCGGACGGTATCGCTCAACTCTAATAGCGAAGCAATATTCCACCACTCAGAACCAGTGTCCCTTTTATTTTTTATTAATAGTACAGGACCATGATATTTCTGTGCAAACAGTAAAAATCTGAAGTTAGAATCTGTTTAGCTCATAGGTGTGTTGTCCTGCTTACTAGTAGCATGACACATTGGCTAAGAGATGCTTCCAAGGTAGGCATATGGAGGTATATTTGGCCTCCATGCTTCTCTGGGTGCTGTAAAATGACATTATATAACTCACTTGTGGTATGGAGCTGTCAAAAGAAGGTTTTCATAATATAGGGTGCAGATAGCAATCACATCCTGGCCCTGGAGCTAGAGGGGGGCTCAAGGCTTCTTTGATACATAGGTGGACAGCCATGTTATATAGAAAAAGGCATCAGATAGTTTGGGAATTCTATCACAGGTTTTGTGTAGGGGCCCATAAATGATATAGGGGTTGTCGCATTGATAACATAATACCTATATCTACATAAGAGGGGATGAGTGAATGTTTGCTGGGGGTTCTGGTAAGGCCAGATATATATGGGGGTCCCACTAGTTGGACCTATCACATGGTATGGAACAGGTAATCAGGAGGGACTATCATAACCTATGTAAAATCCAAGGCAAGGAATGCAGCGACCATTTTGGAAGGAATTACCGTAGGTTAATTAGAGGAGTCACAGCTCAAAACTTAGCAAGAGCGATAGGATAGTGTGAGACGGCACAGCAGTGAAGAGCAGTTACCATCCATTGTCCAGTAGCCATATACAGTATGTTAAGGTCACTATGATGTTGCTAAGGATGCGCTTGAGTTAAAAAGCTTAAAATGAGTTGGATACAGTCACAGGAGACCTCAGAGTGTTATACGTGTCTTTTTCAAGGCAATTGGAGTACTAGCTGCTCGCCTAATTGATTCACAGTGAATCAAATTTTTAGAAGAAATTTGTCAAGGCTGCGAAGAGAGATTTGCTCATCTCATCTCTGCTTACCCAGTAGACGCTTTTGTACACACAGATGGTTCTAGGAGTCATCTTCCAAACGTACGTCTTCTCTAGGTCTTCTTGACATCTTCTCTATGTCTGATGGAACATGAGCCAAGTCTTTTATTCCTTTATTTTCGGGATTTTTAAGTGTTTTTAGTGTTTCATTCTATTTGTATTAATAAAGTTAGATGCTTTACATTTTGGCCCTTCCATCAGCTGTCTTTGTCTGAATCTCCAAAAACCATCGAGAGCAATGAGTCAAACGGAGCTTAAATGGATTTCGTTTGTGCTTTTTCTTGCTGCTTTGCCCTTCTTTTCAAACAGGCAGAAGAACGTAGTCTATTACGTTCTTGTGCTGGTCTAACGCCGCTGAAAAAATGGGATTTATCTTGAAGAGCTAAAACGTAATATGAATGGGCCTTTATACCCTTTAAAGCTAAATGCACAAGATGCGTATTTGGTGCATAATGCCCATGCCGATTCGCATGCAGAATCTGAGCAACATCAGCAAAGTTAATCAGAATTTAAAAATCTCATCTACACTTCATGGAAAATTTTCACCCATGAGTTGACCCGCGGTGCAGCTTCTAAGATCCATGTCAGTTCAGCATGGAAACGTGTGTAGATTTTAATGTGAAAACGTAGCAGAAACACTACGGAAATTCTGCATCAAACTGATAATGTGCAAATGTGTCCTAATACTAGTTTTAGTGTATGCCTTTGTTATATATACTTTCTCAAGTGTTAATATGGTCCTTATATGACTGATATCATTGTAAAATTACCATGCCCTCTATTTTTTTATTTTTAGGCGAATTTGCATTTCTCCTCTGGGGTGTGTACCTTTGTTACGCAGTGAGAACTGTCCCCTCCGCCTTCCATGAGCCTCGCTATATGGCTGTGATAGTTCACAATGAGCTCATAATCTCTACAGTATTCCACACCATTAGGCAAGTAACTGTAAATTATAAGTTGTAGAAGGGAAGAATATGAACAACTGTCCAACATTTATCATATCTATCGGAAAACCTCCTGGTGTACAGTATGTAGAATGTATATTAATGTCTTTTCCTTTAAAGTAGAGAATATCTTCAGTTGACAAAAGTCTTCGTTTCTCATTGTATCCCTGTTACAGGTTTGTGTTTGTGTCGAAACTTCAACCAGACTGGATGTTGATACTTTTTTTTGTTCACACTCATCTGACGGTGACGGTAACTGTGGGATTGCTGCTAATACCCAAGGTAATTATTATCTATGTGTGCGTAATTTAATAAATACTATTTTCTAAGGGTAGGACCAGAAAAATATGGCTGGCCGCATGGAGCCTAAACTCTGTCCATCTCAATGGCAAATTGTTGCATGATTTTTGTTCAATAATTATGCGATTATTGGTACACCATTTTTTAAACAATGGTGGTCAATGTCATACACTACATGGGACAAACAGGTAGTCTGACATAAGACCTGAGTGGTAAAGATTAGATAATATATTTTGAGCTTAGAATATCATAGGGTATACTAACTCCAAATTTAATGTGGAGACTTATTTTTAAAAAGAATCTGTCACCCCCTGGGACGTATAACCTAACAATATGGGCATACAGGTGATAGAAACGTTAAACTAGTCCTATCTGTATGCCTCATATTATTTTGTTAGGAACTATGTGTATATATACACATAGTTCCTAGCAATTACTATGTAGGGAGGAAGTGAGGAGAGCACCTTATTGTCACGCATGCTGGAGGTTACTGGAGCGGAAGTCACAGTGACTCGCCAGTGCAGAAGATTCCTGAATACAATGCACGTAGAAGGGAGGAAAAGGTAAGGATTGTGTATGGAGTGCAGGGTTCAGGCGTGGGATTCCGGCACCACAACCACACGTCACAGGGCACTGTAACGTGCATGGGAGGGGGTGATATTACAATGAAGACAGGAGCAGGGATTTCTTCCAAGCACCGTATGCCCTGGAGCCTGGAAGAAATCATTAGCATAAATATATAAAATAAGTGTTTTTCACAAGACCATTACTATGAGGCATACAGGTAGGACTAGTTTAACATTTCTATTACCTGTATGCCCATATTAATAGGTCATATATGTCCTGGGGGGTGACAGATCCCCTTTAAAGCAATGATCCATGGGAACAAAACATGCAAAATATGTTGTACCTCCCAAACCAGAAACTAGAGATGAGCAAATCGATTACAGAACAATAAAATCTATTTTGAATTTAACAAATAAAAAATTTAATTATTTTGTCAACTTGCTTTCACAAATTCAACAAGTTTACATTTTACACAATTCAAAAGGGCCAGGAAGGGGTTAAAAACAAAATAATAAAAATAAAGCTCGATAGATAGATTTATCTCTCCCCACCTCTGTCAGATGTCTTTTTACCATCCAAATCAGACCTTCTGCTTTGCACTGATGAGGGGCAAACAACCCGAAACGCGTGTCTGGAAACAGGGTTTCTGTTTTGACTTTTTATTCTAAGTCATGTGTCAAATGCCCGCTAAAGAGTTGACATTGACTTTTAGGACTGATATATCTGAAGATGCTAATTGCATAGTACAACTCTTATACACGGGTCAAACCTGTCATACCTGATGATGGTCTAACACACCACTACAGGACTTTTTGCACCCCTTTTGAAAAACAATCTAAGAGTGGTACAAATCAAATGGAAGGCTATGTAAAGTCACCTATCTGGCAAAGACAAGAACATTTAGCTTAGAAAAGTCATTGACAAGTGAGTGTGGTTCTTCTCCCAAGCAGAGAGGTGGTTTTGGTGGCTGTGGCTAAGCAGACATCATAGCAAATGAGAGGTACGGAAACCAGCTATAATTGTAGTAATTAAAAGGGTTATTCCCAAGATAGCATATAATCCCCTATCTATATCTTATCACTGGAGGTCTGACATCTGGAACCCCAGCAAGCCTGTTAATGGGTCTTTGGAGTAACATAGTAACATAGTTTTGAAGGCTGAAGGAAGACCTTATGTCCATCTAGTTCAGCCTATTTTTAGTGCAGCTGTTCTGCATTGTTGAACCTGGGGAAGGCAAAAAACCCACACAGTAGAAGCCAATTTTCTCCATAGGGAAAAAAATTCCTTCCCCTAAGCTGGGTCAACCATCTACCTATAATATTCTGTTATTCGTAACCTTCTATACTGTTACTCACAAGAAAAGCATCCATTCCTTTCTTAAATTCATTCAGTGAGTTGGCCATCACCACTTCCTCAGGAAGAGAATTCCAGAGCCTCACTGCTCTTACCGTGAAGAACCCTCTTCTATGCTGGTGCAGAAATGGTCTTTCCTCCAAACGAAGAGAATGCCCCCCTTGTTCTTGTCACAGTCCTTGGTACAAACAGTTCATTGGAGAGATCTCTGTATTACCCTCTGATATACTTGTACATATATATTAAGTCTCCCCTAAGTCTTCTCTTTTCTAGAGTAAATAGACCTAATTTTGATAACCTTTCTGGGTATTGTAGTGAACCAACTCCATTTATCATTTTAGTAACCCGCCTTTGAACCCTTTCAAGTTCAGCAATGTCTTTCTTGAGCACCGGCGTCCAAAATTGCACACAATACTCCAAGTGTGGTCTGACGAGTGATTTGTACAGAGGGAGAATTATGTTTTCATCTCATGTCCCCAGACCTCTTCTAATGCATCCCATGACCCTATTTGCTTTGGTGGCAGCTGCCTGACACTGGGCACTCCAATTTAGCTTTTTATTGACTAAGATGCCTAAGTCTTTTTCCATGTCTAATTTCCCCAGCAGTTTCCCATTTAGTAAGTAATTGTTGCATCTGTTTCTCCTTCCCATGTGCATAACCTTACACTTATCTGTGTTAAACCTCATTTGCCATTTTTCAGCCCAATTCTCCAATTTACTCAAATCTGTCTGTAGTTGCAAACTGTCCTCCTTTGTGTTAACTACCTTACATAGTTTTGTGTCATCTGCAAATACTGATTTTACTGTGTAAGCCATCCACTAGATCATTAATAAATATATTAAATAGTAGGGGGCCCAATACAGAACCCTGTGGTACCCCACTAGTAACCCTGGCCCAATCTGAGTATGCCCCATTAATAACCACTCTTTGTTTTCTATCACTAAGCCAGCTACCTACCCATCTACACGCATTTTCCCCTAGCCCAAGCTTCCTCATCTTACTTACCAATCTTTTATGTGGGACAGTGTCAAATGCTTTAGAGAAGTCGAGATAAATGACATCCAATGATTCTCCTTGGTCCATTTGAGAGCTTACATCCTCATAGAAGCTGATCAGGTTAGTTTGACAGGAGCGATCCTCCATAAATCCATGTTGATATGGAGTTAAACATTTATTAACATTGAGATATTCCATAATGGTATCCCTTAGAAACCCTTCAAAAATTTTACCCACAACAGATGTTGAGCTTATGCAGAGTCCAGAAACCGACTCCGTAGAGTCCTGTCTTGACTAGAGGGCTGAAAAGATGTGAATGTTAATCGTTTTTTCAACCCCTTCTCAACCCTTTTGAATTAGAACGATTGCCACGTGAATCGAATTGCAAACTTTATTTTTTTCTGAAATTCAAGGTGAATTTTACTCACCTCTAAACAATTCATTCTTGTCTGAGAAAGTCAGGTAAATGCATCTCAGCTCCATACAAAACATGGTTGCAGAGACTTGTCCAAGGGTGCCAGAGCCGTACTATCAGGATCACTGATGTACCCAACAGTCAGACACTGAGAAAAGGATCCCTAACATTGCAGGCTATCAATGCGTATTATATTTTCAAACTATCTTTCTATAATTTTGTATTCTTTTCAGTTTTCACACTCACATAATAATCCAAGAGATGACATCGCGGCTGAGGCCTATGAAGATGAGTTGGACATGGGAAGATCTGGGTCTTATCTAAACAGCAGTATCACCTCTGCTTGGAGCGAACACAGTTTGGATCCAGAAGATATAAGGGTATGTTCATATATCTTACACTTTTGTAGATTAATTCCAAAAGGGACCAAGGGAAAAATATTTTAAAAAATACAGAATCGTTTGTGCTGTACAGATATGACCTGGGAATTCAGATGCCACGAGAGAATTGATGGACGTCTGACCCCGGCCTAAGTTTGACTATATTAGATCTGTGATTATGCTGTAAAAAAATGGCCAAATCGCAGAGAGGTCACATGTGACTTGCATTGAAATCTACAGCAAGGGAGTCGCGGGCGTCTTACGACCAGTGGCAGAAATTTTGACACATTTGGGAACATTTGTGTCACTCTGTCGAAGGAGGGCCGTCGGTTGCAATGTGACCCCATAGGAAATCATTAGATATGATGACCCTATGTGGCACTAAAACCTAGTAGGAGGTTCGAATGTTCAAGTACTTGACCTTCAATGATGGGATGTTCCCCAGCGGTCCGGCTCCTGGCAATCAGCTCTTATGCTGGTGGAAGCATTGGCTGATAACTATGATATCTTACATTACCCAATAGGGGACTGTGGTATTTTCATTGACTCCTTGAGTGTGAGAGCACATTTGCTGTGACTGCCATTTTTGCCTTCTAGAGGAAGTTTTAAATGTGGGAATCTCCTCTATAGCTATCATTTACTTTAACACGGCTCATGAACAGGGACTATCCTGGGGGGGCAATCCATTTAAGGATTTTATCCTTTAAAAAAATCCTACTCCATAATACAATTTTAGTTTTTCTATAGCAATTTAACAAAAGAAATCTAAGTTCCAGTTGATTTCTGTAAGCAACAATCACAGCGTTCATGCCAATTATGAAAAATAAGACCGTCCATTTGTATAATAAATAGTAATCCAACATAGAGGGCCATCCAGGATATGTCCTCTATGGTGATGATGTTAGGGTGCTTTGACATTGCGTTTTATTACACGCTCGTTGGTCCTGTTGGAGCTTACGTCCAAAATGGAATTCAGGTGTATACGTCGATGGGACTGTAGATTATAATGGTGGCAAAAGAGTGAACGTGTGCTCTGACGGGCATCATTTTTGGGCGTATATTTAATCATAGTAGACTGCATCTGAGTGTCCACCTCCAGTTGGCATATACAGTCCAAAACTCATGCACGATAGAGCATACGCTCACTCCGTTATAGTCCATGGCCTTGTCATTACATCCTATTTGACACGGAGGGGTTTAGAGGTAAGCGCCCATGAAACCACCGAGTATGTGACAAATTGCAATGTGAAAGAACTCTTACAATTATGGATGGGCGAACCCGTGAATGTTCGGGTCTGGCTGGTTTGGCCTATATTAAGAGACTCGGCACTCAACTTAAGTGATCAGTTAATTTAATGTTGTCCACACTAGCAGTAAGTAAGTGGCTGGTTTGGCCTAACATCTAAAAGAAGTTCGAGTACCAGAATGGTATCCGAACCCAAACCCTATTCAGACAAATGAGAGGCCCTCCATCCGTTGTTTGCCACACTATTATCTGTATGACAGTGCATCAAGCATGGGCTCTGATCGGCGGTAAGATCATTACCGCCAGTCAGAGAGCTGCGGTTCCCACATTGTCAGCTGGTTGAAATGTAAAAAGGTAACTGCCAGCCACAGGCATTGGCTGATGAGTGAGTACTACTCCCATTAGCCTACGCCTCCTGTTGCTGATGACTTCTAGAGCAGGCGCCACTGATGGGAGTATTTATCAGCCGGCATCTGTGCTATAAATACACGTAAAAAAAAAAGTGGGGTCTCGTCTGTTTTTGATAACCAGTGCTGGCAAAACTGACAGCTGCGGGCTGCAACCCTCAGCTATTAGCTTTCTCATGGCTAGTTATCAAGAAGAGAGGTGTCCCTACGCTGTATTTTTCAACTTATTTAAATAAATAATTGAGAAACGGCATGGGGTCCCCCCATTTTTGACAGCCAGCCTTCTAAAGCAGACAGCTGGGGTCTGGTATTCTCAGACTGGTAAGGGGCCATGAATATTGGTAAAAAGCCTAAAAGTAGCAGCCCACGGCTACCACAGAAAAGCCACATCT
Organism: Dendrobates tinctorius; assembly: GCF_039654945.1. Classification (NCBI taxonomy): domain Eukaryota; kingdom Metazoa; phylum Chordata; class Amphibia; order Anura; family Dendrobatidae; genus Dendrobates; species Dendrobates tinctorius. The sequence goes on along the minus strand of NW_027361738.1, from coordinate 64,578,237 downwards.
ATTACATGCATTAATTCTGGCACTCTGCCTGGCTCTTCCCACTTGCCGTCTAGCGGTGGAGGATTTTATTAAGGTTGTGTCTTTATTACAATATGACTAAGGGGTTAGTTATGGAGTAATCTTATAGATTCCTCTCCATTAGCAACCCCTGGGCTTGATGTCAGCCACCATAAAACAGCTGACATAAACCCCACAACCATTACCTCACTTGCCACCGCTGCAGGGCAAGACTGAAGAACAAGACAAAGTGCCAGAATTGGCACATCTAACTAATGTGCCTTTTCTGGAGCAGCTGTGGTCTGTCATTTTTAGGCTGGGGGGTCAAATATCCATGGCCCCTTACCAGCCTGTGAATACTAGCCACCAGCTGTCTGCTTTAGCTTGGCTGGTTGTCAAAAAAATTGGGAACCCCATGCTGTTTTCTTAAATTATTTATTTAAATATTTAAAAAAATGGTGTGTGGATCCCTCTATTCTTGATAACCAGCCATGATAAAGGTGAAACCTGAGGATTGCAGCCCATGCAAGCTACTCATAATAGCATGAATGTAGTTATAGGCTTTGTACTGTTGAGCATGTGCATGTATCTTTAAAGTTTGTGCTGCATTGTGATGAAGCAAAGTGTTTTAGGTTGTGCTCTATTTTGAAATTGTAACATTATTGTGTTTTTATGTTGATCCATGTATTTCAGTCAATGTGGTATGAGGGCTAGCTTTTTTATGGTATGAGTTATATTTTTTGATGGCACCATTTTGCCATTTTGAAAAACATACAGTGTAGCTTTTAGGTGGGGAGAGGTTAGGGTGCACAGAAAAAATACCACTAGCAATTCCAACGATGTTTTTTACATTTTTTTTCCGCTGCTGTAAAAGTTAAAAATTAATATTCATCTAATCATTGTTAGTTACAATTATGATGATAAGAAATAAACTTTTTTTTATGGGAAAATAACTAATTTTTGTGTTCCAAGAGACATCATTTTATTTTTTCCTTGATTTTAACTAGACAGTTTTAAGTGTTTTTGCCACTATTTTTGTGTATATATATACTGTATATGTTATGTATATGCATTATTTTGGGATTGTTTTTTCTTTTTTTTTCCAATTGTTGGTGAGGTGCATGTGCAACAACAGCTTTCACAGATGTGATTTATGGTCTGCAGAGTAGTACCGTATTTTTAATGAATACTGGAAACAAATAAAAGACAAATTGAGAGTCAATTTGGCATGAACTTCCACTACATATTGTGACACTAATGTATTATCCTGGTCTGTCTTACGGGTAAAAAAAAATATTTCAGAAATCCCACTTGCGTGAACTCATAACTGATTAAGAATATAAAGTTTTAGAATTTATAGTATTTTTAAGTAGTGTGTGCCATAACAGACCTTAAGGCCTTTGTTATATAGTAACGTCTTGGCACCCCTTTGTTGCATCAATGCAATGACATAGAATCATAGAATCATAGAATTGTAGAGTTGGAAGGGACCTCCTGGGCCATCTGGTCCAACCCCCTGTCAAAGCCTCCTCCCCCTGTCAAACGCTTTAAATGCTGTGTCCATTGTAAGGATAATGTGGGAAGAAATTTAAGTAATTCTGTAATGTATATGTTCATTAGGTGGTTAAATGGTTATGAATAAGTCATCACAGGATAGGTGAGAACTTGCTGATTGCTAGAGGTCCCAACATTGGTATTGCCACCAGTCCTAAGAATGTAATTCTGTAGGGTCATCTGAATAAAGCCATGGCTTCGCAAGCCTGCCACTACTTCATTTATAGATGATAGGGTGGCCAAAAATAGCCCCAAGACAATGAATAGGGCAGTGGCACTCAGAGCCCGGGTCCCCCGTAACACTCCATAATGTTTTACTCTGAAAATTGGGACTAGGTGACTAGTCCAAGAGATATGTTCCCGCTGACTTCTCCCTGCCCACTTAATTAGACTGGTAGGTCTCTTCTTATGTGTGTACAGTATAGGGAGAGACCTGTCAATCTAGCTTAGTATGGGGGAGAGAAGTCAACGGGAACATACATGTTCGCTATGAGCGAGTGAGGCTCTGACTCATGCTCAGACAATACGAAACATATGACAGGTTCCCTTTTAACCATTTGAAAACCATGCTGCGGTATGCATGAACACTAAGGTTATGTTCACACCTAGGATTTTTGTAGCTTTTTTAATGCATTTTTTTATACAAATTAAAAGCTACTTTTTACAGTAACAGCAAAATGTGCAGTTGCATGTATTTCTATGCAGCTGAGCGCTCCAGTCCGAGTGCCGGCGGCAGTGCCAGGTATTGAGATGCGAGACTCGTGCGAGTTTCTTGCAAGTATGACCCCTGCTTTACTCTGCAACTCTGCAGTGTTTCAGATAGTCTGTCATTACAAAGTGACTGCTCAAACCAAGCACAGGGGCTCAGTGCAGTTCAGCGCACCTTCACACCTACTTTTCATTTGACTCTTTTTCTCTTCTCTGAGATCAGGCACTGTCAATCAAGAGGCCCAAAGATAGATGCAAACCTAGTTTGGCCACATCAAGTGTGCGCTTCGCGCCTGTGCTTGGCTTGAACAGTCATTTTGTACTGACAGACTCTCTTCAAACTCTTGGACAATCTCTTTAATAGAAGGCGCACATAAAAAGCATGGATTTTTTGAAAATGTGCATGTATTTTGCATTTATCATCATTGATAAAGATTAACTTACAAAATGCAAAATGCTTATGTTTACGTGCGCTAATCAGAGGTACTTTATGTGCATTTCTGTTTGTATTAGTCCCATAGATCAATAGGTGGAGAATTTATTTTGCCGGATAATATTCAATTATAAAAGTGAATGATGAACGCACCCCAAAGTTAACTGCACTCATTGATACCTAGTAACAATAGTTTGGTTCTTCGTTTCAGACACCTGATGAAACTGACCAGGGCCGGTCTTATGGCAATGGCTGGGGTGTCAGACATACTCATGTGAGCAGAAATTGCACGTTTTGTCACTTGCACGTGCCTTAGATGCAATGTAGCCAACCTTCTTAGCGCCTTCTTTACAGATATGCACTCAATGCTTGTCCTAGTCACTGTCTTCACAATACTGTGAGTGTACATTATATGTGTGCACTTAACTTGGGAATGTTGTGTGACGTCATTGTCTTTCTGCACTGACTGAAACTGCAGCACCAAGAAGGAAAAGTCGTGGAATTATGGAAATCACAGGATGGATAAACATGTTACTGATATGTAAATTCTAAGAAAATGGAGAAAAAATGTTCTAAGCATCTCGATTTATTCAGTATCTAGTTTGAGCGCCTCCCAGTAGAACTAAACGTTCGTCAGCTCCCCGAGACGCAATTGCAGGGTGCCTATGGGTTGTTATGATAGCCATTTTTCACGGCTTACGGACATGGCCCCCATTGAAAATCAATGGGGCCGCAAAAACAAATGGAAGTTTGTTTATGCAGTGCACCTTCACTTCCGGTATTGCGGAACGCCGATTTTTGTTTTTTTTTCCAATACTTCATCCATAGTATTGGAAACATGAAAAACGGCGATCTGCAAGTTCTTTGCAGTCCGTTATTACGGCAGACCGTAAAAATTGCGGTGATATGGCCCGCAAAAACAGGCCGCAAAAAAACCCCCGGTAAATGTAAAAGAAGCCTAACAGTAATAAGAAGGTGAAAATATATATATATATATGTATATAAACTGTATATAAAAATTAGAATCACCCTCTTTTTCTCCCATTAATAATAGAGAAATAAAAAAATATCAAATAAATACTCATATGTGGTATCTCTACACCCGAAAACGTGTGATACATCAAGGCATAGAATTAAATAATCCAATTGGTAAACACCATAAAGAGAAAACAATTGAAATGTCAGAATTGTGTTTTTTTTGGACACCACAACAAATGCAATAAGGCCGGGATCACACATGCGAGGAATACGGCCGAGTCTCGCATGGTAATACCCGGCACTGCCGCTGGCACTCGGATCGGAGCGTATGGCCGAATAGCAATACATGGAGCGCACACTCCGCTCCCGAGTGCCGGCGGCAGTGCCATTTATTAACATGCGAGACTCGGCCATATTCCTCTCATGTGTGATCCCGGCCTAAGACCCCATATCTATCCTCAAATGGTATCAATAAAAATATAAACTTGCGACGCAAAAATAAGCCCTTGCATAGCCCTGTAGACCAAAAAATGAAACCGTTACTGGTCTTGGAAAATGTCAACATGAGCAAGATTTTTTTTTTTTTACAAATTTCCAAATTTTTGTTCACCACTTAACAAAAAAAAACTATTTATGCCTGGTATCTCCATAATCATACTGAGCTGTGGAATCATTTTGCCGTGTTCTTTTTACTGTATAATAAACTGTGTAAACACAAAATTCAAAAAAACAATTGTGGAATTGCATTTTTTCAAATTTAAATTTTTCCAAATTCTCCAAACATTTTTCCAGTTTTTTATTTAATTGAATTTTAAAATGGAGATTGTAATTCAAAACAACATCTGGTTTTGCAAAAAAACAAACTCTCATATTGGTAGGTTGACTGGAAAAAAAAAGTGCAAAAATGCAAAATCGCCATGTCCGGAACGGGTTAATAAAAGAAATTATACAGTTATTGCTCTTGGTACACAGTAATAAAAAACACACACCACAAGAGCAAACTGTTGTTTCCTTAAGGCAAAAAATAGATGTGTCCTTAAACTGTTAGATTTCTGTAAGTATTCCAAAATGATATTTAAAACTAAGATAATTTCGCTTTGATTGATTTATTATTCATTTATTCTCACTTCAAAGTAAGAGCAAAAAATTCACTGTGAAAAGTGTTAAAATCAGATAAGCGCTCTTGACTTGATCAAAATTAAAAGTAAATCGATTAACTATTTTAACGTTTTACCTATTGTTTAACCCCTTCATGACTGGAGGTATTTTCATTTTTGCGTTTTCATTTTTCGCTCCCCTCCTTCCCAGAGCCATAACTTTTTTTATTTTTCCGTCAATATGGCAATGTGAGGGCTTGTTTTTTTGTGTGACGAGTTGTACTCTTGAACAACATCAATGGTTTTAACATATCCTGTACTTGAAAACGGGAAAAAAATTCCATGTGTGGTGAAATTGCCAAAAAAAAGTGCAATTTCACAATTGTTTTTTGCTTTGCTTTTTTGTTAGGTTCACTAAATGGTAAAACTGACCTGCCATTATGATTCTCTAGGTAATTACAAGTTCATAGACACCAAACATGTCTAGGTTATTTTTTATTTAAGTGGTAAAAAAAATTCCAAATTTTGTTTAAAAAAAGCGCTTTTTTCCGATACCAGTAGCGCCATTTTTTGTGATCTCGGGTTGGGATAGAGTTTACTTTTTGCATGCCGAGCAGACATTTCTAATGATACCATTTTGGTGCAGAGACGACCTTTTGATCGCCAGTTATTGCATTTTAATGCAATGTTGTGGTGACCGACAAAAATGAAATTCTGGTGTTTTTACTTTTTTTCTCTTTACGCCGTTTAGCTATCAGATTAATTATTTTTTTATATTGATAGATCGGGTGATTCTGAATGCAGCGATGCCAAATATGTGTATATTTGATTTTTTTATTGTTTTATTTTGAATTTGGCAAAAGGGGGTGTTTGAACTTTTATTTTTTTTATATTTTTAAAAACATTTTTTTTTACTTTTTGCATGCTTCAAAAGCCTTCATGGGAGACAAGAAACTGCTATAACTCAATTGCCTCTGCTACATACAGGCGATGATCACATCGCCTGTATGTAGCAGAATTGCAGACTTGACGGCGCTCACAACAATAGGACAATGACAACCATAAAGATCTGCAGGAGCCCTCAGGTTGTCATGCCAACCCATCGGTGACCCGCGATCACGTGACAGGGGTCACCGATGGACAAATTTCCGGCGCACTTACCAGAAGCACGTGTTAAATGCCGCTGTCAGAGTTTGACAGCAGTATTTAACGGGTTAATAACCGTGGGAAGATCGCAATTCCACCCGCGGCTGTTAGGGGCACGTGTCAGTTGTTCAAAGCAGCTGACATGTGCCGGAAAAGATGTGGTCTCACCGCCAGAGCCCACATCAAAGGGAGGGTGTCCAACATTGACGTATTATTATGCCCGCTATCAGAAAGGGTTTAAATCAGGTTTTTTATGATAAGGGTATTTTTTTACATTTTGCCAATTTCTTTTTGCAATTTACACATTGGACATTATAGCTATCATAGACTCATAGTTCCTGTTCTGTCAGGAAATTCACATGTATGTTAGCAGCAACCATTGACATAACTAGACTCCGATAGGCCCCGATGCAAAATTTGGACCTTGGCCCACCCCCCTTCCCTGCATATTAGTCAAATATATGGGTCATTGTAGGTGTTTTAAATCCTATAAGGACATACATGCTGTCACCCTTTCATTATGTAGTAATGTCCCCCATGAGTCTCCAGGCATATACTGTATGCCCCCCATCATGATATATATACCCCTGATCCTAGGCCTCTTCCAGGTATATATGCCCTTAAACCTGGGTTCATTTCTGGTATATATGTCCCCTCTCCTTTTATACATGCCCCCCATCCTGGTATATATGTCCCCCTTTCTGGGCTCCATTCTGGTATATATACCCCTCATCCTGGGTTCCTTCTTTGTATATATGCCTCTCATCCTGGTATATGTGTCCCCTATCCTGGTATAGATGTTCCCCATCCTGTTACAGATCTCCCCCATCCCAGTGTATATGTTCCCCATCCTAGTATATATGTTCCCCATCCTAGTATATATATTCCCCATCCTGTTACATATCTCCCCCGTCCCAGTGTATATGTTCCCCATCCTAGTATATATGTTCCCCATCCTGTTACATATCTCCCCCGTCCCAGTGTATATGTTCCCCATCCTAGTATATATGTTCCCCATCCTGTTACATATCTCCCCCGTCCCAGTGTATATGTTCCCCATCCTAGTATATATGTTCCCCATCCTGTTACATATCTCCCCCGTCCCAGTGTATATGTTCCCCATCCTAGTATATATGTTCCCCATCCTGTTACATATCTCCCCCGTCCCAGTGTATATGTTCCCCATCCTAGTATATATGTTCCCCATCCTGGGCCCATTCCTAGTATATACACTGTGTGTCCCTCATCCTGGGTTCCTTCCTTGTTAATATGTCACCAGTTCTGCCTCTGCTCTCTAAAAAACTCCCATTCTTCTCACCTTCCTCTGCTTCCTCAATGCACGGCGTCCTCTTTAGTAGCTGTCGCAGAGTCCGGCAGCTTATAACAGCATAACTGCTATATGGTGCAGTGACCACAGTCTCATGGTGGCAGCCTTGCAGGGGAAAAGTGGGATGGAAACAGAGGGAAAACTATCTCATGAGTCCATGGCAAATCTGACAGGTGGGAACATATTACAAGTTTTTGCACCATAGGGATGTGGCACGATAAGTAAATAAATGTATTTAATTTATTTGGAAATGTTAGTTCGGAGGGGAGAAGACAGAGACTGATGTAAAATAGTGGACACCCTCTTTTTTTCCCTTTTTTATCCAGTGTATATTGCCGTACTATCGTTCATCAACACTAACATAGTGCACACTAGCGCTACGCTAGTCTTGCTGGAGTAGAAGGCTGTGAATTCAGATGCCACTTATACCACTTAAAGAGATTGTCCATGAGTATTTTATTTTCTACTATGGCCCTGCCTGTTGTGCCTGGTGCCGACCTCTGCTGGCTCAGAGTGGTCACAGATCGTTCTGGCAATTCAGTGGCTTCCGCTGACGTCACGTCGACACAGCAGCAGCTTATCTTCCACTCTGCTCTGTTGATAGGGGCGTGACTGCCAATGTTGTGCTTAATGATAGCCCCGGCTTCTTCCCAGTTCCATCCATTTTTCATATCTAATTGAAGATGAAAAAAACTTCCAATTTTTTGCGCAACTTCCTGTTGTGCAAAAATATTACGACTTTTCAAAGGTTTGCCGAATTGCCGACAGTTTTCTGGTGTAAGAGCTTTGATGAATCAGCCTCGTATTGTATATTGGTAAATATCCTAAGCTTACAAGTATATTGTGTTTTTGTCATTTTTTTAGGATGAGTTAAAGAAACTCTACACTCAGTTGGAGATTTACAAAAGAAAAAAGATGATTGCAAATAACCCACATCTCCAGAAAAAGAGGTGTTCCAAGAAAGGATTGGGACGGTCAATTATGAGAAGGATAACAGAGATCCCGGAGTCAGTCAGCAGACAGTGTTCTCGGGAAGACAAAGATGGTGCCGATCATAGCAATCCGAAAAATAATACAAGTAACTCTAAAAAGAATCACCAGGATTCCAATGCACACAACGCAAAGTCAAAGGACGACTCTAAGCACAGGCCATTCTCTCTGAAGAAGTCCCATAGCACATATGACCATTTAAGAGGACCAAATGACACACCCAATGGAGTTTCTTCAGAAAAAATGGACGTGTGTGAAAATGCAATACAGACATCAGTCAATGGTAAGAAACCGGGACATAAAGAGGCAGACGAACTGGAGGTTGGATCTGTTGAATCGGTACCGTTGGTCTGCAAGTCTGCCAGTGCTCATAACCTAAGTCTAGATAAAAAACCTTTACACCCAAGTTTGTCTGTCATACAAAAGTCACTTAGCGCCATCGCTAACTCTAAAGAGAAAAGCCTGGGACTTAGTGAACAAGCGAATAGTGTAGAGGATTGTGATACGTATCAAAGAGTAGACTTGAATGAGAACGCAGGTCAGAAAAGTATGCCTTGTTCCGACAAGGAGGAGAACATAGAGCAGCACAGAACATCAAGCCCCATTGAAGAAACTCCAAAGTCCCACAAACCTGGAATTATGAAGCAACAAGCAATGAGTTTGACATTGGCAGATACTGAAAAAACAATCGGTACTCCTGGGTTTAAAGATAAATTTGATATTGAAGAGGTATGTCCTTGGGAAATGTACGACCTTACTCCCACTACAGTGCCTTCTGAAAATAAAGTCCAGAAGCATGTTTCTATTGCACCTCTGGACTCTGAAAAGTATCATACATCACGTTCTAAGAGCAAATCTCACAATCGATCTAAGACATCAGATCAAGCACATCATCAATCAAAACAGAAGAGTCCAGGCAAATCTGACCTAAATTCAAAGGAAAGCCAAGAATATGCCATGAAAGATGAAAATGCAAGAAAGTCTCAATCTATTGATACAGGAACTATAGATCAAGAGTTAGTGACCAAACAAACTGCTAATATACAAGAAAAAGAACGCAAAAAAAATCCCCCGATCATTGAGGGGGTATTACCATCACCAGATGGCTACCATAATTCGAATAATAACCTACCACAAACTTTAGCTCTTCGAGCTGAAGTATGTCCATGGGACTACGATTCACTGGATGCATTAAGTGTAACGAGAAGTAAAGATTCACCTACCAGCTCGGCTTTAAGCCTTTCATCCCCTTCTAAAGACATGCCAATAAGTCCTTCGAAAAAGAAGGGATCAAAAAGTATTGCAAAAAAAGACGAAAGCAACACAAGGGGTCAAAATAAAAGTCATGAAAAAGAGATGGATCCAGTTATAAAGATGGACAAGTCAAAAAGTGCCGAGGTTTGCTCCATGGTTGGAGACCATTCCTTGGTGGTTTCAGTAAATAAAGGGAAAAGTACCTCAAACCAACATGGGATAGACAAATGCAAACTAGCGGAAGTGTGTCCATGGGAAAGTCTTTCCACTTCACAATCGGATCAAGACATGGAATCATCTGACAGCAAGCAAAACAAAATAACGCAAAAGTCAAACATGGTGGACATCTGTCCGTGGGACTATCACGATAACGGCAACGGGAAATAATGATTGGTTAAGAAATGATTAGTGGGGGAGGGACGGGGAAAGCTGCCAACAGCAAAAACAGAGAATGGGACATATCACTTGACATATTTAATCCTAATAGCACTACTAATTTAATGCATCCAAAAAAGTACATTTTCTAAAGAGACCGCTCTCGTTTTCTTATATGTGTATATGTTTCTTGTACACAGTCGTGTCCCATGTTAAAGCATTCCAGATTGTATAATATTTGCAAATAACTTTGATATATTGTGACACAAAATATTTATGCAAATTTGCAGATATTGTATTGATATTGCAACCAAAATACCTGCTCTAAATTTTTCTTTATAGAGTTTCTGTAACTTTTCACTTGGCTTCGGAAGCCAATCTATTGTACGAGTACTATTTTTTTGGGGGGCTGATGCGGTTTATATTGTGGTTTTTTGATTTCTCTTTTGTTCACCTCTCTATAACTATTCGGTACTCTAGTTTGATACTGTATTATTCAGGGTCTTCTTATTTTTAAATGGAATGTTACCATACCTGTTCAGCTTATTGTAAATATATAGTTACTAGTGCTTATGGCCTTAGGTTAAGTAGAAATCAAATGGTCCTACCTTAATATGAATTTGTGTACCTCAGGGGACAACTTATGTATCGTTTGGCACCATTCTTATAAGGTAAAGTATAAAAGTGCTCATACATATCCACTTGATACTACTTTTTTAAAGGAACACTCCAGGATCATTACATTTCTGTAATACCTAGTGTAGGCCTGAGAGGGCAGTGTGAAACATTTCTTTGAATTCCGATCATGCACTGCCCTCTCATGGTCTGCGCTAGGAATGACACTGTACCAATTTTGCATGGAATGTTCCTTTAAATCTAAGTATATGCTAATAAGAGTTTGATTTTACATTTAGAAATACGGATCATCAAATTCATTTTATTTATGGGAATACAGTAAATGCAGTTATTGCAAATTACACAGAGTTATCAAATCACAAATGTAGATGACCAAATATACGTTTTACCATATTGCAAAGTCCTGATTTTCACAAATAATCCATTTGTCAATTTCATGTAAAATTACATATAGTTCTTTGGTTTTAAAAGGGTTTATTGGGGAAAAAAAAAAGGTTGATGGCTTTATCTATAAGCTATAGTAATGACCCTATATTATTATTACTATCATTAAAATGGTTACTATCCTTCCAGCTAATAGAGAATGAATGGTAGAAGGAGTCTCAGCAGGCTCATATATGCTAGGTGGTCGGAACTCAGCGGTTGGAACGGGTATTTTAATCTGAACACAAACCTTGTGAAATCAGCCCAATTCTGGGTTGCACAGGATAAGTAGTAGCTTGGCTGCATTTATCCCAGAAGCAGCGCCACACCTGTCTATAGGTTGTATCTGGTATTGCAGTTCATTTCATTGAAGTGAAAGACTAAGCTGCATTATCACACACAACATCTTGAAAATTACCGTATGTCTCTATTTTAGGAAAAAAAACAGCCTCTGTAATGAGCGGAGTTGCATAGCAATTAGAACAATAGGAGTTTAAAGGAGGTGTCCACCTATCCATAATAGAAAAAGGTTTGAAAAGGGTTAAAATAATTATCATCAATACTCACTTCACCAACCCTCTGCCCCACTAATTTGGTTTCGATGCTGCTCGCCTTTCCGCCAGTCGCTACTTCCTACTGCCGTGATGACATCATGACTAGAGATGAGCAAATAAATTTGAGTAGAATCGAATTCTACAAAGATCCACAATCGGCAAAATGCAGATTATTTGCATTTCCCTTCCATGTGAATTCAGCTGATCGCCATTTTTCATATCCATAATGGGCCATGAAAAGGTTAAAAAATATCCTTATACTCCACTTACAGCTCTCCTCTTCGACCCCTTTGCTAATCACTGGCTCCTGTCTGGTCCTCACTGCATCTTCTGATCCCCTGCCGCTTGCATTGGAATCCTCTGGCTTCTCACACTGTGCCGGAATTCCAGCTGTCATGGGACCCGGGAAGGTACTGTAAATGCGAGCAAGAAGGTCACGGCACACATCATGACGTCGTTGACCTCCCACGCACTTGCGCACAACACTCCCAGTTGCCAGAAGTTTGGCATAGCATGAGAGGCCAGAAGATTCCAACTCAAGAGGCGAGGAATCAGGAGATATGTTGAGGGCCTGATGGGTGGCAGTGAGTAGCATAGAGACTGGAGCAGAAAGTGAGTATAACTATTTTTTACATATTACGTTTGTTATGCTCTGGGGACCCCAGAACATAATAAGGAACATTAAATTCTCAGGGAATAACTTCTCCGCAAATCAAATTTCCCAGGGAAATCCGCGAGAACAGGTGAATTTGAATTTGGCCTGATCCGCTCATCTCGAATCCTGACACACAAGTGACCAATGCAGCCAATTACTGTCTTTTATGGTCTACAGCTAACCATGCAGCCACCAGGAATCGTTCTGATACCTGAGCTGAGCCCAAAGTTTTCTTTACTACATAAGACAACACCAGTATTATAAGTATTGCATTAGGTGGGGTACCTGTTACAGAATTTGCACTAAGACAAATGTAATTCAGGAGACAGCCCCTTCATTTTTTTGCTGTAACATCAAAATACTGTATATTTTAAGACAAGATCTAGCACAAAATAATATAAAATAATGTGGCTTCTAGTAAGAGGCTGCCATGTAAAGCACTTTTGTTTCAAAGGGAAATTAGATTTCTTCTAAATATCAAGAGCATCTAACAGATCCAACGTTTCCCTCATCGTACCATCTTCATATATTTTTATTTTATATCTTATAAAAGGATGAGATTTTACAAAATGACCTTTATTTGTTTTTTTATTCTGGCTAATTCCACGTCAGTCTTGTATGTTGGTCACCATTATGTGGTGTAAAGAAGAGAAGAACCTTTTTGGAGATATCTTAAAAGGGTTGTCTCACCAATAATCAGCTAATTGTGCCTAGGAAGCTGTGGCCGTAATGAAGTAAAACATAGCAGCCATTCAAGAGAGTTGTAAAAACATAACGATAACTTGAATTTCCTAGAACTGGAGTTGCTCTTACAAAATGACAAGCATTTCCGACTTCCATGAGTACACTGCCCCAGGTTATCATTGAGAGGACCCCTTTATGATTGTATTAATACATCTCCTTCACCATACTGATAGGTTATTTGGCGATACATAATTGAACGTAATTAATAATGCACTTCTTGTCCGAGTGGGATGAGGGTTTGGAGAAGTAGGTGGTCCATACTTGCCAACACTCATGGAATGTCATGAAGATCCCAGAAAAAGGGGATACCTCCCAGACTTTAGTAGGAGATAACAATTCATCTGGGTGCCACTGAAACCTTCTTAAAGATGGGCAAATTGATTCATAATTAATCGAATTTTAAGAATTTTCTAAAAAATTCAGGTCCGCCAGCCACTATTTTACTATATTTTAAGGGCCAGGAATAGGTTAAAAAAATTATACTCAGCTCTTCTCAACCTTCCCATTCTTCTCCTTCAACTACTGGTCCTCATATGGGCTCCACTATCTTTCTTATTCTGAGTTCTTTCTATCTTCTATTTGTGGACCTCCACATTTTTTTTAACCCCTGTGTAGCAAATTTGAGTTGTACTAAATTTATTCAATGCGAATCAAATTTGTAATCCAAATTTTAGCAAATATTCAAAATTTGAATTTTGACAGGTTTCTTCATCTTTATTTCTAAACCTATAATTTTCAGAGGGTTGTCCTGCACTCAGATAGCCATTCTGGTGGGATCAAAGGAGACCTGTGTCCCTAGAAGTATTGTATCGTCCCAGAGTTGAAATATAAAAAGTCGGCAAGTATAATGTCATCTTCTACGGTACCATTCAAAAGGGGCAAAAATTCATTAAACGTTTGTGATTGGAGGGCAACACCTTTGAAGCCATTGAGTACAAAGTCCTTCTATTATTGATTCTAAAGACCTTTCAAAACATGTGCGTGAAATTGGGCCTCATTTATCAAGACTAACAGATATAATGGCAGTGTTACCCCACAGTGTTCAGTCGCAGAACAAAAGTTGGAAGGTAGCACAACCAGTTTTTTTCACAAGACAGTCTAGATAGATGAAGGCCATGTCTCCACCCCATAGATCATGGTCCTTGTACTAACGAACATTATCTAAGTTGTCCTCTGACTGCATGCATTAATTGCACATCACCGTTTGTGTCTCTAATTTATAGAATTGTTTTGGAATAAAGTAATTACATGTTATTTTTTTACCAAATGACTTATGCAGTAAGAGTGTACCCCGTCATCACAATATCATTATTTGCATCAAATCTGCCGGTAGATCCCAATTTATGGCCTAGATTTCTGCATGTGAGTGGTAGATAGGACCGATGAAACACTGCCTTCTGACTTTTAGTAACTCTCTAGAAGAAATATGCATAAGAAATGAAACTATAAGAGATGTCACCCTAATGTGTGTTACTTATAATATATTACATTATGGTATTTACTGTACAGCATCCACCATTAAAAAAAAAAAGAAGAATTTGATAGACTGATGTTGTGATGTGTCGCAGCATGTAAATATTATAATAAATGCAATAAAACACATTTGTAAGGAAATTGACTTACGTCTGATATATAATGAATTGCAATGAAAGGGAAGCAAATAATGTATTAAAATAAAATCTACTTAAAGGGGTTAAAGTGTAACTGCGTTTTTAAATGTCGTGTATACATGAGATTAATACTATCTAGCAATTATGTAACTTGGATCTTGTATTTTTAGAAGCTTTGCTCTTTGTAACTGTACTCACTAGAAGCTATATCACCTTCTTTGTGAGTCTCCCTGTCTCTGTCTCTATAGCTTCTTTTCTCCTCCTCAACCCTCCACACATAGGCAACAACTGTAATCTGATCCATCAGTGAGCTAATAATCAAGAAATCAAAACTCAAAGTGGATGATTGTTACTCACTTATCCTGACTCCAGGGTCGGGCTTTGTTAGATGTCTGTAGAAACTCCGTGCACACCTTTGATGTCATCATCTGATCTCTCAGCATTTTAAGGCTGACTCGGATGGCTGGATGCGGCCTGAGTGTTTAGGAGTCTAGCCACATTTCCCATTAGTCTCTGCTTCATTTAGGTGCTGAATTATCAATTTAGGTTTTCTTGAGTGCTCTTCAACATCCAGCTTCTTCTAGAAAGTCAGCTCTTCTCTTTCTCATCTATGCAGCACCAAGGTACCTGCCAGTCTTCTCACCTCTACCATGCCAAGGTACTATCCACACACTGGATACTGATGCATGTAGGATTTTCAACTCCGATGATCACTGTATCATCCTGCATAACAAGCTCTACCGGTAAAGATGGGTGGATCGATCCATGGAAGATCAAGTTTGAGTTGAATTTCCTGAAATCCGCAATTTCACATGAATTCGAACAATCTGCTATAAAATTTGTGGTTCGCAAATAAAAAAGAAAAAATCTCAGCACCATTTCACATATGCTGCACGCTCAGAGGGTGGGCTAATGGCTTCTGATGTGACAGAGTGGGCTTTCCCATAATATCCTGTAGAAATCTGATCACATGATGTAGCACAGCCAATAAATGGGGCTATCACAGGCAGTGTAAAACATATTGGTTGGCCATAGAACACCATTTAATTCATGATCTGAAGGAATAGGAGCATTCTGAGTACACAAAAATAAAGAGGAAAAAAGGCCTAATGCAATTGTAATGTTCTACTATGTGGAGTGTTGATGCAGATTGAGACTATCACTCTCATTTTCAATCTGTGACTAGAAATTCAAGATTCAAATGATGTACAGTGAACTCTTGTAGTGTCTTGTCAGGGGACGACATACAGCTGCCTCCAACTGTAAGGAAAATTGTGCAATTGACCGACGAGAGCCGGACCAGGCCATGTCTGTCTTCTCCAGTTAATAAGGAACTCACAGTGAGCATATGATATACACACCTCCGACTAAACATATAGAATATAGATAAATACCACCAGTACTGTCACTGACAACCTCCACAATAACAAAAGGAACTAGATGCCACCACCAATTGTTTATACAGACCGATTGTACACCCATTGAGATAGCGTATTAATTAAGCGGTGTGGTTTACAGAAAAAGGAACGGAGCTCTTAAATTTTATATATTTAATCCTAAAAAAATAGGTAGCTTATAAAAATGTGCAAAGTTCTTACAAAAGGGACTAATGGACAAAACAGTACAGTATAAACAATTACATAGAATAAAAAAAAGATAAACAGAAGAAATGTATTAAACCTTATATTGCAGGGTTGGCTTTTATGAAGGGGAGCTCTTCGTTTTTGGGAGGCAATGGACAGAACTACAGTAAACTGCACATCCCAAGACTGACTAAGATTAAAATTTGGCATTTGCTTTTAATAACACCCAAATACTTCCCCTCTGACGACTCACAACAGGGCTGGTCTTCAGAAAACCATAGGATGTGACTTAGTGTTAGAAAATTATGAGATTTCCAAATTCTACAATATCTTTGCCCCTGAAGGTCCCAGGCAGGAGATATTACTTTCATGTTTCCTAACATGATTTTTCCTTTATATAGAGAGGAAACATGCATGTATAGCATCATTCATCTGTCCGATATTTAATTTGTTAATATGAGATAGATTTTTATAATTATATTTATAACACATCTCATCATTAGCACTCAGTGTGTGAATGGATACATCTTTGATATTCAGCAGAAACAGCCCTTTAATAGCTGCTATTTTGTTGTTGCTCTCACAAAGTGATAGCAAGCAGATTTTGCAACTAAATCTGAATACAAGGGTTGCTTTTTTTTGTAAATGAAAGTGCAATCCCTATGTTTTGAGATGATTTTTTTAAAAAGAGAACTCTCCAAAATTCTGAAACTTAAACATAAGCGTTTACCTACAAAAGTATACACATTGTTTAAAATAATTTCTTGAGCCACTTCATGGCTCCAGTTAGTCTAATATTACACTTGTACACACTCCACCTAAGTCTACTGGCCAGTTATGAGTGCTTGCTATTGGCCCGTGATTCTACCTAAAAGCGTTCACCAACTTGTTCCTTTAAAGTTTGGCTATGGTGGTTATGGCAAGAAAAGTGTTGGACCATTTCAGTAGGTCTTATCTGGCAAAGCACGCCTTCCTGGCTTTGCCAAAAAACAATGCACCAGCCTTACTGAGCACCACATAGTTTGCAATGTCACAGCCCACTGAATTCAAGACTATATTATTCTGGCAAAACACGCACCAGCATGCAAGAGGGGACGGAGTAAGAACACTAATTTACATCTGTTCAGCTTCGACCTATGTCTGCTGGGTACCCTGTTGGGTTACCTATGTCAGATGCTGATGGGTTTGGAGAACAAAGAGAAGAAGGAAGCCGAGGAGGAACAGGTGAAAGTGGAGGAGGATATAGACTTAGTGCAGGCAGGGGACGAGGCAGATAGAGTGAAAATTACATTGACTACTCTGCTGGCCTTGACAACCAACCATTGCAACGAGGTTATGTTAATGAAACTCGGTCTTGCTGGTGGGCATGGGAACTTTATTCTGCAATGTTTGTGGGAAGGCAGTCATATTGTTAACATGAAGCAAAGTGCTGACTATTGGATAGCCACTCTTTTAGACCAGCACTATCAAAGCAAATGGGGGAATTATTTCCATCTTCTGAAAGGGAGTCCAAAACAACTTACTACCAAGATAAGCTCTGTTACATGATATACGAAAGTTTTGATGAGCAAAGGCCTAGACCCCTCTGCGATCCATGCAAACACAATATTCCTCTGACTGTCCCAGAACTATAGTTACATCAAGTAGATGAGGCAGCAGCAGCAACACCTTGAGTATATTTGGCATGATGGACCGGATGTTTTTTAGGCCATTGCGACAACCCAGTGCACAACAGCAAACACAGATGCACAGTCTGAACAGAATGGTTCAGTTGTATCCAGACTGTGTTATTTCTTAGCTAGATACCCTGAGCCCCAATCCCATGGATTTCTGAGTCAATGAATTGGACTAGTGGCAAGAACTGGCCCAGTTTGCTATGGGAGTACTGATATGTCCAGCCTCCAGTGTCATTTCAGAGAGGGTATTCAGTGAGTTTGTCATACCAAAGCGGACCAGGATATCTTCCACAAGCGTCGAAAACCTAACATTTGTCAAAATTAATCAGCCATGGATCAGTGCAGACTTTCATGCACCAATGGTTGATGCCAAAGATTAGATTGGCCAAATCATCTGTCTGCCTGCCTATTGACTGTTGTCTACACCGCTCTGCTGCTGCCAGTGCGGATGGAACACACTTTGTCAGGCATTTAGTCACTGTCCATAATATCATGTATACTGAAGTACTGCTAATGCCGAGGTTGCTATTGCTGGAACTAAACTCCCAGGCATCTCCTTGCCTGCCCCGTCTTAACTCTCTACCATGCTGCTCCTGCAACAGCCACTGCACAGGAATGATGGCCACGCATCGTCTGGCTGCCCATTGCATTTCATAGTGATTGACTGTACTACTGATGCTGGGAAATGTACTCTCTTTACTTCATACCTAATGAAACAGCTCTGAAAATAGGGCTAATTTTTAACCCCTTTACTCCCAAGGGTGGTTTGCATGTTAATGCCCGGGCCAATTTTTACAATTCTGACCACTGTCCCTTTATGAGGTAATAACTCTGGAACGCTTCCATGGATCCCGGTGATTTGTTTTCTCGTGACATATTGTACTTCATGTCAGTGGTAAAATTTCATTCATATAACTTGAGTTTATTTGTGAAAAAAATGGAAATTTGGCAAAAATTTTGAAAATTTTGCAATTTTCCAACTTTGAATTTTTATGCTCTTATATCACAGAGTTATGGCACTCAAAAAACTTAATAAGTAACATTTTCCACATGTTTACTTTACATCAGCACAATTTGGGAACCAAAATTTTTTTTTGTTAGGAAGTTATAAGGGTTAAAAGTTGACCAGCGATTTTTCATTTTTACAACACCATTTTATTTTTAGGGACCACATCACATTTGAAGTCACTTTGAGGGGTCTATATGATAGAAAATACCCAAAAGTGACACCATTCTAAAAACTGCACCCCTCAAGGTGCTCAAAACCAGATTCAAGAAGTTTATTAACCCTTCAGTTGCTTCACAGGAATTTTTTGAATGTTTAAAAAAAATGAACATTTAACTTTTTTCACAAAAAAAATTAATTCAGGTTCAATTCTTTTATTTTACCAAGGGTAACAGGAGAAATTGGACTGGAAAAGTTATTGTGCAATTTGTTCTGAGTACGCCGATACCTGATATGTGGGGGGAAACCACTGTTTGGGCGCATAGCAGAGCTTGGAAGGGAAGGAGCGCCGTTTGACTTTTTCACTGCAAAATTGGCTGGAATTCAGATCGGATGCCATGTCAAGTTTGGAGAGCTCCTGATGTGCCTAAACAGTGGAAACCCCTCACAAGTGACCCCATTTTGGAAACTAGACCCCCCAAGGAACTTATCCAGATATGTGGTGAGCACTTTGAACCCCCAAAGGCTTCACCGAAGTTTACAACGTACAGTCGTACAATTAAAAAATCATATTTTTCCACAAAAATGATCTTTTCACCCTCAATTTTTATTTTCCCAAGGGTAACAGGACCCCAAAAGTTATTGTGCAATTTGTCCTGAGTACGCTGATACCCCATATGTGGGGGTAAACCACTATTTGGGCACATGGCAGAGCTCGGAAGGGAGCGGCGCCATTTGACTTTTTTGGCTGGAATTGAGATCGGACGCCATGTCGCGTTTTGAAAGCCCCTGATGTGCCAAAACAGTGGAAACCCCCCAATTCTAACTCCAACCTTAACCCCAACACACCCCTAACCCTAATCTCAGCCCTAACCCTAGCCCTAATCTCAGCCCTAACCCTAGCCCTAACCCTAATCTCAGCCCTAACCCTAGCCCTGATCGGAAAATGGAAATAAATACATTTTTTTAATTTTATTATTTTCTCTAAATAAGGGGGTGATAACGGGGGTTTGATTTACTATTTATGGCGGGTTTTTATGTTTGGCAGCTGTCGCACGCTAAAAGACGCTTTTTATTGTAAAAATAGTTTATGCATCACCACATTTTGAGAGCTATAATTTTTCCATATTTTGACCCACCAAGTCGTGTGAGGTCTTATTTTCTGTGGGATGAGATGACGTTTTTATTGGTACTATTTTCGGGCATGTGACTTTTTTGATCGCATTTTATTCCGATTTTTGGGACGCAAAATGAACAAAAACCAGCATTTCATGAATTTCTTTTGGGGGGTGCGTTTACACCATTCCGTGTGCGGTAAAATTGATAAAGCGGTTTTATTCTGTGGGTCAGTACAATTACAGCGATACCTCATTTATGCTTTTTTTATGTTTTGGCGCTTTTATGCAATGAAAACAATTTTATATAAAAAATAATTATTTTTGCATCGCTTTATTCTGAGAGCTATAACTTTTTTATTTTTTTGCTGATGATGCTGTGTTGCAGCTCGTTTTTTGCGGGACAAGATGACGTTTTCAGCGGTACCATGGATATTTATATCCGTCTTTCTGATCGCGCGTTATTGCACTTTTTGTTCGGCGATATGATGATAAAGCATTATTTTTATTTTTTATTTTTTAAGGGGTTCAATAAAGGGGTTAACTAGTGGGACAGTTTTATAGGGCGGGTCGTTACGGACGCGGCAATACCAAATATGTGTACTTTTATTGTTTTCTTTTTTATTTTCAAAAAATGAATTTGTTAGGGAATATATATATTTTTTTAATTTATTTAGCGATTTTTTATAAATTAGTTTTACACATTTTTTAAAACTTTATTACATTGTCCCAGGGGGGACATAACTGTCATGTGACAGGCGCTACACAGCTTCCTCATGCCTGCGCTCTGCAGGCAGTGAGGAAGCCGGCTCCCTGCAGGCCCCCAAAGGTCCCCGCCACCATATTGGATCCAGGGACCTGCAGGGAAGGAGGCCCCCAGAGCAGCGCAGGAGCCCCCTCTCTGCACGCTTCTCTTCTATGCCGCCGGTACACTGCGATCATGTTTGATCGCAGTGTGTCAGGGGTTAATGTGTCGGGGGCGGTCCATGGTCCCGTGAGCGCCGCTGATCACGCTACACGTACTATTCTGTCCTTGGGACTTAGGTCCCAGGTCACATGGACGGAATAATACATCTAATGTAGGAAAGGGGTTAAAAAGGCTTGATGACAACAAACTAGAAAATCTTTACGTTCAAAACAGGGTCACTGTTATGTCTCCAGAAATAAGGGGATAATTATTTGATAGCTTGATTAAAAAGCCTTTGAAATTACTTAATGATTTTGTGATTAGCATACCTGCTGTGGCCAAAAAAAGGAATCTTTTTTACATTTCTGGATGAAAAGCCATTACTTCTTAACATTCAAAACAGTACAGTACACCTATTTTGTCTCCTTATAAAATGGATAATTTTTGGATGGCTTATAAAAATGCTATCACTTCTTCATCTAGCAAAACACAAACCTCTTTATATCCAACAAACAGGGATAGTTGTTCCACCCAATCATGTGAAAATTTCAAACAGCAGTGCATGCTTCGGCCCCCCCAATGGATAATTTCTAGACTGTTTATATGATTTAGGAAGCTTAAAAAGTCTGATACTGCATTGTGTTGTTAAATACGCTATTGGTTACCTCTGGTTACCATCCATCTTTCCATAGTCAGATAGGTAAAACTCATTGGACAGTAATAAGGCTGTGCTTACATTACAGAGCTCAAACATTTTCAATTGACTTCATGGGGAACTCACAGTGTTCTACGCATATTTTTCCAGGTAATTAGAGGCTTTTTAGTTAAGCTGCTAGTGCAATTATATTCACCACAAATCAAATTTTTTGATAAAATTTGGCAAAGAGTTTGAACATCACTCATCTCTATCTACTCATCCTCCATCCTCACTTCTCCATGTTCTGTTTGCAGCCCCGCTTTGATGCAGTAATTCCTCTAGTCCTGACTTTCAGGTTAGTGAATCCACGTCTCAAGGTGAGCCAATAACTAAAGCTGTAGCTAGGTTTTCCTTCACTTGTGGCAAAAGGTTCAATGTACTGCCCTTACCCTGTATCTACTGTAAATTACTCAGCCCAAACAAAGTGGCTGTTGGTGCCCACACTCAACTCCCGGCACCTACGGAAAGTGCTCCAACTAATTATGCCAGTATCATAAGGTTATATTTGATGTACCAGGGTCATTGATTTGTTTCTAAGGAAAGGGGAACTAAACTCCATCACGTATTGGAGTGCTGGGGGAGTGCTTCACCACAAGAGAGCTGAGCAGTGGGTAGTGCCAAGCATGGCAGTGGCTTTTATAGATAGTATGGCTAATATAATAATTTAGCTAAACTATACCAGGGGTAGCATTTCAGAGTATAGCTGTCCAATCCAGACAGGTTTCAAATGGATGGCTACCACTTGTTAGATTGAAGTGGCAGCAATGTTATGTTAACATTGCATATGCATGCATTTAGCTCTTTCTGCATGGTGGCATATCTTTCTTCTTCATCGGCAGCAACCAGTAGGGCTGGTGTCACAGATCAACATTTCCCAGAGTCCTGAAGGACAAGTCAGTTATTAGATATTTCAAAGAAAACAACTTTGGGCTATACAGGTGAAAGCGTTGCTAACTCAAACTGACAGTGTCGCTGTCAGAGTTAACATCTTCCTGCTGTGACTGAGTAGAATGATGTGCCATACATTCCATAACTCTGCTTCCTCCTCACTAATATGCATGCTGGAGCCAACAGAGGCCAATTGTGACCTGCGTTTGGTTGTACCATTGTTGTTTGTGCTTGTGCTGCTGCTAGTGGCTCCCATAATCTTACCTGAAGTATAGTTTTTTTTCTCTTTTAGAACATCCATTGGCACTTTTTCTTTTAACATACGTTTTGTACACTATATTAATTAATGTTTGACAATCTTTTCAACTACAATTATTCAACCCTTGCTAAAAAAAAATGTAATAAAAGTCAGGTAAGTGCATATATAGACAGCAAAATGTGGCAGCAAGTAGCAGTATACAGTAGATAGTATAAATTTTGTCGTGTAAGGTTGTCAAATTGGACTTGTAAAACACGTGTGCAAAAACAGACACACAGAGAAACTTTTTTTTCAGTAATTTAACAAAATTCAACCCCTTTCACAAAAATGAGAAAGATAAGAATAGTTAGTCAGGTATACGTAAAAAAAAAGCCAGCAGCTGTATTGCTGTAGTCTGCATAAATGGAACATTTGACTGTTAAAACAGACTTGCAAAAACAAATTGCTTACCACATGCTCATTGTGTGAGGAAGACAGCCACAGTTAAAAGACTGGATTTTTGGGGAATTTTCTTTTGTATATATATTTTTTTTTTTACAAAACGTTTCACAAAAACGATTTCACAAGAAATGGAAAAACTATGTAAAGTCGTACGTTATGTGACTGCAGACTGCTGAATTGTGACAGCGCACCCCCAATAATGGCCACAATAAAATACTGATTTATTAATAGTTACAATTTATATTCTGTCCCTTAGCAAGGGAGAAGAACTGAAGGAAAATGAGTAGGAAGGTGTGTGAATCTGGAGTGGAGAAGAAGGAAAAGTACCGCAAGTATATAGAATGAGTAGAACTGAATTTATATTGTTGGGTAAAGGGGGGTCACATATTTTTCTGCTGTGAGCTCCATATCATTCAGTGCCCACATGATATTCTCAATATACACTTATCTTGAGAAACATCTTGTCAAGATCACAGATATGTGATCTGGTGAAGATGTACTAAAAAGATGTGCTAGAAAGAAAGTTGATCAAAAAGGTGTAAAAAAGATACAAGTGAAAACCACAGTTTGTTTCTCAAAAATCAAGCCCTAATCCAGCTGTGGCCAAAAAAAAAAAAGCTAGGGGACTAAGAATATGGCGACCAACAAAAATATATATATATTTTTTAAAGCGTTTTACTGTCCCCAAAAAATATAAAGACCACAAATATGGTACCATTGTAATTGTATTGACCCCGAGAATAAAGATTACATGATGCTAATCATCCCCCATGAGAAACGGTGCTTAAAAATGTATATATAAATGCATATACTGTATGTTTAATAGAGAACTGATGTTTTTTGCTCATTCTGTAGCACCCGCCAGGGCCGTGGGGAGCTCGTTCCCAGGCTGCTTCTTAAAGGGGCAGTGTCACAGCGGCAGTGACCCGGTCCGTAGCTCTGGGCGTCCAAAAAATGGGTGCATTTACAAGGGAAAGAAAAATAAAGAGTTTTTGTATTAAGTGTTCGTGACGCCACCTGTGGTTTCTGGTCAGAAGTGACCAACACTGCAGTGCAGATCCTCTGGGATGGATGGTGTGATGCAGCAGTGTTGGAATAGCTTTCCACAGGCAGAGCTGTTGTCCCAGGGCAGTGATGGTTAGTTGAAGATGCTATGTTTGATGATGGTGGATGTAGCAGTGCTGAGTGAGTGCTGAGGCAAGAATTCAAAGGACACAGTGAGGTGCAGTTCCAAGGCTTTACTCACAGTTCTGTCTGCAGTACAAATGCCCGCTTGGTGTCACGTCCTCCAGGTGACGGATCCAGCCAACTTCCAGGCGGATAGAGAACACGTTTCCTGAACTCCCTGTGTCAGTATGTGCCTTCCCTGGCCATCTCACAGTGCTGATTTCCACTTTACTTCCTTCCCAGCACCTCACAGTCAGTGTCCTAGGCCAGCTGCTGCAAACCCTGTTGGATAATGTGACCCAAAGCGTTTCCTTGATCCTGTCTGGCTGCCTTTCTGGAAAAGATAACTGTGGTAGATGGCTGTGGCCCCTAAAGATGCCACAGTTGTCGGCTTGCTAGCTGAGTCCTGTTGTCCACTCCACTAGGCTAGGGGCTGAGACCCTTCTGTGACCTGGATTTTCCCCCACCTGATGTCCGTCAGCATGGAACAAGCCCCATGGGGAGCACTTTCTCCACCCGTGCCTCTGGGAAATCCCTTTCCCCTTCAGGGAGCTTTCTTCAGTCCTTCTGTCCGTACCAGCAGCCCCTCAGACTACGGGTCTGCTGTACAATTCTATCTCCTCCCACCTTCCCCTAAGGGAAGGTTGTCTATGCACGTCTTAAACCTTCTTACCCTATGGGAAGACTGATTCTAACTTCCCTTCTTTTCTCCTGCTCCAACCTTCCTGCTCCACCTACCTTCTAATACCATTTCCTAGCCAGCAGGGATGGTGAAGCACATCACCTGCTGCTGTGGTGTGTGGTGGATGCAGTGTTGTTTTAGAGCCAGGTCAGGTGTCTCCACCTTACCTGAAAGGTGGGATACTACACCTCTGGATGAGGTGCAGTACCTCTGTGGCGACTGGACCCTCAGGGGCGCCACAATTCCACCTCCCAAAAAGTCTATTTAAATATTGTTTAAAAGTCATACGCACTATACAATGATACTAGTGAAAACTACCACTTGCTTTTAAAAAAGTAAGCCGTCACTCAACTCTGCTGAAGGAAAACTGTTGGCTCTCAGAATATGGCGACACAGAAACAGTTTTTTTTTCAAGCTGTGTATGTAATGAATGATAAAATAATAACACATAAATAAAATAATATAAGCTTGGTAGCACCACAAACATACTGACCCACAGAATGAAGATAACACTTCATTTCTGCAGCCCGGTGAAAGGAGAAAAATTTAAAATGTCAATAATAATGGTAGAATTGCTGTTTTTTTTTCTATGTCTTCTCATAAAAAGTTTTAAAAAGTTGGTATGTAAGTTATATGTACCCCAAAATGGTGCCACTGGTAAATACAACTCATCTACATACATAAATTTAGCCCTCATATGGTTATGTTGAAGGAAAAATAAAAATGTTACAGCTCTTTAAATACGAGAATTAAAAGTAAAAAAAAAAGCCTTGGAGGCTCAAAATTGGTCTGTCCAGAAGGCGTTAATAATAACAGTTGACAGTTTAATAATCGGCTGTTGTGAAACTTTAGTTCAAATAGACGGCGCTGGGGGGACTGCTCCACTTGCAGCGAGAAGGACTGATCTCAAGTAGAACCACGTCTTCAAAAAAGTCATTTTTTAATCTTTATTACACAGCTTGACTAAGCTTTTTGCTTTCAAATTTGTTATGTTTGTCTTTGTAGTCCCGTCTTTGTCAAATTCCACTGTACCAAGTTTCAGAGATTTTTTTTTACTTTGCAACTAGATAAAGCTAATTACGCGGAGCGGTGTACATAGTGGACACCTTCTATTAAAACTGCAGTGATTACATCTCAGTGAGGGACCAGAGACATCAGCATCAATGAAAAACTATTGGAAATGACATAAAAATCAGAGTTAAAAAGGAGAATAACTGCAGAATTATGCAGCTGGAATGTAAGAAACAATATGTGTCACGTGAAATGTTCAACAATAAATGCTGCAAAATAGTCAGGTTAATCCATGTGGAGAAACATATAGACGTATATTTTTAATTATTCATATGCTTTCAAGTATTATCCATAAAAATTATTATAAAATCTTGTCTAAGTGGTACCAAAATATATTTTTTGTTCAGTAAAGAGAAAATATTTACCCATATGTATATAATTCTAAACAGCATATTGTATAAGAAATAGTGCACATATATTAGCAGGTAAGGGAAAGTGCCAGCGCTCACATGAAGAGGACATTAATTATAAAGTGCAAATGCAAGTCCACAAACCTTCACTATGGAAGCACAAGCACCCCCCCCAGGGCCCTAGATATGTCAGGAATAATCACACACATAAGGTTATAATAATCACCAGCTTGGACCCTCTGACGTACGTTTCCCTGTCACTTCCTCAGAAACATCATAACTCACAACAATCAAGAATTAATTCAAATTACCACTATAAAAACTGAAGCATCAAGTTTTGTGAAAACTAAAATCTGTGTCAGTCTCAATACTTTTGGCCACAGCTCTACATTCTCTCTCCAAAAATAGAATTTAAATATTCAAACTATCTTTATGTTTACTTCCCAGAACATATGCAATTACCTTTCAGTTTTGTAAAATAATTTTACCCCAGTCTTCTACAAGCTAATCCTTGTAATTCCTGCAGCATGTCAATCTGTACTTGATGTTTTTCTTGTAGAGAAGTTGCCTGGTCGCCGCCCTTCTTGACTCAAGACCTGCCTTGAAAAGCTTTCACATCACTGTTGGTGCAAATGCACAGACACACTGCCTGCTGCCATTCCTGAGCAAGCTCTGTACTGGTGTTGATCTGATTCTATTCTTGGGCTTTCTTGGGAGCCCTGAAGACTTCTTCACGGCACTTGAATCTCTCCTTTTTTTTTACATTTCTTTATTAGATGATTTGACATATTAATATGCAATCAAATATACCTCAGAAACCATCTACAATATAACGCTGCAAGCATCACTCTGTCCAAAGCCTTTATAGACTGTGCAAGCGCGATGCGCCTGCGCAGTCTGGCTCCAGACAGAGTGAGGCAGCCAGCGGTGAGGAGTGTGTATGGCGCCGGAGATGGCGGTACCGTACACACTGCATACCGCCATCTCCGATGCCATACTTACATACTTACCTGACCGGGAGGAGCGTTGCCACGGCGCTTCTCTTCTGGGCAGGAGACCAGGGAGGAGTGCGGCCAGAATCGCGCATGCGCATGGCGCGATCCGGTACCATTTTACTGAAGACACACTTGCAGTGTGTCTTCAGCAATATGGCGCCGGACAGCGCTATAGGCAGGGCATGCGCAATTCCGGCCGCACTCCTGCCCCGGCCTCCAGCAGAACGTGACAGCGCTGGAGCACAGGAAACAAGGGTGAGTATAAATGTTTTTTTTATGTGTGTAGTATTAATAGGAGTGAGGGGTACCATGCATACCAGGATGGGGGGTGAGAGGACCATGCATACCAGGATAGGGGGGGTGAGAGGACCATGCATACCAGGCTAGGGGGTGAGGGGGCCATACATGCCTGGATTGGGGGATGAGGGGTACCATGCATACCAGGATAGGGGGGTGAGGGAACCATACATAACAGGATTGGGGGATGAGGGGTACCATGCATACCAGGATTGGGGGAGGAGGGGTACCATGCATACTAGGATGGGGGGGTGAGGGAGCCATACATACCAGGATTGGGTGAGGAGGCGTACCATGCATACCAGGATAGGGGGAGTGAGGGAACCATACATACCAGGTTTGGGGGATGAGGGGTACCATTCATACCAGGATAGGGGGTAAGGGGACCATACATACCAGGATAGGGATGAGGGAGTACCATGCATACCATGATAGGGGATGAGGGGACCATGCATACCAGGATAGGGATGATGGAGTACCATGCATACCAGGATTAGGGGGTGAGAGGACCATACATACCAGGATTGGGGGATGAGGGGTACCATGCATACCAGGACAGGGAGTGAGGGGACCATACATACCAGGATAGGGATGAAGAAGTACCATCCATACCGGGATTGTGATGAGGGAGTACCATGCATACCAGGATAGGGATGAAGGAGAACCATCCATACCAGGATAGGGATGAGGGAATACCATGCATACCAGGATTGGGGGGTGAAAGAACCATGCATACCAGGATTGGGGATTGAGAGGACCATGCATCCCAGGATAGGGGGTGAGGGGACCATACATACCAGGATAGGGGGTGAGGGGGCCATGCATACCAGGATAGGGGCTGAGGGGACCATGCATACCAGGATACGGATGAGGAAGTACCAAGCATACCAGGATTGGGGGGTGAGGGGACCATGCATACCTGGCTGAAGAATGGGGTGCCATGCATACCAGGATTGGGGGGGTGAGGGTACCATGCATACCAGGATAGGAATGAGGGGTGCCATGCATACCAGGATAGGAGGGTGGCAGCACATAGCAGGATGGGAGACCATATACCAATATAAATGCTTGCCACCCGGGAGTAGAACGGGTTCATAGCTAATACATTATATGCATATGTCTTGAACATACAATGTTGCTCTCATCCACTTTCAATTTAACCTTCTGAATGTTACAACAATAATTCATTCAAACCTTATACCAGAACTAGCGATGAAACTATAAACAAATATTATGACCTCAAGATCCCCAAGTTACCAGCTACATCCTCAAGATTGTACCATATTGTACCTTTAAATGCTATCGTTAATTGACTGGTCTCTGCTTGTGAATAACTACATTCAATAAAAGTCCTCCATTTTTAAAAAAAATTTTCAGTATTCTTTTCTTTTTGGGGTTCTGTATCTATTTTGTCCATCAACATTAGGGATTTTATAGTATCTATCAGTTCTGAAACACTCGGTGGTTTCTTCTCCAGCCAGTGTCTCAAGATACATTTCTTAACTGCGAGCAGAACAATATGTACAGGATCGGGAGCGCTATATATTTTATTATTTGATTCACTTATCAGGCTAATGAAATGAAAAACACATGCCTATACATTTTTGGATATCTCAACCTTCCAGATTCTCTGTATGTATTTAATTACCTCGACCCACAACCTTTGAATAATTGGGCATTCCCACTAACCATGTAATAAATTGGCCCTGTGTAGACTACATTTTGGACAACTAGTAAGATAGTGAGCAGGTGCACCAATGTAGGTAAGATTAAAAGCGTATATCGCTTGGTGTATCAGTTTATAACGCATCTGTACAATGTGTTGTGATTTGTAGAAATTGTAAATATTGATTATTTTGTAATCCAAATTTGCCCGAAAATTTCGACCAACTCAATAATCTTCACTCTGCCGGTTGTAAGATATCCCCCAGAACCCAGATTCCTTTTTCCGAATCTCTCCTTTTAAAGTTTTTGATGATCCTATAAATTTGGTTTTTGATAATCAGTTTGATTTAGGGGCAATCTTA
This sequence comes from Dendrobates tinctorius, assembly GCF_039654945.1. Lineage (NCBI taxonomy): Eukaryota > Metazoa > Chordata > Amphibia > Anura > Dendrobatidae > Dendrobates > Dendrobates tinctorius. The sequence goes on along the minus strand of NW_027361738.1, from coordinate 64,548,436 downwards.
CAAGCAGCAATGTCCTTGCTTGTAAAGCCCTTTTGATGGAAAATATTGCTGGCTGCATGTGTTTCCTTGAAGGTAAGCATGGTTAACAGAAGACAATGACTTCAAGCACCAGAACATCACAAAAATTGTATATGCAGATAATTTTGTGGCAGGGCTGACATTCAGTTGAAATTGGATTTATGTGAGTAATTTAATTTTCATAGCAAGACATGACTTTGCGATTCATCTAATCATTATTAATCCCGATTACTCTTTGAGTTAATGCAACAATATAATATATATCTATATAAACTGAAACAGCAAACTTTTTGAAACACAAAATTTGTGTCAGTCTCAAATGTTGTCCACAGCTGTATATGATATATGACAATGGTCGTCCTAAATTGAACAATCTCTTTAAAAGCATTAGCATCCTTATTTTCCCTGCTGTGGACGTAGCAGTACCCAGATGCTGAGCTGTGTATAACCCTGACCCCACCACTGATTGACAGCTTCCTGTGTACACTGTCAGCAAGCTGCCAATCAGTGGTGGGGGCGGTGTTACACAGATTAGCCTGACTGTCCTGCACGTGAGACCTAGTCCTATAGTAATAATCTCCGGCTGATACAACACTGATTATATTGAAACTATGGCACACAGCCTAGTAAGTGACACATCCCTGGAATCAGGCTATCTGTCGTTACATTACATCGCAAAAACCTGCTGACAGCTTTCCTTTATCGTGAAGCAGAGTTTGTCATTTACACTTTCTATGACTGCTCATGGTTGTATTTTTTATGTTTTAACATACTAAATTGTTAAATTTATTTGCAAGTACTGTTCTTCTATTTCTAAGATAATTGCAGTATGAATTATGTATTAGATCTGCTCAAAGGGTCATTTATTATTAGATGGGTTAAACATGTGAATACATTTGTTTTATGTGGATAATGTAGCTTCAAAGAAGCCGAAAATAAATGATTTTTTAAATGGCTTTCTGCTTTAAAGAAACATTCCAGGCAAAAGATATACCCTGTGTAAATGTAATGGTGCCCAGGGTGGTAGCTGTGGGCGAGTGTCCTGAGTCCGAAACCCTGGCATGTCACAGAAAACACGGGCCTGCTTCAGGTGTGTGTGATGCTGTTGTGACCGTGGACACCTCCTGCCTTCTCTGGTCCAACTCACTTAGGGTGGCCGTGATTCCCTGCGACCCCACGAGCAGAAGACCACAACAGTGTATAAAAACAAGTTCAACTTTAGTGTTCGTTTTAGTCATCAACAAAGCAGCAGAAGATGCAGACATCTTTCTTTGGGTGACAGAGCAGTGGCATGTCTTCTGCAAACATTTCACAGTTGAAGAAACTTCTTACTAGCAGAGTTAGGGACTTGCAAGCTTCTTACACAGCTAAGACACTTTAGCTGCTCTTTATCAGATCACCAAAAACTTCAAAGAGAAATGTTCAATTTCTGTGAAGGATTCAAGGCACCCAAGAAAGTCTAAAGCCCCCGTTACACATAACGATGTCCCAGCGATCCCACCAACGATCCGACATGATGAGATTACTGGGACATCGTTAGGCTGATCGCTGGTGAGCTGTCACAAGACAGTCCCTCCAGGGATCAGGATCAGCGACGCTGGATGCTGGTTTCTAATGTAAATATTGGGTATCCAGGAGACGCTGCTTCTGGATACCCACTGTTTACCTTGGAAACCGGCGTACACACTGGTTTCTAATGTAAACATCGGGTATCTAAGAGCCGCGCGGCTCCTGGATACCCGATGTTTACATTAGAAACCAGCGCCCAGCGTCGTTGATCATTGGTCTCTCGCTGCCACACGCAGCGATGTGTGCTGGCCAGCGGGAGACCAGCGATCGAAAAACGGCCCAAGCCGATCGAACACGATCAGCGATAACCGGTAGGGGGGCCGGTCGCTTATCCCCGTCACACACAGCGAACTCGCTGGCGAGATGGCTGATGCGTCACAAAATCAGCGATCTCGCTAGTGAGATCGCTGTGTGTGACAGGGCCTTAACAAGTGCCAGGACAGTCTCCTAAAAAAGAGAATTCAGCTATAGGATTGGTACAACACCAGTACAGAGCTTGCTCCGGAATGGCAGCAGGCAGATGTCCTGGTGTAAAGTCAAAAAGGGCAGCAAAGATGCCACTACTCTCCAAGAAAAACATCAAGGACAGACTGACATTCTGCAGGAAGTGCAGAGGACTAGGGTAAAGTTATTTTTTCTCATGTAACCCCCTTCAGATCTCTCTCTCTCCAAAATTCCAAGTGAACTAAAATGGTAAAAAGAAAAAGGCAATTCAATTTCGCCATGATTAATTGGGTTTTGTTTTTACCGTATCCATTTTGCAGTAATAATGTTATGATTTTCCAGATCAGTACGATTATGCTGGTAGCAAATTTGTTTTTTGTTTATTCAATTTTAAGAATAGAAAAATTCAGAACTTCCTATTTTTCCATTGCTGCATCCATGTGAGGTGTTATTTTTAGCATGGGGAGCTGTAGTTTTTCTTGGTACGATTTTGGGGATAAAAAATAATGTTTTTAATTGAATTTTATTGCACTTTATTTCATTTTGGGGTGGGGTGCAAAAATCTAATTTTGTCACGTTATAGTTGTTTTTTTTTAAAAGCTTCTACTTTATGGGAAAAATAAATTCTTATGACTTTTACAGATGCTGCAATGTGAAATATGCTAATTTTGATATTTTTCTACTTCTTTATTTTTATTTTCAAATATTTTTATTAGGTATTTTAGCAGATTTTACAAAACATGCTGTTTGTTTATGTAGTAATTCACATTGATAAGTAGGGAAAGGGGGGATGGAATGGGATTGGAGTAGGGAAGGGAGAGAAAGGAGTTTTGATAGTAACATAGACAGAGCTGTACATATTTGTATATCTACTACAATATTTATCTGTCTTAGTAAGATAATCTTCTTTGAATTTCCATGTTCAAACTATGTACATCGAAAATAGCTGGAAAGCTACCTTTAACTTAAGAGTAAGAAAAAACTTATTAACAAAAGAAATCTTAACTAAACTAAATCTTGGTGTTTAGTGTTCCATATGCTCCATTTTTTGTCGTATTTATGCAAACATCCATTTGCTATTGAGAATTTTAGGTCTAAGGTATTATGCGTCTTTAGTCTATCCACAATGTCAGAAAATCTTGGTATGTCAGTTCTTCTCCAGAAGGAGGCTATCATATTTTTAGTTATCAGTAAAAGGTGTATTATAACTTTTTTAGATGAGTAATGTACCTCTTCCAAGCCCAAGGAAAAAAGAGCTGTTTGAGGGGAAAGAGTAAAGTTCTTGTCAAGAAGTTCACCAATATATATGGAAATCTTATTCCATAATTCTGTGAGAGCTGGGCAGGACCAGAAAATATGTTTCAAATCTCCCTTGAACCCGCACCCCCTCCAACACAATGGGGATGAACCTGTTTTGAAATGTGATATTCTAGAGGGAGTTAGGTACCATCTTGTTAATATTTTGTAGAATGATTCGTGAAGCAGTATTGATATGTTGGAAGAGTATGAGTCCCTTATTGCCCTTTCCCATTGACCCTTTGTTGCGCAGAACTGGAAGTCTTTCTCCCACTTGAACATATATTTGTTTTTTGTGAAGTCGCTATCCTTATTGAAAGAGCTGCAAAGGAATTTAGTGCTCCAGAAAATTTTATGGTTTGGACTGTTTAGAAGAAGGTGAATTACCGCTGTTTTCGGAGGGACCAAGCTGATAAATTTTTGTAGATACTCCTTGATTATGCAATATTGCATAAAGTCTGAGAAGGGTAGGTTGAATTTGTTTCTAATCTCGGAAAAACTGAGTAATTTATCCATTACAAGAACATCTCCCAACTTTCGAATGCCATTTTTTGACCATATTTCAGGCACAGTAAATCCGTAAATAGACGCGATCAGGGATATTGGGAAATTTTCTTTCAGTTTTGACTTCTCAGCTTTATTCGGTGAGGCCAAATGATCCCAAGCTTGGGTAATTGCCAGAAAAATTGGCTGATTTAGTCTATATCTTTTTAGATGAATATATGATTGAGAAGAAGATTTTTAAGTGGGTTTGAGGTGCTATGGTCTCTTTCTAGCATCATCCAAGATGGTTCGGCGGTCTCTAGTAAGCTAGAATGTTTGGAATCCCTATTCCTCCGTTATATTTATGTTTATAGAGAATTGTTCTGTCTACTCTAGCTCTCTTCTCTCCCCAGACAAAGGAGAAGATTTTTTTGTTGCAGCTATTAAAGAATGTTATTGGAAAGGAAAGAAGCCCTAAAAATGTATAAAAGTTTCAGGAGTATCACCGTTTTTATTGCTAGCACTCTGCCCACCCACGACAAGCCTATGTTTTTCCAGGGTTGGAGATCTTTTGTGATAGTGGCTAGAAAAGTCTCGCAATTTGCTTTAACTGTATTGAGTAATGTTTTTTTGAACACAATCCCCAGGTGTGATATTTGGTCCTCCTCCCAACCAAACTCTGATGTATTTTTAATAGAGTTTATTGTAGTATTTGAAAGGTAGAATTGCAAGATTTTCGACTTACTATTATTAATTTTAAAGTTTGATATTTGTGAAAATACTTCTTTATTTTTAAATAAGGAAAAGATTGGGAATTAATTTTGTTTTAATGTTTTAAAACTTTTTTTTTTCCATTTATACCGTACTTTTTAGAACCTGGATGATTTGATTATTTGTACAAAACACTGTCATACTTTAGTGAAAATCATCTTCTATATGACGTCCAGGGGATCACAGATGTACGAAGACAGCAAGCGATCGGGACTTTAAGTGGTCCACCTGCTGCTGTGGCAAGCTATAGACCCCACATGATCATGTCTTGGGAACGATGGGTGTGTTCTATGTTACAAAGGGGTTTAATTTTGTACATGTCCCACTAATCTGATTTCATTACACTTGAAACCTTCTGTATAATATAACTCACTCTGAATCCTGCACTTGACATTAACCAGCTTTTTTCTTCATTTACTGATCCACTAGTGCCCTCTGCTGTGCATCAGTAATATTACAGTCCGACTTATACTAAGTGCTATCCTCTAGCTAGATGATGATGTGAGGATGACAATTCAAATCAGTAAATCTTATTTAACACAAATATTTAATACTTATTTAGCTGTTTTATAGGTTGTCAGAACATGATATTTTTTGCAGTAGGTTATTTTAAACACTTTTTTCATTTTGCATTTTTAGTAGTGTATGATAGTTGAAGGTGTTTTCTGCCGCTAACTTGTCAGCTTTAAGGTGTAGGTGTAATGTGTAGGTATACTCTTTACTGTTTAAACCTGATATTTGCATTCAGCGTGTGGTGCTCTACTATATCTCATAGGTGGAATGACCGCTGTATAGGATCCTGTTCAACATTTGTACCACAAAAATATCTCCAAGTATCTTCTCAAAAACTATCAGAACAACTCCATAAACTCCTTTTTCTATTCTGCCAGTGACCGAAAATTAAGATCCTGCATAATCCAGACCTTACACTGCTATCGCTAAGATTTTTCTCCTGCTGCGCCAACTCTCTAGAATGCATTAACTCAATTAGATTGTTTCCCGACTTCCACACTTTTAAGAGCTCCCTAAGCCACATGTTTTTACATGTGTGGCAGACACAGACACAGAATGCAAACATTGATTCAACTTCTCTCCTTTTTATCTGGTTTCAGGTGTGATTTTTATATTACCCACACCTTTTACTTGCCACAGGTGAGTTTGAACGAGCATCAAATGCTTGAAAGAAAAGTTATTTACCTACAATTTTGGAAAAGTGGCAACAATTTTTTCCGGCCTATTTTGGGGGTTTTATTTGAAATTTTGTCCAATTTGCCATTTTTTCTCTGTTTCTATTTGTTGTTCCAAAACACACAAAGGAAATAAACATGTCTATAGCAAAAATGTGTAATTGCAAAAATTTTCCGGGAGAAATACTTCATTTTCTGGAACAATTTTCAGGGTGCCAACACTTTTGGACATAACTATATAACTAACGATTAGTATTATTATTGTTTTTTAAACCTGCCTTTCTAAAAATATCATTTATTTCTAGTGAGTTATCTAGTTATTGCCTTTTATTTTTGCTTATTTTTCAATTGTGCCTTATTTTTTGTTTAGTGTTTGCCTGTTGCTTTTAAAGGGAATCTGTCATCAGGTTTTTTTTTTATTTAATCTAAGAGCAGAATCATGTAGGGGCAGACAGCCTGATTCCAGGGATGTGTCACTTACTCTTCAGCTTTCTGTGGTTTCAATACAATTAGTGTTTTATCAGCCGGAGATTATCACTACAGGACTAGGTGTCACCTGCAAGCCAGTCCAGCTAATCTGTGTAACCCGCCCCCACCACTGATTGACAGTGACTTACAAAGAACCGCAAATGATTAATCAGTCCCTATGCTTCTGAAAAACAACTTGTATTTATTTACAGCCTCTTCCAACATGGAGGCGTAATACTTGGAAACATTGCAAATCTAGTAAATGATTTGCTCTTCACGGAGGAACCCGGATTTTCCATTAGTGACTTGCACATCCGACGACCTGTAACATTGTCTATTCTCATTCGCAGGTCACACAGCACATCGTATCCAGTGAGACTTACTTCATGTTTTTTCTTGGTGGACACACGTCGGTCAACAAAGGCTCAATCCTTTCTGGCTCCAAACAACCTACTCTGGTTTTTACCCCAGTAGTGACCTAGTTGCTTCCTCAGGTCCCCATTGAGTCTATCCCTCCTGCGACCCCTGGCCCAGTACCCACGTTTCTGGGGGTTAAAATCACTTTTCTGAGTTTGTAGCTGAAGCTCAGGTACTTACTGCTCACATCACTCTATTTCCGTCTCTCCTCTTCCTTGATATTCCATGCGGGACCATACTGCCTTTCAGTTTACTACTTGCTTCCTCCAATTAGTTGCTGGGATCTTATTTCATCAAGCCTCAACTCACTCACACATTGAACAAGTGCCACGCGGACATCACACAGGACACATAGATGTCACATTTTTTACACCCAACATCAGTTACCTCTTAAGAACAAAGTGATGATATGACACTTTTTGTACCAAAAGAGCCCCCAACCGACACGGATTCAGCGGGACTGTCCCAATTTGAGTGCTTAGTCCCATGTTCCTTCACATCAGAGCTTTTGTCTCAGCTTCTATACTCACCTCTCTCTGACAGCCCACAATGATCTCAATAGGAGATTTGGTAATCTTGACCTCATTTATAGGCAATGAACCCAGACCAGAAGCAGGTTATACAAGTTGTTGGAATTTGTTTGGTGCAGCAACTCCATTCCTGTCTATTAGTGTTTAGTTGATAGATTTGTATGCTGTTCATAAAGTTAGAACAAAAAAAATCCAGAGGCTCACACAGGGATAGCATGTGACTGTATTTCCTGTTTTCCTGTGGCTGTGTATGAGAGAACCAGCCTGCTGTAGATGCTGCACAGATAGAGACACACAATTGCTTTATTCCTGATCTATTAAGATTATTATATATTGGTCATGATTGTACTTGAATAAAGAAGCTCTGTTGTCACAGGCTTGGAGAGTATCCTGAATAATCCCCTACCAACACAAGTCCAAAGATATACATTGTGCATAACAATGTTTCCTATGTTCCCTGTATACTGAGGTGAAGAAAAATATTTTTTTTGTTCCCATATAAGTAGTAAAAATAATAAGCAATTTCAAAAATTAAACTTTTTTTATGTGAGTCTCCCCATGTCTTAAACCCACAACATTAACGTGCTTAAGGGCTCATACTCACTGGCGAGAAATACGGACGAGTGCAATCCAACAAAAAAATCGGACTGCACGCGGACCAATGTTATTCAATAGGTGACATCTCATTTGCGATTTTTTTTTCTCAGCCAAAATCGGACTGAGAAAAAAATCGCAGCATGCTGCATATTGCTGAGATTCTCGGACGAGACTCGCCAATGCAATTGAATGGGTGCGAGAAAAAAATCGGACAGCACTCGCACCATGCAAGTGATGTCCAATTTTTACACACCGGTGTCCTTTGAAAATCCGGCAATTCATAGGCGGCTAAAAAAAAAATCACACTGACATGTTAGAATACAAAGGATTGAATACATGCATACACATAGAATAGGTGTATATATATATATATATGTCAGTGACACACACATATATATATATCTTTATATTTCATAGAGAGATACATAGTAGAATAGGAGATAATTCATTTGTCGGCTTTTGTAAAATCATAACAGAGCCTGACAGGAAATAACACATGGTTTATATACAGTAAACCATTGCATATCAGTTTTATTTATGTATGTCCCTAACTAATAATGCTGGTAGTCTGTGTGTAAAATTTTGGAGCTGTAGGTGTTAAATTAAAGGATTAAGTCACAGAAAAAAATTGCGTGGGCTCCCGCGAAATTTTTTCCCCCAGAGAGAGAAAGCCAGTGACTGAAGGCAGATATTAATAGCCTAGAGAGGGACCATTGTTATTGCCCCCCGGCTAAAAAAATCTGCCCCCAGCCACCCCAGAAAAGCTTCATCAGTAAGATGCACCAATTCCAGTACTTACCCTCTATCTTCCCATTGCCCTGTAGCGGTGGCTAATGGGTTAATAAGGGGTGAACTGACAGCGTGGGAAAATGTTCAGAAACTTTCCCACGCTAATCAGTTCATCTCCGGTCAGACGGAGAGGCTGACGATGGCTTCATAGAAATACATGCAGTCACACGCTCCTGTCCGAGTGCCAGCGGCAGTGACGGGCATTAACATGCAAGACTCGTCCAAGTTTAGGGTTATTAGCAAAGTGACTTTCTAAACCTCCTACAAGATTTTTGCTTTAATTGCCCATGGGGCTTCTAAAACCTGAGAGGTGCAATCTGTTTGGTTGCTATGTGTAACTTCTCCACTTTTCTTTTGCACCAGTTTTTATACATCTTCCCCACTGTGCAAATGCCCTTGGTCTACATGTAAAAAAAAGGGGGTGTCTTGGGCAAGAAATGCCATAACTATCTGACTTAAACCGGTATTCCCATCTCCAATATCCTATTTCGATATGTAGTATCTCCAAATAGAAATTAAGCATAATTTTTCTGATTCCCTATGTCTCTTTCCTCATATGCAGACATTGCAGGACCTTAGGTATCCATGGTCATAACCATGGATACCTAAGGTCCTGCAATGCTTGCACATGAGGAAAGAGAGATAGCGACTCAGAAAAACTATACATTTCTAATATGAGGTATTTGCCAATATTATTTTACCTACTAAATATAGGGAGAGGATCATGGAGATGGGACTACCCCTTTAAGCTGTGTGTACCTCTACAGTGATGGAATAGTGATTGTTGTCATGGTAACAGAGTACATCAATGGCTCAGAACGTACAAGGGGAGCGAACTGGCAGCAAACACCTGCAGCAGTCTATGTAAAAGCCCGGACGAAAATAGATGAATGTAAAATAATAACTGAAAGAGAAATCAAATCCAAATCCAATATATATCGGCTGTCAACATACAGGTGCATCTCATAAAAAATACAAAAAGTGAAGCTCATATATTATATAGAGTCATTACAAACAGAGTGATCTATTTCAAGTGTTTATTTCTGGTAATGTTGATGATTATGGCTTGCAGCCAATGAAAACCCAAAAGTCACTATCTCAGTAAATTAGAATACTTTATAACACCAGCTTGAAAAATTATTTTAAAATCTGAAACGTCGGGCCTACTGAAATGTATATTCAGTAAATGCACTCAGTACTTGGTCGGGGCTCCTTTGTCATCAATTACTGCATCAATGTGGCGTGGCATGGAGGCGATCAGCCTGTGGCACTGCTGAGGGGTTATGGAAGCCCAGGTAGCTTTGATAGCAGCCTTCAGCTCGTCTGCATTGTTCGGTCTGGTGTCTCATCTTCCTCTTGACAATACTCTATAGATTCTCTATAGGGTTAAGGTCAGGCGAGTTTGCTGCCAATCAAGCACAATGATACTGTTGTTTGTAAACCAGGTATTGGTACTTTTGGCAGTGTGGACAGGGGCCAAGTCCTGCTAGAGAATGAAATTTCCATCTCCAAAAAGCTTGTCGGCAGACGGAAACATGAAGTGCTCTAAAATTTCCTGGTAGACGGCTGCGCTGAATTTGGTCTTGATAAACACAGTGGACCTACATCAGCAGATGACATGGCTCCCCAAACCATCACTGATTGTGGAAACTTCACACCAGACCTCCAGCAGCTTGGATTGTGGCCTCTCCACTCTTCCTCCAAGCTCTAGGACCTTGATTTCCAAGGTCTGGGCCCCTATGTCCTCATGTGGATTCATATTTGGTGTGGTTGTTAAAATGGCTGCTGACTGCAGTGCTCAGCACAGATGGCGTGCTGTAGTGATGTCATCGCGCCCACTGCCTTGAGACTTCACAGAGTCAGAAGACGCTGAAGACGCTGGAACTGCTAGGAACGAGGAGAAGTGAGTGTGCGGGAGGGGTCGGTGTCAGCACTGGCACCAGGCTCCCCCCAACTCACAAGCACCATAGCGTGCCAGTGTTCCCGATGGCAAGGGGGCCCCCACGTTTGTCCAGGGCTCCAGCACTTATCCAGTGCGCCAGGTGGTGACGCTGGCCTTGGCTGTTCCAGTGGGTCAGGTCTGTAAGTGCGCACCCATGCCTGCACTTTTAAAGGACCTGTGCCCCTAAAAACTTTTTATTTCTTCTCTCTCTCGCTCACCAGGCATTTCACCGATACCCCGCCAGGCAAGTCTGACCGCGTGGGAGCGTTCATTCTTTATGGAGGGCTATGTGAGGGCCATTACACTGTTTGGAAGGCTAGTGGGGGTCATTATGCAGTGTGGTGAGGTGTGGCGCTGCATTGATGGCTGTGTTATTGTCACAGTTGGGGGGAGCATACTGTGTAGGGATCACTGTCATGCTCCTGGATATGATCACTTGAGATTGTGTTCTGTGGTTGGCATTTCTTTCTGCCGAGCAACAGGCGACACACTTTTTCTTTGGGTGTTTGGGTTCTGCTTTTCTGGTTGTAGTGTGTTTAGCGTAACACAAGTGTTTTCATTTGTGTACCTATCACCTTTTGGGTGCAGCTTTTTATTCTGTCCCCCTGCTGGTGATAGATTCACTTGGATGTCTGACTCCTGACATTCTAATGATATTTGGAGGCAGTCTGTGAAATTCCAGCAAAGGGTTTTTTTACTTTGCTGTTTCTTTGCTATACTTTGCACCTATCTTCTGTTTATCATTAGGAAGTAGGCAGTATATTTGTTAACAGGACTTGCTTTATTGTTTGTTTGGTTTTTCGCTATTTACTTTAATCACTTTGGGTTCTTTCCTTTGTTCAGCACCTGTCTCTTCTTTTAAGTAATTCGCACTCTGCTCTGCCCTCCAGAATGTGAAGCAGTTCTTCGGCCTTTTAGCCAGAGTTGCCATCTCCTAGTCTGTGGTTAGGTCTATCTCTGCATCCGCAGGTACAGTAGGGACTGAGGAGTCAGGATATCTAGTCTGTAAAAAGCTCACAGACAGAGAAAAAAGGACTTACAAATCCTGTAAATTTTAACAAAAACACATCACAGAAAATAGCCTCACCAAACCTTGTCTAATGACTAATGCACTAGCAGGATGCAGGGGGCTCCCAAAGATAAAGGCTGGAGCCGCGCAGGTGCCCACCACTGATGAGAGCAGCCACCCTATCACTATAGCAGTGATGATGAAGGTGTTAGCTGCCTTGTGAAAAAGAGCACACAGATGAAGCTTGCATAAGTCACACAGGAAAGTGCAATGCATAGTGTCTGAATGACAGCCTATTTAAAAACGCCTAAAATGGAAAGCGGGCTGTACAGCACTATATATGCACCACACAAAAAAAACAGCCATCAAAAGGAGCCCTTCGGCATCCTGCAAAAAACGATAAAAAGTGCAATAAAAAGATACAAAAAATGCATATAATAAATGCATTCAATGAGGTATTGGTTACTATTTTGGACAAAACAGATAAGCTCGCAACCCAACGTCAAGGATCCTCATTTTTTTGCGAGTCCCTAACTAAACATCAATTCAAAGCTCACAGACAAAGAAAAAAGGACTTAAAAATCCTGTAAATTGTCATTCAGACACTATGCATTGCACTTTCCTGTGTGACTTATGCAAGCTTCATCTGTGTGCTTTTTTTCACTAGGCAGCTAACACCTTCATGATCACTGCTATAGTGATAGGGTGGCTGCTCTCATCAGTGGAGGGCACCTGCGCGGCTCCAGCCTTTATCTTTGGGAGCCCCCTGCATCCTGCTAGTGCATTAGTCATTAGACAAGGTTTGGTGAGGCTATTTTCTGTGATGTGATATCTAGTCTGTACATGAACCGGCAGGGTTAGTTGCAATTTTTAGTGTATATCCTATTTTCCTGTGTGAGTTGCTACACAGGCATTATCATTTTACTCCTATGTGAGCCATTCAAAGACCGTAAGTGGCTCTCAATGAGGTACCAGCTCCCACTGTCCACAGTGGGGAAGTCAGCTCTTTGTACCTATCACTATTGCATAGCCAAGTCTCATGGAAAATACTGAAGAGACTAGTGCATGCTGCCATTTGTTTCACATAGATTGTGTAAGAAAAAAAGGTAATTGCAACAGTCCAATAGAATAACATTGGTCTTGAGACAGGTGCACACCACTGTATTTTCCATTCGAGTGCGATACGACAAAACTTCAGATCACATCCGGACCTATGTTTTTCTATGGGGCGGCAAAGATTTACGATTTTTTTTCCTAGGACTTAGCTGGTCCGAGGAAAAAAAAGCAGCATGTCCGAGTTTGATCTGATTTTCGGATCGCATTCGGTCATGCAGGTCAATGAATGCATACAAATCATTGGACTGCACTCGGATGACAACTGAGTGCAGTTCGATTTCTACTCACGGACACAATAGAGAAGAGGGATAAATTTCATCTTCCATCTTCTCCTCACCGTGTGCTCCGATTCTCTCATCAAAAACAATCGTCTCACACCATGCTGACACTCTGATCAGGATGTCATTTGCATAATTGGCCCGATTCTCTTGGATAAGAGAAAATCTGGCTGTCTCACCCTAGTCAATTTTTTTTTTTTTTTTTACCATGGACAGCCCTTAGGGCAGAGTCACACTGCCGAATTATTCGTCCGAGAATCGCATAGTAAAACTCGCACTGGCTGTCTGCTCTCCTGACCTGAGCTTGACAGCTGCATAGTAATCCATCATGCTGTCATGCTCAGGTCAGGAGAGGTGACGGCCAGTCCGTTCAGTGCAATGCGATTATCGCAGGAGAAATACGCCAGTGTGTCTCTGCCCTTAAACAAAAAATATGGCGGTCTGAATATAGCTTTAGTGTTTTTCAGGCTCATACACTACATAACCTGCCTGAAAAAGTCCGAAATGAATGCTAAAAAGAACATATGTATTGCAATGTATAAGTGACTTGCTATGCTTATGTTCAATTTTGAGCTTTTTTTTAACTACTACACATTTCAAAAGGCGCCAAGCGGTGAAAAGAAGTGACCTGACTGGTCTTCAGGTGGCTTCATCTTGAAAGTTTTCACTAGTTTGTACACCATTGGCGCATGTATGACAGGAGAGTGGCTGCGTAGTGAGGTGCGATAGTGGTGTAATACCAGATAGGAAGTGGTAAGGGTGAGTGCACACACTGCCGATTCAGCTGCAGATTTTTCCACACGGATTTGCAGGTAAAACCGCAGGTAAAGTGACCTGCGGTTTATCTGCGGATTTGCCTGCGGTTTTTCCCCTGCGGTTTGACACCTGGACAATGGAACAGGTGTCAAACCGCTGCGGAATGCGCAAAAAGAATTAACATGCTGCGGATTTAAAACTGCAGCATGTGCCCTGCGGTTTTGAAATCCCATTGCTTTGCATTGTACTGTACAACGCCTGCGGAGTTGCTGCGGATCTGCAGCAGAATCCGCAACGTGTGCACATACCCTAAGGCTAGTTTCACACTAGCATTTTTTCGACGCAGCGCACGGCACCGCTAAGCACCGCCCCCTGCCGGCTCCCTGCCCGCCCCATCCGGTCATCGCCGCCTACTATCGCACATGGACGCTTGCGATCTGCGTATCCTATCTTTAGCATAGGGTGCACAGATCATGCGCTGGCCGTGCGCTAGTAGGATTTTGGTGTGCGCTGCGCGCTTTTGAAGGTGCGCCTGTGTGCGCCGAACGCAGCATGTTGCATTTCGACGCGCACGGCGCACCTTCAAAGGTGCGCAGCGCACGCCAAAATCCTACTAGTGCACGGCCAGTGCACGATCTGCGCACCCTATGCTAAAGATAGGGTGCACAGATTGCAAGCGTCCATGTGCGATAGTAGGCGGCGATGACCGGATGGGGCGGGCAGGGAGCCGGCAGGGGGCGGGGCTTAGCGGCGCCGTGCGAGGCATCGAATAAACGCTAGTGTGAAACTAGCCTAAGAGAGAGTAGGACGGTACTATTTAAAATGCAGCTTTCATTTTAACTGAACCGTTTAAATTGAAACTGATTTCCGAGTGGTTGCTTCGGGCCACAAAGACCGTTTTTCTTCTAGACAGTTTTTCAAAGTGAGGCATCTAATCCTCTTTGAGAACATTAACGTCCTTACAAATAAAGTAAAACGTTTTTCATAGTGTAATTGAATTCTAAACTTCTATACAAGTGATTGAATTATAAAGTCTATATGTCAGTCTCTATACATTTTTAGTATCTCAAGGAGTGAGGGGTTTTTTTTTAACTAATCCTTCAAGACACCACTTTCTTACACGATTTTTTTGTACATTGCTTAGGCTTAAAAAAAAAAACAAAAAAACGTTCACTGCAGTACATGAGTCATCAGCCATACAGAGAAAATTGCTCGCTGAAAGCTTCCTACTGCGTATACGGAAAAGCCGTATGTGCCCAATTATTCCTTCCGAATAACAATGTTGGCCTCAGGGCTTTCTTCTTTTCCTGTTGCAAGTAGATTAGACTGCAGACTTTTAAGCATTTGAGGACATTTCCCATCAGTACCCTGGATTACGTTATCAGCAGAAAACAGATGGAGCGTATGAGAACAATGTCAGCCATTCTTCACCTGTTACGCCAGTATTAAAACCCAAGAATTGAATGGCTTTGAAATCTGCAAGGATAAATTTAGTGGTAGGGAAAAAAAAGACATAATCTGATACTTCTGGCAGTAAGTGAACTGTGTAAGACTTGAATTTTAACATTTGACTTAGTTTGCAAAATCATTTCTAGATTATACAGCAGGAGCAAAAATTACGCCCCCATTGTTGCTCCAGGAAACTCTTAAATTCCCAAAACAATAGGGATTCTTATGGTAACTGTCCAGTTTTTTTTTTTAGCGTGCTGTCTAACAGTGGGTCACAGACCACCCACCTGATCTCCTCCCACATTAACGGTTTGTAGCTGTTACTCATTATTCTGTAGAAAAGCCGCAAGAACTTCAAGACTGGTCCAGAGCTGAAATCTGGAAGGCAAGGTAGGTCTTTTTTCTTTCACTGTATAAAGAAAAGCAGTGGGACATATTGACATTACATCTACAGGAGCTTTTATGGCCTCCCATTCTACATCCGTAGACATTAATAAGGTGTCGTCCCCTTTGCCGCTATAACAACGTCCACTCTTCTTTCTACAATTTTCTGGAGGTGTCTCTGGATACTTTTGCCTATTCATCCTGAAGAGCACTGATGCTGGAGGAAAGGATAGGCTCGCAATCCACATTTTAGTTCATCACAAAGATTTTAGATGAGGTTGAGGTCACGGCTCAGTGCCACCAGTCATGTTCTTCAGCACAAAACTCGCCAAACCATGTCTTTATGGACCTTGCCTCGTGCACTGGGGAACAGTTATCCTGGAACAGAAAGAGATGTTCCCCAAACTGTTCCCTCAAAGTTACAGTTGTCCAAAATGTCTTGTATGCTAAAGCATTAAGATTTACTTTGCTTGAACTCAGAGATCTACTGTCTCTGACCCTTGAAAAATAACCCCATAGCATTAGTCCTCCTCCGCCAAACTTTACAGCTGGTACAATGCAGTCAAGTACCGTAGACAACGTTCTCCTGGAATTCATGAAACCGAGACTCGTCCATCAGATGCCAGGTAGAGAAGTGCCCCTCCAGAGAACACCTTTCCACTGCTTCAGAGTCCAGTGGTGACAACTTTACACCACTTCATCCAACACATAGCATTGCACTTGGTGATGTAAGGTTGCATGCAGCTGCTCGGCTATGAATCTCCCGGGTGGGGGCGCAGTATTTGTGCTCATGTTAATATCAGAGGAGGTTTGGACTCTGCAGTAATGGAGTCAGCAGATTATTGTAGACTTATGCATTTTGCTCCTCAGCACCCAACAACGGACCACTGTAGCTTTAAATAGTTTCTACATTGTTGCTGAGTGTTTGTGGTTCCTTCTACTTTTCTATAATATCCGTCACAGGTGATGGTGAAATCAGAAGGGAAAAGATTTCACAATATTATTATTATTATTATTGTTATTATTATTACGAACAATTACATATTGGTTACATTGGTTAAAAAAGAGACACAACTCCACCAAGTCTAATACATTTTTTTTTTTATAACCCTCAATAACTTTATTTTATCTGGCACTACAACTCTTGTGGTAAGGCATGCCAAAGTCCGACTACTCAAACTTTTAAGGGAATATGTCAGTAGGATAAACTCTGATAAGTCGTCTATCTGGGCATGTATGTCAGAAAGTTTAAAATGATACCTTGATACACAACTCTGGCAAAAATTAAGAGACCACTTCAAAATTTTCAGTTTGTCTGATTTTTCTCTTTATAGGTGTATTTTTGAGTAAAATGTAAATTGTTCTTTTAGTCTATAAATTTCTGACATGTCTCCGAATTTCCAATCAATAAATTTTGTTTTTATTTTCTGAAAATGAGAAATGGTCAAAATAACAAAAAAAAATGCAGTGCTTGCAGACCTCAAATAATGCTAAGAAAACAAGTTAATAATCATTTAGAAACAACAATACTAATGTTTTAACTCAGGAAGAGTTCAGAAATCAATATTTTGTGGAATAACCATGATTTTTAATCACAGCTTTCATGCGTCTTGGCATGCTTTCCACCAGTCTTTCACATTGCTTTTGGGTGATTTTATGCCACTCCTGGAGCAAAAATGTAAGCAGTTCTTCATTGTTTGATGGCTTGTGACTATCCATCATCCTCTTGATTACATTCCAGAGGTTTTCAATGGGGTTCAGGTCTGGAGATTGAGCTGGCCATGACAGGGATTTGATGTGGTGGTCCTTCATCCACACATTGATTGACCTAGCTTTATTGCTGGGCGCATTGACCTGCTGGATAAACCAGTCCTCAGAGTTGGGGAACATTGCCTGAGCAGAAGGAATCAACTGTTTTTCCAGATAACTTTGTATGCGGCTTGATTCATATGTCCTTCGCAAAGATTAACCTGCCCAATTCCAGCCTTGCTGAAGCATCCCCAGATCATCACCGATCTTCCACCAAATTTCACAGTGGGTGCAAGACACTGTTGGTTGTACGCCTCTCCAGGTCTCCGTCTAACCATTTGACGACCAGGTGTTGGGCAAAGCTGAAAATTAGACTCATCAGAGAAGATTACCTTACTCCAGTCATCTATGGTCCAATCCTTATGGTCTTTGGCAAACTTCAGCCTGGCTCTCCTTTGCTTCTCATTGATGAAAGGCTTTTTTCTTGCTTTACATGACTTGAACCCTGCCTCTAGGAGCCTGTACTGTTCTTGCTGTACACCACCCCAGCTGTCATTTGCCATTCCTTTTGTAGGTCACTTGATGTCATCCTGAGGTTGCTGAGTGACTTTCAAATAAGATGACAGTCATCCCGGTCAGTGGAGTGTCGTTTTTGACCTCTGCCGGTCTGTAGCTTTTTTGTCCCCAATTTCTGCTGCTTGACATTGTTGTAATGGACTGCCATCTTAGAAATTTTAAGGATGGAGGCAACATGACGCTCATTGTATCCCTCTACTAGTAAAGCCAGAAATGAGTCCTTCTTTTCCTCACTCAATACTTTTCTTTTCAACTCCTTTGACATGGTTAAAAGTTATTTATTCATTCCTATTACTTTTGGGATATTACTAGCACTTGTTTTGCCATCCAGCTTGTCCTATTGCAAGAGAATTGTGAACACCACAGCAGGGTTTTTTATACTTTCCTTTGTTAAATAAGATTTGGTTCAGGTGATCACCTAATCAGAAGCACATTAAGTAGAATGAGTTGTACTCTGGTTGGAATTCAACTGACACTGGAATGGAATGGCTGTCAGACATGTAGAGAAGATGATTTTTATAAAACTGTGCAGTGGTCTCTTAATTTTTGTCAGAGCTGTATGTGACCTCATGTCTAATTCCAGAGAAATCAAAATTTTTCTTAATATGTAAAAGAGCTGTTAAGATCTATGGGCTAGACATAGATCTCCCTGAGAATCTGCCTCCAGAGATTATTTTAAGTAAAAGGAAGTGCTACAAGTGTGAGACATGTAATGACGGACAGTCTGCTCTTCTAACTTACATGTCTCACACTGGTAACGCCCCTTTCATTTAAAACAAACTCTGGAGGCAGATTCTCAGGGAGATCTATGTTCGGCCCATAGATCTTAATAGCTCATTTACATATTAAAAAAACATTGATTTCTCTGGAAAAAGACATTGGATCACAGATATCAAGATATCATATTATTCCACTTTCTGTGTCCTAAATGCCTATTTAGAGTTGATCCTACTGACAGAATCCTTTTAAAGAACTCTTTCCTAGATGTGTAACTTGCTTTCCTTCACATGTCAAGAGGACATGCGTCACCAAGTAAATAGAGGCTAGTTTTGCCCTTACTTTATTTCCACTTCAGTCCTGAGTAGAGTTGAGCGAAACGGGTCGAAAAATTTCAAAAGTCGACGACTTTTGGCAAAGTCGGGTTTCATGAAACGAAACCCGACCCTAGGATGAGGTCGGCCACGAGGTCGGCGACTTACGCGCCAAAGTCGCGTTTCAAAAGTTTGTTTTGCGCTCTTTTTCAGCCAATCAGGATCCACGGACACTGTGGGCAACGTGATGGCATAGGCAAGGGTCACCACCATCTTTCAGAAGGGCATGCAAGTGATTGGCTTGCTTTGGTGGGCGTCACAGGGGGTATAAAAGGGCGTGCACGCCGACCGCCATCTTACTTCTGCCGATCTTAGCATAGGGAGAGGTTGCTGCTGCTAATTCTGTAGGGAGAGCGTTAGGCAGGGAAGAAGAAAAAAAAACTGCTTCTGCTGCTAGCGATTTTGCCTGTACAACACACCAGTCACTGTGTGTGCAGTGCAAGGGGAGGCTATATTGTGGTGGATCAGCGGTGTTGGTTGTTAGGCTGCCTTCTAAGGCTTCCTGACAGCTGCATTGCTGTTTACCCACTGCTCTGCAAACTGCTTTTTTAAAAGCAATCCCAATTTTTTTTTTGTCCTGCTGAGGTACTGAGCGTGCATTTTTTCACACCATACAGCCGTGTACGCTCCTCACACAGTACCGTGTAATGGCTGTTATCACAGCCACAGTGAAGCTATCTGTGTGTTACTCTGTGAGAATAAGTCGAGGACATGTTCCGTTCTTACAGACCTGCACCTACTAGTTTTGTCTAGCTTTCAAACAGTTAAATATATTTGCTGTTTGATCACATTCAAAACTATAGAGAGACAGCGTGTGTCAGTCCGTATACTTAAAAAACACGGAGCTTGACAATTTTACGTACACCGGACAGCCGTGTACGTGCACGCTCCTCTCAGTACCGTGTAACGGCTGTTATCACGGCCACAGTGAAGCTATCTGTGTGTCACTCTGTGAGAATAAGTCGAGGACATGTTCCGTTCTTACAGACCTGCACCTACTAGTTTTGTCTAGCTTTCAAACAGTTAAATATATTTGCTGTTTGATCACATTCAAAACTATAGAGAGACAGCGTGTGTCAGTCCGTATACTTAAAAAACACGGAGCTTGACAATTTTACATACACCGGACAGCCGTGTACGTGCACGCTCCTCTCAGTACCGTGTAACAGCTGTTATCACGGCCACAGTGAAGCTATCTGTGTGTCACTGTGGAAGGATAAGTGGAGGACTTGTTCCGTTCTTACAGACCTACACTCTAGGGAGATTCCTATTCTGCCCAATTCTACATACACCTTGTAGTTTGTGATACACTAGCCAATTTCTGCCTGTGACATAGCGCTCTGATATTCAGTGGGCCTCACACAATCCAAAAGTGTCCAGTGTCCACTAGTGTGTGCAGAAATTCAAAATCTCCCTTATCCTGTAGTCACTTTTTTCACACCGGTGCCATCGAGCCTGTGACATAGCGCTGTGATATTCAGTGGGCCTCACACAATCCATAAGTGTCCAGTGTCCACTAGTGTGTGCAGAAATTCAAAATCTCTGTGATCCTGTAGTCACTATTTTCACACCTGTGCCATCGAGTCTGTGACATAGCTCTCTGATATTCAGTGGGCCTCACACAATCCAAAAGTGTCCAGTGTCCACTAGTGTGTGCAGAAATTCAAAATCTCCCTTATCCTGTAGTCACTTTTTTCACACCTGTGCCATCGAGCCTGTGACATAGCGCTCTGATATTCAGTGGGCCTCACACAATCCAAAAGTGTCCAGTGTCCACTAGTGTGTGCAGAAATTCAAAATCTCCCTTATCCTGTAGTCACTTTTTTCACACCTGTGCCATTGAGCCTGTGACATAGCGCTGTGATATTCAGTGGGCCTCACACAATCCAAAAGTGTCCAGTGTCCACAAGTGTGTGCAGAAATTCAAAATCTCCCCTGTCCTATAGACACCTTGTACCTTGTTTTACATTACTATATAGTTTGTTGGATTTTGTCTACATTTCTACCAAAAATGAGGAAGGCTGGTGGAAGAGGCCGTGGAATTGGGCGGGGGTTGGCAGCTGGTAATGATGGTGTTGGTGGTGGATCTGATGGTAGTGGCAAGAGCAAAATAGGACCGAATGCAGGAGGTGTTGAGCCTGCGTCATCGTCTGGCTCCATAAGGCTTCGAAGGCTTAGTTTTCTAGGAGTTGGCAAACCGCTTTTAAAGCCAGAGCATCAGGAAAAAGTTTTGTC
Organism: Dendrobates tinctorius; assembly: GCF_039654945.1. Taxonomy (NCBI): domain Eukaryota; kingdom Metazoa; phylum Chordata; class Amphibia; order Anura; family Dendrobatidae; genus Dendrobates; species Dendrobates tinctorius. Next base: position 64,527,282 of record NW_027361738.1, on the reverse strand, counting down.
TTACATTGCTGACTCAGCCTCCAGCTCTATCGCCTCCTCTTCTGAAGTTGTAAAAAGTAAAAGCACTGAGTCGTCATTGGAGGCTCATGTTCATGAACCACACCTTTCCTTGTGTCCTTCACCCCAACCAAGATTGAAGGATGACGCAGGCCATACTACTGATTACTCCATGGAGCTGTTTTCACATACCATGCCTGGATTATCAAGTGAAATGGTGAATTACCCAGGCCTAGATGAATCTGACATGGAGTGCACTGATGCACAGCCGCTGATAGATGATTCTGCTGGTACATTCACTCAGAGCACTACATTGTCCTCGCAGTGTACAGAGCCAGATTCTGACCCTGATGAGACTCAGGTGCCCCTTCCCGCACACTATACCACCATACACGGTGACACAGAGGAAGGTGCACATGACATTGAAGAGGAGGTGATGGATGACCCAGTTGTTGACCCAGATTGGCATCCATTGGGGGAAGAGGGTGCTGCTTCCAATAGCTCAGATGAGGAGCATCCACAGCAGACATCGACATCGCAACAGCTGTTATCTGGCAGGCCCGGAGCACTCCAAAGACAGGTTCCAAAAATCAAAAGAGTTGCTGGACAGCTTGTCCAGAGGGTCAAAAGATCACAGCGTGCTTGGCCGCAAAATGTCTGCCAAAGTAGGAAGAGTGCAGTGTGGCACTTTTTTGAACAAAATCCTCATGATCAGGCCAAGGTTATCTGTAAGAAGTGCGCAAAGACCTTTAGCCGAGGGAAAAATCTGAAAAATTTGAATACCAGTTGCATGCTTAGACATTTAACCACCATGCACTTGCAAGCGTGGACACAACACCAAACCTCAAGTGCCACATGTGCAACTGATCACAAAGAAGGTAGTCAGCAATGCTACATTGTTTCCCTCACTGTAAGCCCACCGGTTAGCACAGCAGCAAATGTTGAGGTGTCGTTGCAAGGCCACAGCAGTCAGGGAATCCCACTGTTATATCAACGAAATACTGAATCTAGAAAGAACACCAACTCCATCACCATCATCAACCCTCTCTCAGTCCGCCCTGTCCACCGCTACTTCCACCATATGCAGCTCTCAAGTCCAGCTCACCCTCCCAGACACTATGAGTAGGTCAAGAAAGTACTCAGTCTCTCATCCGCGTACACTGGGTTTGAACGCCCACATTGCCAAACTAATCTCGTTTGAGATGATGCCCTATCGGTTGGTGGAAAGCGCAGCTTTCCGCGAACTCATGGCCTATGCAGTACCATGCTATGACCTACCCAGTCACCACTTCTTCTCTCGCAAAGCCATCCCAGCCCTCCACCATCATGTAAAAGACCGCATTGTCCATGCACTCAAGCAGTCAGTGAGTGGAAAGGTGCACCTCACAACTGATGCATGGTCCAGTCGGCATGGCCAGGGCCATTACGTGTCCATCACTGCGCACTGGGTTAATGTGGTGGATGCAGGGTCCACAGGGGACAGCGGTGGTGGGACAGTGCTGCCTAGCCCACGGTATAGGAAACAGTTGGCTGTAGGCGTTCGACCCTCCTCCTCCAATTCCAGAAGCGAAAGCTCATCCACAGATCGCAGTCGTACGAGCACTCCATCTGCAGCTGCCACTGTTGCACACGAGGTGTCCCCCTATCGAGCAGCTAGTGGAAAGCATCAGCAGGCTGTGTTGCAGATGATGTGTTTGGGCGACAGACACACCGCCGAGGTGCTGGGCGAGTACTTGAAGTGACAAACTGAGTCATGGCTGGGCAGTGTACATCTTGAGGCAGGCAAGGTAGTTAGTGATAACGGCCGTAATTTTGTGGCAGCCATAGCCCTTTCAAAACTCAGCCACATACCTTGCTTGGCTCACACCTTGAACCTGGTGGTGCAGTGCTTCCTCAAAAATTATCCGGAGTTAACAGCCCTGCTCCAGAAGGTGCGAAGACTGTGCGCGCACATCCGCCGGTCGCCTGTACACTCCGTTCGTATGCAGAAGCTGCAGCGATTGCTCCACCTTCCCAACCACCGCATCATTATTGACATTGCAACAAGGTGGAACTCCACCCTGCACATGGTGGAGCGGCTGTGCGAGCAGAGGCAGGCCATAATGCATTTGTGGGAGGATACACGGCCAGGCACTTTGAGAGCAGACATGGAGTTGACAGGTGTGCAGTGGTCGAAGCTGAAAGACCTCTGTAAAATCCTTCAGTGTTTTGAGGAATGCACACGGCTGGTAAGCACAGACGACGCCATCCTAAGCATGAGCATCCCACTTATGCGTCTGCTCATGCAAACTTTGACGCACCTTAAAGAGCAGGCATCTGCAGCCAATGTTGATGAGGAGGAAGAGGAGGAGGGAATCCTTGATGACATTCAGCCATTGTATGCTCAGGGACCTCTCCTGGACGAGGTGGAGGAAGAAGAGGAGGGGGAGGATGATGATGGGGATGATTACTTAAGGGAGGAGGATGCATCTCGTGGGGCAAGTGAAAATGTTGGCGTGGCAAGGTCTGGTACAGGGTTTGTGCGTGACTGGAGGGATGTGGATTTGCCAGAAAATGCTCCTCCAACCAGCACTCGCAGTGCATCATTGACACCGGGAACATTGACTCACATGTCAGATTATGCCTTGCAGATCCTAAAAGGGGACCCCCGCATTGCCAAAATGATGAACGATGACGACTACTGGTTGGCCAGCATCCTGGATCCACGCTATAAAGGCAAATTACAAAACATCATGCCACAGGAGAACCTTGACCTAATATTGGCTAATAAACAAGCAACTCTGGTAAATCAGTTGCTTGAGGCATTCTCAGCACACAGCAGCGATGATGGTTCTCACACGAGCCGTACGGGCCGGGGGCAGCTTGGCAGAGGTGTTCATGGTGCACACAGCAGAAGTGGCGTTGGAGACAAGGGTTTCATGACAATGTTGTGGACTGATTTTTCAAGTACCGCTCACACAACTGGTAATACTACATCGATGGAAAGTGACAGGAGACAGCAGTTGTCAACTATGGTTACAAACTACTTTTCCTCCCATATCGATGTTGTCCCACACAGGTCATTCCCCTTTGACTATTGGGCCGCTAAACTGGACACCTGGCCTGAATTGGCACAATATGCCTTACAGGAGCTCGCTTGCCCAGCTGCAAGTGTGCTATCGGAAAGAGTCTTCAGTGCAGCGGGATCAATCCTGACAGAAAAAAGGACCCGTCTGTCAACCCAAAATGTGGATGATCGAACCTTCATTAAAATAAACCATGCATGGATTTCCAAGGATTTTGTCCCACCTTCCCCTGATGACACATAGGGTGACAGAAAAATGGCTTGCTTTGGTCCACCTCTTCCTGGGACTTGACCAATTTCGCCTTTTGCATCAGCTGAATGTCCAACATCAACATATGCCACTTTCTAAAACTCCCTAACTGTGCTGCTTCCCCCCCATGGCCGGGGTCACCACCTAGCGCACGACACCGTGCGAGTGCCGTTGCCCTGGACAGGTGGGTAGGCTGACTCTTGGGCGCGGGCACTGGCACAGGGACCCTCATAGTGCAATCAAGTGTCTCTGACGGTGGTGGTGCACACCCGCCGTCAGACACTCCGCCGTACTATGAGGGGCCCAGTGCCAGTACCGATGCCCACGAGTGGGCCCCCCTTGCTTGGGCAGGGCCCCAGCATTTGCAATCTTTACCTCTCCCTGCTCCTCCGCTGTGTAGTCTGGGCCGTCAAATCCATACTGTGCCTGACACCGTCTGAGCCTGCCTCCTGATGTATAGACATATATTTTGAATGTGTACGCTATCCATACATGTTATCTGGGGATACGGTACCCTTTCTCACCTTTGTGCAATCACGTGCAATCCATACAGGGCCTAACACCGTCTGAGCCTGCCTCCTGATGTATAGACATATATTTTGAATGTGTACGCTATCCATACATGTTATCCGGGGATACGGTACCCTTTCTCACCTTTGTGCAATCACGTGCAAGCCATACTGGGCCTAACACCGTCTGAGCCTGCCTCCTGATGTATTGACATACATTTTGAATGTGTACGCTATCCATACATGTTATCCGGGGATACGGTACCCTTTCTCACCTTTGTGCAATCACGTGTAATCCATACTGGGCGTGAGAACGGCTGGCGAGCAGTTAAGCAAGCTACAGCACCTGTGGTTTGCACACGTAAGTTTTTCATTTTTTCAGGAATGACGGTTAGGCCTAATTCCGGTACTGCGGTTGACCTGCACTTACTGGGAAATCATCGTTCGCGGGTAATAATGGTAATCAGTGATCCCCATCACTAACGTTGTTCAGCGGGTTATCGGCACCTGAAAGTGACAAACGCTGGCCTTTTCAGTGTAGCGCACATGCAGCCACGGACATGTAAGGGCATGACACACCAGTTATTTGCCAATCTCATGTGCCAGAGCCTCACGTGTCCCTCTAGTAAGTCGGACTCGGACCGCGGGGCATGACGGAGTCTCGTTCGTTAACGGAATTAAGCTTGCAATGTGTGCATCTTTTCTGTAGCTGGCATGGTTGAGGTTTCCCAGGTGGAGTCGAATTTAACCGTAGGCTCCACTCCTGGTGGTGCCCTTCTGGACATTCCTTTAAGGTTCAGCTTTGCAACCATACTGCCCACGTAAAACAAACACTTTGCCTTCATGAACGCTGTTTGGAGGGTCATGACTCGTGGGAATAACGCCGCCCAATCAGTTAACCTGCTAGAGAGATCCTTCGTTGCTCCCAAGCATGACATCACACTCCCTAGGAGGAAGGTAATGCCACTGTGGCGACCGTACTCCTGGGGGCGACACAAGTGCACTGATGCCCAGCCACTGCTCGATGAATCTGCTGGTACATTGACCCAGACCACTACATTCCCCTCGCACGCTACACGGCCTGAATCTGACCCTGATGAAACTCAGGTTACCCTTCCCATATACAGTTCCATCTTACACGGTGACAAAGAGGAAGCTGCAGATGAAAGTGCAGGTTCGGCCCACCCGCCATCAGACACACCACCGTACTATCAGGGGCCCTGTGCCAGTGCCGTCTCCAACGAGTGGGCCCCCCCTGCTTGCTCAGGATCACAGCACTTGCAAGGTTGAAATACTGTGCAGTGAGATGGAAGATGGGGACGACGAGGAGTCCAGACTAGTACAGGGATTCCCTAGCGAGGAGACTTATTTGATTGTTTTCAATGTTGGGACAGCAATTTTTGGGGAGCACTATACTCTGGAGAATGATAGATGGGGCCCACCATACACTGGAACATTCCAAAGGTGGACATCAGACACTGGAGCAGCATTTACAGGGCCCATTATACACTAGAGCATTAGAAATGGGGCCCATTATGTTTGGAGCATTATTTGGGCCCATAAGACAGTGGAGCTTCATCCATGGGGACCAACATATACTGTAGCATTATGTGGAGCTCATCATATACTGTTTCAAACATTATATGGGACCAATGATTCTGTATGGAGAAATAGATGGGCCTCGTCATGAGATGTAAAAAGTGAAGTATTTTTCATTGTACTATACCGCTATTTCTCTGCTGTATCAGAGCATGATGAGTTGTGGTATGTGTTAAAGGGGCGCTCTTTCGCCCAGGGCACATGAAAACCTGGAGCCATCCCTACCCCCCCACAACTTTAGCCAAATAACCCCCATTTTTCAGTGCGTAACTTGTATTATGAAGTTAATTAAGGTTGACAAGCTTAAGTAAGAAGAATTGATGCTTTTTGGCATTCAAATGGGCACTGTAGGTGTGTTTCCTGTCCTCCTCTCACTGCCGACTTTTATTCCCCATTGACTTACATTGGGTTTCGTGTTTCGGGACGACCCCGACTTTTCCCTATAATCGGCCGATCTTGCTCGACCCGACTTTTGGAAAAGTCGGGTTTCACGAAACGAAACTCGACCCTAAAAAACCAAAAGTCGCTCAACTCTAGTCCTGAGTATTTTTTTTGTTTCACAGGAGTTTGTTTTTGGGCTCCTCTGAATTATTAACCTGGCATGTAAAAGTTTGAGCACCACTGATCAAAATTACAGTTATCGTAAACAGTTAAGCAAGTTGAAGATGAAATGATCTCTAAAAGGTTTAAAGTTAAAGATGATGCATTTGACACCATTGATGTTACCATATAGTGTACTGGAAAACGGGAAAAAATTTCCAAGTGCTGTGAAATTTTGTTTTTTTTTTTATTTACCATGTTCACTAGATGCTAAAACTGACCTCGTAATATGATTCTCCAGGTAAGTACAAGTGTAAGGGTGGGAAAGGACCGTAGTTGTGACCTGAATTACTGCTATATTCATGTCCGATCCTTCCCCTACAGAAAAATGTACTCATCTCTTCTGCATATCTGCATCTTCAGAATCAGCTTCCTCTGGGCACTTCCCAAGTGATAACGGTCCCTCTTCTAGGCAACTCTCAGCAATGGAGACACAGTCCGATTCAACTTTAACACTTTCTTTACTGGGTATTTCACACATTACATCCACAGATGACACATGGTGACATTTGCTTAATTCCTCATTTTTCTCTTCCTGGCTGTCACTTCTGTGCAGTACATGCCCAGACTGAACTGTCCTAGACTGCTCCCCAGTTCCTACCTGAGCTAACCTTTCCATGATGACAATTCCTTCCGCCTGTTTCGCCCCAGACTCGAAATCATCAGTCACCAGGTTCGGTTGCCTCTGGTAAAGCATCCGGCCCATCTGTACCGAACTTGTCGAAGTCCCAGCTTCCTTCACTTCATCTATGTCCATCCAATTCCTGCGCTAAAAGCATCGGCCCAGGCTACAATTCACCACATCTCCTCGTTTCTGTACTGGCCCACTGCTGTGACACACACAGTGGCCGTGGGTAACATGGACTGCAGCGCTTGAACGTTGCATGGCTGCCAAGCTGTCTGGGCCTATAGCCCATGTGGACATTATGGCATCCTGGCCCCGTGTAACCTAACTTCCTACGAGGTCCCCGCTTACTACCCGGCAGTCCCTCCTACACTTAACCCCCTATGAACGTCCTATCAGCTATACCTATAACGTGTATAGGTTCTTTTTTATTTAAGTGGCGAAAAAAAATTCAAAATTTGCAAGAAAAAAATGACGCCACCTGTGGCGTCTCCATTTTTCATGAACTAGTGCTGGGTGAGGACTTATTTTTTGTACACTGAGCTGGCATTTTTATTGACATCATTTTTCATAGAAACAGTGTTTTGATTGCCTGTTTTGCCTTTTATTCCAATGTTACGGAAGACAAAAAAATGTAATTCTGGTGTTTCCATTTCTTTCTCATTACACAGTTTAATGATTGGATTAATTTACTATTATTAATCAGACCAGCTGTCAAGTGCAGGGAAAAATGCGGGCTCAGCGCCGTAGCCTGCATAAAAGGCAGGAACACGACTGATGACGTACAGTACAGACCAAAAGTTTGGACACACCTTCTCATTCAAAGGGTTTTCTTTATTTTCATGACTATGAAAATTGTAGATTCACTCTGAAGGCATCAAAACTATGAATTTAACACATGTGGAATTATATAATTAACAAAAAAGTGTGAAACAACTGAAAATATGTGTTATATTCTAGGTTCTTCAAAGTAACCACCTTTTGCTTTGATTACTGCTTTGCACACTCTTGGCATTCTCTTGATGAGCTTCAAGAGGTAGTCACCGGAAATGGTCTTCCAACAGTCTTGAAGGATTTCCCAGAGATGCTTAGCACTTGTTGTCCCTTTTGCCTTCACTCTGCGGTCCAGCTCACCCCAAACCATCTCGATTGGGTTCAGGTCTGGTGAATGTGGAGGCCAGGTCATCTGGCGTAGCACCCCATCACTCTCCTTCTTGGTCAAATAGCCCTTACACAGCCTGGACGTGTGCTTGGGATCATTGTCCTGTTGAAAAATAAATGATGGTCCAACTAAACGCTAACCGGTTGGAATAGCATGCCGCTGCAAGATGCTGTGGTAGCCATGCTGGTTCAGTATGCCTTCAATTTTGAATAAATCTCCAACAGTGTCACCAACAAAGCACTCCCACACCATCACACCTCCTCCTCCAGGCTTCATGGTGGGAACCAGGCATGTAGAGTCCATCCGTTCACCTTTTCTGCGTCACACAAAGACACGGTGCTTGGAACCAAAGATCTCAAATTTGGACTTATCAGACCAAAGCACAGATTTCCACTGGTCTAATGTCCATTCCTTGTGTTTTTTAGCCCAAACAAGTCTCTTCTGCTTGTTGCCTGTCCTTAGTAGTGGTTTCCTAGCAGCTATTTTACCATGAAGGCCTGCTGCACAAAGTCTCCTCTTAACAGTTGTTGTAGAGATGTGTCTGCTGCTAGAACTCTGTGTGGCATTGACCTGGTCTCTATTCTGAGCTGCTGTTAACCTGTGATTTCTGAGGCTGGTGACTCGGATGAACTTATCCTCCACAGCAGAGGTGACTCTTGGTCTTCCTTTCCTGGGCCGGTCCTCATGTGAGCCAGTTTCTTTGTAGCGCTTGATGGTTTTTGCCACTGAACTTGGGGACACTTTCAAAGTTTCCCCAATTTTTCGGACAGACTGACCTTCATTTCTTAAAGTAATGATGGCCACTCATTTTTCTTTGCTTAGCTGCTTTTTTCTTGCCATAATACAAATTTTAACAGTCTATTCAGTAGGACTATCACCTGTGTATCCACCAGACTTCTGCACAACACAACTGATGGTCCCAACCCCATTTATAAGGCAAGAAATCCCACTTATTAAACCTGACAGGGCACACCTGTGAAGTGAAAACCATTTCCAGTGACTACCTCTTGAAGCTCATCAAGAGAATGTCAAGAGTGTGCAAAGCAGAAATCAAAGCAAAAGGTGGCTACTTTGAAGAACCTAGAATATAAGACATATTTTCAGTTGTTTCACACTTTTTTGTTAATTATATAATTCCACATGTGTTAATTCATAGTTTTGATGCCTTCAGAGTGAATCTACAACTTTCATAGACATGAAAATAAAGAAAACTCTTTGAATGAGAAGGTGTGTCCAAACTTTTGGGCTGTACTGTACCTATACGTTGTCAGTCATGAAGGGGTTAAAATAGTTAACATCTATCAGTCATCTACTGAGGATTCACAACCATTGGGACAAATTTGAGCCTTCCTTTGGGGGTATAGGTCAGTAGGATTTCCCTATATAAAAGACGTATGCCACTGTATGGACATCTGAGCCTAACAACCTTGCATTGTATAATAAGAGGAAGATGTCTGCCACAAGATGGCACAGAGATTTAGGATCTAGAAAAAACAGCTGTTGCATGAACACAACATTTAGGCTGCTGACAATGACGGCTTTTTATACTGGGGAGGAAGAGACGGGAAAATTGCAAGAGATTTAAGGGATAAACATGTGAAGAGCCATGAGTCAGAATGAAGATGGAAGAAGCCGTCGTAGCCATGGAGACAGAGGTAATTAGAGCTTGTCTCTACAGGGTGACAGAGGATGCGGCTCAGTGCAAAAAAAAACTGCAGTAACTTTTTCAGAACTACATAAACATACAATGTGGAAATGAAGAGGGACTATGATGAAAAAAATAAGACTATAGACTATTTTTTGGCCTCTATTTTGGCCTACTCTTTATGCTTTTTTACCTCCTTTTTCTCTATTCTTCACCTTTAACGAAACTTGTAAGGAACCTGTCATGTCCCGAAATGCTATTAACCTGCAGCTATAGGGTCAATCTGAAGGAAGGTTCACAGTGTGACAATGCTGCCTGGCCACCTTACTGAAACTATGGCTACCGGTAGGAAATTAGCTTTGTACTCCTGGGAGCCGCCATGTTTTAGTCATAGAAGCGGCTTCAGTCACCGCTCAGCACACAGTGGGCCGCGGCAGTAAGAATGGCCTGGCACTTTGATTGACAGCTTGCTCTGCAACAATGGGTTGTGACAAAAACTTGATTCCAGCTCACCCAGTTGCTCTATGCTCATCCACCTGGGGCTCAGACACCGGCCTCGCCCTAGCCTCCCATCAAGGACAATAGAAAAAATTGGAATCCGGCTCAACAGGACAGGGTTTTTCTTTTCCTTTTCTTTTTCAAAAGAAAATATAGTGAATACAAAATTTTCATGGTCGACATGACCCAGTCGATGCGTTTCGACTTCACTAAGCAGTCTTACTCATGACTCAAGAATAAGACTGCTTAGCGCAGTCGAAACGCGTCGAATGGGTCATGTTGACCATAAAAATTTCTTTTGTACACACTATATTTTCTTTTGAAAAATGTTGTCATCAATGGGTTGTACCATGAATGCATCTTATTTTTTAAAACACCCCTGGCCCACTGACTGTTCCCCTTAACTTGTTCCATCACCAAGCTCTACTTCATAAATGCAACCCAACAAAGGTCAGATCCCTTTATAGGAGTATAAGCTCGACAACCAAGGAACCCTTGGGACCAACTAGTCAAAGTAGATTGTACCAAGATTGCCCAAAAGTTACCTTTTAGAGTTGATAGATTTCGAGCGATATATAGACTAAGGCCGGGGTCACACTTGCGAGTGTGATGCGAGAAACTCGCGCATCAATACCCGGCATTCGTATTTCTATGCAGCCGCACATTCCGGTCCAAGTGCCTATGGCAGTGCCAGGTATTGATGCGAGAGATTGGCGCAAGTTTCTCGCATCACACTCGCAAGTGAGACACCGGCCTAAGGTTTTTTGTCACCATAAGAGTGAGTGTTTGTAAAGAAGTATCAGAGGTATAGATGAGCAGACCCGTGGAAGTTCGAGTTCTGTGGGTTCCACCAAACTTTAGTCCAAAGTTCGTATCAGTTACCAGAACTGTACCCAAACTCGAAACTGAACCCCAAAGGAATCAAAGGAGACGGAACTTTGGAGCTGAAAAATCTCTCTCTCTCTCTCTTCCTGGACTTTAAAAAAAGTTATGAACTGGAATATAAACTGGTGTGCATGCAAAGTGTAAGCGCATGTTCTCACTGGCCACTGAACAGAAAAAACAAAGACGGAAACATAATGATTAAATACCCTGCAGTAAATAAACAGCATAGTGCGTGAAAATAATATACGGTACTTAGCATGTTTTTTGATTAAAAAAAAAGCGAAAGCCATCCCACCAATTACGGTCACCGTGGAGTAGTGGGATGGCTTTCACATTTTTTTTAAATCAAAAAACATGTTAACTACGGTAAGTACCGTATATTATTTTCATGCACTATGATATTTATTTATTTACTGCAGGGTATTTAATCATTATGTTTCTGTCTTTGTTTTTTTCTGTTCAGTGGTCAGTGAGAACATGCACAAACATGCTGCCTGCACACCAGTTTATAACCCAGTTCATACCTTTTGGGGTTTTTTAGTCTGTTTGTATCATGTGCATATAAAGCTGCAACCTGCTTTTCCTTTGTCTTTGGTTTTTCCTCCTGGACTTTGCCTAGAACTGAAGTCCGTGTTCGGAGTTTAGCACAAGACACTAGCTGTCCGGTATGAACCAAGAACTTTACAGTTCTGGTTCACACATCTCTAGCCACAGGTTAAGGCCGGAGTCACACCTGCATAGGACATCCAATGCGAGAGTATCGGCTGCGATTGTAGTATGACCTTCCAGCATTGCTGCGAGAGTGAGCCGAGAGTCAGTGCTCTGTGCTCCGATGCTCTTGCATGTGAGAGTCGGAGCACAGGTGCGGGGTAGACGGAGAAAGTAATTTCTCTATCTCGGGAATCGTACTGCACTTGGGTGAGATCTGAGTGCCGTGCAATGTTTCACGTGCACCCATAAACTTACATGGGTGCATGCGATCTGATTCTCGGATACAATTGCATATCGAATCGGCATGAGAAAATAGTCGCACATGTGAGCTGCCCCATAGTTTAATATTGGGCCGAGTACAATCTGATTTTTTGTTTTTATCGGATTGCACTTGTCTGATTACATCGTAAGTGTGATCGCCCCCTTATGATGCCAACAGCAGACAGTAAAGGCTGCAGAGAGTAGACAGCTATGGCAGCAGACAAGAGACAAGTTCTGGCGCATTGTAATATGCCCATTGCCCTAAAGTCTAGAAGACTGAGCTCGCTTATTGCAGGACAACAGGAACTGGAGTGATTGCCCCCCGCTGGGCATACGGAAAGAAGAGGTCTTAGTACTAAAGAGAAAAGTTGCAAACATGCAAATATCTTACAAGAGAGGAGGAGGAAACTATTGATTGAAGAATGACAACTGTACCCATAATAGGGAATTACCAAGTTTTCTCTACAACTGTGGTACAAGTGCTGAGGATTTCAAGTACTGCCGTCAAGAACCATTTATCAGATATAAGTTGAGCAATGCTGATAAAGGGAATATGTCACCAAGTTTTTGGTACCTAATCTGAGAGCAGCATAACATACTGTAGAGACAGAGATCCTGATTCCAGCAATGTGTCACTTACTGAGCTGCTGTGGTTTTGATAAAATCATTGATTAAAGGGAAATAGGGTTAATCTGCAGGTTTGTAGTGTTCTAGAGCTGTGCAGCCGCATTACTGAAAGCCCAGCTGCTGGGAAGAAATTGACTTTATTCCTCTTGTCAGCCTCCGACTTTCCACCATAGAAGTGCTGCTGATGCAGTTTCAGTCACCGCTCTGTACATAGTGAACTGTGGCTGTGACCTCGCCCCAACACTGACTGACAGCCGTCTCTGCCATGCCAGGCTCTAAGTTCTTTGCAGTGACTGCAGCTTCAACAGTCTCCATGACTGAAAGCCAGAGACTGCCAGAAGAAATAAACTTCAATTCCTCCTGGCAGGCTTAGAACATTATTAACCTGCAGATTAACACCATATCTACAAGTTAATAATGTTTTTTGACGTGAGAAGTTTCCTTTAATCAACAGGAGATTATTACTACAGGACCAGTGAACCTGCTGTCATGTATAGATCCATATCCATGAGCTCTGAATAACCCCACCCCCACCACTGATTGGCAGTTTTCTGCCTTTTCACAGTGTACACAGAAAGTAGCCAATCAGTGTTGTGGGTGGGGTTATACAGAGCTCAGCACTCAGAGAACTGTTAGATATTCAGCAGATAAAACTGATTTTATAAAAACTGCAACAAGCAGTCCAGTAAGTGATACATCACTGGAATTAGGATATCTTCCCCTACATCATGTTGCTCTCACAGCAAAAATCTGGTAACAGATTCCCTTCTTAGAAGTGGTTCCTCAATAAAAAGCTGACCATAAGTAGTTTTGTGACCGTTCTCCAGATTGGCCATTGCTGACACATGTTTAATTCCAGGGATGATGTTGAAATAAAGATAATATATCTTCTACCAGCCAGTTCTACCAGTTATACCAGCAGTATTTGGCTCAGTAAAGACTCCAGCGGTCGATGACATATAACTTAGACATCTATCCACATGTAAGGTTATACACATGGGAAGGAGGAATCAATATCACCATTACACACTGAACGGGAAACCACTGGGTAAATCTGTTGTGGAGAAGGACTTGGGGATCCTAGTTAATGATAAACTTACCTTGAGCAGCCAGTGCCAGGCAACGACTGCTGAGGCAAGCAGGATCATGGGGTGCGTTAAAAGAGGTCTAGATACACATGACGAGAGCATTATACTGCCTCTGTAAAAATCCCTGGTTAGACCGCACATGGAGTACTGTGTATAGTTTTGGGCACCAGTGCTCAGGAAAGATATAATGGAACTAGAGTGAGTACAAAGGAGGGCAACAAAATTAATAAAGGGGATGAGGGAACTACAATACCCAGAGAGATTAGCAAAATTAGGGTTATTTAGTCTAGAAAAAAGACGACTGAGGGGCGATCTAATAACCATATATAAGTATATAAGGGGACAACACAAATATCTCCGAGGATCTGTTTATACCAAGGAAGGTGACAGTTACAAGGGGGCATTCTCTGCGTCTGGAGGAGAGAAAGTTTTTCCACCAACATAGAAGAGGATTCTTTACTGTTAGGGCAGTGAGAATCTGGAATTCCCTGCCTGAGGAGGTGGTGATGGCAAACTCAGTCAAAGGGTTCAAGAGAGACCTGGATGTCTTCCTGGAGCGTAACAATATTGTATCTTACAGATATTAGGTTCTTTAGGAGGACGTAGATCTGGGGATTTATTCTGATGGAATATACGCTGGACTGGATGGACAAATGTCTTTTTTCGGCCTTGCTAAATAACTATGTTGCTATGATTGTGCCTCTTCTCTCAGAGCTCCTGCCTATAATGATCATGGAACAACCCTTTTAATCACATATGTTATTTTTCAACCCAAAATCTTATGTTGACGTTTTTAGACCTAAATCCAGTTATCTCTATGTGTCATTTATTACACTGGCAAAGCATAACCGTGATTGTGATCAAACATAAATCCATGTACAGTATAAAGGCCATGAGAATACTTTCATTCATTTGCCATTACACAATCAAATTTCTTTTTCAAACATTAGCCTTGTAGAATACAAGAGTGCCATCTGCTGATGCTGTGTAATTTTCTCAAGCATGTTATTCTTAGTTATTAATTTAGGATATTTCTATCTGAAATGTTTGATGGTTCATAAATATTAAGTAACCTTCGATTCAGCATTTAGTGCAACATATGTCATTAGCATGTCAGATTAGAAGTTTGCTATATTTCGGTGTGGAACATTTTAGATGTTGAGCTTTCTACCTCTCTAACGTTGCGTGGAGCGTCAGCCGTGGGCGAGGTACCCGTCACTTGAACCTCGACACATTACATGAAAGTGAGTGTCCTGCCTGGGTTTGTGGACTTGTGCTGTGAGGGCACTATGCCCATGCAGGCCATATGTAACTCATGTTTGACAGGACCAGATGTTAACTAGTTTATGAAAGACCACCAGTTCTTTACAAACAAAGCTTTACTAAACAGCCACTGCGTGACAATTATGTACATAGTTCTCACGTTCTATTCCATCCTGGCCCATTACATTTAAGAGCTGTAAGCTACTTGCTGCTAGGCATACCTTCCCCGGACCCTTCTCACTTGGTCCTTCTACTCTCTGATCAGTCCTCTGAGTTTGCACTGTCCTTCTTTCTGCTTCTCTGTAACTCTTTCTCTGTCTCAGTCTGTTCTTCAGGATCACGTTATCTCTGTCGTGATCTCCTATTTTCTCTTGCCATAAAACACTCACTGCATGTGGCCTTGCTGAGCACCCAGGCCAAACTGTGCTCTAGCTGCAAGCTAGGCCCTGTCTGAATCACTACCAGGAAGTTCTCTCTGATCTTGCTACATAACCCCTCCCTCTCTGGGCTCATTCAAACTCACCTGTGGCAAGTAACAGGTGTGTGCAATATGAAAATCACACCAGAAACCAAATAAAAAGCGGAAAAGTTGACTCAATCTTTGCACTGTGTATATGTGCACCACACTATGCATGGTGAACCGAAAGAGGAGAAGAGAACTGTCTGAGGACTTGAGAATTAAAATTGTTGAACAATATTAACAATCTCATGGTTAAAAGTCAATCTCCATAAATCTTCATGTTCCTTTGTCCACAGTGCGAAACATAATCAAATAGTTTACAACCAATGGCACTATAACCAATCTCCTTGGATGTGGAATGCAGAGAATAATTGATGAAAGGTTGCAACGTAGGATAGTCCATATGGTGGATAAGCAGCTCCAATCAAGTTTCAAAGAAATTCAAGCTGTACTGCAAGCTCTAGCTGCATTAGTGTCAGTGCGAACTCTCCGTAAACACTTGAATGAAATGTATGGACACATGAAACCAAGATAGAGTGCTTTGGCAAAGCTCATCATTCTAATGCTTACCGAAAATGGAATGAGGCCTGCAAAAAGAACACAATACATACAGTCAAATATGGTGGAGGTTCAAAGATGTTTGGGGTTGTTTTGCTGCTTCTGGCACTGGATGGCTTGACTGTGCGCAAGGCGTCATTTAAGATTACCAAAGGATTTTGGGTCACAATGCAGTGCCCAGTGTCAGAAAGCTGGGTTTCTGTCCTAGGTCAAGGGTCTTCCAGGACAATGACCCCAAACATACTTTAAGAAGCACCCAGAAATGGATTGAAGCAAAGCGCTGGAGAGTTCTACAGTAGCCAGCAATGAGTCCGGATCTAATTCACATTAAACATCTGTGGAGAGCTCTTAAAATTGCTGTTGGAAGAAGGTTCCCTTCAAATATGAGAGATCTGGACTCTAGAGCAGTTTGCAAAAGAAGAGTGGTCCAAAATTCCATTTAGAATCATAGAATGTTAGAGCTGGAAGGGACCTCAAGGGTGATCATGTCCAACTCCCTGCTAAATGCAGTGCAGAAGTCACTAAACTATATCGGACAGATGTCTGTCTAGCCTGTGTTTGAAGACTTCCATTGAAGGAGAACTCACCACCGCTCGTGGCAGCCTGTTCCACTCATTGATCACCCTAACTGTCAAAATGTTTTTCCTAATATCTAATCTGTATCTTCTACCTTTCAGATTCATTCCATTGCTTCTCATGTTTCCATGTGCAAATGAGAATATGATCCCTCTACACTGTGACAACCCTTCAGATATGTGTAGACAGCTATTAAGTCTCCTCTTAGCCTTCTTTTTGCAAGCTAAACATTCCCAGATCCTTTAACCGTTACTCAAAGGACATACTTTGCAGTCCGCTCACCATTCTGGTCTTGCTCCAGTTTTTCTATGTGGTGCCCAGAACTGGACACAGTATTCCAGATGAGGCCTGACCAAGGAGGAGCAGAAGGGGATAATTACTTCACGTGATCTACACTCTGTACTTCTGATAATACATCCTAGAACTGTGTTTGCCTTTTTTGCTCTTGCATCACATTGTTGACTCATGTGCAGTCTGAGAGGTGTAAGAAGCTTGTTGGTGGCTATAGGAAGCGATTGGTTGCAGTAATTTAATCCAATGGGTGTGCAACCAAATATTAATTTGTCCTGCCTATTTTGGGGGGGTTTCTGTAAAATTATGTCCAATTTGCCCTTTTTTCTCTGTTTTTTTGTGTTGTTTCAATACTCACAAAGAAAATGAATATGTGTATAACAAAACATGCGTAATTGCAATAATTTTCTGGGATAAATACTTCATTTTTTGGAACAATTTCAAGGGTGCCAACAATTTCGGCCATGACGGTTTATTCTGACAATCCACAGCAACCAATAAAATCACACTTTTATTTTCAACTGTGCACCCTGAAAAGAAATCTGCAAACTGGTTCTTGTTTAGCTCTTTGGACAGCAATACTTTTTTCGTAATGGCTGTTATGTTTTTCCAATTTTAGAGTGTATGGATATTCTTATAAAAGCTCCTTCTGCTTTCCCACTTATCGAAATTAATGTTGATCAAATCTTTTGAAATTTAAAATTTGCTGAGTTTGGCAAATTTTTCCCAAAAATTCTATTTGTAATAAATTCATCGTGAATCACAGGTTCTCTTATTGCCCTAAAAAGAAGAAAAGAAGGGCATAACACACAGACCTCCTAGGACATTCAATCTCTTAAATGCAAATACAGCCGTAGCAATTCCAAAATGACCTCAGCCCATAGAGGGATGGTAACCTACTACTAACCGACAGCTCATTTAATAACGCAGCGCACTGTATTATGGACCAGGTGTGCGCTGACACATGAATTGTATTTATAGGTCCATATACAGTGTCTCCGTAAAGTCATGGTGCACTATTGACTAGTCACAGGAAAGCAACAAAAGACGATAGAAATGCGAAATCTGCACCAAATGAAAGGAAACCCTCCCAGTTTTCAGTTTTTCATAATCATTGACCAAAGTGCTATGTGAATATCGGCGCGTTTATAACAAAGCACCACCACATGAGAATAACAATACTCGGTGGGATAAGCAGTAGAAGGAAACCAGCAGTTTGGTGGAGAAACCCCGTTCTGGTAGGCCATCAGTCAGTGACGAGTCTGTAGAGGCTATACGGGATAGCTGTCTAAGGAGCCCTAAAAAATCTGTGTGCGTGTGTGCTCGACAATTACACCTAAGCAAGACTACAGTTCATACAGTGTTAAAGAATCATCTCTGTTTTACAGGGTACAAATTGCGGCTGTTGCACGCTATCAAACCGGCGGATAGACCCAAACGATGCGCGTTTGTTACAGATATGCTTCATGAAATCGACAATGATGCACGATTTTTGCAGAAGATTGTGTTTAGCAATGAGGCAATGAGGCAACATTCCATATACAGTGGGGAAAAAAAGTATTTAGTCAGTCAGCAATAGTGCAAGTTCCACCACTTAAAAAGATGAGAGGCGTCTGTAATTTACATCATAGGTAGACCTCAACTATGGGAGACAAACTGAGAAAAAAAAATCCAGAAAATCACATTGTCTGTTTTTTTTTCATTTTATTTGCATATTATGGTGGAAAATAAGTATTTGGTCAGAAACAAAATTTCATCTCAATACTTTGTGATATATCCTTTGTTGGCAATGACAGAGGTCAAACGTTTTCTGTAAGTCTTCACAAGGTTGCCACACACTGTTGTTGGTATGTTGGCCCATTCCTCCATGCAGATCTCCTCTAGAGCAGTGATGTTTTTGGCTTTTCGCTTGGCAACACGGACTTTCAACTCCCTCCAAAGGTTTTCTATAGGGTTGAGATCTGGAGACTGGCTAGGCCACTCCAGGACCTTGAAATGCTTCTTAAGAAGCCACTCCTTCGTTGCCCTGGTGGTGTGCTTTGGATCATTGTCATGTTGAAAGACCCAGCCACGTTTCATCTTCAATGCCCTTGCTGATGGAAGGAGGTTTGCACTCAAAATCTCACGATACATGGCCCCATTCATTCTTTCATGTACCCGGATCAGTCGTCCTGGCCCCTTTGCAGAGAAACAGCCCCAAAGCATGATGTTTCCACCACCATGCTTTACAGTAGGTATGGTGTTTGATGGATGCAACTCAGTATTCTTTTTCCTCCAAACACGACAAGTTGTGTTTCTACCAAACAGTTCCAGTTTGGTTTCATCAGACCATAGGACATTCTCCCAAAACTCCTCTGGATCATCCAAATGCTCTCTAGCAAACTTCAGACGGGCCCGGACATGTACAGGCTTAAGCAGTGGGACACGTCTGGCACTGCAGGATCTGACTCCATGGTGGCGTAGTGTGTTACTTATGGTAGGCCTTGTTACATTGGTCCCAGCTCTCTACAGTTCATTCACTAGGTCCCCCCGCGTGGTTCTGGGATTTTTGCTCACCGTTCTTGTGATCATTCTGCCCCACGGGGTGGGATTTTGCGTGGAGCACCAGATCGAGGGAGATTATCAGTGGTCTTGTATGTCTTCCATTTTCTAATTATTGCTCCCACAGTTGATTTCTTCACTCCAAGCTGGTTGGCTATTGCAGATTCAGTCTTCCCAGCCTGGTGCAGGGCTACAATTTTGTTTCTGGTGTCCTTTGACAGCTCTTTGGTCTTCACCATAGTGGAGTTTGGAGTCAGACTGTTTGAGGGTGTGCACAGGTGTCTTTTTATACTGATAACAAGTTTAAACAGGTGCCATTACTACAGGTAATGAGTGGAGGAAAGAGGAGACTCTTAAAGAAGAAGTTACAGGTCTGTGAGAGCCAGAAATCTTGATTGCTTGCTTCTGACCAAATACTTATTTTCCACCATAATATGCAAATAAAATGAAAAAAAAACAGACAATGTGATTTTCTGGATTTTTTTTTCTCAGTTTGTCTCCCATAGTTGAGGTCTACCTATGATGTAAATTACAGACGCCTCTCATCTTTTTAAGTGGTGGAACTTGCACTATTGCTGACTGACTAAATACTTTTTTGCCCCACTGTATATGGACATGTTCATCGCCATATTGTCCATATATAGGCTGCTGAACATCCTCATGCCTACGTTGAGTACGAACGTAACACCCCTAAAGTGAACGTGTGGTGTGGCCTGATGCGTGATAAGGTGATAGGCCCATTTTTTTCACGGAGAAGTCTGTGACGGCAAACACGTATCTTGACATGTTGGAATTGTATGCAGTGCCACAATTTCCAGAAGGTGTCATCTTTCAACAGGACGGCGCTCCTCCACACTATGTCACCATTGTTCGTGAGTTTCTGGATAGAACATTCCCCCAGCAGTGGATAGGCACGGGTTCTGTCAAGCCATGGCCACCACGATCCACGGATCTGATGCCCTTAGACTTTAACTTTTGGGGTTATGTAAAGCAACATGCATGCATTGAACGTATCAATGATATTAATCACTTAACACCTTAATGACAGCCAATACGTCTTTTTACTGACCTGAGATATAAGAGAATATTATACCCACACAGGTGACAATACAGCAGCTATCAGCTGTCCACTATAGCTGACAACTTGCTGTATCACAAATGAACAGTGTTGGCACTGTCCATATCTGTTTAAGAGTTATTCTTGTAAGGTGCTGGACACCGCTCCCAGCCGGGATCTCTTGCAGTGTCCTTTGAGGTAGACATCATCTTCGAAAAGTGTCCATGCAAAAACATTATCTTCGCAAAGAGTCTCTAAATGTAAAACCAAGAGAGGGCACCTAAAGAGGTGCAACTATTTACAAGTAAGAGTTTTTGGATCACTCCAAGTTCATGATCGCTAGTTCAAATTGTGAAAAACGCTGCCATTGCAAAAACTAGGCAACAAAAGTGCTACCAGAAAAACAAAACATAATAGCAAAAACAACAAAGCACAACTGGTGCAAACAAACCCTCCTGGGTAACGAGATTTGAAAAGTATAATTCTTAGTGCTGATCCCCTCCTGGGGTTCTGGAAGCTGACCTGGAACTGTTCTCAGAGGTGGAATCATCGTGATTCTGGCTTCTTGCCAAAGGGTCTTGAAGCTGGGGCAAATGGAACCCATGATGTATCTCAATGCCTGTCAACTGCTCTTCCACAATAGGTGACTCCGTTGCTCTGATACGAGGTCTAGCTCCTAAGGCTTCTGCAGCTTGTTGGCTCTGACAAGCCACTACCTGGGGACTCGGCAGTGAAGGAATCCCAAAATCACCATCCCAAAACGATCCAGACCCCCCTCTGGCCTGTAGATGTCGGATCCGGCAAGCTGGCTCCAACCGTACCCCTAGCAACAGGGTCCTCCTCCTCCCCATCAACCCATTAGGAAGGCCGGGGTATATACTGGGAGTTCCTGGCGGCGTGGCCTCTGCTCCGGTGCAGGCGTGGTGGCAGCGGGTGCTGCCCGGTGAGACATCGGGGATGGCGGTGGAGACCATAGCAGCTCCGGTTCCGCGGGGGTCGCTGGCGGGACCTGCGCAGCCGCAACAGGTCCGGGCAGGAGCTTCTCTTCCTCCGCTTCAGCTCCCTGGGCTGGATACAACTCCTCCGGTATCAGCGGCAAAGAGGGGACAAAGTACGCTGAAGGTGGCATGGCAGCGGCTCCAAACTCCACAAGGCCTGCCAGGAAAGGATCCGGTGCAGCAGCGGCGGGTACCGGTGTCACGGGTACCGCAGGTGTAGGCCCCTCCTGGGCGCGCTGCTGGTTTAATGTCCATAGCGTTTCTCGCATCAGTCGCAGGCGGCGCGTCAGCTGGATAATCTCGTCCTCCAGCTGTTGGTGATTCATCCCTGAGATCGGGTCGGAGCCTTCAGCCATGGCGCCAGGGGGATCCGTTTCCCCGTGCTCCGCAGGCCTCCTTCTCCAAAATGACGTTCTCGCGTTCTTCTTCCTGCCTCGGCCCCTTTCCCGCCACTTGCTTCTTCTGCCCCTCCTTCTGGGGGTGGCGTCTTCTTCCAGCGCCTCCATACCAAGCCAGTATACGAACCCCTCGGGGGGTGGGCCATGTCACTGTCACATAGTAATTCAGGCAGGGAAGGCCCAATACTCTTCGCGGTCTTTTCCTAGGACCTTCCATCTCTTCACGCCCTTCTTCTCCACGCCAGCGGCCATTTCTAATGTCCATTTTACAGTCTATTAAATTAGGACTTCTGCACATTTTCAAAAGTTCAAAGTCTCACAAATTTCAGGTGCACAGAACCCGATGGCATCGGGTCTCTTCATCCTGTTCATGACGCCAAAATTGGGTCGCCCCTCACACCCAGGGCAGCGGGGTACTCGGTACCGGGCTGGTGTCAGGGGGATGTGTCACAGCAGCGGTGACCCGGTCCGTGGCCCTGGGCGCCCAATATCAATTGTGGTGATGTCAATGGTGTTAAGGTTTAATTGAATGGTTCATGATGCCACCCGTGGTGTTTGGCAAGGTAAATGGTAAGCCAACGCTGCATGCAGATCCGCTGGGACTGATGGTGTGGTGCAGCAAAGATGGTATAGCTCCCCACAGGTGGAGCTGTAGTCCCAGGGCAGTTTGGGTGCAATGGATGAGGAGAGGCGCAGAATGGTATAGATGCTGGTACCCAGATGTAGCGGTGCTGAAGGTGTTAGCGACGAATGAATGGAGGACACCAGGGCTTGTAGTTTCAAAGCTTTACTCACAGTTCGTGGTACCCACTGGTGCTCGCCTCTGTGCCGTGTCCTCCGGGGTAGAGACTCAATCAACCTCCCGGGCAAGTCAGGGTTCTCTTCTCCAACACTCCACCAACATGTGCCTTTCCTGAACGACTCCTCTATTGCGCCTTTTAATGTGAAGAGCTCCAGTACCGTAGTTCTCTGGAATTCCTCCTGTCAGATGTTCCTAGAACCTTACTTGTATGACAGACAGCTGTAGCCTCTATTGGGGACTCCTCTCAGAGTCCTGGCTCGCAAATCAGTTGCTGTTGTGTCCAAAGTCTTGGATGGGAGTAGTGCATTTACAGTCAACTACTCCACCGGTGTCTGCTGCAGAACCATAAGTGTCCATACAACCTCTTGGACCGGGCCCCGGCCTTGCGCTGAGAATCTATAGGCAGGGTACTCTCTCAACCCACAACTCCTCTCTGTTCTCCGACTCCTTCGTTCCGCGCTGTTCCTTCTCTCTCTTATGGAAGCTGAGGTTGCAGGTCTACGTCGTTCTCTTTCTCTTCTCTTTCCCGTGCCAGCTGGCTCAGATCACTGAGGCAACTGCAGCACTCTCTTTCTAAACTGAACTCAAACTGAACTCAAAACTAACTTCAGAACTGAACTCCTCTCGCCTGACCTTCTGTCAGACTGACCTACAATTCTCCACTTTCCCCCTCTTTTATACTACCTCCACCCATCTCCCAGCACATCTCATGTTGCGAAGCAGGGTTCCACGAAGGGTGCTCTGCTACCCCCAGCCTGAAGCTGCTAGGCGGACCTACTGAACTATCCTGTGTGTGGGATGCAGGTATTGGAGTGTGGAAAGGAGTTCCCAACTTACCTAGTTTGTGGGGCACTACACCTTAGGAGAAGGTGCAGTACCTCTGTGGCGACTGAGCCTCAGGGGCGCCACATATAATTGTCGACCTAAAAACTGACTTGATGACAAAATGTGAAGTTTTACTTTTAGTCTTAGACCATGGATCTAACTTCTATAAAGCAGTAGTAAGCTGCTTAGCCCTTATCATGCTGTGTGACCTATAAAACAATTCTCATTAAAGTCCCTAAATTAGTATGTTAGATTATACTGAGCAGAGACGAGTGAGTCATAACGCAGAACAGCTTCCGAGGCAGAACCCTTCATCAGCCAGTAAGGCAGCTGATGGTTAAATAACTATTAAGTATTAATACAAGTTTAATGCAAAATGATGGGGCATGAGAAAAGTGAAAAATGTAATGAGCTACTTTGGGCAAAATTATTGACTTATTTTCCTTTAACAAAGTTTTTTTTTTAATTCTAAGGTAACCATAACCAACAATTAAAAAAAATTAATGATGACATGACATAAATATTAATAAGGTGGGGGTACTGCTCCTGATGAATACTCAACTGGGCACTATGATCGGCTTTGGTCAACTCTTCTTGGAGACCCAAAGTGGAGCATGGACATATAGAAGGCATCTGTTCGTTGCCTTGCTTTTGTCTCCAATTTGTATAAAAGCAAGACACTCGAGGAGAAGCCAACAGACCCTATTCTAAAATTAAAAAGGCTATTGTTTGCCTATGGGTCCAGTTACATGACAAATCTGGCCCAGCACAGAAGCCAAAATGCTGATGTGCACAAAGCCTCAGACATCTTAATATTAAATGATAAACCTGCTACAAGTCATAAACACACTCTTTTGATAAAGTAGTATAGCATATAGTCTGTAACTTTTACCCCCTTTCTGACTCCTTCCCTTTGATATGGGCTCTGGCACTGAGCACACATCTTTTCCGGCACATGTCAGCTGTTTTGAACAGCTGACATGTGCCTCTAACAGCCGCGGGTGGAATCGCGATCCACCCGTGGCTGTTATCTAGTTAAATGTCACTGTCAATGTCTAACAGCTGCATTTAACTCGCACTTCTGGCAAGCACGACACAAATCCCGCCATGACATGACAACAAGAGGTTTACAGCAGACCTCTATGGTTGTCACTGCCGGAGATAGAGCCTGCAGAGGGAGAAATTACAGAGATCAAGTTATATAATGGCCAGAAATAGTGTTATTTCTCTCGTACAGAAGGAACTAATGTAACAGCAAGAACTATTTAAATATAGGGTTCTCGGACCTTCCTTGTAATATCAAAAGCAATAATAAATTATTTTTTATATTCATTATTATTTGAGTTCTTTCAATGTAGTGGGTGAAATGTGACACATTCACCAATGGTGTTTATTTCACCGTTTCTTTTAGAAGTACGGAAGAAAACTGAAGAGTGAAGACGCTTATTACACTGCTAAAATCTGAACATTTTGATGGTTAGACATTGTCTAAATAATACTGTTTGAAAGGCATTATTATCTCCCAGCAGCCGGAATAACACCTCGTACTCATCAAACAACAAAAGATGTGATGGAAGTGGAGATTTCTTGTACAGAACATACATTGGTGTGTGTGAGTATGAGTGGGTGAAAGTATAGTGTGCAGGTGTCTACAGAACATCTACAAGAGATAGGATGATACAAGGACAGTGTCGGACTGGACAGCCAAGGGCCCACCAATAACTGACTCCAGGGCCCCACTTTTCAGCTACATGTAGATATGACATTATCCTCAATCACAAATTTATGTATCAATGAACGGGGTAGATTGTTACATGAATAATATATAGTGATTGAAGTGTATTGTGCCAAGCACCACTCATATAAGAGGGTGGTGTCCCACTCTTGCAGAAGGGCCCACCAGAGAATTTACCTGTGCTGCTTTGGGCCATCCAAGCTTGTACAAGGATATATAAAAATATTAGATAACAAGATGTATAATGACAGTATTAGGGGTAGTTTGATAGAATTTGTTTGGTAGACAGGACTTGGCTTGGGAACAATAAAATACTTTGTACAATTGACCAATATACAGGACATAGTGCAAAATGCACTTTTTTGGTGCCAAATGATCAGTCCCAATTTTCCAGCAGTGTGCCGTTCAACCTCTCAACTTCCCCACTGGATTGTGGGTGGTACGGAGTATGGAGGGTTACAGTGGATCCAAGCATTGTCAGAACTTCTTGGTACACATGAGAAGAAAAGGCCAGATCTTGATCACTTTCAACAACTTTTGGAACCCCATATCTGCAAATAACTTCCATCACCAGTTTCTTCGCTGTGGTCTTTGCAGTCATGTTGGTAACAGGGAATGCTTCCGGCCAACTGGAGAACCGGGGCCCAGTAGAATTTTTGCACCAGTGCGAGGGCCTCATTCTTTCCTCGATATATAGGTCCATGTGCCCATATGGCAATAGCAGGGTACATCCGCTTAGGGAAACAAACGAGTTGGTCCTTTTTCCAGAGACCATTATCCATACGTGCTCCATCAGTCTTCCATTGCTTCACCTCTTCCTTTGGAGACATTCTCTGCATCGTCATTAAGCGGTCTCGCGGGGTCCGACAGAAAACTTCAGTCTGTTGTAGATCATCAGGTTCTCATAGGGTCAATGCTTCTTGTAACTGTTTACGCTGAGAGCGTGTGGTCACCATAGTTGGTATGGTTGGTTCAACGGGTAAAAGAGCGGTGGCTTTTGCTTGCACATCCGCAAATGTGTTGCCAACAGTCTTTGGACTGGTCCTAGGACCGTGCGCCTTAACTTTGATAATGGCACCAGAGTAGGTAATTTGATCGAGTCCATGAGGGTTTTAACAGCTTCAGCATTTTTCACTGGGCTTCCAGCAGTAGTAATATACCCTCGATTGGCCAATAGAGCTCCAAAATCCTGAGCAATACCAAATGCATACCGTGAGTCTGTGTATATATTAGCCCGTCTGTTCTTGGCCAAAGTACATGCAGTAGACGGAGCCTGGAGTTCTGCTTCTTGTGCTGACTGTAAGGGCGGGAGTGCAGCTGCGTGCACTACAGTGTCCTCTGTGGTAACAGCGTATCCCGTGTGGAATCTACCAAACTCGTCAGCATATCTTGAACCATCGGTGTATAACACCAGATCAGGATTTGGGAGTGAATTCTCACTGACATTTGGTGGAGTAGCTGTTTCTTCAGTCAGAAGTTGGGAACAATCATATTGGAGGTAATCCTCATCACTGCCATCTTTCCTTATAGTTCATTATGCCATCTTTCAAGGCATTGTAAAGGGGTTGCATTATGCGGGATGCATCCGGTATCCACTGACAACAATTAGTGCATAGTCCAAGAAAACGCCGGAGTTCAGTTTCATCTAGTTTCATCTTTTGGGAAAGGAAGGGAGCTGACAGCTAGTTTTCTTTCTTCTGTGAGGTGTCTGGCACCCTGAAGGAGACAGTGACCCAAGAATATCACTTGACCAAGACAGAACTGAAGTCACGAGGCCGAAACCCGACAATCCAGTGCTGCCAGATGCTTGAGGAGGCTAACAGTGGCAGCAATGGAAAAAGACACCTGTTCATATTTTTTTTTTTTTTGCAAACTGGTTGGGACTGTTTTGGGGCCCTTGTGGCATCTGTGGGAAAGGCATGCAAAATACAGATTTCCGCACTGTCTTCATCTACATAGGGATTATATAACGTAAGAGCCATCTGACCATCATCTTGGAATTGTATTTCAGAGCGGAACTGTGATAATAAATCTGCCCCTAGTAAATTTACAGGACATGTGGGAGAGATTACAAACTGAATAGTAACCTCGGGGAAGGGTTTTATGGGGTGTATAAAAGTATATTAATTGGGTCTGCCATCTACTCCGATTAAAACAGCGGCCTGTATAACAATCTCTCTGAAAGTGTCCGAATTGGGCACAGCGCCAGCATTACAGACGAGAATTAGCAGGGAGGGGCTGAGGAGTAAGGTTCTCAGTCATAGGATTAGGAGCTGAAGTCTGAGGGGGGGCAGAGTTTGCTGTGTGCTCGCAGCCATGCTGGGCGCGATGGTGGGGGCTGCTGCTGTTAGAGCAGGGGCGGCTGTCACAGCTGCCGCTGTTCATTTATTTTTCTGTTTCCTTGCTGCTGCAGAATGGGTTAAATTCTTCTGAAAACTTTTTATCACTGTCAATGCATTGTCCGGAGTGGAATTCTCAACGTCAGGTCTAACTGAAATTATTGCCTCTTGCAATTCGGGTTTAAGGCCGGACATCAAAGCTGCCACAAAAAGATGTGTATGGGCTTCATTATACAGTGAGAATCCCAGATCTCTAAATACTACCATAAGACGCCCATAGAACTTCTCGGCAGTCTCCCCTTTGGCCTGTGTGACATCTGTGAGAGAGAGAGCTTGGTCCGCTAATCTATCTTATGCCCAAACCTTTAAAACATTGCAGAAATCAACACCACTCTCATAGGTTCCCCCATCCAGATTCACATTATACATTATGCCACCCTCAATAATTGGAAAATACCCCTCCCCAACTTTTACTCGAAGTATGTGTAATAGATCTCTTCTGGGAGTGGAATAAATCTCTCGATTTGCTGCCATTTGCCTGTAGAAAGCAATGGGGGAAGTCTCTGGATTGGGTAATTGATTGCAAAGGGTGTCTATTTGGGATGGGGTGAAGGGAGTATACTCATAACCACTAGCAATATTAGACATAGCGGGGACTGAGACTAGCGGTGGATGATAATAGGTACCATCAGCGTCTCCCGGTCTCCTGGTACAATTGTCATCTAGCAGGGAGACCTCTTCTTTCAAATCATTCTTAACTATTTGTCTGCCTGACACATCAGTCTCGATATCCGTTTCTTCTTTAATCACTTCCTCAATTCTCACACCACAGTCACTTTCCTGAACCACAATACATCCAGTCCTTGCCATAATAATAGACAATTTTTCCTTCTTCAACATAGCAGTAACAGAAACAATCAGAATTCACTTCCTCTGTTCTTCCTAACACCTTCGTCACACAATTCATGTGCCAAGCCACAAAATTCATTTCCTTCCATGGATTCTCTCATTTAGAGCTAAATATCCTTACTTCAGTTGTGCACAGTACTGGCTGCCGTTTCAGTCTCTGTTCCACTGGGTCAATAATCCCCCTCTGGGATTGCCCAAAATTCAACGTGGTACTCAGTGAAAGGAGGATGGCGTCTCAGACTATCCCTCTGGACACCTCTGGTTATATATATCTATCTATATATACCTGATTTTCGTATCCTACCCTGTTGTGAGTTCATTTTCCCCTTCACTACTGAGGCCCGAGGAACTCCCTCTTCTGGTGAAGAAAGGTAGTGAGCCTGATTGTCAAACACCTGGGGCTGATGATGATGACTGGCTGAGTGGAGTTAATGACTGGATATAAGGCTGCCGACGCCCTTCTGGCCTGCGGGTGATTTCTCTGTGGACTTCTAGGAAACCAGTCTGATTCCTGCTCATCTAAAGCTAAGATTTCTGCTTTGCCTTTTTGCATTAGTGTTTTGTTTTCCTGGCTTTTCTGGATTCTGCCATTCCCTGCTGGGGTGAGCTGAATCTCCTTTTGCCTGTTGCTCTGTCTTCAGAATATTCCTGAGTACTGACATAGCCTTTTTTGAAGCCTAGCGTCTTCAGGGCCTTTTTTACTGTCAGTTTGTTGGCTCTTATTTTCATAGGGTTTTTCACGGATTGCAGACAGCAGCCTTCCTGTCCTTTCCTATCTAAGCTAGCTTGGGCCCCATCTTTGCTCAGTCTATCTTTCTGTCTGTGTTTTGTTCTTTCTTCTTGCTTCACCGTCATTATATGTGGGGGGCTGCCTTTTGCTTTGGGGTTTGCTCTGGGGCAGTTTAGATTTCCCTTTCTGTCTTTAGGCTATGTAGTCCTCCGGCTGTGATCGAGGGGCCTAGGGCATCGTAGGAGCCCCCCACGGCTACTGCTAGTTGTGTTGATAGGTTCAGGGGTCTGCAATCCGATAGCTGCCAACTTCTCTGGTTTTCTGGACTTAGCTAGCATTTCTATTTTTGCCTCCTACGGTGACTCAATCATAACACTACCCAGTCTTCGATCACCTCACCACACCTGACTGTAACAGTGAATTCAGGATTTCAGGATATTTTGACTATAAAGAGAGTCACAATCACTGGTCAATCCGGGGTGTCCGTCCCTTATGAGGTACAGTTTGAGCACTGGGCCCCCAACGGGACTGCACCTTTATATGATTCCACCCATGAATCACCCCACCATCAAGGACAAACCTCAGATCCTCTTTGCAGCAACAAGCACAGGAAAACCACACCAACGGTCAGTCTGAACAGTATAACTGCCAACTTACCGTGGTTGTCATGGGGGATGATCAGTCCCAATTTTCCAGCACCTGTGTCCTCTCTGAGGGTCCTTTGTCTTGTTGTCCTCCGGGGGCAGAGGTGTCCCTATTTGGGGGCCCCACGTTGGTCGGCCAGCTGTCAGGGTAGCTATTGAGGGAGGGCTAAATGAACCCTTCTCGGTTGAGTCAATGATTTCCAAATTATTCCACAGAGTGTTGCTAGCAACTCAAATGACCACACGGAGACGAGGGTCTCTGTACGGGAGGAACGAGACAGATCACTAAGCCCCTTTATTTTAGTCACTTCTTTTATAACATTTTGCTTAATTATGCAAAGTTTTCAACTACCAATAACATCATTTCACTTTATAAGCCAATAATATTGCAAGAAAACCGGAAACTACATATATGTCCGTATCCAAATAGCATAGAAAGCAATATAATTGCATATTCTTCAGAGTTTTACACCCCCGGTTCCCTTATCTTGCACCTGATGGGAACAGTCTGGTTTCATGACAGCCCATCCCAATTACAAAAATTTATCTTACAGCAACAAAAATGGAGAAACGAAACCTTCAGAGAATGGACAAAATGAAATTTCAGCTCTGATTTTAGTTTTAACCCTTCACAAATAAATGGCTTCACCCAACCACTAACCATAAGTGGAGAAAAAAGTTTTGTGTTATCATTCATATTCACTGAAAAAAGGCCAAGAAAGCAAAAATTCTGCCGGGGTATGTAAAGTTTTGAGCACAACTGTATAATATGTAAGCGCTGCAGAGTCACAGGTGGGTTTATGACAGATGACAACAAAAAGATTTCCTCAACCTTTAAAAAGTAAAAGGCATGCCAACTATATAGCTACTCTGTTCCTTTGGCATACAGTTGTATCCCTTTATCAGCAGTATACTTTTTATATATCTAAAAATTAGAAAAAAAAACAACTGGAATAATGAGTCTCAGAATGTGGTGTGCACCTAGTTACTTTAAAAAGACACAAGGTGGAAGAATTTAACCATTTTAAGGCAAAACTTACTGTTTTACTGTCTTACTTGTTTTCTGACTTGGTGCAGTTTCTTGATTTGTCCACATGGTGGCAGTGTGGCACCAGCACTGTTGTATTTTGGATCTGTGCTGTTTATTGATATTATTACATTTTGCAGTTTTATTATGCCGTTTATATTACTAGTAAAAATGTATGTAAATGACAAGAATAGGGAAGATTACATAATACTAAAAAATATTTCTGCTTCAACCTTTCCTACTAGGTGCTGCCTCTTGAAAGCATAAAATGAAACAATGATAATCCTGACCCTGATTGCTCTTTTGTGGATGAAAATGAGAGAGAACCTACTGCAAATTCTCCACTTAACCTTTTAGTATTTCCTGACTCTAGTCCTTTTGTCTTCTCGTATCTGGTGTTTGGCTGCAGCTGGCCATGTTATGCTTGACTAATGCCATAGTGACACGGATGGTGGCTCCTGATAGACACATTAAGAGAACATATTCTCCAATAATTACATGCCAGTCATCTATTTATGATGCGTCCTAGAAAATAGACTCTGTTCGGTTATTATTATATGCTGGGAAGGGACAAAGACGCCTAAACAAAGGAGGCTACTCCAAGCAGGGGTATTTGCCATTGTCTAAGCCCCCTCCTCTTCCCTGCTCAGATGCCAGCCGGTAAGCCAGCTTTTGTAGCTGGTGTAAGAAATGGCGTCCTGCGCATATAACTGTGCAGATACAGAAATAAACCAGTATATGGATCAGGTCACACTTTGCATTCTACTTATTTTTCTGCACCTGTACCTGCAGCATAATAACTTTTTTCTCAAATAACAAGGCCTATATAAAGCTTCCTATAATGTATACTACAATCCAAGAAAAAGAGGAAGTTTGAATAACGTTGTGAAAAAACATGCAGTAAGCTAAAAACAGCGTTTATTAAGTCATATAAAATACATACTCATTGTATGGATCACAAAAGATATACATAGATACAATGTGCACAATGGAACCACCAACAGAGGTATCACATGAACAAGAGTACAGGGGAAAGTGTTACTAACATGTAGTTTATATTTTTATATTTTGGTGCACTGAATAATTATCTGAAAAACACTACTAACAGTATATAATGTATAGTTACATCAATGCACCCCTCTTGGGTATATAAATACTGAACAAAATCCCCAAAGAAAACATAATTTATCATATGATAAGAGAGAATTATGGAAAAATGAGCTGTTAGGTAGCATATGCAAATAATAAGCCACCAGATAAATCTTCCCAAACTGGCTAATGCATGGCAGAATTGATGAAGGCTAACAATATGTGAGAAAATTGTATGTCTATCTTCATCACAAAAGTGCTAAGTGCTAAGTGCAAACTGCAATGAAATAAAGTTATAATATAGCCTAAATGGCAGTGCATAGAAGACGAATCATAAAGTCAGAAAGCCTCCTACCATGGGAAAAACATGTCGCTATGTGGAAAAAGTGCAAATGCACAGCTGAAATAGTTAAATGTGCATAGCAGCTCAAAGTGAATACCTGACCTGTGGGTGGCAACCGTTCCCCGACGCGCGTTTCGCGTGAGCTTCTTCAATAGGGGGTAAGTGTGTATAAGCGTTGTCTGAAGATCTATTTATAGTCATATCTCTCATTACCTGGGCGGTCTGTAATGGCGCTTGCTTCACATCACCAGCAAGATGACGTCACACGGTTCGGCGTCCCACGTGATCATCCCATGATTTCCCAGCCCGACGCGTCAGGGCAAGGAGGAGGGAGGGCCACGCCAGGGACGCGTCACCATGGTGACGCACTGACCGGGGATGATTACAAGCGCACACCGCCAGGACATACAAGAGAAGGAGAAAGAAAAGCCACTTTGGAACGTGTTTGCTGTGATCACACCCAGCAATGATACAGAGCACATAATGCCAAACGGGAGAGATCATATAAGAAGGAAGACAGGAATTATTTAGAATACTTTATGCCACAAGTGCCTCTAATGTGAGCGAGTTATGAGTGAGGATGATTCTATAAATGTGAACCATATTGAAAAATAAGTGAATTTGAATTAAAATAAATATAATGAATGAAAAATATTGTATGTAAAGAAATCCTCATTTATTCTGTGCTAATATTATGAAACACAAAAAAATAAAATGTTTAAGCCGTGTCACAGATAAATTTAAGGTAAAAATATCCACAAATAAACAACCACATTTCTCTGGTTGTATGTGTATATAGCAATACATATCTACATAGCTCTGACCCCTAAAAATGACATGCATATAAAGATGGCCAGAAAGGATGAAGTTAAAAGGACTAAAACAATTCCTTTCCCCCTATAAGTGATAAAGTGACCATAAGTCCACAAAGATTGTGGAGAAAGGCTAAACCACACTGTATAAAAAGTAATCAATTTTTTATAAATAAAGTCCCCGGAGAGAACCAGGGATATACAGAAAAGAATAAAAACATAAAAAAAGTGAACAAATACACAATTTAGAAAATCCATGTTCTCCTTCTGTCTCCACATCACATTCTTTCCTCCAATAAGGCTGAAATGTCTTGAAATAAGATCTCTAATTTCTCCAACCAAGACTGATACAACTTGATCCATGTTGGATGAGTACAAGAGTCCTAAAAACTAAAACTAAAAATTAAAACCACAGAAAAAAAGGGACAAAACAACTTAAAACACAATTACAAGAAAGGGGCGAAACTCAAAATTTCATTTAACCCGTCAGGTTGAACAGAGCCTATCCTAAATATCCATTTGGCTTCTAATTGAGCCAAATTTTTCCTCCAATTCCCACCCCTTTGATTAATATAAACATGATCTATCCCAATCACCTTAAGGAGTTTGGCATTACTGTCATGAACTTGTTTAAAATGTCTCGGTATGGGTTTCAACTCCGCATCCACAGTGTTCTCTTTTGCATTCTGAATGTCTCTCACATGTTCTCTAATTCTCACTTTTAGAGGTCTTGATGTCAGGCCTATGTAGATCTTCTCACAGGGACACATTGCATAGTACACTACACCTACCGAGTTGTACGTTATATGTTTATCAATTTTAAAGGATTTTTTCCCATCACTTGTCTTAAATGTTAGCGCTCTTTGCATATTTGGACATGCAATACAGTCCATACATGGAAAAAAGCCTTTTTTCAGGCCCTTAGATCCCCTACAGACTTCCCCTTCTTCTCCTGCATGGTAACTATGTACCAGCATATCTTTCAAGTTGCGAGATCTTCGGTATGTAATGGAAGGAATATCCATGATGTGCTTCTGGACAACCTGATCTGCTTTCAGGATAGGCCAGAATTTATTCAGTGCTCTTTTCATATCCGACCACTTTTCACTGTAGGTTGAGATGAATCTTACCTTTGGTTCTTCCTGTGCCTTAATTCTTGATTGTAAAAGATTATTCCTTTTTTCTGCTACTGCTCTGTTGTACCCTCGTTTTATACTTCTTTTTGAGTATCCTCTATCCTCAAACCTTTCTGTCAATACATGAGCCTGCTTTTTGAAGAGATGATCATTAGAGCAAATCCTTCTGATCCGTAGAAATTGGCTCGTCGGGATGCCATTCATCAATGGTTGAGGATGTGACGACGATGCATGTAGGAAGGCATTAACGGCCGTGTCCTTCCTGTACACATCAGTTTGCAGGACATCATCAGGTCCCCTGAAAATTAGAATATCCAAGAATTCAATCCTCTCTCTATCATATTTACATGACAATTTGATGTTCAATGAGTTATCATTAAGAATTTCAAGAAAAGACAGAAGGTCCTGTTCTGTGCCTTGCCAGATCATGAGAATATCATCAATATATCTGGCCCAGAACAGGACCTTCTCAATAAATGCAATTGGTTTTGAAAAGAACAATTCTCTCTCCCAAAGGCCTAAAAACAGATTTGCATATGAGGGGGCAAAGGCCGCCCCCATTGCAGTTCCACATTGTTGCAAATATACTGTATTCTTAAATAAGAAATAATTGTGTTCCAACGTAAATTGCAAAAGAGAAATGAGAAATTCAACAAGTTCAGGGTTAAGGTCCGACATGTCAAGGAATTTTCTGGTTGCTTTGATGACGTCATTGTGCCTGATGGACGTGTACAATGATTCCACATCAAATGAGACCAGCCACATTTCCTTGTCCATTGGTATACCCTCTATTTTAGATAAAACATCACCTGTGTCTCTAATATAAGAAGGTAGATTTTGAGCCAATGGTTTCAAATAGAAATCAAGGTATTTACAGATTTGTTCACACAAATTATCTTTGCCCGAAACTATTGGCCGTCCTGGGGGGTTAGAAACATTCTTGTGGATCTTAGGAATAAAATACACACATGATGTTTTTGGGTACTTAGGTATCAAGTTGTCCTTAAGATCTCTTGTAATTGTTCCCTCATGGAACGCCTGATCCAACATGGTCTGTAATTCATCTTGAAATGTTAAGGTCGGATTGTACGTCATTTTTTTGTAACAGGTTGTATCCCTAAGTTGCCTGAATGCTTCTTTTTCATATTGTTCTACGGGCCATATGACAATATTGCCCCCTTTGTCTGATGGTTTGATTATGACCCCCTCAAGATCTTGTAGTTCTCTAAGGGCTTGCCTCTGAGAAGGTGTCAGATTGTCATTAGAAATTCTTTTAGAGATTTTTTCAAATTCCTTTGTTACTAATCGGACAAATAATTCTATGTTGGGATATAAATTTAAAGATGGAAATTTCTTGGGTATGGGTGGATGATATTTTGGAATGTTAGTTGTAATTACCTGTTGATCATTATCAAGTTCTTCCAGAGTTGCAATTGCCTCTAATTCTAGAGAATTCCAGACTTTTCCTGTTCTTGATTTATCATGGAGTTTTTTGAGGATCAATTTTCTAGCGAAAAGGTGTAAATCCTTCACGGCTGCAAAAAGGTCAAAAGAAGATGTAGGTGAAAATTTTAACCCTAATCCAAGAACCTCCAATTGAGGTTCTGACAGATTTTTATTTGAAAGGTTAATCACCTGAAGTCTAGAGGAGGGGTTATTCTTTCTCCTATCCTTCCTATTGGAATTGCCTCCTCTTCTCCTGTAGTTGTCACCTCTTAAATTGTACATACGACTGTTAACATTAGATTCATTATCCTCCTCCCGTGATGACATAGAGGAGATTGAAGATGATCTATTGTGGTCATGTTCCTGATTTTGAATATTAGGCCATCGGTACACCTTGCCGTTCTTGAAATCATTAAGATCTCTCAAAAATTTTTTACTTTTCACCCCCTGGATCTCTTTTTCCCAAACTTCAAATTGCATATCAATGTCTTTATTCAGATCTTGAAGTTCAGAGGCAGTTAATGCTTCTGTAAGTTTCTTTCTCGTGTTATCAATGTCCATATCAAATTTCTCCAAGCTTTTTTTGTTACCACTGATAAGGAGTTCCATAAGGGATTTGGAGCACTGATTACAAATTTCTTCCCATTTTGCTTTAAAAGCACTATCCTCAACAGGGAAGGACGGCATAATTCTCACCCGGAGGCCTCGTGGTATTAGACCCTTCATTAGATATTTTTCTAAGGATGCTCTGTTCCACCATGTACGGGTGCGTTTTTTTAAAAGATATTTGATAGAGTTTTTTAACACAATTTTTTGCCCACTTTCATTACTACCATTGTGCACCGTATCTCCATTAAAAACTGCATCTAAGCTTGATAACCAGGCCGCATCCCTGGTTTTAGTGTCCATGAGGCCAACTCAAAGGACCCTGTAAATAAATACAGGAAAAATCAGTTTCTCAAATAACAAGGCCTATATAAAGCTTCCTATAATGTATACTACAATCCAAGAAAAAGAGGAAGTTTGAATAACGTTGTGAAAAAACATGCAGTAAGCTAAAAACAGCGGTTATTAAGTCATATAAAATACATACTCATTGTATGGATCACAAAAGATATACATAGATACAATGTGCACAATGGAACCACCAACAGAGGTATCACATGAACAAGAGTACAGGGGATAGTGTTACTAACATGTAGTTTATATTTTTATATTTTGGTGCACTGAATAATTATCTGAAAAACACTACTAACAGTATATAATGTATAGTTACATCAATGCACCCCTCTTGGGTATATAAATACTGAACAAAATCCCCAAAGAAAACATAATTTATCATATGATAAGAGAGAATTATGGAAAAATGAGCTGTTAGGTAGCATATGCAAATAATAAGCCACCAGATAAATCTTCCCAAACTGGCTAATGCATGGCAGAATTGATGAAGGCTAACAATATGTGAGAAAATTGTATGTCTATCTTCATTACAAAAGTGCTAAGTGCTAAGTGCAAACTGCAATGAAATAAAGTTATAATATAGCCTAAATGGCAGTGCATAGAAGACGAATCATAAAGTCAAAAAGCCTCCTACCATGGGAAAAACATGTCGCTATGTGGAAAAAGTGCAAATGCACAGCTGAAATAGTTAAATGTGCATAGCAGCTCAAAGTGTATACCTGACCTGTGGGTGGCAACCGTTCCCCGACGCGCGTTTCGCGTGAGCTTCTTCAATAGGGGGTAAGTGTGTATAAGCGTTGTCTGAAGATCTATTTATAGTCATATCTCTCATTACCTGGGCGGTCTGTAATGGCGCTTGCTTCACATCACCAGCAAGATGACGTCACACGGTTCGGCGTCCCACGTGATCATCCCATGATTTCCCAGCCCGACGCGTCAGGGCAAGGAGGAGGGAGGGCCACGCCAGGGACGCGTCACCATGGTGACGCACTGACCGGGGATGATTACAAGCGCACACCGCCAGGATATACAAGAGAAGGAGAAAGAAAAGCCACGTTTGGAGTGTGTTTGCTGTGATCACACCCAGCAATGATACGGAGCACATAATGCCAAACGGGAGAGATCATATAAGAAGGAAGACAGGAATTATTTAGAATACTTTATGCCACAAGTGCCTCTAATGTGAGCGAGTTATGAGTGAGGATGATTCTATAAATGTGAATGATAAAATAATAAGTGAACCATATTGAAAAATAAGTGAATTTGAATTAAAATAAATATAATGAATGAAAAATATTGTATGTAAAGAAATCCTCATTTATTCTGTGCTAATATTATGAAACACAAAAAAATAAAATGTTTAAGCCGTGTCACAGATAAATTTAAGGTAAAAATATCCACAAATAAACAACCACATTTCTCTGGTTGTATGTGTATATAGCAATACATATCTACATAGCTCTGACCCCTAAAAATGACATGCATATAAAGATGGCCAGAAAGGATGAAGTTAAAAGGACTAAAACAATTCCTTTCCCCCTATAAGTGATAAAGTGACCATAAGTCCACAAAGATTGTGGAGAAAGGCTAAACCACACTGTATAAAAAGTAATCAATTTTTTATAAATAAAGTCCCCGGAGAGAACCAGGGATATACAGAAAAGAATAAAAACATAAAAAAAGTGAACAAATACACAATTTAGAAAATCCATGTTCTCCTTCTGTCTCCACATCACATTCTTTCCTCCAATAAGGCTGAAATGTCTTGAAATAAGATCTCTAATTTCTCCAACCAAGACTGATACAACTTGATCCATGTTGGATGAGTACAAGAGTCCTAAATACTAAAACTAAAAATTAAAACCACAGAAAAAAAGGGACAAAACAACTTAAAACACAATTACAAGAAAGGGGCGAAACTCAAAATTTCATTTAACCCGTCAGGTTGAACAGAGCCTATCCTAAATATCCATTTGGCTTCTAATTGAGCCAAATTTTTCCTCCAATTCCCACCCCTTTGATTAATATAAACCTGATCTATCCCGATCACCTTAAGGAGTTTGGCATTACTGTCATGAACTTGTTTAAAATGTCTCGGTATGGGTTTCAACTCCGCATCCACAGTGTTCTCTTTTGCATTCTGAATGTCTCTCACATGTTCTCTAATTCTCACTTTTAAAGGTCTTGATGTCAGGCCTATGTAGATCTTCTCACAGGGACACATTGTATAGTACACTACACCTACCGAGTTGTACGTTATATGTTTATCAATTTTAAAGGATTTTTTCCCATCGCTTGTCTTAAATGTTAGCGCTCTTTGCATATTTGGACATGCAATACAGTCCATACATGGAAAAAAGCATTTTTTCAGGCCCTTAGATCCCCTACAGACTTCCCCTTCTTCTCCTGTATGGTAACTATGTACCAGCATATCTTTCAAGTTGCGAGATCTTCGGTATGTAATGGAAGGAATATCCATGATGTGCTTCTGGACAACCTGATCTGCTTTCAGGATAGGCCAGAATTTATTCAGTGCTCTTTTCATATCCGACCACTTTTCACTGTAGGTTGAGATGAATCTTACCTTTGGTTCTTCCTGTGCCTTAATTCTTGATTGTAAAAGATTATTCCTTTTTTCTGCTACTGCTCTGTTGTACCCTCGTTTTATACTTCTTTTTGAGTATCCTCTATCCTCAAACCTTTCTGTCAATACATGAGCCTGCTTTTTGAAGAGATGATCATTAGAGCAAATCCTTCTGATCCGTAGAAATTGGCTCGTCGGGATGCCATTCATCAATGGTTGAGGATGTGACGACGATGCATGTAGGAAGGCATTAACGGCCGTGTCCTTCCTGTACACATCAGTTTGCAGGACATCATCAGGTCCCCTGAAAATTAGAATATCCAAGAATTCAATCCTCTCTCTATCATATTTACATGACAATTTGATGTTCAATGAGTTATCATTAAGAATTTCAAGAAAAGACAGAAGGTCCTGTTCTGTGCCTTGCCAGATCATGAGAATATCATCAATATATCTGGCCCAGAACAGGACCTTCTCAATAAATGCAATTGGTTTTGAAAAGAACAATTCTCTCTCCCAAAGGCCTAAAAACAGATTTGCATATGAGGGGGCAAAGGCCGCCCCCATTGCAGTTCCACATTGTTGCAAATATACTGTATTCTTAAATAAGAAATAATTGTGTTCCAACGTAAATTGCAAAAGAGAAATGAGAAATTCAACAAGTTCAGGGTTAAGGTCCGACATGTCAAGGAATTTTCTGGTTGCTTTGATGACGTCATTGTGCCTGATGGACGTGTACAATGATTCCACATCAAATGAGACCAGCCACATGTCCTTGTCCATTGGTATACCCTCTATTTTAGATAAAACATCACCTGTGTCTCTAATATAAGAAGGTAGATTTTGAGCCAATGGTTTCAAATAGAAATCAAGGTATTTACAGATTTGTTCACACAAACTATCTTTGCCCGAAACTATTGGCCGTCCTGGGGGGTTAGAAACATTCTTGTGGATCTTAGGAATAAAATACACACATGATGTTTTTGGGTACTTAGGTATCAAGTTGTCCTTAAGATCTCTTGTAATTGTTCCCTCATGGAACGCCTGATCCAACATGGTCTGTAATTCATCTTGAAATGTTAAGGTCGGATTGTACGTCATTTTTTTGTAACAGGTTGTATCCCTAAGTTGCCTGAATGCTTCTTTTTCATATTGTTCTACGGGCCATATGACAATATTGCCCCCTTTGTCTGATGGTTTGATTATGACTCCCTCAAGATCTTGTAGTTCTCTAAGGGCTTGCCTCTGAGAAGGTGTCAGATTGTCATTAGGAATTCTTTTAGAGATTTTTTCAAATTCCTTTGTTACTAATCGGACAAATAATTCTATGTTGGGATATAGATTTAAAGATGGAAATTTCTTGGGTATGGGTGGATGATATTTTGGAATGTTAGTTGTAATTACCTGTTGATCATTATCAAGTTCTTCCAGAGTTGCAATTGCCTCTAATTCTAGAGAATTCCAGACTTTTCCTGTTCTTGATTTATCATGGAGTTTTTTGAGGATCAATTTTCTAGCGAAAAGGTGTAAATCCTTCACGGCTGCAAAAAGGTCAAAAGAAGATGTAGGTGAAAATGTTAACCCTAATCTAAGAACCTCCAATTGAGGTTCTGACAGATTTTTATTTGAAAGGTTAATCACCTGAAGTCTAGAAGAGGGGTTATTCTTTCTCCTATCCTTCCTATTGGAATTGCCTCCTCTTCTCCTGTAGTTGTCACCTCTTAAATTGTACATACGACTGTTAACATTAGATTCATTATCCTCCTCCCGTGATGACATAGAGGAGATTGAAGATGATCTATTGTGGTCATGTTCCTGATTTTGAATATTAGGCCATCGGTACACCTTGCCGTTCTTGAAATCATTAAGATCTCTCAAAAATTTTTTACTTTTCACCCCCTGGATCTCTTTTTCCCAAACTTCAAATTGCATATCAATGTCTTTATTCAGATCTTGAAGTTCAGAGGCAGTTAATGCTTCTGTAAGTTTCTTTCTCGTGTTATCAATGTCCATATCAAATTTCTCCAAGCTTTTTTTGTTACCACTGATAAGGAGTTCCATAAGGGATTTGGAGCACTGATTACAAATTTCTTCCCATTTTGCTTTAAAAGCACTATCCTCAACAGGGAAGGACGGCATAATTCTCACCCGGAGGCCTCGTGGTATTAGACCCTTCATTAGATATTTTTCTAAGGATGCTCTGTTCCACCATGTACGGGTGCGTTTTTTTAAAAGATATTTGATAGAGTTTTTTAACACAATTTTTTGCCCACTTTCATTGCTACCATTGTGCACCGTATCTCCATTAAAAACTGCATCTAAGCTTGATAACCAGGCCGCATCCCTGGTTTTAGTGTCCATGAGGCCAACTCAAAGGACCCTGTAAATAAATACAGGAAAAATCAGTTTCTCAAATAACAAGGCCTATATAAAGCTTCCTATAATGTATACTACAATCCAAGAAAAAGAGGAAGTTTGAATAACGTTGTGAAAAAACATGCAGTAAGCTAAAAACAGCGGTTATTAAGTCATATAAAATACATACTCATTGTATGGATCACAAAAGATATACATAGATACAATGTGCACAATGGAACCACCAACAGAGGTATCACATGAACAAGAGTACAGGGGATAGTGTTACTAACATGTAGTTTATATTTTTATATTTTGGTGCACTGAATAATTATCTGAAAAACACTACTAACAGTATATAATGTATAGTTACATCAATGCACCCCTCTTGGGTATATAAATACTGAACAAAATCCCCAAAGAAAACATAATTTATCATATGATAAGAGAGAATTATGGAAAAATGAGCTGTTAGGTAGCATATGCAAATAATAAGCCACCAGATAAATCTTCCCAAACTGGCTAATGCATGGCAGAATTGATGAAGGCTAACAATATGTGAGAAAATTGTATGTCTATCTTCATCACAAAAGTGCTAAGTGCTAAGTGCAAACTGCAATGAAATAAAGTTATAATATAGCCTAAATGGCAGTGCATAGAAGACGAATCATAAAGTCAGAAAGCCTCCTACCATGGGAAAAACATGTCGCTATGTGGAAAAAGTGCAAATGCACAGCTGAAATAGTTAAATGTGCATAGCAGCTCAAAGTGAATACCTGACCTG
Source organism: Dendrobates tinctorius (assembly GCF_039654945.1). NCBI lineage: Eukaryota > Metazoa > Chordata > Amphibia > Anura > Dendrobatidae > Dendrobates > Dendrobates tinctorius. The sequence continues at coordinate 64,485,099 of NW_027361738.1, read as the reverse complement.
TGGGTGGCAACCGTTCCCCGACGCGCGTTTCACGTGAGCTTCTTCAATAGGGGGTAAGTGTGTATAAGCGTTGTCTGAAGATCTATTTATAGTCATATCTCTCATTACCTGGGCGGTCTGTAATGGCGCTTGCTTCACATCACCAGCAAGATGACGTCACACGGTTCGGCGTCCCACGTGATCATCCCATGATTTCCCAGCCCGACGCGTCAGGGCAAGGAGGAGGGAGGGCCACGCCAGGGACGCGTCACCATGGTGACGCACTGACCGGGGATGATTACAAGCGCACACCGCCAGGATATACAAGAGAAGGAGAAAGAAAAGCCACGTTTGGAGCGTGTTTGCTATGATCACACCCAGCAATGATACGGAGCACATAATGCCAAACGGGAGAGATCATATAAGAAGGAAGACAGGAATTATTTAGAATACTTTATGCCACAAGTGCCTCTAATGTGAGCGAGTTATGAGTGAGGATGATTCTATAAATGTGAACCATATTGAAAAATAAGTGAATTTGAATTAAAATAAATATAATGAATGAAAAATATTGTATGTAAAGAAATCCTCATTTATTCTGTGCTAATATTATGAAACACAAAAAAATAAAATGTTTAAGCCGTGTCACAGATAAATTTAAGATAAAAATATCCACAAATAAACAACCACATTTCTCTGGTTGCATGTGTATATAGCAATACATATCTACATAGCTCTGACCTCTAAAAATGACATGCATATAAAGATGGCCAGAAAGGATGAAGTTAAAAGGACTAAAACAATTCCTTTCCCCCTATAAGTGATAAAGTGACCATAAGTCCACAAAGATTGTGGAGAAAGGCTAAACCACACTGTATAAAAAGTAATCAATTTTTTATAAATAAAGTCCCCGGAGAGAACCAGGGATATACAGAAAAGAATAAAAACATAAAAAAAGTGAACAAATACACAATTTAGAAAATCCATGTTCTCCTTCTGTCTCCACATCACATTCTTTCCTCCAGTAAGGCTGAAATGTCTTGAAATAAGATCTCTAATTTCTCCAACCAAGACTGATACAACTTGATCCATGTTGGATGAGTACAAGAGTCCTAAAAACTAAAAATAAAAATTAAAACCACAGAAAAAAAGGGACAAAACAACTTAAAACACAATTACAAGAAAGGGGCGAAACTCAAAATTTCATTTAACCCGTCAGGTTGAACAGAGCCTATCCTAAATATCCATTTGGCTTCTAATTGAGCCAAATTTTTCCTCCAATTCCCACCCCTTTGATTAATATAAACCTGATCTATCCCGATCACCTTAAGGAGTTTGGCATTACTGTCATGAACTTGTTTAAAATGTCTCGGTATGGGTTTCAACTCCGCATCCACAGTGTTCTCTTTTGCATTCTGAATGTCTCTCACATGTTCTCTAATTCTCACTTTTAGAGGTCTTGATGTCAGGCCTATGTAGATCTTCTCACAGGGACACATTGCATAGTACACTACACCTACCGAGTTGCACGTTATATGTTTATCAATTTTAAAGGATTTTTTCCCATCGCTTGTCTTAAATGTTAGCGCTCTTTGCATATTTGGACATGCAATACAGTCCATACATGGAAAAAAGCCTTTTTTCAGGCCCTTAGATCCCCTACAGACTTCCCCACCTTCTCCTGCATGGTAACTATGTACCAGCATATCTTTCAAGTTGCGAGATCTTCGGTATGTAATGGAAGGAATATCCATGATGTGCTTCTAGATAACCTGATCTGCTTTCAGGATAGGCCAGAATTTATTCAGTGCTCTTTTCATATCCGACAACTTTTCACTGTAGGTTGAGATGAATCTTACCTTTGGTTCTTCCTGTGCCTTAATTCTTGATTGTAAAAGATTATTCCTTTTTTCTGCTACTGCTCTGTTGTACCCTCATTTTATACTTCTTTTTGAGTATCCTCTATCCTCAAACCTTTCTGTCAATACATGAGCCTGCTTTTTGAAGAGATGATCATTAGAGCAAATCCTTCTGATCCGTAGAAATTGGCTCGTCGGGATGCCATTCATCAATGGTTGAGGATGTGACGACGATGCATGTAGGAAGGCATTAACGGCCGTGTCCTTCCTGTACACATCAGTTTGCAGGACATCATCATGTCCCCTGAAAATTAGAATATCCAAGAATTCAATCCTCTCTCTATCATATTTACATGATAATTTGATGTTCAATGAGTTATCATTAAGAATTTCAAGAAAAGACAGAAGGTCCTGATTTAGGATAGGCTCTGTTCAACCTGACGGGTTAAATGAAATTTTGAGTTTCGCCCCTTTCTTGTAATTGTGTTTTAAGTTGTTTTGTCCCTTTTTTTCTGTGGTTTTAATTTTTATTTTTAGATTTTAGGACTCTTGTACTCATCCAACATGGATCAAGTTGTATCAGTCTTGGTTGGAGAAATTAGAGATCTTATTTCAAGACATTTCAGCCTTATTGGAGGAAAGAATGTGATGTGGAGACAGAAGGAGAACATGGATTTTCTAAATTGTGTATTTGTTCACTTTTTTTATGTTTTTATTCTTTTCTGTATATCCCTGGTTCTCTCCGGGGACTTTATTTATAAAAAATTGATTACTTTTTATACAGTGTGGTTTAGCCTTTCTCCACAATCTTTGTGGACTTATGGTCACTTTATCACTTATAGGGGGAAAGGAATTGTTTTAGTCCTTTTAACTTCATCCTTTCTGGCCATCTTTATATGCATGTCATTTTTAGGGGTCAGAGCTATGTAGATATGTATTGCTATATACACATACAACCAGAGAAATGTGGTTGTTTTTTTGTGGATATTTTTACCTTAAATTTATCTGTGACACGGCTTAAACATTTTATTTTTTTGTGTTTCATAATATTAGCACAGAATAAATGAGGATTTCTTTACATACAATATTTTTCATTCATTATATTTATTTTAATTCAAATTCACTTATTTTTCAATATGGTTCACTTTTATAGAATCATCCTCACTGATAACTCGCTCAAATTAGAGGCACTTGTGGCATAAAGTATTCTAAATAATTCCTGTCTTCCTTCTTATATGATCTCTCCCGTTTGGCATTATGTGCTCCGTATCATTGCTGGGTGTGATCACAGCAAACACACTCCAAACGTGGCTTTTCTTTCTCCTTCTCTTGTATATCCTGGCGGTGTGCGCTTGTAATCATCCCCGGTCAGTGCGTCACCATGGTGACGCGTCCCTGGCGTGGCCCTCCCTCCTCCTTGCCCTGACGCGTCGGGCTGGGGAATCATGGGATGATCACGTGGGACGCCGAACCGTGTGACGTCATCTTGCTGGTGATGTGAAGCAAGCGCCATTACAGACCGCCCAGGTAATGAGAGATATGACTATAAATAGATCTTCAGACAACGCTTATACACACTTACCCCCTATTGTAGAAGCTCACGCGAAACGCGCGTCGGGGAACGGTTGCCACCCACAGGTCAGGTATTCACTTTGAGCTGCTATGCACATTTAACTATTTCAGCTGTGCATTTGCACTTTTTCCACATAGCGACATGTTTTTCCCATGGTAGGAGGCTTTCTGACTTTATGATTCGTCTTCTATGCACTGCCATTTAGGCTATATTATAACTTTATTTCATTGCAGTTTGCACTTAGCACTTTTGTGATGAAGATAGACATACAATTTTCTCACATATTGTTAGCCTTCATCAATTCTGCCATGCATTAGCCAGTTTGGGAAGATTTATCTGGTGGCTTATTATTTGCATATGCTACCTAACAGCTCATTTTTCCATAATTCTCTCTTATCATATGATAAATTATGTTTTCTTTGGGGATTTTGTTCAGTATTTATATACCCAAGAGGGGTGCATTGATGTAACTATACATTATATACTGTTAGTAGTGTTTTTCAGATAATTATTCAGTGCACCAAAATATAAAAATATAAACTACATGTTAGTAACACTTTCCCCTGTACTCTTGTTCATGTGATACCTCTGTTGGTGGTTCCATTGTGCACATTGTATCTATGTATATCTTTTGTGATCCATACAATGAGTATGTATTTTATATGACTTAATAAACGCTGTTTTTAGCTTACTGCATGTTTTTTCACAACGTTATTCAAACTTCCTCTTTTTCTTGGATTGTAGCATAATAACCTTGTGTGAATCGGTCATGATTAAAGGAGATATACACTTTAGGAAACCCTATTCCTTTTATTGCATTTCCAAATTCTGAGTATATAGAGGAGTCCTTTTTCAAGTCACAGCCATCTTTGTCACGACTGCGGCCGCAGACGCGGCCCAGAAGGCGAATCCACACCGACGGCGAGGGGGCGGGCATCCCCTGGGGACGCAATATGGACCCTCTATACAGTGTCGGACTGGGATGCCAAGGGCCCACCAGTAACATTGACTTTGGGGGCCCACTTTTCACCTGCATACACATATTCCATTACCCTCATTCACAAATTTACCTCTACATCTATATAATAAACTGGGCAGTTTGGTTAATGAATGATAAGATGCTGCTTTTTTTCTATACAGAGTGAATCAAGTGAATTATGCCAAGTACTGCCCATACAGTGGGGTTGGGGGCCCAGATCTGCACCAAGGGCCCACCGGGGGATTCCCGTTACCCTGTAGGCCAGTCCGAGCCTGCCTCTATACCACAGAGGGGGACCCGGGCCTACCCGAACTAGAGAAGCGCAGTGACCGGGATTCTGTGGCAGCTGAGCATGTGGACAAAGACGACACGTAGGACTAGATAACACCGCACAACTTCAGGTATCAAAAACGTAAAGTTTACTTAAAGTAAAGTCACAGTACATAAACGAAACAGGGCTATGCCAGGCTCCTGATTCCACACTTCCCAGAAGGGTACCACCCAGTGGACCCCAAAGCACCAACGGATCACCGAGGCACACATAAGCAGGTCATCGGGACACAGGCAGGACATAAGGGTACATGAGGACATTAGAACACAGGCCGGACATCAGTGTACACAAGGTCATCAGGACATCAGGGTACACAAGGACATCAGGACAATCAGGGTCACCGGCAGACATCAGACAGGAGTCGTTTGGTTCCGGACATCCAACACGACCTACATGCACCATTGCAGTCATCAAGCTCCAGGCAGTGGTCATCAGGTTCCAGACTGCGGTCGTCAGGCTCCGGGCATAGGACCTAGGAAGGAACTCAAGCGTGATGGTGCTAACACCGCAGGATTGCTGGGCCTGCATGGAGCTAGCACCGCACAGTAGTCAGAGCATAGGATAGTAGATGCTCAGCAAGAACACCGGTTAAGGGAGTCTCAGAGTCACTGGGTGCGGGGCTTCAAACACAGAGGGATTCCAGGAGCATAACACAGCAGACAGTTCAGACATGGTCAGGTATGGGACAGGTACAGGATCAAGGATTCAAGCCTGGATATGTAATAACTAGTGTTGAGCATTCCGATACCGCAAGTATCGGGTATCGGCCGATACTTGCTGTATCGGAATTCCGATACCGACTTCCGATATTTTTTCAATATCGGAATTCGGCATCGGAATCGGAAGTTCAAAGTTGATTGACAGACTGACGTCATCATGATGCGCGGTGTGTGCGCATCATGATGCGCCGTCATTTCGGGCCTTCCGGGGGTCTCTGCCGGCCTGCCGGGGGGCTGTGTGGACTGCCCGGGGTCTGTACCGGCCTGCCGGGGGGCTGTGCCGGCCTGCCGGGGGGCTGTGTGGACTGCCCGGGGTCTGTACCGGCCTGCCGGGGGGCTGTGCCGGCCTGCCGGTGGTCTGTGCACCCTGTGGGGGTCTGTACCGGCCTGCCGGGGGGCTGTGCCGGCCTGCCGGTGGTCTGTGCACCCTGTGGGGGTCTGTACCGGCCTGCCGGGGGGCTGTGCCGGCCTGCCGGTGGTCTGTGCACCCTGTGGGGGTCTGTACCGGCCTGCCGGGGGGCTGTGCCGGCCTGCCGGGGGGCTGTGCTGATGTCCGGGGGTCTGTGCAAGCATCGTCCGATGGGACTACAAGTCCCATCGGGCGATGCCTGCTACCATGACAGTGATTGACACATTAGCCAATGATGGGACAGTAGTAGTCCCATCATCCGGCTAATGTGTTAAATGTTAAAAAAAAAAAAAAAAAATACTACATACATACTACATGCATGCTACATACATACTACATGCTACATACATACTACATATATACTACATACATACTACATACATGCTACATACATACTACATACATGCTACATACATACTACATGCATGCTACATACATACTACATGCTACATACATACTACATGCATGCTACATACATACTACATGCTACATACATACTACATACATACTACATATATACTACATACATACTACATACATGCTACATACATACTGCATGCTACATACATACTACATACATACTACATACATACTACATGCATGCTACATACATACTACATGCATGCTACATACATACTACATCCATGCTACATGCATGCTACATACATACTACATGCTACATACATACCACATACATACTACATACTACATGCATGCTACATACATACTACATGCCACATACATACCACATACATACTACATACATACTACATGCTACATACATACTACATATATACTACATGCATGCTACATACATACTACATGCTACATACATACCACATACATACTACATACATGCTACATATATACTACATGCATGCTACATACATACTACATATATACTACATGCATGCTACATACATACTACATGCTACATGCATGCTACATACATACTACATACTTACTACATGCTACATACATACCACATATATACTACATACATACAATACATTCATACAATACATACATAGACATACAGTACATATAACATAGAGTAACATACTTACCAATACTTGTCACATTGTTCCCCGAAGCCATTGTCTTTTCCGGAATAAATATTAACATAACAAACCACAAAAATACTCACCCACGATCCGAAGCAGTCCACGAGTGTGTCCCACGACGATCTTGGGTAGAGAACTGCAGCATCAGATGATGCTGCCGTTCTCTACGGGCTGCAGGAATCCAATGACGGAAGGTAGGTATCCTTCCGCACTGTATTCCTCCGCCACTTAAAAAAAAAAAAAGTCCCTAGTCTCACTTTATGCCATTGCTGCGTGGGAAATTCCCACACAGCAATGGCATAAAGTGAGACTAGGGACTTTTTTTTTTTTAAGTGGCGGAGGAATACAGTGCGGAAGGATACCTACCTTCCGTCATTGGATTCCTGCAGCCCGTAGAGAACGGCAGCAACAGCTGATGCTGCAGTTCTCTACCCAAGATCGTCGTGGGACACACTCGTGGACTGCTTCGGATCGTGGGTGAGTATTTTTGTGGTTTGTTATGTTAATATTTATTCCGGAAAAGACAATGGCTTCGGGGAACAATGTGACAAGTATTGGTAAGTATGTTACTCTATGTTATATGTACTGTATGTCTATGTATGTATTGTATGAATGTATTGTATGTATGTAGTATATATGTGGTATGTATGTAGCATGTAGTATGTATGTAGTATGTATGTAGCATGTAGTATGTATGTAGTATGTATGTAGCATGCATGTAGCATGTAGTATGTATGTAGCATGCATGTAGTACATATGTAGTATGTATGTAGCATGCATGTAGTATATATGTAGCATGTATGTAGTATGTATGTGGTATGTATGTAGCATGTAGTATGTATGTAGCATGCATGTAGTATATATGTAGTATGTATGTAGCATGTAGTATGTATGTAGTATGTATGTAGTATGTATGTAGTATGTATGTGGCATGTAGTATGTATGTAGCATGCATGTAGTATGTATGTAGTATGTATGTGGTATGTATGTAGCATGTAGTATGTATGTAGCATGCATGTAGCATGCATGTAGTATGTATGTAGCATGCATGTAGTATGTATGTAGCATGCATGTAGTATGTATGTAGTATGTATGTAGTATGTATGTAGTATGTATGTAGCATGCATGTAGTATGTATGTAGTATGTATGTAGTATGTATGTAGCATGCAGTATGTATGTAGCATGTATGTAGTATGTATGTAGTATATATGTAGTATGTATGTAGTATGTATGTAGCATGTAGTATGTATGTAGCATGCATGTAGTATGTATGTAGCATGTAGTATGTATGTAGCATGCATGTAGTATGTATGTAGCATGTATGTAGTATGTATGTAGCATGTATGTAGTATGTATGTAGTATATATGTAGTATGTATGTAGCATGTAGTATGTATGTAGCATGCATGTAGTATGTATGTAGTATTTTTTTTTTTTTTTTTTAACATTTAACACATTAGCCGGATGATGGGACTACTACTGTCCCATCATTGGCTAATGTGTCAATCACTGTCATGGTAGCAGGCATCGCCCGATGGGACTTGTAGTCCCATCGGACGATGCCTGCACAGACCCCCGGAGCCTGCACAGACCACCGGCAGGCCGGCACAGCCCCCCGGCAGGCCGGCACAGCCCCCCGGAGCCTGCACAGCCCCCCGGCAGGCCGGCACAGACCACCGGCAGGCCGGCACAGACCACCGGCAGGCCGGCACAGACCCCCTGGCAGGCCGGCACAGCCCCTCGAAAGGCCCGTACAGACCCCAGAGAGGCTGTACAAGGGCAGGAAAGGGTTTTTCTTATTCCGATACCGGAAGTCCCATAGACTTGAATGGGACTTCCGGTATCGGAATCGGCGATACCGATACTTTTTTTAAAGATCGGCCGATACCATCCGATACGATACTTTGAAGTATCGGACGGTATCGCTCAACTCTAGTAATAACGTGCAGGAGGAATATATGTCACCACGGAGCAGGCAGACCAACAGTAAAAGGGGAGGTTTATTTACAGGGAGAATATCTGGTGAACATATAATATAACAGAGAAAATGCTGTAACAGGTGATATCAGAAACTGAAGAAATAACAGAAGTGCAAAACAACAGACAGTTATTCTCTTATAGGGATGAAACTTAGATAAGCAGCAAGCTAGTATCCAGTAACAGATAAAGATAAAACTAATCTACTTTATTTCATTTCATTAAAAAGGGTTTAACCTAGTAAAAGTGCACATAACATAAAGGACAAACAAACATATAGAGACTATCAAGATTATTTTCAGATAGTCAGAGTATGGATCCAAAGGAACTTCCAGTCAAGTACATACAGTATTATAATGTTAAAAACACACATGTGACATGCACAATGTGAACAAGTCTGTTGGACCATGTTCACTCCACCCTGACTGAAACACAAACAAAAAGCACAGAATGACAAATGTGCAAAAATACCTTGCAATAAGACATATAACAGTAGACAGCAAGTGCTGATAAAAGGTAATAACAAACACAGGGTATTTAGTCTATACGTTTTTTTGCAAAAAAATGTATACCAAGCTGCCTCACCAACGTCAAGGTAACCCGTATTGAAGCAGTCCCTATCTAATGTATTTAATACCTGAACATATGAACTGTGTCTAAATGAGCAGGATTAAGACAGGCGCTTTCTGGTATGGGCACGTGATGCAAGACAGCTCCTTATGTGCATGTCACACAAGAGAGGGGTGGGGTCTCTCAAATCATGCATAAGCATGAAAAAAACTGGATTAAAAACACACATGTGACATGCACAATGTGAACAAGTCTGTTGGACCATGTTCACTCCACCCTGACTGAAACACAAACAAAAAGCACAGAATGACAAATGTGCAAAAATACCTTGCAATAAGACATATAACAGTAGACAGCAAGTGCTGATAAAAGGTAATAACAAACACAGGGTATTTAGTCTATACGTTTTTTTGCAAAAAAATGTATACCAAGCTGCCTCACCAACGTCAAGGTAGCCCGTATTGAAGCAGTCCCTATCTAATGTATTTAATACCTGAACATATGAACTGTGTCTAAATGAGCAGGATTAAGACAGGCGCTTTCTGGTATGGGCACGTGATGCAAGACAGCTCCTTATGTGCATGTCACACAAGAGAGGGGTGGGGTCTCTCAAATCATGCATAAGCATGAAAAAAACTGGATTAAAAACACACATGTGACATGCACAATGTGAACAAGTCTGTTGGACCATGTTCACTCCACCCTGACTGAAACACAAACAAAAAGCACAGAATGACAAATGTGCAAAAATACCTTGCAATAAGACATATAACAGTAGACAGCAAGTGCTGATAAAAGGTAATAACAAACACAGGGTATTTAGTCTATACGTTTTTTTGCAAAAAAATGTATACCAAGCTGCCTCACCAACGTCAAGGTAACCCGTATTGAAGCAGTCCCTATCTAATGTATTTAATACCTGAACATATGAACTGTGTCTAAATGAGCAGGATTAAGACAGGCGCTTTCTGGTATGGGCACGTGATGCAAGACAGCTCCTTATGTGCATGTCACACAAGAGAGGGGTGGGGTCTCTCAAATCATGCATAAGCATGAAAAAACTGGATTAAAAACACACATGTGACATGCACAATGTGAACAAGTCTGTTGGACCATGTTCACTCCACCCTGACTGAAACACAAACATGCACATAAGGAGCTGTCTTGCATCACGTGCCCATACCAGAAAGCGCCTGTCTTAATCCTGCTCATTTAGACACAGTTCATATGTTCAGGTATTAAATACATTAGATAGGGACTGCTTCAATACGGGTTACCTTGACGTTGGTGAGGCAGCTTGGTATACATTTTTTTGCAAAAAAACGTATAGACTAAATACCCTGTGTTTGTTATTACCTTTTATCAGCACTTGCTGTCTACTGTTATATGTCTTATTGCAAGGTATTTTTGCACATTTGTCATTCTGTGCTTTTTGTTTGTGTTTCAGTCAGGGTGGAGTGAACATGGTCCAACAGACTTGTTCACATTGTGCATGTCACATGTGTGTTTTTAATCCAGTTTTTTTCATGCTTATGCATGATTTGAGAGACCCCACCCCTCTCTTGTGTGACATGCACATAAGGAGCTGTCTTGCATCACGTGCCCATACCAGAAAGCGCCTGTCTTAATCCTGCTCATTTAGACACAGTTCATATGTTCAGGTATTAAATACATTAGATAGGGACTGCTTCAATACGGGTTACCTTGACGTTGGTGAGGCAGCTTGGTATACATTTTTTTGCAAAAAAACGTATAGACTAAATACCCTGTGTTTGTTATTACCTTTTATCAGCACTTGCTGTCTACTGTTATATGTCTTATTGCAAGGTATTTTTGCACATTTGTCATTCTATGCTTTTTGTTTGTGAGTATTATAATGTGTAAGCATCTATCCAGTCTGAAGGGGGCAACATACAGACATCACTTTTGTAGTATACTTACAACAAATCAACAAATCATTGGAGCCATATATATATCCACCCTTGTAATTGGGTCGCCCCGTCTCACACCCAGGGCAGCGGGGTACTCGGTACCGGGCCGGTGTCAGGGGGTAATGTGTGTCACAGCAGCGGTGACCCGGTCCGTGGCCCTGGGCACCCAATATCAATGGCGGTGATGTTAATGGTGTAATATTTTATTTGGATAGTTTGTGACGCCACCCGTGGTGTTTGGCAAGTGAGATGTTGAGCCAACGCTGCATGCAGATCCACTGGGACTGATGGTGTGGTGCAGCAAAGATGGTATAGCTTCCCACAGGTGGAGCTGTAGTCCCAGGGCAATGTAGATGCAATGGATGAGGAGAGGCTCAGAATGGTATAGAGGCTGGTACCCAGGTGTAGCGGTGCTGGAATAACTGGAGGACACCAGAGTATGCAGTTCCAAAGCTTTACTCACTGTTTGCAGTTCACACAACTGCCTGCCTCCGCACTGTGTTCTTCAGGTCAGGGCTCCAGCCAACCTCCAGGCAGGATAGGATTCTCCCCTCCACACTCCGCCAATATGTACCTTACTGAACGACTCCTCCAATGCGCCTTTAGGTGCGAAGCACTCCAGTACTTAGTTACCCTGGAATGCCTCTCTCTAGGTGTTCCTAGTCTCTACTTGTATGACAGACAGCTGTAGCCTGCTTCGGGGACTCCTCTCTGCGTCCCGGCTCTCTTTTCAGTTGCTGTTGTGTCCCAAGTCTATGATGGGAGCAAGGCGTTAGCGGCTCACTACTCCTCCGGTGTCTGTTGCCGGACATAAAGATCCAATCAACCTCGGGGACCGGGCCCCAGCCTTTGCGCTCTGGACTGGAAGGGTTCTCTCTCTCAACCTGCTTCCCACCGTCCTTCTATTCTCCTTCGTTCCAATCTGTTCTATCTCTCTTATGGAATCTGTAGTCTCCAGTCTATGTCTCCTTCCTTCTGTTCCTTTCCCGTGCCAGCTGGCTCAGGTCACTAAGGCAGCTGCAGCACTCCTTCCTCCATCCCTCTTCCAGGGATCCTCACTCCTGTCTCAGTGACTTCCTACTCCACTGACCTTCTGTCAGACTGACCTCTGACTGACCTGAAATCCTACACCTTCCCTCTCTTTTATAGCTAACTCCACCCGCCTCCCCAGCACCTCTCCTGTTACGAAGCCAGGGACCACAAAAGGCACCCTATGACCTTTCCAGCATAAAGCATGGATGGGTCCCTGCTGAACTATCCTGTGTGTGGGGTGCAGGTGTTAAAATGTGAAAGGGAGTTCAACCCTACCTGGATGGTGGGGTACCACACCTTAGGAGAAGGTGCAGTACCTCTGTGGCGACTGAAGCCTCAGGGGCGCCACATAATCATAGGAGTGAATACTTCAATGTCTATGATCAAGTAAGGGCTTAATCAGAGCACCTAACAAAACACAAATCCTTCACCAAAATGGACATAGTATTTCATAGACATTCTAGCAGCAAGAAAAACGTGGCAAAAATCGGCTTATTGGGGTAAATTTCATCCATATATACCATTTCCCCACTTAGGGGTCTCCCAGGATGAATTAATACCCCTTCAAAAATAGAAGTTTGCATTCATAGCATAGAAAAAGGAAGGATCTCACCCATATACAATGTTACTGGGTTCCTCCATATAGCACATCTCCCGTCTCCCGACGCATTTCACTGTTAGCCAGATCATCAGTGGAGTTGATATGATGTAAATGAATGCCTATTCATCATAGAACTGCCATCATAGGGGCTGCCACTTGTCACCACGGAGCAGGCAGACCAACAGTAAAAGGGGAGGTTTATTTACAGGGAGAATATCTGGTGAACATATAATATAACAGAGAAAATGCTGTAACAGGTGTTATCAGAGACTAAAGAAATAACAGAAGTGCAAAACAACAGACAGTTATTCTCTTATGGGGATGAAACTTATCAGTTCCTGGAGATCTTGCTTGTAGAGATCACTCTTCTCCCATGTAGGCACCCTGGCACCAGGGGTGCTTGATGTCGTCTGTCTCTGGGGTCCTAGGTATAGTCCAACTGGCATATGGGGGGTTAACGTGAGAGCTCAAGGGGTATGCGGATGGCGGTATCCCCCTGTATGCAAGGTTCTTCCCTCTGCTGCGGCAGCGGCGTTCCCTCACCAGGGTCAGGGGCTCTGCCTGGGACAGTCTCTCTTGGCAGGTCAGTGTCACGTTACAGTATGTTCCTCGGTCACAGGGAAGCGTCTCAGGATAAAGCAGAGTCTCACTGCAGAGGAGTGTCTTAAGGCACGCAGTCTGTCAGTGTGACAAAGTCTCTAACAGGAGGGGAGCGACCAGCCCTCCAAGCGGTGCAGTGACAGGCTTCTCGTACTCAGTGCTCACCGCCTGTGTCTGCGGTCCCTCAGTGTTCAGTTGCTGCGCCTGTCTCCTGTCCTCTCCTCTGTCAGCGTCCTCTCTGCTCTCGTCCCTGCTTCTCTGCTGAAAGCGCGCCCAATTCTTCCGCTCTCCATCCTGCCCTTTTCCTGTTCCTGGTGCTCGCGCAGTCCACTAAAGCATCCCCCGGGGAACCTAATGCCCTGCTCAATGGTTCCGGGCACGGAGCTAGAAAGGCAACTCCCCCTCGGCTCCTTCGGTGCTTCACCCCCTTAGAGATACACCGCCTCCAGGGCAGGGCGAATTTAGATGGGGTTAGGTACAGGACAGGTTCAGGATCAGGGATTCAGGCCCGGATATACCGCCTCCAGGGCAGGGTGAGGGAACAGGACAAAGCAGGAATCAAGGCAGGGAATTTGGTACCAAAACGGAGACAGACAAGGTCCAAGGGACACAGACACGAGACACACATGGCAAGGTTCAGGAGCTTTGTGAGTAGCTCTGGCCCCGCCCATAGGGCAGGGTAAGTTTATAAAGGAGCTGCCCCTCAGCAATTGGCTGGGGACAGCATTTCAAGTACACACACTAACTCTGATAAAAGCAGGGGAGGTGTGGCCGCGCACGCGCTAAGCACACACAGAAACCATTGCAGCACAGTCAGTGCAGGAATTGCAGCCTAGAGCACCTGACATCATCTGCAAGCCTAGACACACATGGAAAGTCATGCACCAGCTGCAAATGACCTCGCAACCCGCGGACAGCTTCCACTGCGGCAACCAGGGACCGCACATGCGGATGGTCAAGCAGCAGAGCAAAGACCCAACAACACATGTGCAGCTACGCAGCAGAGCAGGGAACTGAGCAGGCTCCATACAGGTAACAGCCAACAGTATCCCAGCTCAATTAGGGGGAAAGGAGCAAAGGGTTAAAGCAAACACATGCATTGTCACGCCGATAAGCAGATACAAACAGAACGGCATGAAATTCTTATTGCTTCAGAGGACCTGCGATAGACATACAAGCCAATAATTTGAATGTGCATGGTGTAATGCTTTATTTCGCCTGTGGTGGCGCTGCAGAAAAATTGATCACGTACTGACAGGTATCACCATAGATAACTGATGATTGCTTGGAGTCCCAGCTTACTGCTCTGCTTAGTTTCAAGAGATCCTTCAAAAGCAGACAACCTCTTTAAAGGTAACCCATCAGTAAGGTTTATGTTACCTAAATGGTCACCACCTGCTTTTACTGTTGGCGTGTAGCTCCCTAAAGGCAATCTTATATGTAATATTTAAATATGAAAAAAATGATTTAAAAGGAACCAAATTCACTACGAATTTTTCCAAAAAACTCCTAAGTCAATGGATTCCAATTTTTTTTAGTATTGAATTCCTTTGAATCCATTTTTCTGACTTCTTTTTATGGTCGTGGAGGGTTTAAGCAAATATTAAATTCCCTTTGCTCCTTACCTGTCCTTCCCGCCTGGCCCTCTGCTGCCTCCTTCCCTCCGGCTGTGGTCTTTTCCTCTGTTATGATTGAGTCACCGTAGGAGGCAAAAATAGAAATGCTAACTAAGTCCAGAAAACCAGAGAAGTTGGCAGCTATCGGATTGCAGACCCCTGAACCTATCAACACAACTAGCAGTAGCCGTGGGGGGCTCCTACAATGCCCTAGGCCCCTCGATCACAGCCGGAGGACCACATAGCCTAAAGACAGAAAGGGAAATCTAAACTGCCCCAGAGCAGACCCCAAAGCAAAAGGCAGCCCCCCACATATAATGACGGTGAAGCAAGAAGAAAGAACAAAACACAGACAGAAAGATAGACTGAGCAAAGATGGGGCCCACGCTAGCTTAGACAGGAAAGGACAGGAAGGCTGCTGTCTGCAATCCGTGAAAAACCCTATGAAAATAAGAGCCAATAAACTGACAGTAAAAAAGGCCCTGAAGACGCTAGGCTTCAAAAAAGCTATGTCAGTACTCAGGAATATTCTGAAGACAGAGCAACAGGCAAAAGGAGATTCAGCTCACCCCAGCAGGAAATGGCAGAATCCAGAAAAGCAAGGAAAACAAAACACTAATGCAAAAAGGCAAAGCAGAAATCTTAGCTTTAGATGAGCAGGAATCAAACTGGTTTCCTAGAAGTCCACAGAGAAATCACCCGCAGGCCAGAAGGGCGTCGGCAGCCTTATATCCAGTCATTAACTCTACTCAGCCAGTCATCATCATCAGCCCCAGGTGTTTGACAATCAGGCTCACTACCTTTCTTCACCAGAAGAGGGAGTTCCTCGGGCCTCAGTAGTGAAGGGGAAAATGAACTCACAACATTCCTCTTCATTCCACCCTCTTCATCTGCATGCGACGTGCTGACATAATGTGAGCCTTTAGCCAGCCCCTGAGGTTCCAAAGAGTGAGGAGTACAGAGAAACAGCAGAGGACCGGGCTGGAAGCTACGGCGGTGGGACAGGTGAACGGTGAGGAAAGTGTAGTACTGGTATATTATTTTTTAAATGTCTTTTACAGGCAGTAGGGGCTTGTGATTTGCATCAAATTAATTTAAAGCAAATTGAATTTCAGCAGAATCGCTCATCTCAAGCAATATACACCAGCATTATGTAAAAACAAAGGAATTCCCAAATTTACATATGTATTGTGTAGGCAAGTCACACATATGTAAATGATAAATGAATATTCACCCATTCCCCTTGAGTCAGGCATAAGGCAGTCTGACTCAATCAGTGAATCATAGAATCATAGAATCATAGAATCATAGAATCGTAGAGTTGGAAGGGACCTCCTGGGCCATCTGGTCCAACCCCCTGCTCAAAGCAGGATTTGCTAAATCATCCCAGTCAGATGTCTGTCCAGCCTCTGTTTGAAGACTTCCATTGAAGGAGAACTCACCACTTCTCGTGGCAGCCTGTTCCACTCATTGATCACTCTAACTGTCAAAAAGTTTTTTCTAATATCTAATCTGTGTCTCCTCCCATTCAGTTTCATCCCATTGCTTCTAGTCTTTCCTTGTGCAAATGAGAATAAAGTTGATCCTTCTACAATGTGACAGCCCTTTAGATATTTGTAGACAGCAATTAAGTCTCCTCTCAGTCTTCTCTTTTGCAAACTAAACATTCCCAAATCCTGCAACCTTTCCTCATAAGACAGGGTTTGCAGACCGGTCACCATTCTGGTCGCTCTTTTCTGAACTTGCTCCAGTTTGTTGATGTCTTTTTTAAAATGTGGTGCCCAAAACTGGACACAATATTCCAGATGAGGTCTGACCAAAGAGGAGTAGAGGGAAATAATGACTTCACGTGATCTAGACTGTATGCTTCTGTTAATACATCCTAGAACTGCATTTGCCTTTTTTGCTGCTGCATCACACTGTTGACTCATATTCAGTCTGTGATCTATTAGTATACCCAAGTCTTTTTCACATGTGCTGTCACTTAGCCCTATTCCTCCCATTCTATATATGCTTTTTTCATTTTTATTGCCCAGATGTAGTACTTTGCATTTCTCCCTGTTAAAAACCATTCTGTTAGTTACTGCCCACTTCTCCAGTTTATTTAAATCTATTTGAATCCTCTCTCTCTCTTCTCTAGTATTAGCTATCCCTCCTAGCTTTGTGTCATCAGCAAATTTAATCAGTTTACCCTCAATTCCTTCATCTAAATCGTTGATAAAGATGTTGAACAATACAGGGCCCAGGACAGAGCCCTGTGGTACCCCACTTGAGACATTCTTCCAACTGGATGTGCAGCCATTTACGACCACTCTTTGGGTCCGATCACTAAGCCAGCTATGAATCCACCTAACAGTTGCCTTGTCCATTCCATACTTAGTCATTTTTTCAATAAGGATTGTATGAGAGACTTTGTCAAATGCTTTGCTGAAGTCAAGATATACTATATCTACAGCATTTCCTTGATCCACCCAATCAGTGATACCGTCATAGAAGGAAATTAAGTTAGTCTGACATGACTTATTAGTTACAAACCCATGCTGACTCTGTTTGATCACTTCATTCTTATCCAGGTATTGACTTACATGTTGTTTAATAATTTGTTCAAAGATCTTTCCTGGTATAGAAGTCAGACTCACCGGCCTATAGTTGCCTGGGTCCACCTTCTTCCCCTTTTTGAAGATAGGAACAACATTTGCTCTTCTCCAGTCTTCTGGCACTTCTCCTGTTCTCCAAGAATTTTCAAAGATTATGGAGAGTGGTACAGAAATTTCTTCTGCTATCTCCTTCAGTACTCTGGGGTGTAATTCATCTGGACCTGGAGACTTGAATTCATTTAGGTTAGCTAAGTGTTTCCTCACTATCTTTCTGTTTATAGATATCCTGGATTCTTCTATTCCCTTAATAGGACAGTGAATAACAGTTGGTGTTACATTTCCTTTCTGAGAGAAAACAGATGCAAAATAGGAATTTAAAAGTTCAGCCTTCTCAACATCCTGTCTTACCATTTCATCATTTTCATCCTGTAAAAATCCTATAGCATCTTTGACTTTTCTTTTACTTTTGACATATCCCCAAAATCCTTTATTATTGCTTTTGACATCTCTTGCAAGCCTCAATTCATTTTCAGCTTTAGCTAATCTGATTTGTGCCCTGCAGATTCTGCAGACAGCATTATATTCTTCTTTAGATATGCCTCCCTCTTTCCATTTTATAAACATTTTTTTCTTCCTTTTTAGCATGTGCTTAAGTTCTGTGTTCACCCATCCTGGTTTCCTTAAATGCTTCCTATTCTTCCCTCTTTTCGGAATTGTTAACAACTGTGCTTTGAGAATTTCATTTTTCAAGATTTCCCATCCTTCCTGGACATTTTTGTCTTTAAGGATATCCAGCCATTGGATCCCTCCAATTATCTTTCTGAATCCCTTAAAATCTGCCTTTCTGAAATCTAACCTTGACGTCTGAGTCTTCACAGGTCTTCCGCCTCTAGTTATCCAAAATTCTAAAATAGCATGGTCGCTACCTCCTAGGGTTCCAGCCACTTTTACCTCCTCAACCATTTCCTCCCTGTTTATAAGGATTAGATCCAAGGTAGCAGTTCCCCTTGTTTTCTCCCCTACCTTTTAGAAGATAAAGTGATGCCGGCCAGGAGGGGTGGGCGAGAATATGGGCGGGAAAAAGCCGCGATTATGGGCGGCGGAACTGCAGGTGAATATTCATTTGTAATTTACATATCCCGGACTTGCCAGCTCAAGACAATAAATTTGTTCGGGGCCTACACCAAGACAAGGGGGCCATGTGCGATTATAAAAATTACATATCCGGAACCAGCTGCCCGAGCCCTATTTCAGGATACTATTAGTATACTACAAAGAAATTACCTGACAGATTCCCCTTAATGTACGCTGGGACCAGTGCTTCCTATGAAAGTTTTTTCTTGGTGTTACGAGAGCGGAAATTTATTGTTTATAGATTATATCTAGATAAATTAAACAATTGCACCTTTTTTAAAGTTGTCTTTTATTGTTTGATTATTTTTTGGATTTTCATGTCAATGTGTCTTTTCCAGACTGATTCATTAAATGCAACGTTTTACAAAGTCACAGAATTCGATGCAAATGTTCTCCAGTCTCCTCCCATCCCAGAATGAGTATTATATGCCAGTTATTTTGGGGCAAATTGTGCAGTTTGTTTCTGTATCCTCAATCACCATCAGTCTTTTATGAGTCACGACGAGTCTCCAATCTAAATGGTATTTGGATGATTATGGTCTTGCTAAACATCAGCTAGTCCTGGCACCTGGATATTACGCCTCACCTACCTACAACAAAAATCAAAGTAAAGCTAGATCGGTCAACAGCGCCATTTAACCATTTCTACATTGCAAGAATTTTCTTCTCTTACCTCCCAAATTAAACAAACGAAAGTGAGATTCAAGGGCCTGTCACACTAAGCGATATCGCTAGCAATATCGCTATAACGTCACTGGTTTTTGTGACATTATAGCGATATTGCTAGCGATATCGCTATGTCTGATACTTACCTCCAACCGCTCCCCCGCTGGTTATCGCTGATAGCGCGAGAACGTCCTGGACCGTTTCTCGTTGTCAGCTTCCTGCTGGGGCTTCCTGCTGTGAAGACGAGCGACGCGTGGACGTGGGTGGAGGACGTCAGGATCGCTGTGTCTGACAGGTAAGTAGCAACCCCCGACCCCTGCAATGTTGCTGGTGAGATCTGCCTGTTTGGCAGCTCACTAGCGACCACTTAGCGATGCACCAGCGATCCTGACCGCGTCATATCGCTGGTCGGGATCGCTGGTGCATCGCTAAGTGTGACAGTACCTTAACACCACACTTTGCCTGCATTGTTCAGCTTTTACACAGGAAAGTGCCTCCAATCTACCATGAATTACAATTATTATGAATCCTTACAGAGTTGACTGGTGTCGGTGCCGGGATTTGCATATTTGCAGACACATGCCGACTAGACATGCACAGCCTCTCTCAATACTAATGAACTGAGCAAGGCTGGACATGTCTAGTTGGAATGTGGTCAGTAGTATGCAAATGGCATTTCACCCGCTACACTGTGCTCACTGTGAGGATTCAAAAGTCTGAATCTCAAGCCTGGACATCCCCTTTAGCCTTTAATTCTTTAATTATTATTTTCTTCCACCTAGATGTTAAAGTACAAATGTTTGATTGCAGGGATATTGCTTTGGTATACTCAGCGCTGCCTGCGGTGATCAGAAGCTGTCCCTGTGTAACACCATGAAATTTGCTACCGTTCTGTGTCTACAGCTCTTACGCCCCCTGAGGAAGGAGCATAGCACTCCGAAACGCGCGTCAGGGTGACGCTGGCACACTGACTGCTCTCATTTCTTCTCCCCTGCTGCCGCTCTGTTAAATAGGTATGTTTACTTTACTAACTAACTACCCATGTATTGTGAGAAATTGAGTGCCCACTTACGTTGGTGCTTACATGTTATTAATGGGTTTCGTTTGTAGAATTTCACCTGATATCATGATTTATAAAAGGGCATAGGGGTGTTTGTCTAAACGCAATATTATCTTGCTGTAATTTACTATATATTTGAGATGTCTGCAGCATGTGTCAGCGCCTTGGCATTTTAGCTATTTTCACATTGTGGTGTTTTGTTTTCCCCATCTGTATGCTTTTTTCTAATAAAGAAATTTTTCATGGATTTTTCATAATAATTTTGGACTTGTTGATCGTTTTTTGTTTTGTGTTTAGCTCTTACGTACTGTAGATTAATGGGTTTTCATGGTTATAAACAACCAACAAACCCTGTGTAGACCTGTAGTCACAGTCCTCTCCACCAGCAGGAGGACGCTTTGCGATTGATTTATTATCAGGAGACCCTTTTAATAAGTAGAAGCTGATCACCAACTTTAATTGTACAAGCATCAATAAAATACTCGGTCCACTTATAGTTTTGACCGAAGAATCTGTAAACTCAGAGTAGTTGTTTTATGCGACAAAACATTTAACTAATTCTGTTTTTGTATAATATCTAAAGCAAAAATTAGTAAAAAAGTTATATTTACATAAAAAATGGAACGTCTTTTAAAATGTCTGATTATTAACACCATGAAATTGTTTGCGATGATGAAGGCCTTCAGATAAGAATAAACCGGCGCGGTCTTTCTATAAATTGAATATAAATGCTGATAATATTTCATTTATGATTAATCTCGTATTGAAGAGTCCATAAATTAATATTCACCATTGCCCAGCAAATAACAGCCATAAATCATGATATTATTTTGCAGGACTTTGATCCTTCGGCTCATTTAATTTTTAATATTTCATTTTTATCTCTTACTATTTCTCACCATTGAAACATTATCAGTCAGAACTGTGTGACTTTCCATTTGCCTTTGATCATTACGCTGTTTATTTTCATATGCATAACGGAGACGTGAAATCATACCCCGATATAATGTACGTATATCTGCTGTATCTAGTAAAGTGTGCAGAGAAGTTCATCTCCTTTCATTTGTAGGCTGCACAATAGAGGTGAATATATGAAAAGGATTGGCAAACGATGAGGTTTGCAAAGAAGACTTGGAAGACTCGCTTCTCATTTGCAGACCACACGAGGTACACTTTAAAGGGGTTGTCTGATCTTCTAATAAAAGTCTACAGTCACATGTGACTGTAGATATCTGAATCCTGACAGCTTGTGGTGTGTTCCTTGACAGGATTTGCCAACATTGCCAGTGAAGGAAATGGTTATGTGTGTAAATCTCATATTTGCGGATGCTTGACCTCCCACTCTCACTGACAATGCTAGTGAAACCTGATGGTGTGAGCACATCACTGTTCAGACACAGTAGATAGTACATGTAGTACAGGTAAAGAGCAGTGCAGTACATGTAGTACAGGTAGAGAGCAGTACAGTACATGTAGTACAGGTAGAGAGCAGTGCAGTACAAGTAGAGGGCAGTACGATACATGTAGTACAGGTAAAGAGCAATGCAGTACATGTAGCACAGGTAGAGATCAGTACAATACATGTAGGACAGTTAGAGAGCAGTACAGTGCATGTAGCACAGGTAAAGAAAAGTAAAGTTCATGTAGTAGAGTTAGAGAACAGTAGAGTACATGTAGTACAGGTAGAGAGCAGTGCAGTACATGTAGTACAGGTAGAGGGCAGTGCAGTACATGTAGTACAGGTAGAGGGCAGTGCAGTACATGTAGTACAGGTAGAGAGCAGTGCAGTACATGTAGCACAGGTAGAGAGCAGTGCAGTACATGTAGTACAGGTAAAGAGCAGTGCAGTACATGTAGTACAGGTAAAGAGCAGTACAGCACATGTAGTACAGGGAGAGAGCAGTGCTGTACATGTAGCACAGGTAGAGAGTAGTGCAGCACATGTAGTACAGGGAGAGAGCAGTGCAGTACATGTAGCACAGGTAGAGATCAGTACAGTACACATTGTACAAATAGAGAGCAGAACAGTACATGTAGTAGTGGTAGAGATCAGTACAGTACATGTAGCACAGGTAGAGATCAGTACAGTACATGTAGTACAGGTAGAGGGCAGTGAGGTACATGTAGCACAGGTAGAGACAGCAGTGCAGTACATGTAGTACAGGTAGAGAGCAGTACTGTACATGTAGCATTGGCTGCCAGGTGACTACCCTTAGCAGGAGAGCATTGAGGAGTGGGCACGTTTCTGCACTATATGTCTGGGCCACTGCCAGCTGTTCCAGCGATAGCATGCTGACCAATCTGTCCTCCTGTCAGCATATTCACATACTGATAGTGCAGCAGGTTACTGAGGTCATTGCATGTTACTTACTGGAGGAAGTGCTATCAGTCACATTATGTATCACGCTCTGCACTGTATACGCTGTGCCGTACGTCTTCTACCGTCACTGAAGATCGGTCATTGTAAGCTCTGCTCTGCGTCTCTACCTCCTGGACATAAGAGCCTTTTGTCTCTCCATCAGATGATGAATTTGTCAGATTGCCACTAGTGTTGCCATTTGTAAAGCACTGGAGCGAGAAATTAAACAACTTTCCCTCAGCAGTTCTTGGAATAAGATAACATGTTCATGTGTGTGAAAGTGAGAGGACAAAGGAATGGAGATCATCATCATCCGCACAGGTCAGAAAGCAAGAAAGCAATCCCTAATCAGTAATCACTAATGTTGTATGAAAGGCTGAGCGTCACATGTATAATCTACTTAGAGAGGTGATCGTTACATAGACGTATGATAGAAGAATTAGAGACAAAAAAAGACATGATAGGTTGTACAAGCTGAGAGATAGATACATAGATAGATAATAGATGATAGACATACAGTAGATAGACAGATAGATAGGATAGATATGGGATAGATAGGTCCTATATGCTAATCCAAATAGTTTGAACTGAAATTGTGTTGCAGTCAGGAATCAGGAGGCCCCATTTGCTCTTAAAAATCATTAGGTCCAATATAGGGGTTAAACCAGGAGACCCTATTTGCTGATACAAATTGTTTGGGATAGAACTGTGTAGTCGACAAGAATCAAGAGACCCCATTTGCTTCCCAAAATCGTTAGTAGAGTTGAGCGACTTTTGGTTTTTTAGGGTCGAGTTTCGTTTCGTGAAACCCGACTTTTCCAAAAGTCGGGTCGAGCAAGATCGGCCGATTATAGGGAAAAGTCGGGGTCGTCCCGAAACACGAAACCCAATGTAAGTCAATGGGGAATAAAAGTCGGCAGTGAGAGGAGGACAGGAAACACACCTACAGTGCCCATTTGAATGCCAAAAGCATCAATACTTATTACTTAAGCTTGTCAACCTTGATTTACTTCATAATACTAGTTACGCACTGAAAAATGGGGGTTATTTGGCTAAAGTTGTGGGGGGGTAGGGCTGGCTCCAGATTTTCATGTGCCCTGGGCGAAAGAGCGCCCCTTTAACACATACCACAACTCATGATGCTTCGATACGGCAGAGAAATAGCGGTATAGTACAATGACAAATACTTCACTTTTTACATCTCATGACGAGGCCCATCTATTTCTCCATACAGAATCATTGGTCCCATATAATGTTTGAAACAGTATATGATGCGCTCCACATAATGCTACAGTATATGTTGGTCCCCATGGATGAAGCTCCACTGTCTTATGGGCCCAAATAATGCTCCAAACATAATAGGCCCCATTTCTAATGCTCTAGTGTATAATGGGCCCTGTAAATGCTGCTCCAGTGTCTGATGTCCACCTTTGGAATGTTCCAGTGTATGGTGGGCCCCATCTATCATTCTCCAGAGTATAGTGCTCCCCAAAAATTGCTGTCCCAACATTGAAAACAATCAAATAAGTCTCCTCGCTAGGGAATCCCTGTACTAGTCTGGACTCCTCGTCGTCCCCATCTTCCATCTCACTGCACAGTATTTCAACCTTGCAAGTGCTGTGATCCTGAGCAAGCAGGGGGGGCCCACTCGTTGGAGACGGCACTGGCATAGGGCCCCTGATAGTACGGTGGTGTGTCTGATGGCGGGTGGGCCGAACCTGCACTTTCATCTGCAGCTTCCTCTTTGTCACCGTGTAAGATGGAACTGTATATGGGAAGGGTAACCTGAGTTTCATCAGGGTCAGATTCAGGCCGGGTAGCGTGCGAGGGGAATGTAGTGGTCTGGGTCAATGTACCAGCAGATTCATCGAGCAGTGGCTGGGCATCAGTGCACTTGTGTCGCCCCCAGGAGTACGGTCGCCACAGTGGCATTACCTTCCTCCTAGGGAGTGTGATGTCATGCTTGGGAGCAACGAAGGATCTCTCTAGCAGGTTAACTGATTGGGCGGCGTTATTCCCACGAGTCATGACCCTCCAAACAGCGTTCATGAAGGCAAAGTGTTTGTTTTACGTGGGCAGTATGGTTGCAAAGCTGAACCTTAAAGGAATGTCCAGAAGGGCACCACCAGGAGTGGAGCCTACGGTTAAATTCGACTCCACCTGGGAAACCTCAACCATGCCAGCTACAGAAAAGATGCACACATTGCAAGCTTAATTCCGTTAACGAACGAGACTCCGTCATGCCCCGCGGTCCGAGTCCGGCTTACTAGAGGGACATGTGAGGCTCTGGCACATGAGATTGGCCAATAACTGGTGTGTCATGCCCTTACATGTCCGTGGCTGCATGTGCGCTACACTGAAAAGGCCAGCGTTTGTCGCTTACAGGTGCAGATAACCCGCTGAACAACGTTAGTGATGGGGATCTGTGATTACAATTATTACCCGCGAACTATGATTTCCCAGTAAGTGCAGGTCAACCGCAGTTCCGGAATTAGGCCTAACCATCATTCCTGAAAAAATGAAAAACTTACGTGTGCAAACCACAGGTGCTGTAGCTTGCTTAACAGCTCGCCAGCCGTTCTCACGCCCAGTATGGATTACACGTGATTGCACAAAGGTGAGAAAGGGTACCGTATCCCCGGATAACATGTATGGATAGCGTACACATTCAAAATATATGTCTATACATCAGGAGGCAGGCACAGACGGTGCTAGGCCCAGTATGGATTGCACGTGATTGCACAAAGGTTAGAAAGGGTACCGTATCCCCGGATAACATGTATGGATAGCGTACACATTCAAAATATATGTCTATATATCAGGAGGCAGGCACAGATGGTGCTAGGCCCAGTATGGATTGCACGTGATTGCACAAAGGTTAGAAAGGGTACCGTATCCCCGGATAACATGTATGGATAGCATACACATTCAAAATATATGTCTATACATCAGGAGGCAGGCACAGACGGTGCTAGGCCCAGTATGGATTGCACGTGATTGCACAAAGGTTAGAAAGGGTACCGTATCCCCGGATAACATTTATGGATAGCGTACACATTCAAAATATATGTCTATACATCAGGAGGCAGGCTCAGACGGTGTCAGGCACAGTATGGATTTGACGGCCCAGACTACACAGCGGAGGAGCAGGGAGAGGTAAAGATTGCAAATGCTGGGGCCCTGCCCAAGCAAGGGGGGCCCACTCGTGGGCGTCGGTACTGGCACTGGGCCCCTCATAGTACGGCGGTGTGTCTGACGGCGGGTGTGCACCACCACCATCAGAGACACTTGATTGCAGTATGAGGGACCCTGTGCCAGTGCCCGCGCCCAAGAGTCGGCCTACCCACCTGTCCAGGGCAACGGCACTCGCACGGTGTCGTGCGCTAGGTGGTGACCCCGGCCATGGGGGGGGGCAGCACAGTTAGGGAGTTTTAAAAAGTGGCATATGTTGATGTTGGACATTCAGCTAATGCAAAAGGTGAAATAGGTCAAGTCCCAGGAAGAGGTGGACCAAAGCAAGCCATTTTTCTGTCACCCTATGTGTCATCAGGGGAAGGTGGGACAAAATCCTTGGAAACCCATGCGTGGTTCATTTTAATGAAGGTTAGATCATCCACATTTTGGGTTGACAGACGGGTCCTTTTTTCTGTCAGGATTGATCCAGCTGCACTGAAGACTCTTTCCGATAGCACACTTGCAGCTGGGCAAGCGAGCTCCTGTAAGGCATATTGTGCCAATTCAGGCCAGGTGTCCAGTTTAGCGGCCCAATAGTCAAAGGGGAATGACCTGTGTGGTAGAACATCGATATGGGAGGAAAAGTATTTTCTAACCATATTTGACAACTGGTGTCTCCTGTCACTTTCCATCGATGCAGTATTACCAGTTGTGTGAGCGGTACTTGAAAAATCAGTCCACAACATTGTCATGAAACCCCTGTCTCCAACGCCACTTCTGCTGTGTGCACCACGAACACCTCTGCCAAGCTGCCCCCGGCCCGTACGGCTCGTGTGAGAACCATCACCGCTGCTGTGTGCTGGGAATGCCTCAAGCAACCGATTTACCAGAGTTGCTTGTTTATTAGCCAATATTAGGTCAAGGTTGTCCTGTGGCATGATGTTTTGTAATTTGCCTTTATAGCGTGGATCCAGGATGCTGGCCAACCAGTAGTCATCATCGTTCATCATTTTGGCAATGCGGGAGTCCCTTTTTAGGATCTGCAAGGCATAATCTGACATGTGGGCCAATGTTCCCGGTGTCAATGATGCACTGCGAGTGCTGGGTGGAGGAGCACTTTCTGGAAAATCCACATCCCTCCAGTCATGCACAAACCCTGTACCAGACCTTGGCACGCCAACATTTTCACTTGCCCCACGAGATGCATCCTCCTCCCCTAAGTAATCATCCCCATCATCCTCCTCCTCCTCTTCTTCCTCCACCTCGTCCAGGAGAGGTCCCTGAGCAGACAATGGCTGAATGTCATCAAGGATTCCCTCCTCCTCTTCCTCCTCATCAACATTGGCTGCAGAAGCCTGCTCCTTAAGGTGCGTCAAAGTTTGCATGAGCAGACGCATAAGTGGGATGCTCATGCTTAGGATGGCATCGTCTGCGCTTACCAGCCGTGTGCATTCCTCAAAACACTGAAGGACTTTACAGAGGTCTTTCAGCTTCGACCACTGCACACCTGTCAACTCCATGTCTGCTCTCAAAGTGCCTGGCCGTGTATCCTCCCACAAATGCATTATGGCCTGCCTCTGCTCGCACAGCCGCTCCACCATGTGCAGGGTGGAGTTCCACCTTGTTGCAATGTCGATAATGAGGCGGTGGTTGGGAAGGTGGAGCAATCGCTGCAGCTTCTGCATACGAACGGAGTGTACAGGCGACCGGCGGATGTGCGCGCACAGTCTTCGCACTTTCTGGAGCAGGGCTGTTAACTCCGGATAATTTTTGAGGAAGCACTGCACCACCAGGTTCAAGGTGTGAGCCAAGCAAGGTATGTGGCTGAGTTTTGAAAGGGCTATGGCTGCCACAAAATTACGGCCGTTATCACTAACTATCTTGCCTGCCTCAAGATGTACACTGCCCAGCCATGACTCTGTTTGTCGCTTCAAGTACTCGGCCAGCACCTCGGCGGTGTGTCTGTCGCCCAAACACATCATCTGCAACACAGCCTGCTGACGCTTTCCACTAGCTGCTCGATAGGGGGACACCTCGTGTGCAACAGTGGCAGCTGCAGATGGAGTGCTCGTACAACTGCGCTCTGTGGACGAGCTTTCGCTTCTGGAGGAGGAGGAGGGTCGAACGCCTACAGCCAACTGTTTCCTCTACCGTGGGCTAGGCAGCACTGTCCCACCACCGCTGTCCCCTGTGGACCCTGCATCCACCACATTAACCCAGTGCGCAGTAATGGACACGTAACGGCTCTGGCCATGCCGACTGGACCATGCATCAGTTGTGAGGTGCACCTTTCCGCTCACTGACTGCTTGAGTGCATGGACAATGCGGTCTTTCACATGATGGTGGAGGGCTGGGATGGCTTTGGGAGAGAAGAAGTGGCGACTGGGTAGGTCATAGCGTGGTACTGCATAGGCCATGAGTTCGCGGAAAGCTGCGCTTTCCACCAACCGAAAGGGCATCATCTCAAACGAGATTAGTTTGGCAATGTGGGCGTTCAAACCCAGTGTACGCGGATGAGAGACTGAGTACTTTCTTGACCTACTCATAGTGTCTGGGAGGGTGAGCTGGACTTGAGAGCTGCATATGGTGGAAGTAGCGGTGGACAGGGCGGACTGAGAGAGGGTTGATGATGGTGATGGAGTTGGTGTTCTTTCTGATTGCCTAGAATCAGTCTTTCGTTGATATAACAGTGGGATTCCCTGACTGCTGTGGCCTTGCAACGACACCTCAACATTTGCTGCTGTGCCAACCGGTGGGCTTACAGTGGGGGAAACAATGTAGCGTTGCTGACTACCTTTGTTGTGATCAGTTGCACATGAGGTTTGGTGTTGTGTCCACGCTTGCAAGTGCATGGTGGTTAAATGTCTAAGCATGCAACTGGTATTCAAATTTTTCAGATTTTTCCCTCGGCTAAAGGTCTTTGCGCACTTCTTACAGATAACCTTGGCCTGATCATGAGGATTTTGTTCAAAAAAGTGCCACACTGCACTCTTCCTACTTTGGCAGACATTTTGCGGCCTAGCACGCTGTGATCTTTTGACACTCTGGACAAGCTGTCCAGCAACTCTTTTGATTTTTGGAACCTGTCTTTGGAGTGCTCCAGGCCTGCCAGATAACAGCTGATGCGATGTAGATGTCTGCTGTGGATGCTCCTCATCTGAGCTATTGTAAGCAGCACCCTCTTCCCCCAATGGATGCCAATCTGGGTCAACAACTGGGTCATCCATCACCTCCTCTTCAATGTCATGTGCACCTTCCTCTGTGTCACCGTGTATGGTGGTATAGTGTGCGGGAAGGGGCACCTGAGTCTCATCAGGGTCAGAATCTGGCTCTGTTCACTGCGAGGACAATGTAGTGCTCTGAGTGAATGTACCAGCAGAATCATCCATCAGCGGCTGTGCATCAGTGCACTCCATGTCAGATTCATCTAGGCCTGGGTAATTCACCATTTCACTTGATAATCCAGGCATGGTATGTGAAAACAGCTCCATGGAGTAAACAGTAGTATGACCTGCGTCATCCTTCAATCTTGGTTGGGGTGAAGGACACAAGGAAAGGTGTAGTTCATGAACATGAGCCTCCAATGACAACTCAGTGCTTTTACTTTTTACAACTGAAGAAGAGGAGGCGATAGAGCTGGAGGCTGAGTCAGCAATGTAAGACAAAACTTTTTCCTGATGCTCTGGCTTTAAAAGCGGTTTGCCAACTCCTTGAAAACTAAGCCTTCGAAGCCCTATGGAGCCAGACGATGACGCAAGCTCAACACCTCCTGCATTTGTTCCTATTTTGCTCTTGCCACTACCATCAGATCCACCACCAACACCATCATTACCAGCTGCCAACCCCCGCCCAATTCCACGGCCTCTTCCACCAGACTTCCTCATTTTTGGTAGAAATGTAGACAAAATCCAACAAACTAAATAGTAATGTAAAACAAGGTACAAGGTGTCTATAGGACAGGGGAGATTTTGAATTTCTGCACACTTGTGGACACTGGACACTTTTGGATTGTGTGAGGCCCACTGATATCTGAGCGCTATGTCACAGGCTCGATGGCACAGCTGTGACAAAAGTGACTAGAGGATAAGTGAGATTTTGAATTTCTGCAGACACTTGTGGACACTGGACACTTTTGGATTGTGTGAGGCCCACTGATATCTGAGCGCTATGTCACAGGCTCGATGGCACAGCTGTGACCAAAGTGACTAGAGGATAAGGGAGATTTTGAATTTCTGCAGACACTTGTGGACACTGGACACTCTTGGATTGTGTGAGGCCCACTGATATCTGAGTGCTATGTCACAGGCTCGATGGCACAGCTGTGACAAAAGTGACTAGAGGATAAGGGAGATTTTGAATTTCTGCAGACACTTGTGGACACTGGACACTTTTGGATTGTGTGAGGCCCACTGATATCTGAACGCTATGTCACAGGCTCGATGGCACAGCTGTGACAAAAGTGACTAGAGGATAAGGGAAATTTTGAATTTCTGCAGACACTTGTGGACACTGGACACTTTTGGATTGTGTGAGGCCCACTGATATCTGAGCGCTATGTCACAGGCTCGATGGCACAGCTGTGACAAAAGTGACTAGAGGATAAGGGAGATTTTGAATTTCTGCAGACACTTTTGGACACTGGACACTTTTGGATTGTGTGAGGCCCACTGATATCTGAGCGCTATGTCACAGGCTCGATGGCACAGCTGTGACAAAAGTGACTAGAGGATAAGGGAGATTTTGAATTTCTGCAGACACTTGTGGACACTGGACACTTTTGGATTGTGTGAGGCCCACTGATATCTGAGCGCTATGTCACAGGCTCGATGGCACAGCTGTGACAAAAGTGACTAGAGGATAAGGGAGATTTTGAATTTCTGCAGACACTTGTGGACACTGGACACTTTTGGATTGTGTGAGGCCCACTGATATCTGAGCGCTATGTCACAGGCTCGATGGCACAGCTGTGACAAAAGTGACTAGAGGATAAGGGAGATTTTGAATTTCTGCAGACACTTGTGGACACTGGACACTTTTGGATTGTGTGAGGCCCACTGATATCTGAGCGCTATGCCACAGGCTTGATGGCACAGCTGTGACAAAAGTGACTAGAGGATAAGGGAGATTTTGAATTTCTGCAGACACTTGTGGACACTGGACACTTTTGGATTGTGTGAGGCCCACTGATATCTGAGCGCTATGTCACAGGCTCGATGGCACAGCTGTGACAAAAGTGACGAGAGGATAAGGGAGATTTTGAATTTCTGCAGACACTTGTGGACACTGGACACTTTTGGATTGTGTGAGGCCCACTGATATCTGAGCGCTATGTCACAGGCTCGATGGCACAGCTGTGACAAAAGTGACTAGAGGATAAGGGAGATTTTGAATTTCTGCAGACACTTGTGGACACTGGACACTTTTGGATTGTGTGAGGCCCACTGATATCTGAGCGCTATGTCACAGGCTCGATGGCACAGCTGTGACAAAAGTGACTAGAGGATAAGGGAGATTTTGAATTTCTGCAGACACTTGTGGACACTGGACACTTTTGGATTGTGTGAGGCCCACTGATATCTGAGCGCTATGTCACAGGCTCGATGGCACAGCTGTGACAAAAGTGACGAGAGGATAAGGGAGATTGGATTGCTTTTAAAAAAGCAGTTTGCAGAGCAGTGGGTAAACAGCAATGCAGCGGTCAGGAAGCCTTAGAAGGCAGCCCAACAACCAACACCACTGATACACCACAATATAGCCTCTCCTTTCACTGCACACACAGTGACTGGTGTGTTGTACAGGCACAATCGCTAGCAGCAGAAGCAGTTTTTTTTTCTTCTTCCCTGCCTAACGCTCTCCCTACAGAATCAGCAGCAGCAACCTCTCCCTATGCTAAGATCGGCAGAAGTAAGATGGCGGTCGCCGTGCACGCCCTTTTATACCCCCTGTGACGCCCACCAAAGCAAGCCAATCACTTGCATGCCCTTCTGAAAGATGGTGGTGACCCGTGCCTATGTCATCACGTTGCCCACAGTGTCCATGGATCCTGATTGACTGAAAAAGAGCGCAAAACAAACTTTTGAAACGCGACTTTGGCGCGTAAGTCGCCGACCTCGTGGCCGACCTCATCCTAGGGTCGGGTTTCGTTTCATGAAACCCGACTTTGCCAAAAGTCGGCGACTTTTGAAATTTTTCGACCCGTTTCGCTCAACTCTAATCGTTAGGTCTAAGAGTGTTGTTCAGACACACTCTCTACGAAAATAAATAGTGATTGTTCATTTAGTGACAGGTAACTGACAGCTGTGGGCCTAAGGTTGTGAAACAGCAGGGTACAAGTGGGGAAGTCTACTTACAACTGTGGGAAAAAGCGAGGCTGTGGTGTAAGGGGGAATAGGCTCGGTGTTCGATGTGTACAGGGTTAGGTGTTAATCTTAATGAAAGCTCAACTGAACAAACACTGTCTTGTCCTGCCCAAAGATTACTGACAACATCTGTACTGGACGGGCTACTCCACTCCCTTCCTTTGACAGCCGCAAAGAGGTACGTCTTGTAGATGAGGGTCAGAAAGAGCATGTGCTACAGTGGATGGCAAGCGCAGCATCAAGTGATCTCTTCTCCTCTTCCTCCACCGCAGCATCACACACAGTACAGTACAGGGCCGGACGAAGTAGGGTCTGAGGAGAATCCATTGTCTCGTCACCAGATGTTAACCCCCAGGGGTTGAGGTGATTCTGATGAGACTCAGATACCAGAAGCACAAGTGGACTGTACTGTTGTGTCATGGCATGAAGAGGATGACAGTGGGCCTTTTTTGAGACCTCAACAGATGACCCAACTCATGTTATCTGCCAAATTTACAAAAAAAAGGCTCAGTAGAGACAAAAATTATAATAATTTGATTACTACATGCAAGAACCAACACATGGGCAATCAACATGCCTTAGGCTAGTTTTACACTAGCGTTTATTCCACGCAGCGCAGGGCGCCGCTAAGCCCTGCCCCCTGCCGGCTCCCTGCCCGCCCCATCCGGTCATCGCCGCCTACTATCGCACATGGACGCTTGCGATCTGCGCACCCTATCTTTAGCATAGGGTGCGCAGAACGTGTGCTGGCCGTGCGCTAGTAGGATTTTGGCATGCGCTGCGCACGTTTGAAGGTGCGCCCATGTGCGCCGAATGCAGCATGTTGCATTTCGGCGTGCTCGGCGCACCTTCAAAAGTGCGCAGCGCACGCCAAAATCCTACTAGTGCACAGCCAGCGCACGATCTGCGCACACTATGCTAAAGATAGGGTGCGCAGATCGCAAGCGTCCATGTGAGATAGTAGGCGGCGATGATCGGATGGGGCGGGCAGGGAGCTGGCAGGGGGCGGGGCTTAGCGGCGCCGTGCGCTGTGTGGAATAAACGCTAGTGTGAAACTAGCCTTAGCTTGGGAATCTTACTGAATTGAAATGTGGACTAGCCATCCTCGCCAATCAACGGCTGTCCCATCAACCACATCTGCTGCTTCTTCCTCCTCTATCAACATGCCAAGTGTTCTCACATAGATCTCCATCTGCAGAAAATCCACTTGTCTACCCCCTACAGCCGGGATGAGTGAGAGCCCATCAGCTGTAACATAAGTTTCACCGAGCACAACACATCTTTCTCAATCCACCATAACATCTCTGCCTGCACCTCACTCACAATCCAGTAGTTTGTCCTGTTCACTCTACTCCACCCTCTCAGCACTGCAGCCAGCAGTTGTAGTCAGTCATGTAAAAGAATGTTTCCTCCTACACAAGGCAAAGATAAGAGCTTGAACTCCACCATCTCCATTCTGTTGGCCACGGAGAAATGTTGCCTTTCTGCCTGGTGGTTACAGATGGTTTACGAAAGATGATGGCTGTCAAAGTCCCTCAGTGTGACGAGCGTCAGCTTAAGCTGAGTCGTTTTTCTTTAAATAAGTGTACCATCTGGGCCGTGGCACCCACCCACCTAGGGCGAGCTGACCTAGTGAGGAAACACCCCCTATACAGGGAGTGTCAGGGGCATGACCAAGGGGGTGAGCCACCACGGCTGCTGGACCAGACGGCCGGCTCAGGAAGCAAGACAAGACTAGACAAGGCATTAGTTCAAGTAAATTTCACTCAGGAACACTTCAGGGTACAACAGGTACAAATGTGAACACACAAAGAACACAAAGCAAGATCCGTGCAAGGGCACGCCGAGGTCCAAGGCATGAGGAACTCTTCAAGGTAAAACAGGTGCGAAACGTGAACACACAGAATCCATATAACGAGGTGCGTGCCAGGGCACGCCAAAGTCCAAGGCAGGGTGCGAGGAATCGGACTCTGGAAGGCTGGCAAGGGCTGACAGGGTCCAGGCATCAGAATGTAGACATCTGGCTCCAGACCTCCGACAGTAGTCAGCTGGCTTCAGGAATCCGGCAGACAAACTAGGAGACAAAACAGGGTGCGTGCAAGGAGACGCGCCAGGATCAGATTCACAGAACGGAGACCTGCGCATGCCGAGGGGCATGCCAGGGACGGGTACAAGGACAGAGGCCTGCACTTGCGAGGGCACGCCAGGGAGGAGCACAAGGACGGTGGCCTGCGCGTGCGAGGGCACGCCAGGGACCGGTTAAATGGCATCAGAATCCGGGGTGCTGGCATCGACCGACAGGGTCCAGGAATCAGGCTCCGGACATCAGCTCCGGACATCAGGCCGCAGTCATCTACATCCGGAGCTCTGGCAGCGGTCGGCAGGTTACGGAATCCGGCAGGCAAACTAGGGTTCAGAGCAGAGCAAAAGAGGCAAAAGGCTTTGTGCAAGAGTAGCATGAAAAGGCACAGTGCGAGAACCAACATGCGTGCAAGGGAGCATGGAAACCTACAGCTGGGAGCACCGGTAGGTGGTACCGACGATGGCATAAGCAAGCGAGCACGACTAAAGGCGGCACCGCTGCGGCCACGCAGCCGGAGACCACTATAGCACTGGACAGCGGGCACGGCTGAGGCACACAGGCGAGCACGGCTAGAGGCGGCACGGCTGAGGCACACCAGGCAGGCACAGGCGACCAGGCACGTGCACGGAGGCACGGAGCCACAAGGCAGGGCTAGGCAAAGATACAGGACAGAGACGCGTGCAGACAGCACGGCAAAGCCTAGTATGAAAAGTGCAAGAGCGCACGAAGTAACAGAGACAAGGCATAGTGTAGTAGACAGGACCCTGCGCATGCAAAGGACATGCCAGGGGCAAAGTACAAGGCGAGGCCTGCGCGTACCGAGGGGCACGCCAGGGACAGAGCACAGAACGGAGACCTGCACATGTAGACAGACATGTCAGGGACAGGGACAGAGTCTAGCAGCGGAGCGTAGGCCGAAGCCCAGAGTCGGGCCAAGGGAGAACCTTGGGACTAGACAGGGTACAGAGCGGAGGCCTGCACATGTAGACAGACACGTCAGGGTCAGGGTACAGAACGGAGCCTACACGTGTAGGAGACACGCCAGGGACAGGGTACAGAGCGAGGCCTGCACATGTAAAGAGGCACATCAGGGACAGGGACAGAGCAAAACATAACAAGGAAACATAGCAAGGACAAACAGAGCACAGAGGACAACACGAGACAAAG
Organism: Dendrobates tinctorius; assembly: GCF_039654945.1. Classification (NCBI taxonomy): domain Eukaryota; kingdom Metazoa; phylum Chordata; class Amphibia; order Anura; family Dendrobatidae; genus Dendrobates; species Dendrobates tinctorius. The sequence continues at coordinate 64,449,260 of NW_027361738.1, read as the reverse complement.
CACAAGACAAGAGACGGAATACGAGCACGGAGCGTGTGCAGAGACACACGACAGAGCAGAGTGCAAGGGCACAGAATAGAAGGAGCAACCCCACAGACCAAGTAGCCATGCAGAGAAGCAACACAATACTCAGGCCCTGAGCATACGAAGGGGCGGTCTGATATAGGGCATAGCACCACCGCTTCCGGGTCAGGACCAGGGAAGAGCTTCCAGTTCAGTCCTCTAGGATCACAGAGCACAGTCATATGATCAGGATTCCAGACATGCAGGGATGATTGCAGAACCGGACAGTGCAGGATCCTAGGAAAGGTCACATGATCAGGGTTTCAGACATGCAGAAACGATTGCAGAACCGGACAGTGCAGGATCCTAGGAAAGGTCACATGATCAGGGTTTCAGACATGCAGAGACGATTGCAGAACCTGGCAGTGCAGGATCCTAGGAAAGTTCACATGATCAGGGTTTCAGACATGCAGAAACGATTGCAGAACCGGACAGTGCAGGATTCTAGGAAAGGTCACATGATCAAGGTTTCAGACATGCAGAGACGAATGCAGAACCAGTCTATGCTGGAACATAGGAAGGACACATGATCAGGGATTCTAGAGCAGAAATGCAGGCATCCTGCTGCTAAACAGACATGAGGTGAGTGTCTACACTGTTCTAGGGAACATGCAGGATAGCAGACACGAGATGCGCGTGCACACTGCTCCAGCGGTTCTTGAGGCAAAACAGACATGGCGGACATGACACTCAGTACCAGTTGTCCAGTCGCTATTACTTCTCTAAGAAAGCCTGCGCTATCCCAGCATGTCTCAGACAACCTCACCTGTTCCCTGAAAACATCTATGTCTTCCAGTGTGCATTTCACCACTGGCACCTGGATAAGCAAACATGAGCAAGGGCATTACATCTTACTGACTGGGCACCAGGTGATACCGGTGGCTATGGGGACAGGCAGTCAAGGGGCTGCTGCACAAGTCTTGGAATCCCCAAGGATTGCAGGACAAGCCTCTGTATCCACCACTTCTTCCACTGCTTCTGGCTCCTTCACCTCCTCTACGGCCTCCATCTGCATCCCAACCTCTCCTTTAATCAGATACATGTTCCAACAGTGCAGAGAGAATCCTCCCCACCTCCGTACTGCGCAGCCAGGGCTCACCGCAGTCAAATAGTGTTTACATTAATATGCCTTGGAGATCACAGTCACACAGCTCAAGAGTTGTGGACAGCTATCTAGGCTGAGTGAGAGCAATGGCTCTCTCCACAGAACCTGGAGCCAGGGAAGACCGTGTGTGATAACTGTACAAACCTGGCGGCAGCCCTACACCCAGGCAACCTCACACACATGCCTTGCATGGCTCACATCCTCAATTTGATGGTACAGCAATTTCTCAGCCACTATCCCAGCCTGTATGCGCTGCTGCATAAAGCACGGTCGCTGTGTGCTCACATTGATCGCACCCTGCAGGTCATCGACTTGCCAGTTAACAGTTTGATTTGCGATGTTTCAACATGGTGGAATTGCACTTTGCACATGTTGCAGCGACTGTGGCAGGAGCAACAAGCCCAGGTGCAGTATGTTCTTTTGCATAGCCTGGGCCACCGCAGTACGGGAGTGATGCAAATCATGCTTGCAGAGTGGAAACAGAAGATGGACATTTGCACCCTTCTGCACAGTTTCAAAATGGCTACTAAGATGTTTGACACTGATGGTTGGCACTGATGATGTCATCATCAGCATCACTATACCGGTCATCTACATGCTCGTGCACACTTTGACTAGTCTGCATGTGGTGGTCCCAGAGGAAAAGGTAGAAGCAGATGTAACAAATATCTTTAAGTTCCGGACTGTCTTTGCACAGGCAGGTGCCATAAGAGGGTGGATTACAGAGATTGACGGGGGCTTCTATTACCAGAGAAACTGTTAGTGAAGGTGCAGAAGCTAAGTATCAAATTGTGAAGGACGAGGAGGAAGAAGTGATGGATGCGCAACAGGCAGGAGATGAAGAGGATAATGATCCCCTTTCTGATGTCCATGGTTGTTGGGAGGGGACAACCAAGAAATCTTGAGTGTTGACCCTCCGGCAACACCCCATGGACTTGGACCTCATGGAAGTGGCCGGCACATGAGTGTCTTCTTGCTGCACTTCAACATGATGCCCATATTCTTAGGGTTAGAAACAGTGCTGACTACTGAGTTGCCACTCTTAGGTACACGGTGCAAAAGTTAATTTAGTCAGATGCTTCCCCTCCTGTAAAGGGACGCACGTATGCTGAAGTATCAAAACATGCTTGTAGACAATCTTAAGAGTGGTTTCGCCAAGACAGCAGTGAGGCACATAGTGTGCATTGCAGTTATAGACTTCCAACCTCGGGAACATCAAGGCATCACTGCCAAAACATTAGCAGCAGCAGTGTAAGTGGCATAAGCAATTTCTGTGAGTGATTTCGCACATTTTTAGACCAGCCCGTGCACCAGCAGAACAAGAGTCCAAGTCTGACTCGTTGTGAACAACTGGAGAGGATGGTTCAGGATTATCTCAAGCTCAATATCAATGCCATCAGGAGGAATTTGAACAATTTTTAATTTTGGTCTTCAAGATAGGAAGAGTGGCCTGAGCTCGCCTGTCATGCCTTGGAGGTTTTGTCATGCCCGGCAGCCAGCGTTTTCTCAGAACGTGTCTTCAGCGCTGCTGGTGGTGTCCTGATGGATAAGCACATCTGACTGTCCCCTGAAACTGTAGACCGCCTAACTTTCATCAATAGCAAAAGTCATGGATCTCCAATTACTTTTGCATCCAGGTGCAGACTGGTCAGACTAGGCGATCATGTTGTTTTTATTGTCATGCATTGATCTTGCATTATTGCAGTCTGTCCCATCTATGTTATGTCTTCTGTGCCTGCTCTTTCTACTGCTGCTGATGTTATAAACAATTTTTTGAAATGTGGTGACTCCAAGTTGGGTCTCCATGTGGTGGGTTGCTTGTAGTGGTAGGTGTGTCACAGGCATATTATACTGTTTCTACTCTGTGGAAATTGATGCCACTTTAATGGTGTGTGACAATAATTTTTTGAAAGTTGGGACTCCATCTTGTGGTTTGCCTGTAGCATTAGGGCTTCCAAACAGGCAGGTCTACATTTACTTTCACTCAACTACCTGTGTAACTATTCCACATTTTTCTTCCAATTGTACTCTTTGAAACTGATGTTTTTGCCTCCTGAGTGCGGCTAGGAAAAAAAAATTGAGCTGTTGCATGAGGTATCAAGATTCTCTGATAAGAAATCTTACATCGCCCCCTTAACCTCCAGGTCTTAACTGAACCTTCAATTCAAAGCTCTAAATGCTGGCCCAGACCCTGATACCTCATGCATGGCCCATGACTGACTACTACTGTGACAGTATCAAATTTCTACTGTGGGTCAAATGATGCCACTTTTCATGGTGTGTGCTCCTAATTTGATCTGTTTGGGAAGCTTTTTATCACCCCTTAAAGGGAATCTGTCACCCTATTTTTCAAGTATCAGCTGCCGGCACCGCCATCAGGGGCTTATCTACAGCATTCTGTAATGCTGTAGATAAGCCCCCAATGTACCCTGAAAGATAAGAAAAATGAGTTATATTATACTCACCAGGGGGCGGTCAGGGTCTGGTCTTGGTCCGATGGGTGTTTCGGTCCGGCGCCTCCCATCTTCTAATGGTGACGTCCTCTTCTTTGCTGCCTGTCATGGCTCCTGCGCAGGCGCACTGCTCTGCCCTGTTGAGGGCAGAGCATAATACTGCAGTGCGCGGGACCTCTCCCTGCGCCTGCGCACTTCAGGACTCTGCTCTACCCTCACGCAGGTCTTTCAGGTTACATTGGGGGCTTATCTACAGCATTACAGAATACTGTAGATAAGCCCCTGACGGCGGTGCCAGCAGCTGATACTCGAAAAATGGGTTGATAGATTCCCTTTAATGTACTGTGTATACATTTGGTTTTGCCTCCCATTGAATTTAATGGGGTACTGGTACATTCGTCAAACTGTTCGGAGAACGTGTTTGGCAAAAATCAGTATGTATGGCGCACTGTACCGAACTGAACCTTGGAAGATTCACTCATCTCTAATAATGAACTCAGAAGACAACCTCAGCTCTGGCAGTGGGTGGACAGGAGAGATATTTTGTAGATAAACGCTACTCAATGCAACTAAACAGAACCAAATTACAGGAATATGCAGCTGTTGAGAATTGTAAGTCACTGCTCAAGGCTTCCGTGAGTAATAATGCTGTGATACAGTGAGGTTTACGTGACAATTTGACTGAAAAACCCTAATTGCTACAAATGAAGTACTTTTTTTGTTTTATTTACCTGCATGACATGAATGAGCCACATAGCCCTAAAAAAGCAGCACTCTGAAAAATTGCAGCATCTGAGAAGCTTTACTCTCTTTTGTGCAACAGAAGGCCAGAAAGCCGGTCCCATTCTGAGGCCTATCTCCTATCATTTTCAACTATGTACAAGTCCCACAATGAGGACATATAGGGACCACCTCATCTCAGGTATTCTACTCTAAGGGTCACATAAGATATATATTTATTACCCACATCTAAATCTCTAAATTATACATTTCTAAAGTGTATTGTTTACTTTCATGGTGATTATTCATCAGTTCTATCCCCTTACTTCCATCCATTGTCATTCAGCAGGCACAGTTGGGGGCCGGTTGCTATTTGTCAATGCTGCCATTGTATGAGCCATTGTGCGAATCGTAAATTTATAGGTAAGAACTCGATGGCTCTTTACATTATGATTTCCAACCGCTCTAATATAAATCATTACTTCACTCATGATGAATTACGCTGCGTGCACTTCCATTATTGCTTGTGTACAAATGATGTTACGCAATGTTATTCTTATTGTTATCAGGTTTATTCAGTTGTCGCAAATATTAATATTAAAATAAAAAGCACAAAGTAATAAAAGGAACTTTAAAAATTCCCCAAATAATTCAATTATAGACATAGCAAAAAGGCAATGGCATTTACTAGCCAAGGTCAGAAAGGAAAATGCACAAACAGGATCCAGCAGACCCCCTAACGTCCAATGACAGGCATAGCCCGTCATGGTCGGGTGTCAGTTCCCGCACCAGGACGGGCTATGCCCATGATGCATTTACACTGACACTGCATGTAAACATGTGTAAGGAGGTGGCAGGGACCCTCAATTACTCCCTCTCTCCTTGATGTCGGGCACGTGTTTCTCCCATGCGGCGCCCGGCCGGTTTGGTTATAAGCTGCTCTGTTGATATGGTGTATTACTGTTAGTCATGTGCTGTGTATGTCTGATATTGTAATAATGTTCTACTGTTGTGCCTTGTAATACATAATTATGTATATCACAGAAAATAGAGAAAGCCGAGCACCACTGGTGATTCATAGAGCCAATACCATCAGCTGATCAAAAATACCGCAGGCATAAAACCTTTTTTCCTTCAGGTGCACACCAGAGCAAGATGCATAATCCAACTGAGATGAAAAGAGGTGGCACTCACCGGGATGAAGTCCAAACTTTGTTGGTCCAAAAAAATGTTTAAAACATCTCAGGCAGGTGGGGGGCTAGATCGTGCAAAGACAACGGCCGTTTCGCGCTGTGTTGCGCTGCTTCTTTATTTTATTTTTTTTTTTTTTTCTGGTGCTTATTGTTTTTTATTTTTTATGTCATGTACTAAGTGTTTGTTGTATTTTGTCGTATTTTAAGTGAGGCTTGGTGGGTGGGTTATACTGTCTCCTGGGGTATATAATCTCCCTCCTCCCCCTTCACTTCAGAGACCCGTAGAAGCGCAAAATAGCTTTGTTTCCCCTTGGGGTTAAACAAAGCTGCCGATGGGCAGCAGGAACAGGCATAAGGACTGTGAGATTGCCATCCAAGAGACTGTTAGCTCCCAGGAGCCGATTGGGAACTGATGCATTGGCTGATGCTGTTGCTGATGGAGCAGCATCTTTGCCTAGGGACAGCTCAAGAATTATTATCCCTTCCTTTTCATCATTATTAAAGTTTAACTACTGTTGGAACCGCAGTGTGATGTGTGCTACATCCGGAGGACGCCGTTCCAGTATGGAGAGCAACCATGTGCCAGAGGTAACCAACTGTGTCGCAGGGCTGGGACCTAGATTGTCTTTTCATGTGCAAGGGGCTTGGGTGCTCACTGACTGTGAACTAGTGGACTTGCCCATTCCTACCATCCCGTGCCACCTTGTTACACACGCAGTGACAGTTCAGTGCTGACAGCTGTCTGTGACAGTTGAGAGGCACGGGAAGAGGTGCAGGGAGCCATGCCGTTGGTCCCCACACCCAGATCGCTGTGATCACGCAGGAGGCGCTGAAGTATGAAATTTTACCAATATTATAAAGTAAAATGTGTCACGAAAAACAATCTCAGAATCATCGGGATCTGTTGAAGCGATCCAGACTTATAACCACATAAAGTGACAGTGGTCAGATTTCAAAATTAAGGCCTGGTCATTAACCTGCAAAGGCATGGTCAAGAGGCCTACCAACCCAAGGAGGGGGTGAGTGCCTAGTAATAGAATTGCACACAGGTAAAGCTTGCAATAGGGCACAGTTCACACACATAAATATCACAGTGCCCAACTAACAGCCTACTACATATCTTATCTTTACAAGGTGTAGCCAGGCCCATTATGGTAACCTTGTAAACTAGGAGTTTGCACCTCTGTTATGCACTGGTAGAGAGTTGGGCAGCCCACCCAATCGAATAGGAGGGGTGTATAATAGACTGTTGGCTGGGCACTGTGCTATACATATGGGTGACTTGTGTGAAAATGTTTTAATCTCTGCAGGTTCCAAAAAATTGGTGAGCCGATCAAAGTACATTTATTGGAAAGCTGCTGGGGTTTTATATCACGGAACGTCTGCTTTATCATTGATAGTCCATTAAGGGTCACTCAAATTACTGATGCATGTGTAACAAGGGTGACGGGGGGGTAGTTGTGGCGAGTTATTTAAAGGCACAGTATATAAACAGAGTCCACTAAGCACACGATCAGCAAGAACCCCCGGTCCCTTGCACATAGATAGACAGGTCCAACACAGCTTTTTCCCACAGGTTACCCTATCTTCCTCTGGTCACAGCAGTCCAGGTAATTAAGGGTCCAGAAGGCAGCTGTACTCCAACAGGGAAAATAACTTTTATTGAACTAATGACAAAGGATGGACAAAAAGACAATTTCAACACTGGCTTCCTGCTCTCTCCCTGACACGTGCTGCAGCCATACCCACAACTTCCACAGTGGCCGAGATTCACAGTCGTCCAATTGCTTGCATCTGGGCGCCTGAGACCTCTTCAGCAAAGGCCCTTCCTAAGTCCTGGGGGCCTGTGTTGTAAGCCTTCAGTCTGTATAACTCCTTGATCCAGGTCAGCAGATCTCTCCCATCCGGGAGTCTGGCAATGCCCCTTCTGTAGCAGACATCTGCCCAGGCCCCAGGCTTTCTGACAAGTCCAGCCCACAACATTACTTCTTTCCCTACTCCTAACTATTCTCATGCAGTAAATACACATAGATGATTTAAAGGGGAACATCACAATACAGTAAACGGGTGCAATATATGGCGGTACATACATTGCAAACACATAACATTATACACTGCATAACAGATACAGCACATACAATATATATAGTTTATGTAAGGTGCACAGGGGGTCACACGAAAGGAGAGGAGGGTGCAACTGAGAGAACCTGCCACCCCTTTACTCATGCAAGGAGAAAGCCACGGTAGGCGAAATGTACGTTGGAGGGAGCTGGAGACACATTGACCCACTTATCACGGGTATTTATGATCCTATTACATTTTCTATGCACTTTATTTGGGTATACAGACTTTAAGTCTGTCCACTATATGCACTTTATATTGTTCATGGATTTTTTATGATCACAGTTACTTATGGCCCATGTGCTAATTATGTTATTATCTCCTTACTATGATTAATTATGGTATTGAAATATGTCTATTTGTTTGGTTTCCCTTTTATTGTGTAATTAAATAAAAATATTTTTAAGTCTTCATCTAAGGCTAGTTTCACACTTGCTTTTTTTTGCAGCGCGTTTTTCCCGCAAAAAAACGCATTAAAAAAACGCATACAAATGCATACAAACGCTGCGTTTTTTTCCAGCATTTTAATGCGCATGCAGGAAAAAAACGCAGCGTTTTTGCGCGTTTGTATGCGTTTTTTGTGCGTTTGCGTTTTTTTACAGATTTTGGAAAAACCCCACAAAAAAGAAAAAACAACCATTCAACAACACACAAGACCAATGGGACTTCATTGTGGGTGTGGTATGTTAATATATATACACCCTGTCTACAGTATTCTTCACATTTGCTTGATTCTTCTCGTGACCATGGATCTGCGCTGGAAGAGTTTTCACTTCAACTTGGATTTGGACATCGCGATGGCTCAGGCGTATGCAGTTGCTTGCCATGAACAAAGGAAGAGAGAGAGGCAGCGAAGACGGCGGCGTATGTGGATACATCCGATTGTTGAACTCCGGGAGAGCCGTGGGGCATACCATACCCTCTACAGCGAGCTCCAGTCAAACCCGGAGAAATTTACAGATTATATCCGGATGTCCCACGAAAGTTTCATGGATTTGCTTGCTCGTGTCCAACAATCCATCCGGAGACAGGACACACAGCTCCGTCGTGCGATTCCTCCTGAGGAACGGCTACTGGTGACATTACGGTATGTTTTAAAAACAAAGGGGTGTGGTCTGATGTTTTTTTTTGTAAATTTAGTATTCAAAACCTTGGGTAATTAGTTTTCGTGAATGTACTAATATTTTTTTTATAGTTTTTAAAAATAATATACATAAATATTAATTTTACTTCTTTGTCTGTTCACAGATTCCTGGCGACTGGAGAAACCCTATCCTCACTACACTTCCAGTACCGTATTGGAATCTCTACCTTGTCTGGAATTGTTGCTGACACCTGCCGGGCTCTCTGGAATGTTCTTTGCCCAGAATTTATGCCCCTGCCCACCGCTGAAAAGTGGATGGAAATTGCTGACAAATTCTGGACAGTATGCAATTTTCCCAACTGTTTGGGAGCTGTTGATGGGAAACACATACGGATCATCAAACCCCAAAGAACGGGATCTGAGTACTATAATTACAAAAAGTACTTTTCAATAGTACTCATTGCAATTGCGGATGCCGGATGTATGTTTGTAGCAGTGGACATTGGAGCATTTGGCCGTGGTAATGACTCGCAGGCTTTTAAAAACTCAGACATGGGCCGGAGGTTGTATGGCAACCAATTTAATTTCCCTATGCCACGGCCTCTTCCTCACACCGAAGCTCCGCCACTGCCCTTTGTAATGGTTGGCGATGAGGCTTTTCAAATGTGCGGAAACTTACTGAAACCCTACTCCAGCCGGGACTTGGACCACACCAAAAAAATTTTTAATTACAGGCTGACCAGGGCCAGAAGAACTGTCGAGTGTGCTTTTGGGATTCTTGTTTCCAGATGGCGAATTCTGGGCACGGCCATTAATCTTAAACTTGAAACAGTCGATGAGGTGGTGAAGGCCTGTGTGGTTCTACATAACTTTGTGATGGCTAAAGAGCACCCGACCTTTGAACTGGACGATGATGCTCCTAACCCATTGCCTGAATTCACTCAGCACACTCTCAGGTCATCCGTTGAAGTTGGCCAAATGAGGGACAAATTTGCGGCCTACTTTATTTCTGATGTAGGACGGGTGCACTGGCAAGATGAAATGGTGTAATGTTGTTGTTTATGGTAATAAAAATCCTTATTTGATACCATTACTGAGTGCACTATATTTTTTAAACTCCGATTAATTAAAAAACTTCCCATGTATAACTGAATTTTATTATGTTCACACACCTGGGCAGGTAAATACACATACGAGTTAAAATGCAGCATTGCTAGTCTGCGTTAAATATATTGGAATGAGCAAAGCTGCAGGCCATGAATCAGGAAACCATTTTTTTTCAAGATAAAATTGTGCAAATAGTTTAAAACAAAGTATGTGATTTTCTCAAAACACAACACTCAAAACCCAACCCCAATGAAAGTCCATGGGGAATACAAGTCAGCATTGAGTGGATGAATGTAATCTGCTCCATTAAAAGTTATTACACTAGGCCTTTGAATGACTATACTAGGCCGTGGTATTTCAAATATGAGTATACTAGGCCTTGGGGCTAGTAGTATAGTAATATGTGAAATACCACGGCCTAGTATAGTCATACCAAGGCCTACTGTAATAACTCGATTTTTAACAACTAGCATCTTGTTTCACCAAAAACAAACTGGTGAAACTAGAAAGAAACTTATTTTTTAGACAAGTTTCAACAGTTTGTTTTTCATGAAACCAGATTCTATTTTGTAAAACTAGAGTTATTACACTAGGCCTTGGAATGACTATACTAGGCCGTGGTATTTCAAATATGAGTATACTAGGCCTTGGGGCTAGTAGTATATGTGAAATACCACGGCCTAGTATAGTCATACCAAGGCCTACTGTAATAACTCGATTTTTAACAACTAGCATCTTGTTTCACCAAAAACAAACTGGTGAAACTAGAAAGAAACTTATTTTTTAGACAAGTTTCAACAGTTTGTTTTTCATGAAACCAGATTCTATTTTGTAAAACTAGAGTTATTACACTAGGCCTTGGAATGACTATACTAGGCCGTGGTATTTCAAATATGAGTATACTAGGCCTTGGGGCTAGTAGTATATGTGAAATACCACGGCCTAGTATAGTCATACCAAGGCCTACTGTAATAACTCGATTTTTAACAACTAGCATCTTGTTTCACCAAAAACAAACTGGTGAAACTAGAAAGAAACTTATTTTTTAGACAAGTTTCAACAGTTTGTTTTTCATGAAACCAGATTCTATTTTGTAAAACTAGAGTTATTACACTAGGCCTTGGAATGACTATACTAGGCCGTGGTATTTCAAATATGAGTATACTAGGCCTTGGGGCTAGTAGTATATGTGAAATACCACGGCCTAGTATAGTCATACCAAGGCCTACTGTAATAACTCGATTTTTAACAACTAGCATTTTAAACAACTAGCATCTTGTTTCACCAAAAACAAAGTGGTGAAACTAGAAAGAAACTTTATTTTTTAGACAAGTTTCAACAATTTGTTTTTCATGAAACCAGATTCTATTTGGTAAAACTAGAGTTATTACACTAGGCCTTTGAATGACTATACTAGTCCATGTTATTTCACATATGACTATACTAGCCCTTGGGTTGGTTTTTAACATGTATTTACCCATCAGTGTGTGTGAGCGGCGCAAACAACATTAATGAAACTTATTAATGGTGAACCACAAATGTAAATTTATTTTTTATCACAAAAAAAAAATTTAAAAATTATTTTTTACGGCGTTTGGGGGCAGATGGTTTCAATTTGGGGGTGTGCAGGGAATATGCAACACTTGCAGTTGAAGACGGTGTTTGAGGGGAAGGGGCAACAAAACTTGTGGGGGAAGGTAGTCCAGTTAAGGGAATTAAACTTGGAACACTTGTAGGAGAGGAAATCTGTTCAGTTACATTAGTTGTAATGGCATGTCGCCGTAGGCTTGTGTGCCTGGACCGACTTTGGCCCAATGCCCGCCTTGATTGATTTCGCCTTGAAGTAGGGGCAAATATGGAATGTAGGTCCCCCGTCTGCTGGTATGGCTGCTGCTGCTGAGGTGGCGGCTGCTGCTGCAGAGGTTGCGGCTGCTGCTGAGGTGGCGGCTGCTGCTGAGGTGGCGGCTGCTGCTGAGGTGGCAGCTGCTGCTGAGGTGGTTGCTGCTGCTGAGGTGGTTGCTGCTGCTGCTGAGGTGGCGGCTGCTGCTGAGGTGGTTGCTGCTGCTGCTGAGGTGGCGGCTGCTGCTGAGGTGGCTGCTGCTGCTGAGGTGGCTGCTGCTGCTGAGGTGGCGTCTGCTGAGTTGGCTGCTGCTGCTGAGGTGGCTGATGCTGCTCTTCTTGGTCAGTGCTCGTCCTTGCAGGAGGACTGGTGGCGGCAGTGATGGCCCAGGTTTGCAGAGTGGTGGTGGCAGGGCTACTACATGTTGTTGTAGCGGCAGGGCTGTTCCATGTTTGCCTAGTGGTGGCTGAGCTCCACGCATGCATGGGATTGGCGGTGGTGCTCCAGACAGGAGCAGCGCTTGCCATGGTGGTGTCGGTGAAGTGACCAGCTGCACTCAGACTTGTGGTGGTGTAACGGTGGGTGTCCAGCCTTTGAAGAGAGGTGTCCGTGCAGTGGTATGCAGCACAAGTCGGTAGTGAGGTGAAGCGAGTCAATGGTGGCACAGGTGGAAAGGACACCACTGACTGCTGACCGTACCGATTATGCTGCATAGCCTGCAAGAAAGCATTGTTGCAGGCCTGCAGCACATTCAGCTGTTGATCAGGACTAAGGTGTTCCGCCATGCCCTTTTCAATCTTACTAAAAAAATGGTGTGCTGGTCTGTTGAGGTCGGCCTCCAGACGGTCAAGGCGCTGTTCTACAGAATTGAAGCGGTGTTCAAAGTGGTTAAAACCACGTTCCATCAGTGCAAAACCGCTTTCAACTCTGTCGGACAGTGACTTGAGGCTGGAATTAAATGTCTCGCTCAAATGCATAAACTCGGGCAAGACATTCCTGTCCAAGGCCCTCTGCCGCTGGCGGGTAGTGCCCGCATAACCAGTGGCAGAGACCTGGGACAGGGGAACACCTGATGGCCCAGCTTCCTGGTCACCAGCTGTGTGTGTGTGGGACCTGCAAGGTGCTTCCTGGCTGTCGGATGGCTGGGACGGGTCAGAGGACGTCCGACGAAGGACCGCTCCAGGGCCAGGTTGCAGGGTGCTGCTCCAGGTGCTGTGGAAGAAAGGAAAATCATTACTACCATGCCTTTACAAGAAGCATCAGCTGTGGATTAGAAAAACACAGATTAATAAAAATAAAAACCCAAAATGTATAATACTTACGATCTTGTGGCAAGGACCGGTCTTAGGAACTGCAACGCGTGATAGTGACGGTATCTAGTTCTGGTCCTTGACGCAGATCCACTGCGAACCTGGCCCTCAGCACGAACATCACTGTTGAAGCGGTCCTTGATCGAACGCCAACGTGTTCGGACTTTGTCCACTGTTGATAAAAAAAAACAGTGCCGTCAAGTACAACAGTCACTGCTTCACAATTTAGCAATACAATACTCAAAGCAGTCACTGTACACCCCGATGACACTGTTGGGTTTCCTGCTAGAATACGCCTAGCACGAAACCCAACAGTGCCGTCAAGGACAACAGTCACTGCGGCACAATGTAGCAATACAATACTCAAAGCAGTCACTGTAGACCACGATGACACTGTTGGGTTTCCTGCTAGAATACGCCTAGCACGAAACCCAACAGTGCCGTCAAGGACAACAGTCACTGCGGCACAATGTAGCAATACAATACTCAAAGCAGTCACTGTAGACCACGATGACACTGTTGGGTTTCCTGCTAGAATACGCCTAGCACGAAACCCAACAGTGCCGTCAAGGACAACAGTCACTGCGGCACAATGTAGCAATACAATACTCAAAGCAGTCACTGTAGACCACGATGACACTGTTGGGTTTCCTGCTAGAATACGCCTAGCACGAAACCCAACAGTGCCGTCAAGGACAACAGTCACTGCGGCACAATGTAGCAATACAATACTCAAAGCAGTCACTGTAGACCACGATGACACTGTTGGGTTTCCTGCTAGAATACGCCTAGCACGAAACCCAACAGTGCCGTCAAGGACAACAGTCACTGCGGCACAATGTAGCAATACAATACTCAAAGCAGTCACTGTAGACCCCGATGACACTGTTGGGTTTCCTGCTAGAATACGCCTAGCACGAAACCCAACAGTGCCGTCAAGGACAACAGTCACTGCGGCACAATGTAGCAATACAATACTCAAAGCAGTCACTGTAGACCCCGATGACACTGTTGGGTTTCCTGCTAGAATACGCCTAGCACGAAACCCAACAGTGCCGTCAAGGACAACAGTCACTGCGGCACAATGTAGCAATACAATACTCAAAGCAGTCACTGTAGACCACGATGACACTGTTGGGTTTCCTGCTAGAATACGCCTAGCACGAAACCCAACAGTGCCGTCAAGGACAACAGTCACTGCGGCACAATGTAGCAATACAATACTCAAAGCAGTCACTGTAGACCCCGATGACACTGTTGGGTTTCCTGCTAGAATACGCCTAGCACGAAACCCAACAGTGCCGTCAAGGACAACAGTCACTGCGGCACAATGTAGCAATACAATACTCAAAGCAGTCACTGTAGACCACGATGACACTGTTGGGTTTCCTGCTAGAATACGCCTAGCACGAAACCCAACAGTGCCGTCAAGGACAACAGTCACTGCGGCACAATACAGAGCAGGGAAATACTCACTAAACGCCTTTTTGGCGGATGCTGTGGCGCTGTCCCAGCCATCCATCAACGCTGCGGCCACCTCATTCCATAGCCGCCGTGTCACCACATTGTCCTTGTACAGCCGGTCACGGCTGTCCCACAACGGCGAACGCTCCTGGACCAGGCTGATGAGCTGCTCATTATCCAGGTAGACGTCTTCATCCCGTTGTGGAACCTAGACAAAACACATTCATTAGAATAATCAAATTTAAATTGACTAAAAAGTTACAAAAAAAGAAAAAAAAAAAAGAGTAAAAATAGAAGATAAAAAAAAAAAAAAAACATTACAAATCATTTGATACTTACATTACGTATCACCACCGGGACTTGGCTTCGCTGCTCCTGCTGTTCGCCCTCACTATTCCCGTCCGCAGATGATGATGACGATGTCTGAAAGTTGAAAAAAACGTAAGAGATTTGGAGAAGCAGCAGATATACTTACCAGATGCACGAAAATAATCACCTCACGGTCTGCTTGCGCCAATTCCTGCCGCGATGGGGAATACTCCGATTCTGAAGACATACTGCATGTAAAAATAATAAAAATCATTAGTACATACATAATTTAAAAGGACAGGCATATAATGTAATATACTCACATTCTTCGCTGATATAATGTGTTCTTGGTTGAATGTCTGCTCTTCAATCTGTCTAGTGTAGTAGTGGCAGAGTTTTGGCAGGCACCTCCTTTATATAGCCTTTTTTTTTTGGACTTTAGAAGATTCTAACTAGGATAAAAAGTGGACACCACCCAAAAAACGCTGCGCTAAAAAAGCGCATACCTGCGCATGCCAGTGCGCACGTATGCGCATCCATAGGCTATAATGGCCATTTTTAGCGCAAAACGTGCGCATACGTGCGCATGCGATTTTTTCAAGGGCCAAAAAATGCAACATGCAGCGTCTGGAAAATACCAACGCACACCCCAAAAAAACGCAGCGCATGAAAATCGCATACATGCGCTTACAAGTGCGCAGGTATGCGCACCCATGTTAAATATAGGGGAAAAATCGCATGCGCACGTATGCGTTTTTTTCCAGCGCTAAAAAACGCAAATGTGAAACCAGCCTAACTGGACTTTTTTGGTCTGTTCATAATTTTGAGTAGGTGTTTATTATCTTTCATGAACATCCTCATATGTTATTTGTATGATAAGTGAGTGATTCTCACTATGTTGTTGGTCTATACTCTTTAATATGTATGTGTGGCGCCCCTGAGGGTTCAGTCGCCACAGAGATACTGCACCTCCTCCTGAGGTGTGGTACCCCACTATCCAGGTAAGGTGGAGACATCTGACCACACTCCAACACCTGCATCCCACACAACATAGTAGTGTAGCAAAGCACCCTTTGGTGGCTCCCTGCTTGGAACACGAAGCGTGCTGGGAGGCGGGTGGAGTTTAGTTTGCACTAAAAGAGCGGGAAGAGGATAGGATTTAGATAGTTAGTCACAGGAGTCTGACGAGGTCAGTCTGTGAAAGGAGATCCCCTGAGTGGGATGGAGGAAGGAAGTGCTGCAGCCGACCTCAGTGATCTGGGTCCGCTGGCACAAGAAAGGAACATTGATAGAAAGCCTGACTCTCCATAAGAAAGAAAGGATTGATACGGAACATGAGGAGAATAAGAGAACAAGGACCAGGGTTAGAGGAGAACCCTTCCCAAGTTCTAAGCACAAGGCAGGGGTCCGGTCCCCGAGGTTGTATGGATGCTAATGGTCCTGCAGCAGACACCGGAGGAATAGAAGTAGTGACCACTTTATTCCCACACCAGACTTGGGGGCACAACAGGAACGTGTGTGAGCCGGGACTAGGTAGAAGGAGTCCCCGAAGTAGGTTACAGCTATCTGCCGTACAAGTAGGATTCTTAGGAACATCTGACAGGAGGAATTCCAGTGTAACTCAGTACTGTGAGTACTTCACTCAAAGGCGCTAAGAGGGAGACGTTCAGAAAAGGCACATATGTTGGCAAAGTGTTGGAAGGGAATACTTCATCTTGCCTGGAAGTTGGCTGAGCTCCTGACCCGGAGGACACGGCATGGATGCCGGCACCTGTACCACAACAGACTGTGAGTAAAGCTTTGGGACTACATACCCTGGTGTCCTCCACTTATTCCTGCGCCAGCCTGCCCGACACTGCTACATCCCTCCTGCGCCCGACACTACACTGCCTTGGGACTACACTGCCCTGTGGAGGGCTATAACATCATTGCTGCACTACACCATCTGTCCCAGAGGATCTGTCTGCAGCGTCGGCTTAACAGTTGCCGAACACCACAGGTGGCATCACGAATCACTTATAATAATAATAATAATAATAATCTTTATTTATATAGCGCCAACATATTCCGCAGCGCTTTACGGTTTAACAGTTTCAAAACACAAGTCATAAGTAACAATGTTAACAATACAATAATTAAAGCGAAATAAGACGACCCTGCTCGTGAGAGCTTACAATCTACAATGAGGTGAGGGAGATACAAAGTACAGGTGTGTATTTACAATGAAGGTCCAGCCATCTTGCGGGAGTGAAGGATGGATGGAGATAGTGAATGGGCTACACACGCACACTTACACAGAGAATGACTTTGATTAGTGACTGTGATAGGCCGCTCTGAACAGGTGTGTTTTGAGGGAGCGCCTAAAACTATGCAAATTGTGGATAGTCCTGATTCTTGGGGTAGAGCATTCCAGAGGATAGGAGCAGCACGGGAGAAGTCTTGGAGTCGGGAGTGGGAGGTACGGATTAGTGCAGAGGTTAGTCGAAAGTCGTTTGCAGAGCGCAGCGATCGGCTAGGCCGATAGACAGAAATGAGAGAAGAGATATAAGGGGGTGCCGCACTTATAAAATTTCACCACCATAAGCACACTGAAACAACCCCTTTTACAATGGAGCCCCAGGGCCACGGACCGGGTCACTGCTGCCGTGACAACCCCCGTTGAGAAGATCAACCGGCCCGGTACCGAGTACCCCACGGCCCTGGTGAGTGAGGGAGCTCCATATGACATGACATCCACATATATTTCTATTAGCAGGTGATATTGATCACTTACAGTGCCTACAAGTAGTATTCAACCCCCTGCAGATTTAGCAGGTTTACACATTCGGAATTAACTTGGCATTGTGACATTTGGACTGTAGATCAGCCTGGAAGTGTGAAATGCACTGCAGCAAAAAAGAATGTTATTTCTTTGTTTAATTTTTTTTTAAATTGTGAAAAGTTTATTCAGAGGGTCATTTATTATTCAACCCCTCAAACCACCAGAATTCTGTTTGGTTCCCCTAAAGTATTAAGAAGTATTTCAGGCACAAAGAACAATGAGCTTCACATGTTTGGATTAATTATCTCTTTTTCCAGCCTTTTCTGACTATTTAAGACCCTCCCCAAACTTGTGAACAGCATTCATACATGGCCAACATGGGAAAGACAAAGGAGCATTCCAAGGCCATCAGAGACAAGATCGTGGAGGGTCACAAGGCTGGCAAGGAGTACAAAACCCTTTCCAAGGAGTTGGGCCTACCTGTCTCCACTGTTGGGAGCATCATCCGGAAGTGGAAGGCTTATGGAACTACTGTTAGCCTTCCACGGCCTGGACAGCCTTTGAAAGTTTCCTCCCGTGCCGAGGCCAGGCTTGTCCGAAGAGTCAAGGCTAACCCAAGGACAACAAGGAAGGAGCTCCGGGAAGATCTCATGGCAGTGGGGACATTGGTTTCAGTCAATACCATAAGTAACGTACTCCACCGCAATGGTCTCCGTTCCAGACGAGCCCGTAAGGTACCTTTACTTTCAAAGCGTCATGTCAAGGCTCGTCTACAGTTTGCTCATGATCACTTGGAGGACTCTGAGACAGACTGGTTCAAGGTTCTCTGGTCTGATGAGACCAAGATCGAGATCTTTGGTGCCAACCACACACGTGACGTTTGGAGACTGGATGGCACTGCATACGACCCGAAGAATACCATCCCTACAGTCAAGCATTGTGGTGGCAGCATCATACTGTGGGGCTGTTTCTCAGCCAAGGGGCCTGGCCATCTGGTCCGCATCCATGGGAAGATGGATAGCACGGCCTACCTGGAGATTTTGGCCAAGAACCTCCGCTCCTCCATCAAGGATCTTAAGATGGGTCGTCATTTCATCTTCCAACAAGACAACGACCCAAAGCACACAGCCAAGAAAACCAAGGCCTGGTTCAAGAGGCAAAACATCAAGGTGTTGGAGTGGCCTAGTCAGTCTCCTGACCTTAACCCAATTGAAAACTTGAGGAAGGAGCTCAAGATTAAAGTCCACATGAGACACCCAAAGAACCTAGAAAACTTGGAGAAGATCTGCATGGAGGAGTGGGCCAAGATAACTCCAGAGACCTGTGCCGGCCTGATCAGGTCTTATAAAAGACGATTATTAGCTGTAATTGCAAACAAGGGTTATTCCACAAAATATTAAACATAGGGGTTGAATAATAATTGACCCACACTTGTATGTTTAAAATTTATTAAAATTTAACTGAGCAACATAACTTTTTGGTTTGTAAGATTTATGCATCTGTTAATAAATCCTGCTCTTGTGTGAAGTTTGAAGGCTCTAACTTATTTGCATCTTATCAAACCTGCTAAATCTGCAGGGGGTTGAATACTACTTGTAGGCACTGTATGTTTGTATATATAATAATAATCTTTATATAGCGCTAACATATTCCGCAGTGCTTTACACACATTATCACTGTCCCTGATGGGGCTCACAATCTAAATCCCCTATCAGTATGTCTTTGGAGTGTGGGAGGAAACCGGAGTACCCGGAGAAAACCCACGCAAACACAAACTCTTTGCAGATGTTGTCCTTGGTGGGATTTGAACCCAGGATCCCAGCGCTGCAAGGCTGCAGCGCTAACTACTGAGCCACCGTGCTGCCCATATCTGTATCTAGAGCAAAAAAGAGCAGATATATCTTATGCATGTAGTAATAGGCTAAGGGCATGCCTATCCATACATAGCTCTATTAGTTATAGCATATAAATAAGGAGCAATTCATGCTATGTATTATACTGTATAGCCTGATGGAAAGTGCAAGTGCTGTTACTTCACAGAGACATCAATTGCATAAGTGCATTAATGTTAGTTTCCATAGATCGTCATATTAAGACAAATGTTATTTACATATTAAATGTTACAGCAGCATTTTAGCCTCTATCCCCTAAACACGTTTCACTTGTGTAGCTTCCTCAGGGGGCCTCAACCAATGTTATTGCCCATAAGTTGTTAACTTTGAAATTGTAGAAGTTTCTCAGCCCAGGTGAATATACTTGTTCTTCAGCTCTCATTCATTCTTATCATGGGACCTAGTTATTAGTATTGGACCCAAAAGGTTTCAATTTCTTTGGTTGGGATTCTGTGACCCCCAAGTACTCACCCTTTAACCCGATCTACAGAGAACTTGACAATACTGGAGAGTTTTTTTAGGACACAACCTCAAAAGTGTCACCGATAGAAACAGCTGAAAGATAGTGGAATCTAAGACGTAAACTAAGCTGAGATTCGAGAAGCACAGCCAGATAAGCCTGGGTCAGAGCAAGAAGAGTTCTATCAATACTGTGGTCAAACAGAAGGTTAGGGTAGGTAGATTTCTCGCACTGCAGAAGACTAACAGAAGGTCAGTGCAAGCAGAGTTTGCTCAGTACTGAAGAATGGTAAAAAGTCAGGGCAGGTAGAGAACAAAAATCAAGGTCATTGTAACGCTAGGGGTACCTAAGATAGAGAGTGGACCCTCTGGATCGCGGATCCGGAGCCCCAGGGTCGAGCACGCCAGGTGAAGACCGACCCCTATACAGGGATCGTTTGGGGCAGGACCACAGAGGACGGAGGCGCGACAGCCGGAACCAAGAGGGACGGCTCCACGGACAGAAGGAGAGGGAAGGCAATGGTACGTGGGAGGACCTAGACGGGCAGAAGGAGGAGGACGGCACCGGAGATGGGAGACAGTGCACAGGCAGGCTGGGAGGAAAGGACGCAGGAGACAGAGAGCGACAGGGAGGGTCAGGCGGAACGCGGAAAGCTACAGTAGAACTGTAGAGGCCAGAGAGTGCAGGAAAACTACACGATCGTCAGGCGTCCTCCTAACTGCGAGGACGCCTGAAGTACAGCAGCCCCCGGATGCTCGTCACCCAAACCCGCCCCTCGGCGCCGCCCATCGCAGGGGAGACCAGGCCCGCCCCTCAGCGCCGCCCATCATGGGAGAGAGAGGAAAGACGGCGGCGAGCGCGAACCAGGGGGCGGGAAGGAGGAGCCGAGGAGAAGAGGAACTGACGGCGGGCACGTGACCGAGCGGGAGCGCGCAGGTGAGGGGATGCCGCAGCGGCCGCCGCAGCGAAAGGGGCATCGGCGGGCATAACCGCCGATGTCACAGTACCTCCCCCCTTACGGCGTCCCTTAGCGAGATTGGCCAAAAACTTTTTTAGAATGCGAGGGGCGTTGATATTCTCCCGGGGCTCCCAGGACCTCTCCTCGGGACCAAAACCCACCCAATCGATAAGAAAAAGGGTCTTACCCCGGGCTTTTTTCATAGCCAAGATGTCCTTGACCTCGAAGACGTTATCAGAGATGGCAGGAGGAGGAACGATGGAAACCGGTTGGAACCGGTTCAGGACTACGGGTTTCAGGAGCGAGACATGGAAGGCGTTGGGCACCCGGAGCGAAGCAGGCAACCTTAGTTTGTAAGCCACGGCATTAATACGTCCAATCACCTCAAACGGTCCAATGTACCGAGGACTCAGCTTGTAAGAGGGAACTCTCAGACGGATATGTCGAGTTGAAAGCCAGACCTTGTCACCAGGATGGTACGGGGGTACGTCCTTCCGTCTCTTGTCTGCATGCTTCTTGATTCGGTCGTTGGCACTTTTGAGCGCATCCCGGGTCTCTCTCCAAATCTGCGAGAATTTTTTAGCAAGAGAATCAGCTGCGGGTACCTCGGTAGAGGTAGAAAAAGGCAATGGAATATTTGGGTTCTGACCGGTTACCACAAAAAAAGGTGACCTGGTGGTAGATTCACTGGGATGATTATTGTGTGAGAATTCAGCCCAAGGTAAGAGCGCAACCCAGTCGTCTTGATGAGCGTTGGTAAAGTGACGTAGGAAGGTGGTTAACCCCTGATTAATTCGTTCCACTTGCCCGTTGGTCTGAGGATGATATGCGGAGGAAAAGTCGAGAGATGTACCCATAAGCCGGCAAAGTGCCCTCCAGAAGCGGGAGGTGAACTGGACCCCCCGATCCGACAGAGTCCGCTGAGGAAGACCATGCAGCCTGAAGACCTGGTGGATGAAGATCTCAGCCAACTTTGGGGCGGACGGTAGTCCCGATAAGGGAATAAAATGGGCCATCTTAGAAAAGCGATCTGCCACGACTAAGATGGTGGTACATCCGGCCGAGCGGGGCAAATCGGTCACAAAGTCCATGGCGATCTGTTGCCAGGGGGCTTCAGGAACTGGCAACGGATGAAGAAGACCGGCGGGCAAGGTCCTAGCCACCTTGTTCTGGGCACAGATTGTGCAAGAGGCCACGTAGTCCATCACATCCTGGCGAAGCGTAGGCCACCAATAATACCGGGAAAGCAGGAAGAGAGTCTTCTTGGTCCCCACGTGTCCAGCAATTTTGGAGGAATGTCCCCAGCACAACACCTCTATACGTTTGCCTGGAGGGACGAAGGTCTTACCGGGCGGAGGGGTAGCAAAATTCACAGGAGCCACGGTGATCATCCTGGAAGGCTCGATGATACAGGATGGGATTTCGTCCCTCTCTGAAGACTGCAACGACCTGGAAAGGGCATCGGCCTTGATGTTCCTATTACCCGGTCGGAAGTGAAGTTGGAAGTCGAAGCGGGAAAAAAACAAGGCCCACCTGGCTTGTCGGGCATTGAGCCTTTGGGCGGATTGCAGATAGGCCAGGTTTTTGTGGTCTGTGAGGATGGTAAAGGGATGTACAGCTCCCTCGAGTAAATACCGCCATTCAGTTAAGGCCATCTTAATGGCCAGTAATTCACGGTCTCCAATGGAGTAGTTGCACTCCGCCGGTGAAAAGATTTTAGAGAAAAAACCGCATGGAACCAGCCGTCCGGACGAAGCCTGCTGGGACAAGACCGCCCCAGCTCCAGTGGAGGAGGCATCCACTTCCAGGACAAAGGGTCTGCTGGCCACAGGCCGATGCAAAATGGGTGCTGAGGCAAAAGAACGTTTCAGAGTTTGGAAAGCTTCCTCCGCTTCAGGGGACCAGCTGTTGGTCTTCGTTCCTTTACGGGTCAGGTTCGTGATGGGTTTGGTAACCGTGGAAAAGTGAGGCACAAACTGGTGGTAATAGTTTGCGAACCCAAGAAACCGCTGGATGGCCTTAATCCCCACAGGACGAGGCCACTTGAGAACCGCATCGAGTTTTTCGGGATCCATGCTTAGACCGGAGTCGGAAACGACATATCCCAAGAAGGGTAGTGACGACTGCTCAAAAAGGCATTTCTCGATCTTGGCGTAGAGTTGGTTCTCTCGGAGACGATGCAAGACCAAGCGTACACTCCTGCGATGAGAAGGCAGATCGGGGGAGAAAACGAGGATGTCGTCCAGGTAGATGACAACACAAGAATAGAGTAGATCCCGGAATACCTCATTGATAAATTCTTGGAACACAGCGGGGGCATTGCAAAGGCCAAATGGCATGACTAGATATTCATAATGCCCGTCACGAGTATTGAAGGCCGTTTTCCACTCGTCCCCAGCACGGATTCGGACCAAATTGTAGGCTCCCCGCAGGTCTAACTTCGTGAAGATCCGGGCTCCTCTCAACCGGTCAAAAAGCTCCGGAATCAACGGAAGAGGGTAACGATTCTTGATGGTGATTTTGTTCAGGCCCCGGTAATCAATGCAAGGCCGCAGTGATCCATCTTTCTTCCGGACGAAGAAAAAACCTGCGCCTGCAGGAGAGGAAGACTTTCGGATAAACCCCTTGGAGAGGTTTTCGTGGATATATTCCGTCATGGCAGTGGTCTCGGCTGGAGAGAGAGGGTATGTTCTACCTCTGGGAGGAATCGCTCCAGGCATCAGGTCGATGGGGCAGTCATAAGACCGGTGCGGTGGCAGGGAATCCGCCTCTCTTTTGCAGAAAACATCAGCATAAGCGTGATATGGCACAGGAAGACCAGGGAGGTCTGTAGGCTTGCGCTGAGGCTGGGGACGAACCAGGTTACGTAAACAGCTTGCATGGCAGGCGTGCCCCCAGCGCAGGATCTCTCCGGAGCGCCAATCGATAACAGGCTCATGCCGCCTGAGCCAAGGTAGCCCCAAAAGAATGGCGTGGGACAACTGAGGCAAGACATAAAAGGCAATCCTTTCAGAGTGGAGGGCGCCAACTTGCAGGTTTACTTCAGTGGTTACCGAGGTGACGAGCCCAGGAAGAGGTTTGCCGTCAACGGAGGTGATTGCTCGAGGATTACTTAGGACGACCACGGGAATCTGGAGCCTGTCCACCTCCTCCTGGTGGATGAAGTTGCCTGCCACGCCCGAGTCCACATACGCCTCCACAGAGCTACGCCCCCGTCCTGAAATAAGCAGAGCTGAAACAGTAAGTGGTAGAGAGGGGGTAGAATCACCTAGGGGGCCCTCTCCTACCTGGCCTAGGCGGATGCGTTTCCCGGTCTCTCAGGACAAGTGCGTATGAAGTGGTTGGCCCCTCCACAATAGAGACAGAGTCCCTTGGACATTCTCTCCCTACGCCGTTGTTCAGACAACTTGATGCGATCAACTTGCATGGGCTCAGGAGCGGTGTTACTAGGAGGGGCAACGGTGCGCGGAATAGGAGCTTGGTATAACCTAAAGGACCTCTTCTCCCTAGCCGACTCTCGGGCGCGCTCCTGAAAACGCAGATCAATACGAGTAGCCAAGGAGATGAGATCCTCCAGGGTGGTAGGGAGGTCACGCCCGGCCAACTCGTCTTTGATTTTACCAGAAAGTCCTCTCCAAAACGCACCAACCAGGGCTTCATTATTCCACCCCAGCTCCGAGGACAAGGTCCGAAAACGGATGGCGTATTGCCCTACCGTAAGGGACCCCTGGCAGAGGTTAAAAAGGGCCTCAGTGGAGGAAGCAAGGCGTCCAGGTTCATCGAAAACCTTGCGAAATGTCTCCAAAAAACACTGGATGTTGGTCACCACCGGGTCATCCCTCTCCCATAATGGATTCACCCAAGCCAACGCCTCCCCCTCAAGGTGGGAGATTATAAAGGCCACTTTAGCACGGTCCGTAGGATACTGTTGGGGTGAAAGATCAAAGTGCAACCTGCACTGATTTAAAAATCCCCTACACAATTTTGGGTCCCCACAGTACCTGGGTGGTTTACCGAGACGGGGAGGGGGAGTAGAGACGGTGTCCCGGGCTAGGGTGGAAGCGGCCGTAGAGGACTGCAAAGAAAGCAGCCTATCATCCACGGAGGCCATATACCCCAAAATGTGAGACTGAGCATCGCGCTGTTGTGCGAGCTCCTGCTGGAGACTGACTAATAGGGGTGCGTGTGCTGGGTCTGCGGTCTGAAGAGCGGAGAGCCGGGTGTCCATGGACTTCATGAATGACATGATACGGTTCTGATTTTCTCTAAGGAAGAGCAGTTCCTTTTGAGTGGCAGCCGCGGCACCGGCGGGGTCCATGGCCTGACGATACTGTAACGCTAGGGGTACCTAAGATAGAGAGTGGACCCTCTGGATCGCGGATCCGGAGCCCCAGGGTCGAGCACGCCAGGTGAAGACCGACCCCTATACAGGGATCGTTTGGGGCAGGACCACAGAGGACGGAGGCGCGACAGCCGGAACCAAGAGGGACGGCTCCACGGACAGAAGGAGAGGGAAGGCAATGGTACGTGGGAGGACCTAGACGGGCAGAAGGAGGAGGACGGCACCGGAGATGGGAGACAGTGCACAGGCAGGCTGGGAGGAAAGGACGCAGGAGACAGAGAGCGACAGGGAGGGTCAGGCGGAACGCGGAAAGCTACAGTAGAACTGTAGAGGCCAGAGAGTGCAGGAAAACTACACGATCGTCAGGCGTCCTCCTAACTGCGAGGACGCCTGAAGTACAGCAGCCCCCGGATGCTCGTCACCCAAACCCGCCCCTCGGCGCCGCCCATCGCAGGGGAGACCAGGCCCGCCCCTCAGCGCCGCCCATCATGGGAGAGAGAGGAAAGACGGCGGCGAGCGCGAACCAGGGGGCGGGAAGGAGGAGCCGAGGAGAAGAGGAACTGACGGCGGGCACGTGACCGAGCGGGAGCGCGCAGGTGAGGGGATGCCGCAGCGGCCGCCGCAGCGAAAGGGGCATCGGCGGGCATAACCGCCGATGTCACAGTCATAGTGCAGCCTGAGTAAAAAACTGAAAGACAACGGTCAAGAACACGTAACTATAGAACCTTATTTCTCTGGTAATTAGTATTGGGAAAGCGGTCCCTAAAGTATCCTGGGTCTGCTGAGCATTGGTTTGGGAAGATGGAGAGGGGATGCATCATGCTGAGAAGTAGAGACATCACCAGAGATTCATGTCAGAGGAGGAAGTTGTGACCACAAAAAGGGAGCAGGAGGATAGCACAGCTGATCCCTCTCAGTTTCAGATATATTCAGGGCCATGCGTCTGACCAGACATAGTCTGACCAGGCATCTTTCAAATTCCATATTTCAAATTACAGATTTCTAATTACACTACTCTGAATTAGACTAGAATTGGACTGGAATTTGACTGTAAGGTAACGAAATATAAAACCACTACAAAGTTTCACTTTCTTTTCACTTTCATCCCCATTCTTCTTTATTTTTCCAAACTCCTGTAATCCCCCCACCTAGTAAGGAATTAGTCATATCTCCCTCAATCCTCCCCAGCCATCTTACTTCTTCCTCAGAACCGTTCCTCCACATACAATCTTTTTTCTCCAGACACACAGGGCCGCATAATGTCCTATCCTTCTCTCACTTTCTAATGCTCTGTCTGCTACTCCTCATTGCTGGTGACGTATCCCCAAATCCTGGTCCTCCTCAACATATCCCCACACTCACTTCTAACACCCTGCCATGATCCTCTACACGTTTTCACAATCATGATAACCTCATACCCAGCCCCCAGTCTCCCGGTCCCCCTACCTGGAGCACTATGGAACACACGCTCTGTCTGCAATAAACTGTCGCTTATCCATGACCTTTTTATCACCAACAAGCTCTCCTTCCTTGGCATCACTGAAACCTGGCTCACCGCCTCTGACTCAGCCTCTCCAGCTGCACTTTCTTATAGTGGATTCCATCTCTCTCACACCCCTCACCCCAGCAACAAACGTGGTGGAGGAGTTGGCTTGCTCCTCTCCGATACCTGCTCCTTTACCCCAATTCCGCTACCACCCTCTGCTATTCTTCCCTCATTTGAGGTGCACTCCGTCAGCATCTATTCCCCCTCCAACCTCCAGCTGGCTGTCATCTACCGCCCCCCAGAACTAGCCATCTCCACCTTTCTCGACCACTTCACCTCCTGGCTACTTCATTTCCTCTCTGCTGACATCCCCACTATCATCATGGGTGACTTGAACATCCCCATTGACGCTTCCAACCCCAGCTGCCTCTAAACGTTTATCGCTCACTGCCTCCTTTGACCTCTCTCAGTGGTCCTCCACAGCCACTCACAAAGATGGTCACACGCTGGACCTTATCTTCACCTGCCTCTGTTCCCTTACTAATCTCACTAACTCACCCCTCCCCCTGTCTGACCACAACCTACTGACAACCTCTTCCCTCTCCTCTCCTAGTGCACAACCCCCAATCCACAAACTCACCCTCGCAGAAATCTCAAACACCTCAATTTACAATCACTCTCTGAGTCCCTTCTCCCTCTTACTGACATAGTTTCCCTTCATGACACTGATGCTGCTGCCACCTTTTATAACACCACAATTACAGCAGCACTTGATTCGGCTGCCCCCTCACGCATAGCAAAACTCGTACAATCAACAGGCAGCCCTGGCTGACCAGCCTGATCAAAGAACTGAGATGGGCTTCCAGGGTTGCTGAGCAGAGATGGAAGAGATCCCGCTCTGCCGAGGACTTCATTGCATACAAGCAGTCCCTTATCATCTTCAAGTCCACACTCACTGCCGCAAAACAAACCTACTTCTCATCTCTCATATCCTCCCTGTCTCACAACCCTAAACAGCTTTTCAACACTTTCAATTCTCTACTCCATCCCCCAGCACCTCTTCCCCTCCTCTCATCACTGCTGAAGACTTTGCCTCTTTCTTTAAGCAGAAGATGGATACGATCAGCGAAAGCTTTGGCCGGCAGCCCCCGCAGCCCCTCTTAGCTGCTCAGCCCTGTTCCTCCAAAAACAACTTCTCCACCATGACAGAAGATCAGCTCTCTACCCTCCTGTTCAGATCACACCTCACCACTTGCATGCTTGATCGACTCCCGTCCCACCTCATCCCTAACCTCGCCACAGTCTTCATCCCAACTCTAACACACCTCTTCAACCATTCACTTAACAATGGTGTCTTCCCCTCATCCTTCAATCATACCTTGATCACACCCATCCTCAAAAAGACCTCCCTTGACCAATCCTCTGTGTCTAGCTATCGCCCAATATCCCTTCTTCCTTATGCCTCAAAACTACTGGAACAGCATGTCCATCTTGAACTGTCCTCCCACCTCTCCTCTTGCTCCCTCTTTGACCGGTTACAATCTGGCTTCCGACTGCATCACTCAACTGAAACTGCCCTAACTAAAGTCACCAACGACCTAGTAACTGCCAAGAACAAGCGACACTACTCTGTCCTCCTTCTTCTGGACCTGTCTTCTGCCTTTGACACTGTGGACCATTCCCTCCTGCTACAGATTCTCTCATCTCTTGGTATCACAGACTTAGCCCTATCCTGGATCTCATCATATCTAACAGACCGAATATTCAGTGTGTCCCTATCCCACACACCTCCTTATCTCGCCCCTTATCTGTCGGTGTTCCTCAAGGATCTGTTCTAGGACCCCTACTCTTTCCATCTTCACCTTCGGCCTGGGACAGCTCATAGAATCCCATGGTTTGCAGTATCATCTCTACGCCGATGACATGCAGATCTACCTATCTGGACCTGACCTCACCTCCTTACTGACCAAAATCCCATAATGTCTGTCTGCTATTTCAGCTTTCTTCTCTGCTCGCTTTCTAAAACTGAACATGGACAAAACAGAATTCATCATTTTTCCCCATCTTATGTATAAATATATGAGGGGACAGTACAAAGACCTTTCTAATGATCTTTTTACTCTTAGACCTGTGACGCGGACAAGGGGGCATCCTCTATGGCTGGAGGAAAGAAGGTTTAATCATAATCATAGACGCGGATTCTTTACTCTAAGAGCAGTGAGACTATGGAACTCTCTGCCATATGATGTTGTAATGAGTGATTCCCTACTAAAATTTAAGAAGGGACTGGATGCTTTTCTTGAAAAGTATAATATTGCAGGTTATATACACTAGTTTACTTGATATTGCGTTGATCCAGGGAGCAAGTCTGATTGCCGTATGTGGAGTCGGGAAGGAATTTTTTTCCCCAGTGTGAAGCTTACTGATTGCCACATGGGTTTTTTTGCCTTCCTCTGGATCAACATGTTAGGGCAGGCTAGGATAGGATATGGGTTGAACTAAATTGACTTAAAATCTTCCTTGAACCTTAACTTCTATGTTACTATGTTACTACCCCTCCACCAGACCTATCCATTAATGTCAATGGCTGCTCACTTCCCCCAGCCCCGCATGCTCGGTGCCTTGGGGTGATCCTCAACTCTGCCCTCTCTTTCAAGCCACATATCCAAGCCCTTGCCTCCTCCTGCAGTTTCAAACTCAAAAATATTTCCCGGATCCGTGCATTCCTTGACCATGAAACCACAAAAAACTAGTGCATGCCCTTATCATCTCCCTGTCATGGTTGGGACATGGTTAATGTCCTGTTCTCACAGGGTTAACTTTTGCCGGCCTCTCTTTGGATCTGGGAGGGGTATTTATACTCACTCCAGACTAGCATTCTCTGTCAGCTATACTGTTATTCTGGCTGTGTGTCTGACCCCCCTGGTGTGCGTGTACTGCATTCCTTGTTTGATTCCCATGTATGATCCGGCCTGTCCCCTCACTCTGAACTCCGTCTCACGTTTTAGGTACTATTGTCTTCTCTGGTTCTGACCTCCTAGCTTGGCTATTGTTACTCCTCTACCGTTTGCCCCTATTGCCCGTTCTGGTTTTCTGATCTATTGCTACGTCCTGACTATCCGCTCTGTCTAACCCTTTGGTACTGTCCTGCTATCTTGTGCATTGACCCCGGCTTGATCTGGTTTCCGCCCCTGTCTATGCCCCTTTGTAACTTGTCCAGTAGTTACCTTTCTAGGAGTTTCCCTGCAGCTCTGTGGACCTTAGGCCACACCCCCAGCAGTCACATGCTTCAGGTCTTAATAGTTTGAAGCACGCATTGTCACCGCTGCTGCCCTGCTCCACAAGTATCTTTGAGCACGGTTTTTGTACTCAGGACATGCGCACTGACTCAGTGAGCGAGTGTAGTGCGGTGTTCCTGATACTCCCACCTCGACTACTGCAACCCCCTAGTCTCTGGCCTCCTCTCTAGCACTTTGGCACCACTCCAATCCATCCAACACTGCTGCCTGACTAATCCACCTGTCTCTCCGTTATTCCGCAGCCTCTCCCCTATGCCAAGCCCTTCATTGGCTTCCTATAATCCAGTGGCTCCAGTTCAAAACCCTAACTATGACACCATACAAAGCCATCCACAACCTGTCTCCTCCATGCATCTGTGACATGGTCTCCTGCTACTTACCTACACGCAACCTTCGATCCTCTCAAGATCTCCTTCTCTACTCCCCTCTTATCTCTTCTTCCCACAACCGCATACAAGACTTCTACCATGCTTCCCCCATATTCTGGAACTCTCTACCCCAACACATGAGACTCTCGCCTAACATGGTAACCTTCAAAAAGATCCTGAAGACCCACATCTTTCGACAAGCCTACAACCTGCAGTGATCTTCAGTCTACTGAACCGCCGCACGACCAGCTCTACCCTCTCATAGTATATCCTCACCCATCCTCTGTAGACTGTGAGCCCTTGCGGGCAGGGTCCTCTCTCCTTCTGTACTTGTGTGTGCCTTGTTTTGCTCATGTTTATTGCTTATTATTACTTGTCTATATTTGCCCCTTTTCACATGTAAAGTGCTATGGAATAAATGGCGCTATAAAAATGTGTAATAATAATAATACTAAAAATAAAGGAGAAGACTGCCGGTGGGGTGGAAATCAGTGGTGGCTGCCACAGCAGTAAAGTAAGATGACAATACTGGTGATTGATTCAGTTTGCAATCCTAATGATAGATCATCAAGATTTTACTCTTGAAAAACCTTTGCGAAATTCCATTAGTAAATGAGAAAAGAAATTCTAATATTCTCATGACACTACCTGCTCTTGTGCTTTGTCAGCTCACTGCTTTATTAACATTGAGAATAATAAAAAAAAGTAATGTAAAATCAGTTTGGCTGCTATACGTTTTCTAATGCAGAGTATCATAGAATCATAGAATGTTTCAGTTGGAAGGGACTTCCTGAGTCATCATGTCCAACCCCCTGCTCAAAGCAGGATTCACTAAACCATCTCAGATGTCTGTCCAGCCTCTGAAGACTTCCATTGAAGGAGTACTCACCACCTCTCATGGACACCTGTTCACTCATTGATCACCCTCAGTGTCAAAAAGTTTTTTCTACTATCTAATCTGTTTCTTCTCCATTTCAGTTTTATTCCATTGCTTCTCGTGTTTCCATGTGCAAATGAGAATAAGGATGATTCCTCTACACTGTGACATCTCTTCAGATATTTGTAGACAGCTATTAAGTCTCCTCTTAGCCTTCTTTTTTGCAAGCTAAACATTCCCAGATCCTTTGTCTGTTCCTTGTAGGACATACTTTGCAGTCTGCTCACCATCCTGTTCGCTCTTCTCTGAACTTGCTCCAGTTTTTCAAAGTCTTTTTTAAAATGTGGTGCCCAGAACAGGGCGTAGTATTCCAGATGAGTCCTGAACAAGGAGGAATAGAGGGTGATAATTACTTAACGTTATCTAGACTGTCTGCTTACCTTAATACATCATAGAACTTTGCCTTTTTGCTGCTGCATCACACTGCTGAGTCATGTGCAGTCTGTGATCTATTAGTATACCCAAGTCTTTTTCACATGTGCTGTTGCTTAGCTCTATTCCCCATTCTTTATATGTAATTTTCGTTTTTCTTGCCCAGGTGTAGAATCTTGCATTTCTCTGTTAAATACCATTCTATTAGTCGTTGCCCATTGTTCAAGCTTATCTAAATCCTTCTGAATCCTTTCTCTGTCTCCTCTATTGTTAGCTGTCCCTCCTAGCATTGCATTGTCTGCAAATTTGATTAGTTTAGCTTCAGTTCTTTTACCTAGATCATTTATAAAAATGTTGGGGCAGGACAAGAAGATGTAGAAAAAGATGAGCTTACAAGAGAAAGTCTGTGCACAGCTACAGCATAGAGATCAGCAAGGAGTTTGTATGTTCTCCCCGTGTTTGCGTGAGTTTCTTCCGGGTTCTCTAGTTTCCTTCCAGTCTCCAAAAACATACTGTTAGGGAATGTAGATTGTGAGCCCCAATGGGGATAGTGATCATTACATCTGTAAAGCGCTGTTGAATTTATAGTGCTATATAAGCAACCAAAATAATAAATAAGTGTAATGGTGCACATCAGTTGTATTGTAATGCTGAGTTTAGAGAACAAAAATCTTGTACACAAAATTAAAGGAGACCTCCAGTAGCAAGAACCTATATAGGCTTCAAAGAATTTTGAAAATCTGAGTGTTTCACATGCAGTGCAGTGTACTGATTTCAACAAGCGCATTGTAATGCTTAATCTCTCCTGAGGCAGCGCTGTGGAGGAGTTGAATACTTGCTCACAGGCAATTGATGGAGGTCTTAGCTGCAGGACACCTTGTGATCAGCTTAATATCAGTAGACAAAAGTGGACAATCCCTTTAAGACATTTCTTAAATATTATTTTAAAATATTCAGAAACACAAAGTAAAAATTCAGATAGTAAACTTATTCATATCTAATGCAGGAAATTCTATCTGTACATCCTGACATGTTAACCAATATTTCTTATTTTAAACTGCACCAAAAATTCACCAGCAAAATATAAAAGACCCGACTGAATGTTTGTCTTGCAAAAAATGGAACATTTAGAAGGTGCGGTATGTCACAAATCACAATCCATACAATGCATCAAATGTTGTAGTCTGGTCTGGAGGAATAAATATAATAAAAAAGAACTTCAGATTCTTATAATGGAAAGAAAGAAAGCGGGAGCAGCTTAGATGAAGGTTCAAGTCAAAGAAATAGAAGAGAAAGGCAGAACATTGAGTCAGCCGCTCTGCCAGAAGCCATTGTGGAGACCTTCATTTGTGCAATGTAACCTCTATAATTACACCTTGTAGGAAACAACTGCAATAATGTATACGTATGAACTCATGGTAGAAGTGAACATAGTGATTTTACCTGAAGCACTGAGTAGGTGCTCAACAGACGTCTAAGGCCTCTTTCACACATCAGGTTTTCGCCGTCAGGCGCGATCCGGCGCTTTTGACAAAAACTGGATCCGGCGAAATGCAATGCCGGATCTGGTTTCCCCCCCATTGACTTGCATTAGAGCCGGATCGAGCCGGATGGCCATGCGATTCATCCGGTTTTCGCCGGATCCGGCAATGTGTCGCGATCCGGCGTCTGGAAAAAATGGCTACTGTAACGTTTTTTGTCTCCGGCGAAAAAGCCGGACACGCCGGATCCGGCGTGTCCGGCTTTTTCACACAATGAAAGCCTATGAGCGCCGCAATGCGCCTGATCCGGCGACAGCCGGATCCGGTGGCCGGATCCGTTTTTTTTGGTCTGAGCATGCTCAGTAGCTCTGCCCACAAGACACATATATAAAAGCAAGACAGTGGGACCCTCAGCCACACCCAACATGCCACCCAAGACAAGAACCAGGTGCAGGAGAAGGCAGGAGACATCTGCAGCAGCACCATCAGCACCACCACCACCCCAAATGGAGCAGCATGCTGAACAACGGGAGGGGAGTCCAGCAGCAGATGAGAGACGGTAATTATCAAATCCCCCATTCCTCCAAACTAGGGCCATGGAATATTAAGATATTCATTGGCCCTTTGTTTCTCTTTATTCAACAGCCGCCCAAGAGATGCAGCAGCAGCAGCAATGGCAGCACTGGCAGCAGCAACACCACCCACAGCCATGGAGTCTGGCCAGCAGGAAGACAGCACATCTTCTTCTGGGAGCCCTCCCTCGCATCGTCAGCGTTTGACGGTAAGTTTTTATTTCCAAAATCCATCATCTCTGTAATATATGTGTATTCATTGCCTTTTATTTCAAAACAGGAATCACAAGATGAAGAGGAGCTCCCAGAAGAAGAAGGAAGGGGTGGACAGACACCTGGAGTGGGCTCACAATTGGTAAGATTTTTGCATCAAACGCAGAAACACAACATCACACTACACACAACACATAGAAAACAATGTTCTGCAGACCACACACAGCAAACAAATGCCTACATCCAAAGACATAACATTTTTTGTTTTCTTCTCTAGTATTCCCAATCTGGTGCTCGGCCAAGAGGTCCTCGCAGTGCCTCCCAGGGTCATCGGCGACAGCAACGCGGCGGTCACCAGCGTGTAAGTATAAATATTTTTGCTTTGTTTTTTTGCACTTTTTATTTCATTTCTTTTGTGGAGGCTAATTATGTTATTTTTGTCTTTTTCTTTAACAGCCTTCACAGCGTGCTCCCGACTCTGACGGTGAGGATGGAGGAATCGATGTGGACCACCTCATCGATCTCGTCAGAGAAAGGGAGCCGCTCTGGAATATGGCTGACCGCCGCCATGCTGACCTTATCGTTACCCGACGAATCTGGGAGGAAATCTGTTCGCTCCTTGTGGACCGCTGGGAGGACCTCGATGCTCGGGCCCAGATTAAAGAGCGTAAGTATATACAGTACCGGTTGCTTGATTTAAACCAGTGTTTCCCGAACTCCAGTCCTCGTGGTCCCCACGGATCATGTGTTCAGGATTTCTATTTACTTTGGAAATCCTGAAAACATGACCCCTGGGGACCATGAGGACTGGAGTTTGGGAAACACTGATGTTGTATACTAACCACTTTGTCCTTTCTCGTTTCAGGGGAGAGAATTGTGAAGCGGTGGCGGTCTGTGAGGGATCGTTTCAAGAAGGAGTTCAATAAAGAGATGCGGGCCCCGAGTGGATCTGGAGGACGCAGGAGCAAGTACAAGTACGCACGAGCCCTGTCGTTCCTCCGGGATACAATGGTCACCAGAAGGTAAATATTACACACCACATGTGACAAAAAAATGTTTAGATGTAACTTTTTTTTTTCAGCCAGGGCCATGCCATGTCACTATTTTAATTGTTTTTTTTTCTCTTTATTCCACAGCACGGTGAGCAGCACTCGGGAGCCTGCACGATTGGACCCTTCTGAGGCGATCCCTGAGGAGACCGGCACCGAGGGACACTTCGACCGCCCCGGTACATCTGCACCTTCCCAGCCTTCCCACACATTCGACCCATCTGTCCCATCCACCAGCACAGGAGCATCGTGGCCGCCTACATTACATGAAGCTGCTGGTGAGGAGATTGCTTTCCCTTTACCCCACCCTTCTGCCCCTGCCACCTCTAGTACACCTGCGGGTACTGGGCGGCAGCGGCAGAGGGGTCAGGAAAAGACTTATGCGCCAGAGTTCTTGCATCTGAATGCATCTTTCCAGAACTGTCTAAAAGTCTTGTCAGAGCAAATCTCCGCAGGCTTTCAGCAGATCAACTCCAGCATTCTGGAGGTGAAGACACTTCTGCAAACCATGCATTCAGAAGCAAGATCTTCGCCAAACTACACCTTTTTCAGGTCTGTTGTGGAGCGCATGGAAACGCTCTCTCCTACCCAGCAGATGCATGTAATGCATTCATGCCACAGTGCTCTCCAGCACGTTACCTCCCAACCTCCTCCTCCCACCACAGTAGTTCCTCCACCTGCACCTCCTCCAGCCACTTTCCATCCTCCCCCTCCTATTACATACCATCCACCTCCCCAGCACAAACCACCTCCCCAGTAACAGCAACCTCCCCAGTACCAGCAACCTCCCCAGTACCAGACATCTCCCCACTTCCAGCAACCTGCCCCGTACCAAACTCCTTCCCCGTACCAAACTCCTTCCCCATACAACTTGCCATCAACATCATCTGCTCCTACAGTCCCTGCCCAACCCTCCACTCCACCGCCCACCACCTCTTCTGCCTCCCACATGTCCACCCATTCTGTAGCTTTTTCCACACCTTCACCTCTAACTGTTCCTTCCCCACCACGATCCCAGTCCTCTCTCCACACTCCCAGTGTCGAAGTGTCCCGCAGCCCCTCCAGCAGTATTTCCACCCCACACTACACCGAGTTGTAATGTTTTTTTTTTAATAAAAATGCCCATTTGTTTGTTTTCAAACATTTATTCAAAAAGTTTTTTTAACTAACTTTAAAAACATTTTACAAAAAAAAAAATTTTTAAATAAAATAATTTCTGCGGCGAAATATGTTTACAAAAAAAGGTTAAATAATTTCAAAGGTCAAAAGGTATTCAAAACCTGGTATATAACTGTGGGTAAATTTTACCTTTTTGCCACAGTTGTGTTCCTGGTTGTGTTGGAAGCAAAGTATTTCACCTAAAAAGTTGTGTTTATTGTTGGTGATTTCCTAACAATGTACACAACTTTTGTTAAAAGGTGAAATACTTTGCATAAAACACAACCAGGTACACACCTGTGGCCTAAAGGTAAAAATAGTAAGACCATGACAAGATAGCCAACTTTGGTTGGCAAAGGTATATACTGTTGGTACACAAGTTTGGTTAAGGGCACAAATCTTTCACACTCTGTCATCCTGCCAGTGTACTCTGCCTTGAGGTGACATAAAGTATAGTGCAAAATTGTCCCTCATTACTGAAACCGTCACAGAACTTCTAGTGGTAATGTCATGGTAATCTTGCAAGGTGGTTTCTTCAGAGGTGTCCTCAATGGAAATGGGTTCCTTGCAGATAACAAAATTGTGGAGTACCACGCAAGCTTTGATCACCTCGTCCACAGTTTCTGTCTTGAGGTTGATCGCAGTCAATAGGACCCGCCATTTGGCTGTCAGAATACCAAAGGTACATTCAACCATTCTTCTTGCTCTTGTGAGGCGGTAATTAAAAATGCGTTTTGTTCTTGACAATCCTCTGCTAGGGTACGGTTTCAAAAGGTGTTCTGACAGCTGGAAGGCTTCATCCCCTACACAGACAAATGGCATAGGTGGACCAGATGTTTGCGGCAGCGGTCTAGGGGGTGGGAACTGGAAGGTGTTTCCATACAGTTTACGCCCCATGGCAGACAGTTTGAAAACTTGAGAGTCATTGGAGCGGCCATAGGCCCCAATATCAACAGCAATAAATTTGTATTCCGCGTCAGCGATGGCCATGAGGACAATGGAAAAATATTTCTTGTAATTGAAATATTCCGATCCCGATCCGGCTGGCTTTACAATGCGGATATGTTTCCCGTCCACAGCGCCCAAGCAGTTGGGAAACTGACATATCTGTTGAAACTTTTCTGAAATTTCAATCCACCTCTCTGTTGTGGGCTCTGGTAAAAACTCTTCAGCTAAGGAGTCCCACAGTGCACGGCATGTGTACTTCACTATTCCAGATATGGTGGAAATCCCGAGTCTGTACTGGAAATGCAGTGACGAAAGGGATTCTCCAGTTGCAAGAAATCTGTGGGGAATTAAAAAACAATCAATTAGTTTAAAATCACAGCATTACATACCAAAACTCAGCTATAACACTTGGAGATACAAACTACCACAAACAAGATTGCAGTGAAAGTGTGCTCTGATGCGAGCACATCCAATAAATGTGGCTTACCTTAAAGTCACCATCAGACGCTCTGCGGGTGAAGCGGAGAAGCGGCAATAGGTGTCCGCTTTTCTTATGAGGTGTGCAATGCGCTCCACCAAGTAATCAAAATTCTCCATTTTCATCCTAACATATCCAAAAAATTTATCCGGGTTTCGTCTAAGGTCCATGCAGAGTGTAGAATAGACCCCAAGCGTCATTCTCTTGGCTGTGATGGGGTGGATCCACAAACGTCGTCTACGATGCCTGATGCGCTGCTGTCTCGCTCTCTCCTTCTCCAGAACAATCACCCTCAAACGATTCGCCTCCGCTGTAAAATCCGCCAAATTCTTCAAAATATTTCCAATCACAACATCCATCTTCGCCAGTAACTTGCTCTTCTCTCCAACCTGCACTTTCTCCTCTCCAACCTGTCAAAGAAGGGCTGTAGGAACACGCTATATATAGTTTTCCAGTAGCCAATCCCGTTCGGAAGGCCACAAGGGTCAATTTTAAAAACCGGATCCGGCGTAATCCGTCAAAAAACGGAACAAAAACCGGATGAACCGGATGAGACGGATCCGGTTTTGTCTGTGAAGAACAAGACAGATCCGGCAGAAAAACGGATCCGTCACATCCGGTTTTACGAAATATTTGCCGGATCCGGCGCTCCGGCACGACGCCGGATCGCGCCTGACGCCGAAAACCTGATGTGTGAAAGTAGCCTTAGCCTTTGTACCCAACTGTTCATCCATGATTCATCGTACAGATTCTTTACAATGACAAGTGCAATCATGAAAAAACCATGCCGTCCTTGAAAGGAACCTGACGTATGATCTTGGTGATGAAATCAACAGTCCATTTACTGCTCAGTGCATATTTAATGATAGGTATGAACATTACTTGGGGTGTGTTGACACAGCAAAAATGTCCTTGAAAACCATTTGCCAAACATTTATTTATTTTACTTGCTCATTTAGGACCATTAGTTCTGCAGCACTTTACAGACACCATGACTGTCCCCTTTGGGGATCACAATCTACATTCCCTATCAGTATGTCTCTGATGTGTGGGAAGTAACCAGACAGCTTGGAGGAAGCTCACAAAAACACAAGGAGAACATACAAACTCCTTGAAGATGTCACCTTCGGTGGGATTTGATTAAAGCAGCTCTGTCTCCAGATATCACAATACAAGCAGTGAGGAAGATCTGTTGTAGTAGTTGGATTTGCTGAAGAGAGGTAATGACCATGAGATCAATCTGGGTGGTTATGCACCTCCATGTACAGCGTGAAATTGCTGTGTATCACGGTTGCACTGTTCTTGGAACTTTGGCAGCTATAAGTAGAGCTTCCGTGGAAAGGCTTAGCACAAGCCACTCTGTTCACCAGTTCCCAGGAGTTACCCTGGCCTTCACCCTATAACCAATGTATATGGATCTGGCCTTACATATGAATCCCTGACCTGGGGCCACAGCACGAGCTGCTAAATAGTAGCGCAAGCTGGTGGAAGAAGGGTTATCATACAGGGTTGACATCAAGAGGTCAGGGACAAAATCAGAAAGCAAGAGGCTGGTCAAAAAACAAGCTGAGGTCATAAAACAGGATAAATCAAGAAATGCAACAAAAGTAAAGACTAGGGCTAAAGACCAGGTAAGCTGAACTTATTGACTTGGCAGTGGAAGGGTCACAGGGATACCGCAACAGGGAGGGGTCAGAAGATTGCAGGGTTTGGTTACAAAAAGCCCTAAACTTATTAGACCTGCGTCACCTTCCTTTTAGAAGTGCAGGTCTTCCTTGCTCTGTTGTTGCAAGGGTTAATCAATTCTGTTCGTCTCCTGGTGCTCTCCGTATTGAATTGTCTCAGCTGTTCTGTGTTGGCCACTCCTCTCAGATATATATGATATATGCTCACCACTTGAACTAGGGAATTGCTGGTGATAGCTTACAACTTTTATTTCTAGGCCTCTAATATCAAGGTATTGGACCTAATTTTCTATGATTATGTCACTGCAGAATTAGTAACAGTAGCGAATGTCAGAATGGAATATGTTGGTCCTATCAGAGGGAATAATAATTTCATATCACAATAAAAACTGAGAAAATATAACGAATTGTTCTCTGTGTCTCAGCCACATCTGTTGTCTTGCTCCTCACTGGTTGTAAGACAACTGGCTGCAGCAGAAGCCTCCGTCCATGCCTATGCCAGGAAACAACAAATTGTCTTACAGCTAAGTCCCAGCCACTTGGTCACTCCTTAGCCAGAAATATAACAAATCAACAAAAGATTAACTACAGTAATTTTCTAATGGAATCTATTGTTTCAAGAACATACTAAAAATTCTATTGACTTCCAAGAAGTGTAGGTAAGTATTGCTGTGGATTTTTCTGGGGAAAATGTTACGCAGTTTTCACCTTATGCAAAAGGTCAAATGCTTAATGTCATCCGCAGCATAAATTAGCATGCTGTGGATTTCAATTCCACAAGAA
The DNA here is from genome assembly GCF_039654945.1 of Dendrobates tinctorius. Taxonomy (NCBI): domain Eukaryota; kingdom Metazoa; phylum Chordata; class Amphibia; order Anura; family Dendrobatidae; genus Dendrobates; species Dendrobates tinctorius. The sequence goes on along the minus strand of NW_027361738.1, from coordinate 64,409,249 downwards.
GTTAAATTTTTGCAACAAAGTTTGTCATGCAATGTGGAAATGTGGACTTATTAAAATCTCTTTTTCAATGTTGACATTATAAAAACGATTTCACACGTCTGATATTTCCGGTACCGGAAAAAAACGATGCTGGAGATGTCAGTGTCCATGTGTGTAATGCTTGCGGCACACGTGTGGCAACCATTTGCCACCGGTATGCTGCATCAGTACCAGACGCACAGGTGCCAGGGTAGAAGCGGTACAGTAAGTGCTGTTCCCTGGCACCGGGTGCTGAAGATGGCTCTCATCATTCTCCCCTGCTCTGCCGGCGATCAGCATGAGCAGAGGAGAATGATGAGAGTTGTATTCAAGTGAAAACAATGACAGCAGGCAGTGGCTGATGGGACTATTACTACCATCAGCCTACCCCTGCTGCTGCTAATAACAGTGACAGCAGGAGCGGCTGATGGGAGTATTCATCACCCGTCTCCTGATTGAATATAACTCATCATTCTCCTCTGCTCACGCTGAGCAGGGGAGGATGATGAGGGCCATCTTTTGCAACCAGCTGCATGGTACAGCGCTTTCTGTAGGGTTTCTTCCTTTGCGCCGGTTCTTGTCACACTGATGACATCCATGTGTGTCATCGGTGTGCACGTGTGCAGGAAGTTTTGTCGCCCGTGATGACGATAACAAACAGACATGTCAGCATGCTTTGCCCACGGGCACATGGTCCGTGGAAACACACTGAGATGTGCACAGACCCATTCACTTGAATGGGTCTATGTGTGGAAGTGTTGGTACGTGTGAAAACTGTCACCACTAGAGTTGAGCCAAACGGGTCGAAAAATTTCAAAAGTCGCCGACTTTTGGCAAAGTCGGGTTTCATGAAACGAAACCCGACCCTAGGATGAGGTCGGCCACGAGGTCGGCGACTTACGCGCCAAAGTCGCGTTTCAAAAGTTTGTTTTGCGCTCTTTTTCAGCCAATCAGGATCCACGGACACTGTGGGCAGCGTGATGACATAGGCAGGGGTCACCACCATCTTTCAGAAGGGCATGCAAGTGATTGGCTTGCTTTGGTGGGCGTCACAGGGGTTATAAAAGGGCGTGCACGCCGACCGCCATCTTACTTCTGCCGATCTTAGCATAGGGAGAGGTTGTTGCTGCTGATTCTGTAGGGAGAGTGTTAGGCAGGGAAGAAGAAAAAAAACTGCTTCTGCTGCTAGCGATTTTGCCTGTACAACACACCAGTCACTGTGTGTGCAGTGCAAGGGGAGGCTATATTGTGGTGGATCAGCGGTGTTGGTTGTTAGGCTGCCTTCTAAGGCTTCCTGACAGCTGCATTGCTGTTTACCCACTGCTCTGCAAACTGCTTTTTTAAAAGCAATCCCAATTTTTTTTTTTGTCCTGCTGAGGTACTGAGCGTGCATTTTTTCACACCATACAGCGGTGTACGCTCCTCACACAGTACCGTGTAACGGCTGTTATCACAGCCACAGTGAAGCTATCTGTGTGTCACTCTGTGAGAATAAGTCGAGGACATGTTCCGTTCTTACAGACCTGCACCTACTAGTTTTGTCTAGCTTTCAAGCAGTTAAATATATTTGCTGTTTGATCACATTCAAAACTATAGAGAGACAGCGTGTGTCAGTCCGTATACTTAAAAAACACGGAGCTTGACAATTTTACGTACACCGGACAGCTGTGTACGTGCACGCTCCTCTCAGGACCGTGTAACGGCTGTTATCACGGCCACAGTGAAGCTATCTGTGTGTCACTGTGGAAGGATAAGTGGCGGACTTGTTCCGTTCTTACAGACCTACACTCTAGGGAGATTCCTATTCTGCCCAATTCTACATACACCTTGTAGTTTGTGATACACTAGCCAATTTCTGCCTGTGACATAGCGCTCTGATATTCAGTGGGCCTCACACAATCCAAAAGTGTCCAGTGTCCACTAGTGTGTGCAGAAATTCAAAATCTCCCTTATCCTGTAGTCACTTTTTTCACACCTGTGCCATCGAGCCTGTGACATAGCGCTGTGATATTCGGTGGGCCTCACACAATCCATAAGTGTCCAGTGTCCACAAGTGTGTGCAGAAATTCAAAATCTCTGTGATCCTGTAGTCACTTTTTTCACACCTGTGCCATCGAGCCTGTGACATAGTGCTCTGATATTCAGTGGGCCTCACACAATCCAAAAGTGTCCAGTGTCCACTAGTGTGTGCAGAAATTCAAAATCTCCCTTATCCTGTAGTCACTTTTTTCACACCGGTGCCATCGAGCCTGTGACATAGCGCTCTGATATTCAGTGGGCCTCACACAATCCAAAAGTGTCCAGTGTCCACTAGTGTGTGCAGAAATTCAAAATCTCTGTGATCCTGTAGTCACTTTTTTCACACCTGTGCCATCAAGCCTGTGACATAGCGCTCTGATATTCAGTGGGCCTCACACAATCCAAAAGTGTCCAGTGTCCACAAGTGTCTGCAGAAATTCAAAATCTCCCTTATCCTGTAGTCACTTTTTTCACACCTGTGCCATCGAGCCTGTGACATAGCGCTCTGATATTCAGTGGGCCTCACACAATCCAAAAGTGTCCAGTGTCCACAAGTGTGTGCAGAAATTCAAAATCTCTGTGATCCTGTAGTCACTTTTTTCACACCTGTGCCATCGAGCCTGTGACATAGCGCTCTGATATTCAGTGGGCCTCACACAATCCAAAAGTGTCCAGTGTCCACTAGTGTGTGCAGAAATTCAAAATCTCCCTTATCCTGTAGTCACTTTTTACACACCTGTGCCATCGAGCCTGTGACATAGCGCTCTGATATTCAGTGGGCCTCACACAATCCAAAAGTGTCCAGTGTCCACTAGTGTGTGCAGAAATTCAAAATCTCCCTTATCCTGTAGTCACTTTTTTCACACCTGTGCCATCGAGCCTGTGACATAGCGCTGTGATATTCAGTGGACCTCACACAATCCATAAGTGTCCAGTGTCCAAAAGTGTGTGCAGAAATTCAAAATCTCCCCTGTCCTATAGACACCTTGTACCTTGTTTTACATTACTATATAGTTTGTTGGATTTTGTCTACATTTCTACCAAAAATGAGGAAGGCTGGTGGAAGAGGCCGTGGAATTGGGCGGGGGTTGGCAGCTGGTAATGATGGTGTTGGTGGTGGATCTGATGGTAGTGGCAAGAGCAAAATAGGACGGAATGCAGGAGGTGTTGAGCCTGCGTCATCATCTGGCTCCATAAGGCTTCGAAGGCTTAGTTTTCTAGGAGTTGGCAAACCGCTTTTAAAGCCAGAGCATCAGGAAAAAGTTTTGTCTTACATTGCTGACTCAGCCTCCAGCTCTATCGCCTCCTCTTCTGAAGTTGTAAAAAGTAAAAGCACTGAGTCATCATTGGAGGCTCATGTTCAAGAACCACACCTTTCGTTGTGTCCTTCACCCCAACCAAGATTGAAGGATGACGCAGGCCATACTACTGATTACTCCATGGAGCTGTTTTCACATACCATGCCTGGATTATCAAGTGAAATGGTGAATTACCCAGGCCTAGATGAATCTGACATGGAGTGCACTGATGCAAAGCCACTGATAGATGATTCTGCTGGTACATTCACTCAGAGCACTACATTGTCCTCGCAGTGTACAGAGCCAGATTCTGACCCTGATGAGACACAGGTGCCCCTTCCCGCACACTATACCACCATACACGGTGACACAGAGGAAGGTGCACATGACATTGAAGAGGAGGTGATGGATGACCCAGTTGTTGACCCAGATTGGCATCCATTGGGGGAAGAGGGTGCTGCTTCCAATAACTCAGATGAGGAGCATCCACAGCAGACATCGACATCGCAACAGCTGTTATCTGGCAGGCCCGGAGCACTCCAAAGACAGGTTCCAAAAATCAAAAGAGTTGCTGAACAGCTTGTCCAGAGGGTCAAAAGATCACAGCGTGCTAGGCCGCAAAATGTCTGCCAAAGTAGGAAGAGTGCAGTGTGGCACTTTTTTGAACAAAATCCTCATGATCAGGCCAAGGTTATCTGTAAGAAGTGCGCAAAGACCTTTAACCGAGGGAAAAATCTGAAAAATTTGAATACCAGTTGCATGCTTAGACATTTAACCAGCATGCACTTGCAAGCGTGGACACAACACCAAACCTCAAGTGCCACATGTGCAACTGATCAAAAAGAAGGTAGTCAGCAACGCTACATTGTTTCCCCCACTGTAAGCCCACCGGTTAGCACAGCAGCAAATGTTGAGGTGTCGTTGCAAGACCACAGCAGTCTGGGAATTCCACTGTTATATCAACGAAAGACTGATTCTAGGCCATCAGAAAGAACACCAACTCCATCACCATCATCAACCCTCTCTCAGTCCGCCCTGTCCACCGCTACTTCCACCATATGCAGCTCTCAAGTCCAGCTCACCCTCCCAGACACTATGAGTAGGTCAAGAAAGTACTCAGTCTCTCATCCGCGTACACTGGGTTTGAACGCCCATATTGCCAAACTAATCTCGTTTGAGATGATGCCCTATCGGTTGGTGGAAAGCGCAGCTTTCCGCGAACTCATGGCCTATGCAGTACCACGCTATGACCTACCCAGTCGCCACTTCTTCTCTCGCAAAGCCATCCCAGCCCTCCACCATCATGTAAAAGACCGCATTGTCCATGCACTCAAGCAGTCAGTGAGTGGAAAGGTGCACCTCACAACTGATGCATGGTCCAGTCGGCATGGCCAGGGCCGTTACGTGTTCATCACTGCGCACTGGGTTAATGTGGTGGATGCAGGGTCCACAGGGGACAGCGGTGGTGGGACAGTGCTGCCTAGCTCACGGTATAGGAAACAGTTGGATGTAGGCGTTCGACCCTCCTCCTCCTCCTCCAGAAGCGAAAGCTCGTCCACAGAGCGCAGTCGTATGAGCACTCCATCTGCAGCTGCCACTGTTGCACACGAGGTGTCCCCCTATCGAGCAGCTAGTGGAAAGCGTCAGCAGGCTGTGTTGCAGATGATGTGTTTGGGCGACAGACACACCGCCAAGGTGCTGGCCGAATACTTGAAGCGACAAACTGAGTCATGGCTGGGCAGTGTACATCTTGATGCAGGCAAGGTAGTTAGTGATAACGGCCGTAATTTTGTGGCAGCCATAGCCCTTTCAAAACTCAGCCACATACCTTGCTTGGCTTACACCTTGAACCTGGTGGTGCAGTGCTTCCTCAAAAATTATCCGGAGTTAACAGCCCTGCTCCAGAAGGTGCGAAGACTGTGCGCGCACATCCGCCGGTCGCCTGTACACTCCGTTCGTATGCAGAAGCTGCAGCGATTGCTCCACCTTCCCAACCACCGCCTCATTATCGACATTGCAACAAGGTGGAACTCCACCCTGCACATGGTGGAGCGGCTGTGCGAGCAGAGGCAGGCCATAATGCATTTGTGGGAGGATACACGGCCAGGCACTTTGAGAGCAGACATGGAGTTGACAGGTGTGCAGTGGTCGAAGCTGAAAGACCTCTGTAAAGTCCTTCAGTGTTTTGAGGAATGCACACGGCTGGTAAGCGCAGACGACGCCATCCTAAGCATGAGCATCCCACTTATGCGTCTGCTCATGCAAACTTTGATGCACCTTAAGGAGCAGGCGTCTGCAGCCAATGTTGATGAGGAGGAAGAGGAGGAGGGAATCCTTGATGACATTCAGCCATTGTCTGCTCAGGGACCTCTCCTGGACGAGGTGGAGGAAGAAGAGGAGGAGGAGGATGATGATGGGGATGATTACTTAGGGGAGGAGGATGCATCTCGTGGGGCAAGTGAAAATGTTGGCGTAGCAAGGTCTGGTACAGGGTTTGTGCGTGACTGGAGGGATGTCGATTTGCCAGAAAGTGCTCCTCCAACCAGCACTCGCAGTGCATCATTGACACCGGGAACATTGGCCCACATGTCAGATTATGCCTTACAGATCCTAAAAAGGGACCCCCGCATTGCCAAAATGATGAACGATGACGACTACTGGTTGGCCAGCATCCTGGATCCACGCTATAAAGTCAAATTACAAAACATCATGCCACAGGAGAACCTTGACCTAATATTGGCTAATAAACAAGCAACTCTGGTAAATCGGTTGCTTGAGGCATTCCCAGCACACAGCAGCGGTGATGGTTCTCACACGAGCCGTACGGGCCGGGGGCAGCTTGGCAGAGGTGTTCATGGTGCACACAGCAGAAGTGGCGTTGGAGACAGGGGTTTCATGACAATGTTGTGGACTGATTTTTCAAGTACCGCTCACACAACTGGTAATACTGCATCGATGGAAAGTGACAGGAGACAGCAGTTGTCAACTATGGTTACAAACTACTTTTCCTCCCATATCGATGTTCTCCCACACAGGTCATTCCCCTTTGACTATTGGGCCGCTAAACTGGACACCTGGCCTGAATTGGCCCAATATGCCTTACAGGAGCTCGCTTGCCCAGCTGCAAGTGTGCTATCGGAAAGAGTCTTCAGTGCAGCTGGATCAATCCTGACAGAAAAAAGGACCCGTCTGTCAACCCAAAATGTGGATGATCTAACCTTCATTAAAATGAACCATGCATGGGTTTCCAAGGATTTTTTCCCACCTTCCCCTGATGACACATAGGGTGACAGAAAAATGGCTTGCTTTGGCCCACCTCTTCCTGGGACTTGACCTATTTCGCCTTTTGCATCAGCTGACTGTCCAACATCAACATATGCCACTTTCTAAAACTCCCTAACTGTGCTGCCTCCCCCCCATGGCTGGGGTCACCACCTAGCGCACGACACCGTGCGAGTGCCGTTGCCCTGGACAGGTGTGTAGGCCGACTCTTGGGCGCGGGCACTGGCACAGGGTCCCTCATAGTGCAATCAAGTGTCTCTGACGGTGGTGGTGCACACCCGCCATCAGACACACCGCCGTACTATGAGGGGCCCAGTGCCAGTACCGACGCCCACGAGTGGGCCCCCCTTGCTTGGGCAGGGCCCCAGCATTTGCAATCTTTACCTCTCCCTGCTCCTCCGCTGTGTAGTCTGGGCCGTCAAATCCATACTGTGCCTGACACCGTCTGAGCCTGTCTCCTGATGTATAGACATATATTTTGAATGTGTACGCTATCCATACATGTTATCCGGGGATACGGTACCCTTTCTAACCTTTGTGCAATCACGTGCAATCCATACTGGGCCTAACACCGTCTGAGCCTGCCTCCTGATGTATAGACATATATTTTGAATGTGTACGCTATCCATACATGTTATCCGGGGATATGGTACCCTTTCCTCACCTTTGTGCAATCACGTGCAATCCATACTGGGCCTAACACCGTCAGAGCCTGCCTCCTGATGTATAGACATATATTTTGAATGTGTACGCTATCCATACATGTTATCCAGGGATACGGTACCCTTTCTCACCTTTGTGCAATCACGTGCAAGCCATACTGGGCCTAACACCGTCTGAGCCTGCCTCCTGATGTATAGACATATATTTTGAATGTGTACGCTATCCATACATGTTATCCGGGGATACGGTACCCTTTCTCACCTTTGTGCAATCACGTGCAAGCCATACTGGGCCTAACACCGTCTGAGCCTGAATCCTGATGTATTGACATATATTTTGAATGTGTACGCTATCCATACATGTTATCCGGGGATACGGTACCCTTTCTCACCTTTGTGCAATCACGTGTAATCCATACTGGGCGTGAGAACGGCTGGCGAGCTGTTAAGCAAGCTACAGCACCTGTGGTTTGCACACGTAAGTTTTTCATTTTTTCAGGAATGACGGTTAGGCCTAATTCCCAAACTACGGTTGACCTGCACTTACTGGGAAATCATCGTTCGCGGGTAATAATTGTAATCAGTGATCCCCATCACTATCGTTGTTCAGCGGGTTATCTGCACCTGTAAGCGACAAACGCTGGCCTTTTCAGTGTAGCGCACATGCAGCCACGGACATGTAAGGGCATGACACACCAGTTATTGGCCATTCTCATGTGCCAGAGCCTCACGTGTCCCTCTAGTAAGCCGGACTCGGACCGCGGGGCATGACGGAGTCTCGTTCGTTAACGGAATTAAGCTTGCAATGTGTGCATCTTTTCTGTAGCTGGCATGGTTGAGGTTTCCCAGGTGGAGTCGAATTTAACCATAGGCTCCACTCCTGGTGGTGCCCTTCTGGACATTCCTTTAAGGTTCAGCTTTGTAACCATACTGCCCACGTAAAACAAACACTTTGCCTTCATGAACGCTGTTTGGAGGGTCATGACTCGTGGGAATAACGCCGCCCAATCAGTTAACCTGCTAGAGAGATCCTTCGTTGCTCCCAAGCATGACATCACACTCCCTAGGAGGAAGGTAATGCCACTGTGGCGACCGTACTCCTGGGGGCGACACAAGTGCACTGATGCCCAGCCACTGCTCGATGAATCTGCTGGTACATTGACCCAGACCACTACATTCCCCTCGCACGCTACACGGCCTGAATCTGACCCTGATGAAACTCAGGTTACCCTTCCCATACACAGTTCCATCTTACACGGTGACAAAGAGGAAGCTGCAGATGAAAGTGCAGGTTCGGCCCACCCGCCATCAGACACACCACCGTACTATCAGGGGCCCTGTGCAAGGTTGAAATACTGTGCAGTGAGATGGAAGATGGGGACGACGAGGAGTCCAGACTAGTACAGGGATTCCCTAGCGAGGAGACTTATTTGATTGTTTTCAATGTTGGGACAGCAATTTTTGGGGAGCACTATACTCTGGAGAATGATAGATGGGGCCCACCATACACTGGAACATTCCAAAGGTGGACATCAGACACTGGAGCAGCATTTACAGGGCCCATTATACACTAGAGCATTAGAAATGGGGCCCATTATGTTTGGAGCATTATTTGGGCCCATAAGACAGTGGAGCTTCATCCATGGGGACCAACATATACTGTAGCATTATGTGGAGCTCATCATATACTGTTTCAAACATTATATGGGACCAATGATTCTGTATGGAGAAATAGATGGGCCTCGTCATGAGATGTAAAAAGTGAAGTATTTTTCATTGTACTATACTGCTATTTCTCTGCTGTATCAGAGCATGATGAGTTGTGGTATGTGTTAAAGGGGCACTCTTTCGCCCAGGGCACATGAAAACCTGGAGCCAGCCCTACCCCCCCACAACTTTAGCCAAATAACCCCCATTTTTCAGTGCGTAACTTGTATTATGAAGTTAATTAAGGTTGACAAGCTTAAGTAAGAAGAATTGATGCTTTTGGCATTCAAATGGGCACTGTAGGTGTGTTTCCTGTCCTCCTCTCACTGCCCACTTTTATTCCCCATTGACTTACATTGGGTTTCGTGTTTCGGGATGACCCCGACTTTTCCCTATAATCGGCCGATCTTGCTCGACCCGACTTTTGGAAAAGTCGGGTTTCACGAAACGAAACTCGACCCTAAAAAAGCAAAAGTCGCTCAACTCTAGTCACCACATGTGACACTGAAGAGACACTGACGTCTGTAAGGCTAGTTTCACACTTGCTTTTTTTTGCAGCGCGTTTTTCCCGCAAAAAAACGCATTAAAAAAACGCATACAAATGCATACAAACGCTGCGTTTTTTTCCAGCATTTTAATGCGCATGCAGGAAAAAAACGCAGCGTTTTTGCGCGTTTGTATGCGTTTTTTGTGCGTTTGCGTTTTTTTACAGATTTTGGAAAAACCCCACAAAAAAGAAAAAACAACCATTCAACAACACACAAGACCAATGGGACTTCATTGTGGGTGTGGTATGTTAATATATATAGACCCTGTCTACAGTATTCTTCACATTTGCTTGATTCTTCTCGTGACCATGGATCTGCGCTGGAAGAGTTTTCACTTCAACTTGGATTTGGACATCGCGATGGCTCAGGCGTATGCAGTTGCTTGCCATGAACAAAGGAAGAGAGAGAGGCAGCGAAGACGGCGGCGTATGTGGATACATCCGATTGTTGAACTCCGGGAGAGCCGTGGGGCATACCACACCCTCTACAGCGAGCTACAGGCAAACCCGGAGAAATTTACAGATTATATCCGGATGTCCCACGAAAGTTTCTTAGATTTGCTTGCTCGTGTCCAACAATCCATCCGGAGACAGGACACACAGCTCCGTCGTGCGATTCCTCCTGAGGAACGGCTACTGGTGACATTACGGTATGTTTTAAAAACCAAGGGGTGCGGTCTGATGGTTTTTTTTTAAATTTAGTATTCAAAACCTTGGGTAATTAGTTTTCGTGAATGTACTAATATTTTATTTTATAGTTTTTTAAAATAATATACATAAATATTAATTTTACTTCTTTGTCTGTTCACAGATTCCTGGCGACTGGAGAAACCCTATCTTCACTACACTTCCAGTACCGTATTGGAATCTCTACCTTGTCTGGAATTGTTGCTGACACCTGCCGGGCTCTCTGGAATGTTCTTTGCCCAGAATTTATGCCCCTGCCCACCGCTGAAAAGTGGATGGAAATTGCTGACAAATTCTGGACAGTATGCAATTTTCCCAACTGTTTGGGAGCTGTTGATGGTAAACACATACGGATCATCAAACCCCAAAGAACGGGATCTGAGTACTATAATTACAAAAAGTACTTTTCAATAGTACTCATTGCGATTGCGGATGCCGGATGTATGTTTGTAGCAGTGGACATTGGAGCATTTGGCCGTGGTAATGACTCACAGGCTTTTAAAAACTCAGACATGGGCCGGAGGTTGTATGGCAACCAATTTAATTTCCCTATGCCACGGCCTCTTCCTCACACCGAAGCTCCGCCACTGCCCTTTGTAATGGTTGGCGATGAGGCTTTTCAAATGTGCGGAAACTTACTGAAACCCTACTCCAGCCGGGACTTGGACCACACCAAAAAAATATTTAATTACAGGCTGACCAGGGCCAGAAGAACTGTCGAGTGTGCTTTTGGGATTCTTGTTTCCAGATGGCGAATTCTGGGCACGGCCATTAATCTTAAACTTGAAACAGTCGATGAGGTGGTGAAGGCCTGTGTGGTTCTACATAACTTTGTGATGGCTAAAGAGCACCCGACCTTTGAACTGGACGATGATGCTCCTAACCCATTGCCTGAATTCACTCAGCACACTCTCAGGTCATCCGTTGAAGTTGGCCAAATGAGGGACCAATTTGCGGCCTACTTTATTTCTGATGTAGGACGGGTGCACTGGCAAGATGAAATGGTGTAATGTTTTTGTTTGTTTATGGTAATAAAAAACCTTATTTGATACCATTACTGAGTGCACTATATTTTTTAAACTCCAATTTAATAAAAAACTTCCCATGTATAACTGAATTTTTTGATGTTCACACACCTGGGCAGGTAAATACACATATGAGTTAAAATGCAGCATTGCTAGTCTGCGTGAAATATATTGGAACGAGCAAAGCTGCAGGCCATGAATCAGGAAACCATTTTTTTTCAAGAGAAAGTTGTGCAACTAGTTGAAAACAAAGTATGTGATTTTCTCAAAACACAACCCTCAAAACCCAACCCCAATGAAAGTCCATGGGGAATACAAGTCAGCATTGAGTGGATGAATGTAATCTGCTCCATTCCAACTTACAAGTTATTACACTAGGCCTTGGAATGACTATACTAGTCCGTGGTATTTCAAATATGAGTATAGTAGGCCTTGGGCCTACTAGTATAGTCATATGTGAAATACCACGGCCTAGTATAGTCATAACAAGGCCTACTCGATTTTTACCAACTAGGATCTTGTTTCACAAAAAACAAACGGGTGAAACTTGACAAGTTTCAACAGTTTGTTTTTCATGAAACCAGATTCTAGTTGGTAAAACTAGAGTTATTACACTAGGCCTTGGAATGACTATACTAGGCCGTGGTATTTCAAATATGAGTATAGTAGGCCTTGGGGCTAGTAGTATAGTAATATGTGAAATGCCACGGCCTAGTATAGTCATACCAAGGCCTACTGTAATAACTCGATTTTTAACAATCTTGTTTCACAAAAAACAAACTGGTGAAACTAGAAAGATAATTATTTTTAAGACAAGTTTCAACAGTTTGTTTTTCATGAAACCAGATTCTAGTTGGTAAAACTAGAGTTATTACACTAGGCCTTGGAATGACTATACTAGGCCGTGGTATTTCAAATATGAGTATAGTAGGCCTTGGGGCTAGTAGTATAGTAATATGTGAAATACCACGGCCTAGTATAGTCATACCAAGGCCTACTGTAATAACTCGATTTTTAACAACTAGCATCTTGTTTCACAAAAAACAAACTGGTGAAACTAGAAAGAAACTTATTTTTTAGACAAGTTTCAACAGTTTGTTTTTCATGAAACCAGATTCTAGTTGGTAAAACTAGAGTTATTACACTAGGCCTTGGAATGACTATACTAGTCCATGTTATTTCACATATGACTATACTAGGCCTTGGGTTGGTTTTTAACATGTATTTACCCATCAGTGTGTGTGAGCGGCGCAAACAACATTAATGAAACTTAGTAATGGTGAACCACAAATGTAAATTTATTTTTTATCACAAAAATAAACCTAAAAATTATTTTTTACGGCGTTTGGGGGCAGATGGTTTCAATTTGGGGGTGTGCAGGGAATATGCAACACTTGCAGTTGAAGACAGTGTTTGAGGGGAAGGGGCAACAAAACTTGTGGGGGAAGGTAGTCCAGTTAAGGGAATTAAACTAGGAACACTTGTAGGAGAGGAAATCTGTTCAGGTACATTAGTTGTAATGGCATGTCGCCGTAGGCTTGTGTGCCTGGACCGACTTTGGCCCAATGCCCGCCTTGATTGATTTCGCCTTGGGGCAAATATGGAATGTAGGTCCCCCGTCTGCTGGTATGGCTGCTGCTGCTGAGGTGGCGGCTGCTGCTGCTGAGGTGGCGGCTGCTGCTGAGGTGGCGGCTGCTGCTGAGGTGGCTGCTGCTGCTGAGGTGGCGGCTGCTGCTGAGGTGGCTGCTGCTGAGGTGGTTGCTGCTGCTGCTGAGGTGGCGGCTGCTGCTGAGGTGGCTGCTGCTGAGGTGGCTGCTGCTGCTGAGGTGGCTGCTGCTGCTCTTCGTTGTCAGTGCTCGTCCTTGCAGGAGGACTGGTGGCGGCAGTGATGGTCCAGGTTTGCAGAGTGGTGGTGGCAGGGATACTACATGTTGTTGTAGCGGCAGGGCTGTTCCATGTTTGCCTAGTGGTGGCTGAGCTCCACGCATGCATGGGATTGGCGGTGGTGCTCCAGACAGGAGCAGCGCTTGCCATGGTGGTGTCGGTGAAGTGACCAGCTGCACTCAGACTTGTGGTGGTGTAACGGTGGGTGTCCTGGCTTTGAATAGAGGTGTCCGTGCAGTGGTATGCAGCACAAGTAGGTAGTGAGGTGAAGCGAGTCAATGGTGGCACAGGTGGAAAGGACACCACTGACTGCTGACCTACCGATTATGCTGCATAGCCTGCAAGAAAGCATTGTTGCAGGCCTGCAGCACATTCAGCTGTTGATCAGGACTAAGGTGTTCCGCCATGCCCTTTTCAATCTTACTAAAAAAATGGTGTGCTGGTCTGTTGAGGTCGGCCTCCAGACGGTCAAGGCGCTGTTCTACAGAATTGAAGCGGTGTTCAAAGTGGTTAAAACCACGTTCCATGAGTGCAAAACCGCTTTCAACTCTGTCGGACAGTGACTTGAGGCTGGAATTAAATGTCTCGCTCAAATGCATAAACTCGGGCAAGACATTCCTGTCCAAGGCCCTCTGCCGCTGGCGGGTAGTGCCCGCATAACCAGTGGCAGAGACCTGGGACAGGGGAACACCTGATGGCCCAGCTTCCTGGTCACCAGCTGTGTGTGTGGTTGACCTGCAAGGTGCTTCCTGGCTGTCGGATGGCTGGGACGGGTCAGAGGACGTCCGAGGAAGGACCGCTCCAGGGCCAGGTTGCAGGGTGCTGCTCCAGGTGCTGTGGAAGAAAGGAAAATCATTACTACCATGCCTTTACAAGAAGCATCAGCTGTGGATTAGAAAAACACAGATTAATAAAAATAAAAACCCAAAATGTATAATACTTACGATCTTGTGGCAAGGACCGGTCTTAGGAACTGCAATGCGTGATAGTGACGGTATCTAGTTCTGGTCCTTGACGCAGATCCACTGCGAACCTGGCCCTCAGCACGAACATCACTGTTGAAGCGGTCCTTGATCGAACGCCAACGTGTTCGGACTTTGTCCACTGTTGATAAAAAAAAACAGTGCCGTCAAGGACAACAGTCACTGCGGCACAATGTAGCAATACAATACTCAAAGCAGTCACTGTAGACCCCGATGACACTGTTGGGTTTCCTGCTAGAATACACCTAGCACGAAACCCAACAGTGCCGTCAAGGACAACAGTCACTGCGGCACAATGTAGCAATACAATACTCAAAGCAGTCACTGTAGACCCCGATGACACTGTTGGGTTTCCTGCTAGAATACGCCTAGCACGAAACCCAACAGTGCCGTCAAGGACAACAGTCACTGCGGCACAATGTAGCAATACAATACTCAAAGCAGTCACTGTAGACCCCGATGACACTGTTGGGTTTCCTGCTAGAATACGCCTAGCACGAAACCCAACAGTGCCGTCAAGGACAACAGTCACTGCGGCACAATGTAGCAATACAATACTCAAAGCAGTCACTGTAGACCCCGATGACACTGTTGGGTTTCCTGCTAGAATACACCTAGCACGAAACCCAACAGTGCCGTCAAGGACAACAGTCACTGCGGCACAATGTAGCAATACAATACTCAAAGCAGTCACTGTAGACCCCGATGACACTGTTGGGTTTCCTGCTAGAATACACCTAGCACGAAACCCAACAGTGCCGTCAAGGACAACAGTCACTGCGGCACAATGTAGCAATACAATACTCAAAGCAGTCACTGTAGACCCCGATGACACTGTTGGGTTTCCTGCTAGAATACGCCTAGCACGAAACCCAACAGTGCCGTCAAGGACAACAGTCACTGAGGCACAATGTAGCAATACAATACTCAAAGCAGTCACTGTAGACCCCGATGACACTGTTGGGTTTCCTGCTAGAATACGCCTAGCACGAAACCCAACAGTGCCGTCAAGGACAACAGTCACTGCGGCACAATACAGAGCAGGGAAATACTCACTAAACGCCTTTTTGGAGGATGCTGTGGCGCTGTCCCAGCCATCCATCAACGCTGCGGCCACCTCATTCCATAGCCGCCGGGTCACCACATTGTCCTTGTACAGCCGGTCACGGCTGTCCCACAACGGCGAACGCTCCTGGACCAGGCTGATGAGCTGCTCATTATCCAGGTAGACGTCTTCATCCCGTTGTGGAACCTAGACAAAACACATTCATTAGAATAATCAAATTTAAATTGAATAAAAAGTTACAAAAAAAGAAACAAAAAAAAGAGTAAAAATAGAAGATAAAAAATAAAGAACATTACAAATCATTTGATACTTACATTCCGTATCACCACCGGGACTTGGCTTCGCTGCTCCTGCTCTTCGCCCTCACTAGTCCCGTCCGCAGATGATGATGACGATGTCTTAAGAAAGTTGAAAAAAACGTAAGAGATTTGGAGAAGCAGCAGATATACTTACCAGATGCACGAAAATAATCACCTCACGGTCTGCTTGCGCCAATTCCTGCCGCGATGGGGAATACTCGGATTCTGAAGACATACTGCATGTAAAAATAATAAAAATCATTAGTACATACATAATTTAAAAGGACAGGCATATAATGTAATATACTCACATTCTTCGCTGATATAATGGGTTCTTGGTTGACTGTCTGCTCTTCAATCTGTCAGTGTAGTAGTGGCAGAGTTTTGGCAGGCACCTCCTTTATATAGACTTTTTTTTTTTGACTTTAGAAGATTCTAACTAGGATAAAAAGTGGACACCACCCAAAAAACGCAGCGCTAAAAAAACACATACCTGCGCATGCCAGTGCGCACGTATGCGCATCCATAGGCTATAATGGCCATTTTTAGCGCAAAACGTGCGCATACGTGCGCATGCGATTTTTTCCAGGGCCAAAAAATGCAACATGCTGCGTCTGGAAAATACCAACGCACACCCCAAAAAAACGCAGCGCATGAAAATCGCATACATGCGCTTACAAGCGCGCAGGTATGCGCACCCATGTTAAATATAGGGGAAAAATCGCATGCGCACGTATGCGTTTTTTTCCAGCGCTAAAAAACGCAAATGTGAAACCAGCCTAAGAGGCCTAAAGCCGTGTTGACATGTTGAGGCCATGTTGCAGCAAAAACACATAGTTTGATTGCAATTTTCCAAAATCAATGCAAAATGTTGTTTTCTCCTATGATAGCAGCAAATAATGCAAAGCAGCAAATAATGCAAAGCAGCAATAGAGTATGAACACAGCAAATTTTCCACAAGTAAATCCGCAGCAAAGAAACACAGCTGCAGTTACACTACTTGGGAACATATCCTATGACCTTACATTTGGAAATAATTGTAAAACTTGTATAGCTGTCACTGTTTTCTATATAAAACATAAAGCAATTAAAACGAACAAGAGATTCAGTTTCCAAATTAATGAATCGTCTTTTGCACCTTCATGCTGTGTATAAATCTACTATAAAACTTTAATTAATTTGTCTTTTGTGGATCCGCTCTTACCTTGGCCCGTTCTCACAGACCGACACATTAGCTGCTCTCCCATTATTCTAATTGAAGGCATTAAAATTTTAGCAGGCCGCACCTAGGATTAATTTCCATTGCCTTTTACAATACTTACTATGTACACAAGATGCTTACTTACAGGACAGCTTTTGGTGTTTGTCTAGAAAATATGAAAGAATTTGCGCATTTTAACTGAAAACTGTTAGACGGAGACAGCAAAGTCAGTAACAAAAATGATGATATGTTAGGTAAATCATAAGGAACACAACAGTATTTCTTCTGTATGGTGGGAAAATAGAGATGAAATATCCTTGTTTTAAAGATATTTTTCATGTGTAAAACACTTTAGATTACCAGGAACATACATGAGCATCAGACTGGTACATGAGCATCAGACTGGTACTATAAGGCTGCGTTCACAAATTGTGGATGGCTGCACTGTAGTCAAATGGGAGACAGCATTACTTCAAACTAAGTTTGGATCCAATTACTTGCGACTACTGTGTATTTTTGAAGGCTTGATTCACAAATAGCTTATAAGAACTTATTGGTGTGCAGTGCTGGCAACAGAATTTTCAATTAAATGAAATACAACCCAATTTTTTTTTTGACAAATTTTGGATTTCCTTTTACCTCCTAAATAAAAAAGAACCTATACATGTTTGGTATCTACAAACTCGTAAAGACCCGGACAATCATAATGACAGGTTAGTTTTAGCATTTAGTGAACATGGTATCAAAAAAAACAATTGTGGTATTGCATGTTTATTGCAATTTGACCACACTTAGAAGCAACAAAAGTGCCCTAGACCATCACACTACCACCATATTTTACTGTTGGTATGATGCTCCTTTTCTGAAATGCTTGGTTACTTCTACACCAGATCTAATGGGACATATACCTTTCAAAAAGTCCACCTTTTGCTCGTAAATCCACAGAATATTCTTCAAAAAGTCAAGATCATCAAGATATTTTCTAGCAAAACTGAGACAAGCCATTATGTTCTTATTGCTCAGCAGTGGTTTTCGTATAGGAGCGCTTCCATGCAGGCCATTTTTGCGCAGTCTCTTTGTTATGGCGGCCTTAACAGTGACAAGTGAGGCCTGCAGTTCTTTGGATGCTGTTGTGTGGTCTTTTGTGACCTCTTGAATGAGTCGTAGATGCGCTCTCGGGGTAATTTTGGTTGGCCGACCACTCTTGGGAAAATTCATCGCTGTTCCTGGGAAGGTTCACCAATGTTCCATGTGGATAATCGCTCTCATAGAGGTTCAAAGTAGCTCCAACATTTTAGAAATGGCTTTATAACCTTTGCTAGACCGATAGAATTACTCATTTGTTCCAGAATTGCATCATGATGTCTAGATTTTGATGAACTTTTGGTCTACTTCACTTTGTCAAGCATGTCCTATTTAAATGATTTCTTGATTGCGAGCAGGTGGGCAGTAATCAGTCTTTGGTGTGGCTAGGGAAATTGAACTCAGCTTCTTAAAGATGTGATAAACCACAGTTAAGAAAGTATACAGACAGGACAGCATGACATCGCAACTGCTGCTCTCTGTTAGGTAAACATTTGCCTATTTCTTAACAATGTTTTACCTTGCAAAAATAATTATTTGCGATGCCATGTGGTCCTGTCTGTATACTTTATTTTGCTTCCTCCCCTGGCCAGGAGATGTGGTATGATCAGACTATGTTCCTGTACTGTCAGAAACGGCCATTACACAGTACACAGCAGGGGCACATTTCTAAGATTATCTCAACACAGGAACATTATTTTTAAACACATCAAATTGTGAAACTTATTTTTATTCCAAGTTCTGTTGTTTAAAATGTACTTAGTTTGTATTAAAATCCCTTTAAGTGTATGATCTTGTCCACTGCTCTGTGCAGGCTCATGAAAGGGATGAACGCTTTTGCCTTCTGGCAATTTATAGAGACATTGTGGGGGCTCAGGACCCAGACACCGACCGATTTGCAATTAATTTTAGCGCTTACCACATGCTGTATATATATATATACATGTATATATATATATATATGTATAAAGTCAATGCAAGAAAGCGGACGGCACTGCTGTTACCGTGCTAAGGTCCGTGGCTGGCAGCAGGCGGAGAGCTCATGTCCAGGACTCCCGGGTGCTTGACCTCGTAGCAAGACGATTGTAGTTTCCAAGAAAAAAAGGTCGCACTCTGCGGGATAATGATGAATGTTTATTGACACTGAATTACATGTCACGTCGGAGATGTGAGGGAGAGTGTGTCAAATGGCTGACTACGGCCGTTTCACGCTACTCGAGCGCTTCCACGGGACCCGTGTCAATAAACATTCATCATTATCCCGCAGAGTGCGACCTTTTTCTCTTGGAAACTACATATATATATGTATATATATAAAAATGGTAAACTGTTGGTATACTTTAAAGAATCCGTGTAAGCAGACAATAAAAATTAGGTGTTAATGTTATGACTGGTCAATGTAACTAAATCCCTAAAAAATATAGTTAGAGATATGACAGATGACATTTAAGAAACCTTTGACGGATTTTATACAGGGTCATGACTTGGATTTTGCAAATTATTTTCCATTCCTATTTAATTTACTGTATCAATATGCAAATTAAAAAAAAGAATATATGCGTGTAAACATGCATGTAAATGTAGGCATGCAAGCACCTAGTCTTGTTTCTTCCTGCAGGGAAAAGGTTAAATATCCGGTGGAGCATAAATCCTCTTGTCGACTGCATTAGGAGCTTTACACTTTACACCTTCTCTAAAGAACCCAGAAAGGGATTAACTATTTCTGGAAGTTGGCGTTTGTCTAAGTCGCCTGCTTGCAAGACAATGTTCGGCTGCTGATGTCTTTGTGATCTGGAAGCGATTCTGAGGTTCTGAGCACTTTCTGAAAGATAAGAAACAATTCCTTTTCATACGTGCGGTGACCACGATGCCACCCGTGCCATTCGAGACGATGAAACAAGGATGAAAATTACTAGGGCAGCGTCGATAAGGAAAGACTGTCAGAGCTAAAATGACACCGCTTTGACAGTTTACATTGGTCATCGCTATGATTACCTGTAAAAATTTAATGCACTGCACATCGGAGAATAGGCAAGTAAAAGGGAACGACGCTCGCGGTGCAGATGAGCCTCACAACCTATGCCTGCTGCTCTTGGCCTCTTCTATCTTCTTGTAGGTGAGTCATTCTTTGTACAATGCCTTCCTAGCTGTGGTGGAATTATCTGTTATTCTACCAGTCATCAAGTCTAATTCATGTCATCGGGGTGTTACATATAAAGAGTTTTCCTAATCCCATGCCAGTTGCGTATCTAGAGAGAGAGGCAACCATGGGAATGACAATACTAAATGCAGGAGTTGCAGGGTCCTGTAGATTAGGGAAAACCAAAAGGTCCAAAAATTATTGAAGATCGATCATAGTTGGAAGCCCTGTTGGTTGGTATTGAGTTCCCATGAGCTCCAAGTTACGCAACTGGCTTTATAGCTGTAAACAAAATGGGTGCCGTTGCAACTCATCCACCTCCTTTAGTTTCGCCAATGTCTGTTTTTGTATATAGTATAATGTACGAATCTAATCTAGCGGAAATACGAAGGTGCATAACTTGCCTTAACCAACAGCCAGTGACGTACAATGGCAGCAGGCCACACGGCTCCTGTGGGTCCCATGAGCTGGGTCGGCCTGGTGCCAGTGCTGGCACTGGGCTTCAGTCCCCGTCTGTCATCACATAGTCTACTGTATCCCGGATGCCGATATAGATGAATGTGATGATGGAAGAGGGAGCGTCACCATTCTTTCTCGGTGTCTGACATCTCAGCGCAGCGGGCACGATGATGCCATTACGGGAAGTGCATTATACTACACAGAGGACTATGAGGAGTGCATTAAATTTTATGGAGGACTATGGGGGGTGCATTAAATATATGGAGGACTATGGAGAGTGCATCATACTATATGGAGGATTATGTGGAGTTCATTATACTATAAGGAGGACTATGAGGAGTGCATTATAATATATGGCGGACTATGGCGGGTGCATTATACTATACGAAGGACCATGCGAAGGGCTTTATACTATATGGAGGCCTATGGGGAATGCATTATACTGTACGAACGACTATGGCTAGTGCATTATACCATTTGGAGGCCTATGAGGAGTGTATTATAGTATACAGATGACTATGACTAGTGCATTATACTATATGGAGGACTATGGAGAGTGCATAATACTATATGCAGGACTGTGGGGAGTGCAATATATTATATGGAGCACTATGGGGAGTGCATTATGCTATATTGAGTTCTATGGGGAATGTATTATACTATATTGAGGACAATGGGGAATACTATATGGAGGATTTTGCAATGCAATATACTAAATGGAGGACTATAGGGCCCATTATACTATATGGAGGGTTATTATAATATAATAGCTGAAGAGCCCGGTGTTGCCTGGGCATAGCAACCAACTGTTGTTAGTTATAACAAATTATAATGATTATATTGCACATAAAAACCGTGCATCTAATCCTATCCAGTGTGATACTGACTGCTGAGCCGTGTATCTAATCCTATTCTGTGTGATACTGTCTGCTGAGCCGTGTATCTAATACTATTCTGTGTGATACAGTGTGCTGAGCTGCGCATCTAATCCTATCCTGTGTGATACTGTCCGCTGAGCCGTGTATCTATTCCTATCCTGTGTGATACTGACTGCTGAGCTGTGTATCTAATCCTATCCTGTGTGATACTGACTGCTGAGCTGTGTATCTAATCCTGTCCTGTGTGATACTGCCTGCTGAGCCATGTGTCTAATCCTCTCCTGTATGATACTGACTGCTGAGCTGTGTATCTAATCCTATCCTGTGTGATACTGACTGCTGAGCCGTGTAACTAATCCTATCCTGTGTGATACTGGGCTCCCCCTGCAGTCTGTGTCAGAGGGTGGTCTGTGTTGGCGCGGTAATAAATTGTCTTATTTCCAGCTTACAGAAGGACGATAACACCATAGAAATGATAAGAATAATAGGCCTCAGTTACCACAACTGTCTACAAAGAAAACTGTTGCTGATAGCAACCAATCACAGCTCATTTTTCATCTTTTAAACGGCTCTGGGACAGCGTGGCGAGTTTTGAGTGGTGACTTTTGTGCTTTGACTTTTATGTGGCGAGGTTGGTGTATGTGTGGTGAAATGTGTGCTGAGGGTGGTATATGTGTTGAAGCACGTGGTAGTGTGTGGCGCATTTTGTGTGTGTGTTCATATTCCCATGTGCGGTGAGTATCCCATGTCAGGGCCCCACCTTAGCAACTGTACGGTATATACTCTTTGGCGCCATCGCTCTCATTTTTTAAGTCCCCCTTGTTCACATCTGGCAGCTGTCAATTTGCCTCCAACACTTTTCCTTTCACTTTTTCCCCATTATGTAGATAGGGGCAAAATTATTTGGTGAATTGGAACGCGCGGGGTTAAAATTTCACCTCACAACATAGCCTATGATGCTCTGGGGGTCCAGACATGTGACTGTGCCAAATTTTGTAAAAACATACGCAAGCCGCGGAGACACCATCACATGTTTCTCAACGCAAGCAATGGCTAGCCAAGTCTTTCCCCGGGAAGGAACAACCACGGGAAGGGCAGTCTCCATCTGCAGAGACTTTGAAGACTTAGGCAAGAAAGTGAAAGAACTGGGAGCGCAGGTGGTCTTCTCTTCCATCCTCCCAGTGGATGGCCATGGAACAAGGAGGTGGAATAAGATTCTGCAGGTGAACAACTGGCTACGTCGATGGTGCCGTCAGCAACGATTTGGATTCCTGGATCACGGAGTGAACTACTTATACGATGGACTACTTGCTAGAGATGGGGTGCACCTTACGAAGACTGGTAAGCATGTATTTGGAAGTCGCCTTGCTACACTTGTAAGGAGAGCTTTAAACTAGAACAACATGGGAAGGGAAGCAAAAGACCAGAAAAAGCCATACACCTGACAAATGCTATTGAGAACTCTGCTATTAGAAGTGGAAAGGAAGAACAAACACGAAAGAATCTAATTAATAAAAATATTGGAGAAAGAGAAACCAATCACAAACTAAAATGTTTCTATACTAATGCACAAAGCATGGGCAACAAACAAGGAGAATTGGAACTACTAACACAGGAAAAGAAATATGATGTCATTGGAATCACTGAAACTTGGTGGGATGATACACATGATTGGAATACAAGACTAGAAGGATACAACTTATTTGCAAGAAACAGACTTGATAAACGAGGAGGGGGTGTCGCATTGTATGTTAGAAACGCGTATATCTGCACAGAGATTGAAGCTTCAGAGACTGGGAGTTCTGTGGAAACTGTTTGGGTAAGAATACAAGGACAGAACAATGGAAAGGACACCATTGTAGGCATTTACTACAGGCCGCCTGTGCAAGCTGAAGCTATGGATGAACTCTTTATGCATCAAATGGCCAAGTTCTCCAAAAAATATGACATAGTTGTCATGGGAGATTTCAACTATCCAGACATTTGTTGGGAATCTCTCTCAGGCAAAACTAACAGGTCAAGGAAATTCTTATCCTCTCTTGCTGACAACTTTATCTTCCAAAAGGTAAGGGAGAAAACAAGGGGAACTGCTACCTTGGATCTAATCCTTATAAACAGGGAGGAAATGGTTGAGGAGGTAAAAGTGGCTGGGACCCTAGGAGGTAGCGACCATGCTATTTTAGAATTTTGGATAACTAGAGGCGGAAGACCTGTGAAGACTCAGACGTCAAGGTTAGATTTCAGAAAGGCAGATTTTATGGGATTCAGAAAGAGAATTGGAGGGATCCAATGGCTGGATATCCTTAAAGACAAAAATGTCCAGGAAGGATGGGAAATCTTGAAAAATGAAATTCTCAAAGCACAGTTGTTAACAATTCCGAAAAGAGGGAAGAATAGGAAGCAGTTAAGGAAACCAGGATGGATGAACACAGAACTTAAGCACATGCTAAAAAGGAAGAAAAAAATGTTTATAAAATGGAAAGAGGGAGGCATATCTAAAGAAGAATATAATGCTGTCTGCAGAACCTGCAGGGCACAAATCAGATTAGCTAAAGCTGAAAATGAATTGAGGCTTGCAAGAGATGTCAAAAGCAATAATAAAGGATTTTGGGGATATGTCAAAAGTAAAAGAAAAGTCAAAGATGCTATAGGATTTTTACAGGATGAAAATGATGAAATGGTAAGACAGGATGTTGAGAAGGCTGAACTTTTAAATTCCTATTTTGCATCTGTTTTCTCTCAGAAAGGAAATGTAACATCAACTGTTATTCACTGTCCTATTAAGGGAATAGAAGAATCCAGGATATCTATAAACAGAAAGATAGTGAGGAAACACTTAGCTAGCCTAAATGAATTCAAGTCTCCAGGTCCAGATGAATTACACCCCAGAGTACTGAAGGAGATAGCAGAAGAAATTTTTGAACCCCTCTCTATAATCTTTGAAAATTCTTGGAGAACAGGAGAAGTGCCAGAAGACTGGAGAAGAGCAAATGTTGTTCCTATCTTCAAAAAGGGGAAGAAAGTGGACCCAGGTAACTATAGGCCGGTGAGTCTGACTTCTATACCAGGAAAGATCTTTGAACAAATTATTAAACAACATGTATGTCAATACCTGGATAAGAATGAAGTGATTAAACAGAGTCAGCATGGGTTTGTAACTAATAAGTCATGTCAGACTAACTTAATTTCCTTCTATGACGGTATCACTGATTGGGTGGATCAAGGAAATGCTGTAGATATAGTATATCTTGACTTCAGCAAAGCATTTGACAAAGTCTCTCATACAATCCTTATTGAAAAAATGATTAAGTATGGAATGGACAAGGCAACTGTTAGGTGGATTCATAACTGGCTTAGTGATCGGACCCAAAGAGTGGTCGTAAATGGCTGCACATCCAGTTGGAAGAATGTCTCAAGTGGGGTACCACAGGGCTCTGTCCTGGGCCCTGTATTGTTCAACATCTTTATCAACGATTTAGATGAAGGAATTGAGGGTAAACTGATTAAATTTGCTGATGACACAAAGCTAGGAGGGATAGCTAATACTAGAGAAGAGAGAGAGAGGATTCAAAAAGATTTAAATAAACTGGAGAAGTGGGCAGCAACTAACAGAATGGTTTTTAACAGGGAGAAATGCAAAGTACTACATCTGGGCAATAAAAATGGAAAAAGCATATATAGAATGGGAGGAATAGGGCTAAGTGACAGCACATGTGAAAAAGACTTGGGTATACTAATAGATCACAGACTGAATATGAGTCAACAGTGTGATGCAGCAGCAAAAAAGGCAAATGCAATTCTAGGATGTATTAACAGAAGCATACAGTCTAGATCACGTGAAGTCATTATTTCCCTCTACTCCTCTTTGGTCAGACCTCATCTGGAATATTGTGTCCAGTTTTGGGCACCACATTTTAAAAAAGACATCAACAAACTGGAGCAAGTTCAGAAAAGAGCGACCAGAATGGTGACCGGTCTGCAAACCCTGTCTTATGAGGAAAGGTTGCAGGATTTGGGAATGTTTAGTTTGCAAAAGAGAAGACTGAGAGGAGACTTAATAGCTGTCTACAAATATCTAAAGGGCTGTCACATTGTAGAAGGATCAACTTTATTCTCATTTGCACAAGGAATGACTAGAAGCAATGGGATGAAACTGAATGGGAGGAGACACAGATTAGATATTAGAAAAAACTTTTTGACAGTTAGAGTGATCAATGAGTGGAACAGGCTGCCACGAGAAGTGGTGAGTTCTCCTTCAATGGAAGTCTTCAAACAGAGGCTGGACAGACATCTGACTGGGATGATTTAGCGAATCCTGCTTTGAGCAGGGGGTTGGACCAGATGGCCCAGGAGGTCCCTTCCAACTCTACGATTCTATGATTCTATGAAGGAAACCACCTATGCCAAAACATGGTATCCATCCACAGACAGCTGTTTCGCAGTGTTGGATATTGATCTCCATGAGTTGATTCATCCTCTTTTTTCACAGTCTTCTACTAGGCATTGCTCCTACTGGCCAGTTTCCTACTCCACACTGATGAGGGGCAATACCCCGAAACAGCTGTCTGTGGATAGATACCATGTTTTGGCATAGGTGGTTTCCTTCATTGGAGACTGCCCTTCCCGTGGTTGTTCCCGGGGAAAGACCTGGCTAGTCATTGCTTGTGTTGAGAAACATGTGATGGTGTCTCCGCGGCTTGTGTATGTTTTTACATATTTCCCAAAAGGGATGGGGGCATTGCTCTAGAATCACTGCGTTGAGAAACATGTGATGGTGTCTCCGCAGTGTTGGATGTTGATCTCCATGAGTTCATTCATCCAATTTTTTCACTGTGCCATGTTTTGTAGCTGTAGCTGCGACGGTGCGGATGCCAATCCTGGACATACACACACACATACATACATACATACACACCCACATTGAGCTTTATATATTAAATGAAGGTCTATGTGGGGATCATTATAATATTTAGAGGGCTATGTTGAGGCCATTATATTATTTGAGAGGTTATGTGGGAGCCTTTATTTTTATGGAAGGCTATGTAGGGCTATACTGTATGCAAGCAATTATCCAGTGTGAAGGTTTGTGTGGAGGGCTGTGTGGGAGACATTATACTGTTTGGTGGACTACTGTGGTGAGATGTGAGGAATTATACTGTGTGTAGGCCCATTATACTGCATGGATAGCTGTGTAGGGGGTCACAGTTGGGGGGATCATACTATATTTGGGTCACCTCACCATACTTTGCTGGGGAAGTTGAAGTGGGGTGCAGTAGAGTCATCATACTGTGCATGTGGTGAGTACTATGGAGGAATTCGCTGTGGGGACATCATGCAATGTTTGTTGGCATCATACTTTATGAGTGCAATGAAAGGGGAATCTACTGCTTTAGTGTGAGGGAAAATTACTTTGTAAAGCTTGCAAAATTTTGAGATATACTATTCTGTGACCCTGCCAAATATTAAAAGGGTATTCCCATCTCCAAGATCCTATCCCAATGAGTAGTAGATGTAATAATAATATTAGCAAATACCTCCAATTCGAAATGCGGTATAGTTTTTCTAATTCACTATGTCTCTTTCCTCATGTGCAGGCATTGCAGGACCTTAAGTATCCATGGTTATGACCACTGATATAGCGATAGCTTGTTGCTAGTGGTAGTAACCTTGAATAACTAAGGTCCTGCAATGCCTGCACATGAGGAAAGACAAATAGTGAATCATAAAAGCTATACTACATTTCTAATTGGAGGTATTTACTAATATTATTATCATTATTACAACTACTACATATTGGAATAGGATCTTGGAGATGGGAATACACCTTTAATTATTTTTTTGTTGTTGGGAGCCCCAATTAGAACTTCTGCTATGGGGCCTCATAATTTCTATGTATGCCCCTTCCCATAGCCATTAATGAAATAATAAATCCCAACCGTTAGTACAAGTAGATGAGCCGGAACATCTGCTTGGCGGAAAATGCTTATAGCACCTTTTTCCCATAAGTAGCTAGTAAGACTGTAAGTAGTTAAGGCTATAGAGCATAGTATGCTGCGAAAATTTAGAGCAAGAGGTTTCAGTAAGCACATTGACAATATATTCTGAAAACATTATTTATTGATTAACTCTTTAAAATTAATAAAGGGGAGTAAAATAGAAATACTCAACCTATGCATTTTGAGCACTAAGGCTCTTAAAGGGAACTGGTCACTAGGCATTTCCAAAATAAAGTACAGATGTCTCCTTTAAGGCTTCTTTTACAGCATTCTAGTATGCTGCATGTATGTCCCCAATCCCCTTTTCAGATCCCAAATGCGGCACGGCCCAGTCAGTAGGGCATTTCCGGTCTTGATCCCGCCGCTCCTGTCTTCCTACAATCACCGTCCTCCTTCCCTGCTTCATGTGCATGATGCGTCCTATGCCATCCACACAGTGTTCACCAAGCGTACTCCTGCACAAGCGCATTTCTCTGGCAGAGAAAAGTACTATATTGCGCATGCACGTAGGAGCGTCATCCACATGAATCAAGCAGGAGGATGGTGATTGTAGGAAGAGACCAGACATGAGATAAAGACCAGAGACATCCATTGGACCTGACCGCACTGTCTGTCGATATAATAAAAGGTCTGTTTTGGGATCTGGAGGGGGGATTGGGAACTTGCATACAGCTTACTAGAAGGCTGTAAAGGTTGTGGCCATACTTGAAACTCGTAGGCCAAGTGTTTCTATTTTATTTCTCTTTATAATTTTAAAGCATTAAACAATAAATGATGTTTTTATAATACTTCTTTAATGCAGCTACTGGAACCTCTTGTTCTACATATTCATTCTTACCTGGGAACTGGTCCATGATTTTTGTCCATGAACTGCACCTACCAAAATTGTCAAATTACTGGGATCTGATGATGTGATTTTTGTTTTTTCCTACTATGAGGATATAGGGTGGTGCAATGATGGGTGTAAAAGTAATTTTGGACATTTTCCAGAGCAGCCTATAGTTGTTGCATTGTGAATCATACATAAAGTGACGTAGGTTCCTCAGAGGCCACCTGTCATGAACTCATTTTCTGCTCCACCAGTTGAGAGTTCCCCTTCCATTCTTCCTCTGGTGGTGACAGGAGGTAGTGCTGTTGGCTTAAGTGGTAGTGATCTGCCACCTGATGAGGAAGATAATGATTGGATCTCTGGAGTATCAGACTGGATATAAGACAGCTGATGCCCTATCCGGGTGCTGGTGATTCAGTCTGCTTCTCAGGTCCTGGACTTCAGCTCTCTTCGAGTCTTCTCAAGTTAAGTTTGTTTTTTGCTAATGTTCACACTTGCGCTTGTTGGTCAATTCAGTTTTTTGTGTAATCAGCTTGCCCCTGCTGGGGCTATGCTGAATTTCCACTCCTATTAATCAGTATTTGCCAATCTGCTTTTTGTCCCTTATTAGATTGGCCTCTTTTTTGCTCTGTCTCAGAATATTTCAGAGTGCTGATATAGGTTTAGAAGTCTAGTGACTTCAGGGTTAATTTTGCTATCAGAAGTGTTGGACAATATTTTTGTAGGTTTTTTTTGGCAGATTGCAGACAGTGTCTTTTCTTTCCTGTGCTTTTTAGTTAGCCGGGCCCCATCGTTTGCTCAGCCTATTTTCCTGCCTTTGTTTGTAATTTCATCTTGTTTCACCGTCAATACATGTGGGGGGCTGTCTTTCCTTTGGGGTCTGCTCTGGGGCAGTTAGTTTTCCTCTTTTCCTGCTTTAGGCTTATGTAGCTCTCCAGTTGTGATGAGGCGTCTAGGACCATCGTAGGAACGCTCCACGACTGCTGCTAGTTGTGCGGTTAAGTTCAGGGATCTGCAATCTGCATAGTTACCAACTTCTCTGGTTTCTTGAGACTTACCGTATCTTGTTGTTTATTTTTTCCTCCTCAGTGACCCATTCATAACAGCCACCAATGTGGCTGCTATTGGGCGATGGAGAAAGGGGTTGGTCTGGGCAATGATATGAGTGGACACAACCTGCATTCGGATGGAGGCACTGGTACCTCTTAGTGCAGGTGATTACTGATTAGAAGTGTAATGGTGTTGAGCAGCACCTGTAAGAGCCCTAATTATAATTTAAAGGGGTTGTCCATCTCTAGGATCAGTTGTTTTTATACTTACATGCATGTAATCAGGGCAAAAAATGATTTTGGAAATTTGGTTTCAATAAAAGTTTTGCAAAAAAAACAAAAATACATACATTTAAGAAGTAAAAAAATGTTTAAGCTATTGGACTCCTGGTGGTCTATGTACTCCGGGTCTGCTAATGTAATTAATGATAGCCCAATAGTGCAGTATTACTGGAGTGTTAGATGGGATGTCACCCAGTTTAGTACTTTTTCACCTTTTCTGCATTGCTGATATTAACTCTTAATTTTTGATTAGTCTTTGGTCTTTATTATAGTTATTATCTCACACATTTAGCACAGTATGGAATGAACGTGTGCCAATTTTTACCAAGTCTTTATCTCTCTTTGTGTAAGAGGCTTTGAATTCTTTTGCAGCAATGACATCCTTTGTTCTCAGGGAAGTATTGACTGACAGTGTTTGCATGTATCACTATTCTTATGATTCCCAAGACATGCAGGTTTTTCCTGTCTTTTGTGTTAGTCTCACAGCTTTTGTTACAGGACTCTCATTGTCAGCCATGTCTGAAGGTCAGGTCAGATTTGGAGGATCTAAGTGCTACAGTCAATACTTAGCAAGTTTCTTACAGGAGATGCATCTATTTGTTTTCTGTTCCTTTTTATTTTAAAAAAGTATATATAATATATATATACACATATAGATCTATCTATATATATATACAGTGCCTTGCAAAAGTATTCGGCCCCCTGGAACTTTTCAACCTTTCCCCACATATCATGCTTCTAACATAAAGATGCCAAATGTAAATTTTTGGTGAAAAATCAACAACAAGCGGGACACAATTGTGAAGTTGAACAAAATTTATTGGTTATTTTAAATTTTTATGGAAATTCAAACACTGAAAAGTGGGGCGTGCAATATTATTCAGCCCCTTTAACTTAATACTTTGTTGCTCCACCTTTTGCTGCGATTACAGCTGCAAGTCGCTTGGGGTATGTCTCTATCAGTTTTATACATCGAGAGACTGAAATTCTTGCCCATTCTTCCTTGGCAAACAGCTCGAGCTCAGTGAGGTTTGATGGAGATCGTTTGTGAACAGCAGTTTTCAGCTCTTTCCACAGATTCTCGATTGGATTCAGGTCTGGACTGTGACTTGGCCATTCTAACACCTGGATACGTTTATTTGTGAACCATTCCATTGTAAATTTTGCTTTATGTTTGGGATCATTGTCTTGTTGGAACACAAATCTCCGTCACAGTCTCAGGTCTATTGCAGACTCCAACAGGTTTTCTTCAAGAATGGTCCTGTGTTTGGCTCCATCCATCTTCCCATCAATTTTAACCCATCTTCCCTGTCCCTGCCGAAGAAAATGAGGCCCAAACCATGATGCTGCCACCACCATGTTTGATAGTGGGCATGGTGTGTTCAGGGTGATAATACAGTGGCATGTAAAAGTTTGGGCACCCCTGGTCAAAATTACTGTTATTGTGACCAGTTAAACAAGTTGAAGATGGAATGATTTCTGAAAGGGCTAAAGTTAAAGATGACACATTTTCTCTGTATTTTAGGCCCAAAAAATTATATATTGTCATTTTTTACATTTTAAAAATTACAATAAGGAAAATAGGCCAATTCAAAAGTTCGGGCACCCAGCATAGTTGGTACCTAGTAGCACTCCCTTTTAAAATATAACAGCTTGTAAACGCTTTTAGTAGCCAGCCAAGAGTCTTTCAATTCTTGTCTGATGGATTTTCATCCATTCTTCCTTGGAAAATTCTTCCATTTCTGTGAGGTTCCTGGGTTGTCTTGCATGCACTGCTATTTTGAGGACTAGCCACAGATTTTCAATGATGATCGAATTGGGGGATTGTGAGGGCCATTGAAAAACCTCTAGCTATCGCCTTTTGAGGTAGTCTATTGTGGATTTTGATGTGTGTGATCATTATCCATTTGTAGAAGCCATCCTGTTTTCAAATTCAGCTTTTTTACACATGGTGTTATGTTTGCATCAAGAATTTGTTGAAATTTCATTGAATCCATTCTTCCCTCTACCTGTGAAATGTTCCCTGTGCCATTGTCTGCAACACAACTCCAAAGCATGATTGATCCATCCCCATGCTTAATAGTTGGAGAGATGTTCTTTTCCTGAAATTCTATGCAATTTTTTCTCTGCACATACCTTTGATCATTGCGACCAAAGAGTTTTATTTTAACTTCAACGATTCACAGGACTTGTTTCTAAAATGCATTGGGCTTGTTTAGATGTTCTTTTGCATACCTCTGATGCAAAATTTTATGGTGAGGGTGCAGGAGAGGTTTTCTTCTGATGACTCTTCCATGAAGGCCATATTTGATAAGGTGTCTCTGAACAGTAGAACAATTACCACAACTCCAGAATCTGCTAAATCTTTCTGAAGGTCTTTCGCAGTCAAGTGGGGGTTCTGATATGCCTTTCTAGCAATCCTACAAGCAGCTCTCTCTGAAATTTTGCTTGGCCTTCTAGACCTTATCTTGACCTCCACTGTTCCTGTAAACTGCTATTTCTGAATTACATATTGAACTGAGGAAAGGACAACTTGAAAACGCTTTGCTATCTTCTTATAGCCTTCTCCTGCTTTGTGGGCCTCCACCATTTTCATTTTCAGAGTGCTAGGCAGCTGCTTAAAAGAACCCATGGTGGCTCTTTTTTCGCACAAGGTTAGAGGAGGCTATGTGTTTCTAAACCTGTGGAATCTGCATCAGCTGGCCTTTCCTAACATTGAGGGTGAACAAGCCATATCCCTTACAGGCTAATTAAGGTCTGAAACCTTGGTCAAAGTTATCTGAGCACACAAATCTCCAAAGGTGCCCAAACTTTAGCATCGGACCATTTTTTCCTTTTGTAATTTTTAAAATGTGAAAAAATGACAATGTGTATTACTTTTTAGCCTAAAATACAAAACAAATGTGTCATCTTTAACTTTAGGCCTTTTAGAGATCATTTTATCTTCAACTTGCTTAACTGTTCACAATAACAGTAATTTTGACCATTGGTGCCTAAACTTTTGCATGCCACTGTAATAGTAATAATAATCTTTATTTATATAGTGCCAACATATTCCGCAGCGCTACAGTTTAACAGTTTCAAAACACAAGTCATAAGTAACAACATTAACAATACAATAATTAAAGCAAAATAAGACGACCCTGCTTGTGAGAGCTTACAATCTACAATGAGGTGGGGGAGATACAAAGTACAGGAGTGTATTTACAATGATGGTCCAGCCGTCTTGAGGGATGGATGGAGATAGGGAATGGGCTACACATGCACACTTACACATAGAATGACTTTGATTAGTGAACGTGATAGGCCGCTCTGAACAAATGTGTTTTGAGGGAGCGCCTGAAACTATGCAAATTGTAGATAGTCCTAATTTCTTGGGGTAGAGCATTCCAAAGGATTGGCGCAGCTGTGTTGCCTTTACACCAAACATACCGCTTGGCATTGTTGCCAAAAAGTTTGATTTTGGTTTCATCTGACCAGGGCACCTTCTTCCACGTGTTTGGTGTGTCTCCCAGGTGGCTTGTTGCAAACTTTAAACAACACTTTTTATGGATATCTTTGAGAAATAGCTTTCTTCTTGCCACTCTTCCATAAAGGCCAGATTAGTGCAGTGTATGACTGATTGTTGTCCTATGGACAGACTGTCCCACCTCAGCTGTAGATCTCTGCAGTTATTCCAGAGTGATCATGGGCCTCTTTGCTGCATCTCTTATCAGTCTCCTTGTTTGAGATGAAAGTTTGGAGGGATGGCCGGGTCTTGGTAGATTTGCAGTGGTATGATACTCCTTCCATTTCAATATGATCGCTTGCACAGTGCTCCTTGGGATGTTTAAAGCTTTGGAAATCATTTTGTATCCAAATCCAGCTTTAACCTTCTCCACAACAGTATCACGGACCTGCCTGTTGTGTTCCTTGGTCTTCATGATGCTCTCTGTGCATCAAACAGAACACGGAGACTATCACAGAGCAGGTGCATTTATACGGAGACTTGATTACACACAGGTGGATTATATTTATCATCATTAGTCATTTAGGACAACATTGGATCATTCAGAGATCCACAATGAACTTCTGGAGTGAGTTTGCTGCACTGAAAGTAAAGGGGCAGAATAATATTGCACGCCCCA
This sequence comes from Dendrobates tinctorius, assembly GCF_039654945.1. NCBI lineage: Eukaryota > Metazoa > Chordata > Amphibia > Anura > Dendrobatidae > Dendrobates > Dendrobates tinctorius. The sequence goes on along the minus strand of NW_027361738.1, from coordinate 64,375,728 downwards.
CTTTTCAGTTTTTGAATTTCCAAAAAAAATTAAAATAACCCATAAATTTTGATCAACTTCACAATTGTGTCCCACTTGTAGATCCTTCACCAAAAATTTACATTTGGTATCTTTATGTTTGAAGTATGATATGTGGGAAAAGGTTGAAAAGTTCCAGGTGGCCGAATACTTTCACAAGGCACTGTACATATATATAATATATATACTGTATATATATACATATTTAGTTTTTTACATGAATATGGGAGCAGTCGCCTGGCCTGAATTGCCTCCTCAACCCCAGTACCAGAAATGTGTCCTGTTAGAAATCATGGCATTAGAAAGTATTCGAATATTATCTATCATAACATAGTTAGCAAGGCTGAAAAAGACATTTGTCCATTCAGTTCAGCCTATACTCCATCACAATAAATCTACAGATCTACGTCCTTCTAAAGAACCTAATAACTATAAGACACAATATTGTTACGCTCCAGGAAGACATCCAGGCCTCTCTTGAACCCCTCGACTGAGTTTGCCATCACCACCTCCTCAGGCAAGGAATTCCAGATTCTTACTGCCCAAACAGTAAAGAACCCTCTTCTATGTTGGTGGAAAAACCTTTTCTCCTCTAGACGCAGAGATATTTGTATTGTCCCCTTATATACTTATACATGGTGATTAGATCGCCCCTCAGTCGTCTTTTTTTCTAGACTAAATAATCCTTATTTTGCTAATCTCTCTGGGTATTGTAGTTCCCCCATCCCCTTTATTAATTTTGTTGCCCTCCTTTGTACTCGCTCTAGTTCCATTACATCCTTCCTGAGCACCGGTGCCCAAAACTGTACACAGTACTCCATGTGTGGTCAAACCAGGGATTTGTACAGAGGCAGTATAATGCTCTCATCATGTGTATTCAGACCTCTTTTTATGCATCACATGATCCTGTTTGCCTTGGCAGCCGCTGCCTGGCACTGGTTGCACCAGGTAAGTTTATCATTAGCTAGGATCACAAGATTTACACAGTGGTTTCCCGTTCAGTGTGTAATGGTGATATTGATTCCTTCCCATGTCTGTAACCTTACATTAATCATTGTTAAACCTGCATCTGCCACCTTTCAGCCCAGGTTTCCAACCTATCCAGATCCATCCGTAGCAGAATACTATCATCTATCATAAATGTGAGCATTCTCTGTGACATTTAACTATGCATGTTGTGTGCATGCTCTGTGACAGAACTCCTGGAAATTCTGAAGTCAAAGGGGATTTCACACAGCTTTTTGACCTATAAAACACTGGAATGATACATTTTACATTGGAGCCCAGGAGCTCTGTCATTGAGCATGCTCACAACATACATAGTTAAATAGTTACATGTTAGAGAGCATGCTCACAACATACATAGATTCCAACAAGTCATTTCCAACTTCAGTTTGACCAACATACCTGAAGATTTTTGGAATGGTCTGCACAACAAATTTACATCACTGTACGTGGATGAAAGAAAACCTGATGAATTATAGACACATATAAAGATTATTATTACTGAAGAAGCCAATAAGACAATAAACAAGAGGCAGAAAAGTCCCCCTCTCCCCGCAGCAATAGTGAACAGAGGAGACCCTAAAAATCATCAAAGAAAGGAGAATGTCAAAAGGTAACAAGAAGGACAAACATAACATCAGTAAAAGAGAGCCATTCAAGCAGACTAAAAACTTAATTACCAAAATATATCTACAGAGAAAGCAAAAGGGCAACACCAAGAAGGCTTGCCTAAAGATCAAAGAGATACGACACGAATTTCAACCAAGAGTGGGCATGTTCAAAGAAGCCAACGAGAATAAATTAACTGAGCAGGAACAGATCAAGGAAAGATAGAAAGAGTCCATGGAGCACCTCTATAAGAACAACTCAGTAATAAGGGACGACACCGAGACTAGAAATGATAAAGAGCCGAACATCCTGGAAGACGAAGTTGTTGCTGCAATAATGCTTCTGTCAAACGTCAAGGCAAGTGTTCTGAAGCAGCAGTTTGTCACCAACCACTGGACAAAATCTATGTTTAGTCCTATTCTGAAGAAGGTAGATGCTACTAACTGGAAACTTCAGGAAGATTGAACTTGCCGAAAAAGGAAAAGGAATCAAAATTGATGGACGAATCATCAACAATCTTAAAAACGCACGCAATACAACATCGATAGCAGTAATTGTAGATGAAATGAAGGACTTACTATGGAGTGTCAAGATGGAAAGCTCGAACATGGGACTGATATTTAGCACACTGGAGACAAAGATATTGACTACTGTCAGGCACGGCTGGGACACATTTGAGATGGTCGACGACTAACTGGACATTGTAAATTACTTCAACCTACTTGGGTCGATGATAACTCAAGAAGCGACGACACTGAAGTCAACAGAAGAATAGATGTGGGCAAATCAATAATGAAGTCACTGGAAAAGGTTTAAAAATTGAGGAACATTTCACTTGCCACAGTGGGACCAGAGTAATTTGGGGACAGGACTGGTAGCAGCAGGATCAGGGGACAATGTTCACGAGATGGCCGCACCTAGACCAGGGGGGATCTGGAACAGCACTGGCCGCACCAGGACCAGGGATTCAGGTTCAGGGCACTGGCCTCATCAGGACAGGGATTCAGGTTCAGGACCTGGCCACATTGGAACCAGGGATTCAGGTTCAGGGGACTGGCCACACCAGGACCCGAGGACCTAACAACTCACTAATAGGGGAGACTACATACTAATGAATGTTGTTGCTTTGGTGACTTCCTAAGGGAGAGGGAGTCTTTTATATAGGATGACTCTCAGCAATTCGATGTGAGCCATCTTGCAGGTGAACTATTTATACTAAATGCCTCTCAGCAACAGGCTGAGGGCATTTCACTCTATGTGCGCTGCCCCTTTGAGAAGGTGGAAGCACAGTCATGCAAACATTACGCGCACTGCCAGGAAGTGCAGCGTGCACATGACATGCCAGCAGAAGGGGACTGGTTTCTGTCTCTGTCTATGCCCCTTGGTTATATTGTCCAGTAGTTACCTTTCTAGGAGTTTCCTTGCAGCTCCTGGCTCTGTGGCGCTGAGGCCACGCCCCCAGCAGTCACATGCTTCAGGTCCTGTGAGCTTGGAGCATGCATTGTCACCACTGAGACCCCGCTCCGCAGGTATATTTGTGCACAGTCTTTGTACTCAGGACATGCGCACTGGCTCAGTGAGCAAGTGCAGTGCGATGTTCCTGACATTATAGCTGACCATTTCAGTTTTTTTTCCTCTGAAGGGAAAAAAAAAGTGTGTTATCCTCATGGATCCCATACAAGCTTTGGCTGATCAGGTCAAGCACCTGACCCAAATGTTCCATAAACTAAATGTGGAACAGCGCATGATGGCCCATACCCAGCAACAGTTGGTGGTTACTGTGCAGGGGGCTGTCGATGCAGGGGCTTCTAGTTCTGGGGATAGAGATGTGTCATTAGCGTCCCCCGAATCTCGGGTCAAATTGCCAGACCCTTTCTCAGGGGATAAAAGGGAGTTCAGGTTGTTGAGAGAAGGATGCAAGCTTTTTTTTTTCTCTGAGTCCCCGCTCCTCCGGGGATGAGTTCCAGAGGGTGAGGGTCGTCATTTCCCTACTTCGGGGGGCTCCACAGGCATGGGCTTTCTCTCTCTTTTCCTCTGCTCCTGAATGTATGTCTGTGAATTTGTTCTTTGAGGCCCTGGGGCACATTTATGATGACCCTGATAGAGTGCATCTGGCAGAGGATATGTTGATGAGTGTGACACAGGGGAGGCACTCTGCTGAATGGTTCTGCTCTGAGTTCAGACACTGGGCAGCGGCGGTCTCCTGGGATGATGCTGCCCTCCGGGGTTTGTTCTGTAGAGGCCTGTCCGAACGTTTTGAAAGATGCCCTAGCCCTTCATCCTTCACCGGATTCTTTGGAGGACGCTATGATCCAGGCTGTCCGCATGGACCGTAGGCTGCAGGCAAGAGGGGTCATGCTGCAGGAGACCCCTTTATTCTCCAATCTGAGAGACTCTGCATCTAGTCCTGAGCCCATGGAGGTTGGTGCCACTTCATTGGAGGAAAAAGAGAGGAGACGCCGTAGAAACAACCAATTGTGCTTTTACTGTGGATCCGCTGGACATTGGAGAAGGAACTGTCCTTCTTGCCCTTCTTCAGTGAAGCCGTCAGGAAAATGACTGAGTCTGGGTAACAATCGAGGAGGTTGCCCAGACTCCCAGGTACCCTTTTCCTCACTTACTAAAATTCTGCTTCCGGTGGAACTAGAACTTACAGGCGGTCCGGTTGGGACTACCGCCTTTGTTGACTGTGGTTGTTCTATTAATCTGATCGATGCCAAAGTTGTAACTTTTCATAAGATAAGGACAGTCAGGTTAAAAGATCCTGTTAAAATTGTGGCAATTGATTCTTCTCCTATCACCCAGGAGGGAATTTGTTTCATGACTGATACCTTTTCGCTGAAAGTGGGTTCCACTCATGTGAAAAAATTAAGGTGTTTTGTTCTAAATAATCTGCCGGCTGGACTGGTACTGGGTATGCCTTGGCTTCAACGTCACAATCCTACTATTGACTGGGTCATGGGGGAGATCATTCAGTGGGGTTGTATGGCTAACGGTCTATGCTGTAACTTGACAACTCTTGTCACCCCAGTAAAATCTGTGTCAGTGTCGTCTGTCGATCTGGAAGGTATTCTGGAGTACCTGAAAGATTTTGAAGACGTATTTTCTGAAAGTGAGGCTGAGGTGCTACCACCACATAGACCCTTTGATTGTGCCATTAATCTAGTCCCTGGAGCCAAGTTACCCAAGGCTCGCCTGTTCATTTTGTCCGGGCCCGAACGTCTAGCCATGAAGGAGTACATTACTGAGAGTCTCCGCAAAGGGCATATTAGGCCTTCTGTTTCACCTGTGGCAGCGGGCTTCTTTTTTGTTAAGAAAAAAGATGGTGGTTTGCGGCCGTGCCTTGACTTTCGGGAATTAAAGAAAATTACTGTGAAAAATGCATACCCTCTCCACCTAATTCCTGATCTATGTAACCAACTCACCGGAGCCAAGTGGTTCTCTAAACTCGATTTACGTGGGGCATACAACCTTATAAGAGTCCGGGAAGGGGACGAATGGAAAACAGCATTCCTGACGACTGAAGGGCTGTTCGAAAACTTGGTTATGCCCTTTGGTCTCACCAACGCTCCTGCTGTTTTTCAGAATTTTATTAATGTAATTTTCTCTGATTTAATTGGTCATTTTGTGGTCATCTATTTGGATGACATTCTGGTGTACTCGGTGGACAGTCAATCTCACTTGCACCATTTGCGGATGGTTCTCCTGAGACTGAGAGAGAATCATTTGTATGCCAAATTTGTATGCCAATCATTTTCTTTGACTGAGAATCATTTGTATGCCATGTTGGAAAAATACTCATTTTTCACACAAGAAGTATCCTTTCTGCAGTTGATTGTGTCGGGAGTGGTTCCGCATGGATCCTAAGAAGGTCCAGGCTGTTACAGATTGGGTGCAGCCTCATGACTTGAAAGGGTTGCAGCGATTTTTAGGCTTTGCTAACTTTTATAGGAAATTTATTAAGGGCTTCTTGCAGGTGGTAAAGCCTCTAACGGACCTCACTCTCAAGGGAGCTGATGTAAAAAATTGGTCTGTAGCTACAAAAAATTAATTCATGACATTAAAAAAGTGCTTTTCTTCAGCCCCTGTATTGGTATAACCCGACCCGTCAAAACCTTTTATCGTGGAGGTTGACGCCTTGGAAGTAGGGGTGGGGGCAGTTTTGTCTCAGGGCCCTCCTACCCTTACTAATCTAAGGCCTTGCGCCTTCTTCTCTAAAAAATTTTCTTCTGCCGAGATAAATTACGATGTCGGCAATAGAGAGTTGTTGGCGGTAAAGTTGGCTTTTGAAGAATGGAGGCATTTCCTGGAGGGGGCTATTCATCCCATTACAGTCATCACTGATCACAAAAATTTGGCCTATATCGAGTCTGCCAAGAGATTGACCCCCAGACAGGCTCGGTGGGCGCTTTTTTTTTCTCGATTTCAGTTTACCATCACATTCCACCCGGGATGTAAAAACATCAAGGCTGATGCCTTATCCCGAAGCTTTGATTCAGTGTCCCCTCCAGAACCTCCCTCCTCCATTCTTCAGCCAGGAGTAGTGGTGGCCGAAATCTCATCTGAGTTACAGAGAGAGATTTTTGAGGCCCAGGATCGGGCTCCGGGTGGTAAACCCCCGGGTAAATTGTTTGTACCGGAACGTTTCCGTCTCGGACTTATGCTGGAATTTCAAGATTCTATGTTGAGTGCTTACCATGGGACTGCAGCTACCTGGGGGGCAATTGCGAGGGGTTTCTGGTGGCCCTGTATGGTAACAGATATTAAAAAGTTTGTGACTACATATGGGGTGTCCGCGCGTTCTAAAAGTTCTCAGGTCCGGCCGGCCGGGGAGTTGGTGCCTTTGCCAATTCCGGATAGACCATGGACACATTTGTCCATGGATTTTATCACAAATCTTCCTCCTTCCAGGGGCAACTCGGTGATATGGGTGGTGGTGGATAGGTTTTAAAAACAAGCCCACTTTGTACCTCTCCCCGCGTTACCATCTGCTGAAATCCTGGCCCGTTTATTTATGCAGCATATTATTCGGTTTCATGGAGTGCCTATGAATGTGGTGTCAGACAGAGGGGTACAGTTTGTAGCCAGGTTCTGGAGGGCTTTTTGCAAAAAGCTGGGGATTTCGTTGTCCTTCTCCTCTGCCTACCACCCAGAGTCTAATGGACAGACGGAGCGCACCAACCAATCGTTGGAGCAGATTCTGAGATGCTTGGCCTCTTCCAGGCAGGAGGACTGGTGTGAGGTATTGCCCATGGCAGAGTTTACATTCAACGGTCGTGTGAGTCAATCGACTGGGAAGTCTCCCTTTCAGATCAACTATGGGTTTAACCCAAATTTTGGAGAGTTTTCCCGCATGGATTCAGGTTGTCCTGGAGCTGAGGGTGCGACACAACGTCTTAGAATTCTTTGGAGGGAGGTTCAGATGAATATTTCCAAGGCCCAGGAAAACTATAAGCGGTTTGCTGACAGGAGGAGGGGGTCAGGTCCAGCATTTGCAGTAGGGGAGAAGGTGTGGCTATCCACCCGCAATATCAAGCTTAAGATACCATCTATAAAGCTGGGCCCCAAGTTTATTGGCCCATACAAAGTTGTGGAGGTTGTTAACCCAGTATCTTACCGACTGCAGCTGCCACCTCCTTTAAAATTTCTGATGTCTTCCACAGGTCCCTGTTAAAGCCTGTGGGGACGGTGAGAGAGGATCCCTCATCAAATGCTCCACCAGTGCTGGTAGAGGGGCAGCTGGAGTATGAAGTAGGGTGCATTGTCGACTCCCAGTGGGTGCGCCGGAGACTCCATTATCTGATACACTGGAAGGGGTACTCTCTGGAGGATCGGTCATGGGTTTCCGGCCAGTTCGGTGCATGCCGATCGTCTGGTGCGGGCTTTCCATGCCAGATACCCAGACAAGCCGGGGGGTCCAGTGGCCCCCGCTAATAGGGGGGTACTGTCATGGTTTGAACAGGGTTTTTGCCCTGCACTCACAGGGTTAAATGTTTGTGGCCTCTTTCTGGATCTGGGAGGGGTATTTATACTCACTCTTTGCCAGGGTTCTCTGTCAGCTATACTGTTGTTCTGGTGTGTCTGACCCCTGGTGTGCGTGTATTCTGCGTTGCTTGTTTGCTTCCCGTGTATGACCCGGTCCGTTCCCTCACTCTGTACTCCGTTTCTCATTTTCGCACTATTGTCTTTTCCGGTTCTGACCTCCTGGCTTGGCTATCGTTACTCCGTTACAGTTTGTCCCTATTGTACCGTCTATTGCCCGTTCTGGTTTCCTGATCTATTGCTACGTCCTGACTATCCATTCTGTCTAACCCTTTGGTACTGTATTGCTATCTCATGCTTTGACCCGGCTTGATCTGGTTTCTGTCTCTGTCTATGCCCCTTGGTTACATTGTCCAGTAGTTACCTTTCTAGGAGTTTCCCTGCAGCTCCTGGCTCTGTGGCGCTGAGGCCACACCCCCAGCAGTCACATGCTTCAGGTCCTGTAAGCTTGGAGCATGCATTGTCACCACTGAGACCCCACTCCGCAGGTATCTTTGTGCACAGTCTTTGTACTCAGTACACGCACACTGGATCAGTGAGCAAGTGCAGTGCGATGTTCCTGACACAACCCCATGGCTTTATAATGTCAAGTTAATGGTGGAGAAGACCCTGGTGGACCTATCTTGGCTTGCACAAGATTGAACTTCCTTCAGAGCGTTCATCCATATCAGGTCACCATGACTGTAGAGCCGAAGGCCGCTAAATAAAATAAATATAATGTAAAAGCTGAAAAGTAAAAAGAAGTGTCAGTCTATTGTGAATGATCAGTGACCTGTGTGAAAAACTGCAATATTTCCAACTTTTTTTTCATATAAATAAGTAAGAAAAAAAGCCCAAAAATGTAATATAATAATTTGATTCAATCGGTTATTTTATTTCTTTGCTGAATTTAGGATGGGCTGGCTTCCCTTGTATAATGATCCTGTGTATAAAGGCAGTAGACATTTAGAGTCTTTCATTCTGTAATACACTACACATACTCACACAAGAGTTATCCCACTACCACCACATAAACCTTGGGAGTCTGGAGCCCCAACGAATCATCAAATTGAGGGTCCTATGTTCATCGTGTGAATAGATAAATAGAGAACTTTTGACCACAGGACATTAAGAACAGTAGTGGTCATGCCTCCTTCCACATTGCTTTACTTTACTCCTCTCACCATTTTCTAAACCCATTAGATCAAACACGTATCATCTATTTTGATGGATAATCCCTTTAAAAACATTTTTTCTAATGACTGCCCATTAGAGCCTACCGAAATACTAATTTTAGATATATTTGAGAAAATTTAAACGATACGGACATTTACAGTGGTTGTCCCATCTGGACAATCCCTTTTTTTACTATTCACCTAAAGTTATCACACCTCAGTCTTTTTGTGCAGGTGATAAACAGGATTCCATTTAAGTGTGTAGCTGTGTATGTATACAGCGTCTTTCATAGTTTTGAAAGCAGAAGACACTTCAGGGAAAAGCCAGCCGTGTTTTACCTGAAGAGTTTTTTCTGAGGTCTTTTTGGATGTGGTTTACGGTGGCTTTGTTGCCAGCAGTTGTTTTTTTTTTTTGTTTATATTTAATAGCCGCCAGAATAATGGACAGGTCACTTTTTTTAGCCCCTTCACAGCTTTTGAAGTCTGAAGTGGTTAGAAGAAATGACAGCTATGGAACATGTGCACAGCCAGTCAATTTTACATTGCTGTCCACTATGTTCGTTCTTTTTGGTGATTTTTTTTGCACATTTTCAGGTGGGTTCCTGGCAAAATCATTTTTTCATCTTATTCATTCTAGCTTTCCAGACTCTGCAGTCAACCTTTAGGTGGCCTTATTTCTTGCAGACAAAACACTCACGTATTTCCTTAAAATTACTTTTACTTTTGGTTATTTTTGGGTAGATTTTCGTTTTTTAAAGCAGATTCTGCTTTGGATACCCCACTGCAGCTTACACTTTCTGACTTTTGCTTTTACTCATTTACAATGATAGTCTATAGGCTGAAGTAGTGATGTCACGACTACAGCGCACATCACCTTAGTAGTGACAGATAGGCTCAGCTCAGTGATTGACTGCAGCGGTGATTTGTGCTGCAGTCGTGATGTCACTGCTGCAGCCTGTAATGGCAGAGAGACAGCACTTCACCCTTGAGGGTGAGGAACAGCTCTTTTTATTATTTTCACCAAGGGCCGAATAATGGGAAAAATGTTTCTCTCGGAAAACCATTTCAATCTGAAAGAAGAGGACATAGCGGCTTCTAAAGGTTGATCTGAATCTCTCACTATATACACTTCCAACTAACAGCAGTCACAATGAAGTGAAGGCTACGGCAGGGTTTACGTCTGTTGCTGCATTGTCTCCGATTGCTCCATAATACACCGGAGTCTATCTTACATTCATTATTTATTATGCTTTGCTTATATAGCGCCATCATCTTCCACAACACTTTACATACGCTTTCATTTCTGTCCCCATTGGGGCTCACAATCTAAATTCCTTATCAGTATGTCTTTGCATGTGGGGGGAAACCTGAGAACCCAGAGGAACCCACGTAAACACGGGGAGAACATACAACCTCCTTGCAGATATTGTCCTTAGTAGGACTTGAACCCAGCCAACGTGTTCCAACATAATTATTGCTTCATACATAATATGTATCATGAATAACAGTAAAGATCTCCTCCATGTTTACCTGCTGCACTTTCATCACTAAATTAGACAAGAATTTTTGTGACTTTCCTAATAATTCTATTTCAGTTTCCTTTTACCTCATAATGATTTCCAGTAGGTGATAGATCCTTTTCAACTATTTTAAATGGGGGTGGTGATGAAGGCCAGAGGGCAACTGCCTCAATTGCCTTCATTAGAGCTCGTGCAGACTACTGTATTTTCGGTCCAAGTGTGATCAGACAAAACATTTCATCACACTTGGACCAATGTTATTTTATAGGACTGTGCATATGTAAGGGAGGGACAGGACTGTAGTCGTGACCTGTATTACTGTAGCAGCTGCGTTCAGCCCTTTCCCTACATGAAACAATACTCTCGTCCCCGGCATACCTGCATCTCCAGATTCAGCTTCACCCGGGCACTTCCCAGGCCGTAACGGTCCCTCTTCTAGGCGATCCCCATCAATGGAGACACAGTCCGAGACAACTTTAACACTTTCTTTACTTAGGATTCGCACGTTACATCCACAGTTGGTACATCATAACATTTGCGTGCTTCCTCATCTTTCCCTTGATTGTCACGTGTGTGCAGTACACAGCTGGACCGAACCACCTTAGACTGCATCACAGTTCCTTCCTGGCCTGACATCGCTATAATGACATTTCCTTCAGCCTGTTTCACCCCAGACACGAATTCGTCAGTCACTACGTTTGGTGGCCCCTGGTGAAGCATCTGGCCCGTCTGTACCGATCTTGTCGAAGCTCCAACTCCCTTCATCTCCTCAGTCCAGCCAACTTCTGCCCTAAAAGCATTGACACAGGCGATGAGACGCCACATCTTTCCTTTCCTCTTCTGGCCCACTGCTAAGACACGCAGCTGCCGAGCTGTCCGGGCCTATAGCCCATGTGGACACTTGGGCGCCCTGGCCCTGTCTGACTAAACTACTCTTCAGCACTAACCTTAACTCTCAGCAGCCCCTCCTACAATTAACCCTCTATGAACATCCTATCAGGCCCCACTAGTATGCCCCCATCTAGTGGCCCACAGCATAATTGCATCTACCCGGTCTATGGAGGAACTATGTATTAAGAGTGCCCTCCTCTAATGTCCCAAGAAGGATGCACTAGGTTACCCTAAGTATACAGAGACAACAGACACATGATATTATACAATACACACTGGTAACACGTATATGTGGCAATACTATTAAAGACTTGCGATAATACATATTTCTAGGTAGCAGTACCGCAGACGTCAATCAGAAACATTATAATACAGCAATATATACATAGTAACATAGGAGGGACAACTCTGAGGAAGAAAACAAGAAAACTTCACATTTCACTTCATTTTTCCTCATACCAAGCCTGTGTGAGGAAAAAAAATTGCAGCATAAATGATTTGCAACTGTACATCAGATCACATTATGGATCCATGGAAAACATCCAAGAAAACATCTCATGACATCCGAGTGTAGTCCAATTTTCACAAACTAACAGAATAGAGAAGATGAAGACTTCTTTTTCCATCTTCTCCTCATCCAAGAAAATTGGATCCCACTGAAATCACACTGTGAAGAAACTCTGGCGAGTGTGAATAGTATAGTCATTCTGATTCTCTCGGATGAGAGAAAACACAGTCATGTGACCCTAGCCTTATATTCTCAAATAATGTCGAATGATATCAGCTGTATGCACAGTATTTTGTTACAATGACGGAGATGAGTTTTTATGTCTAGAAGAAAAGCTTTGAGCCAGAATTCTGGTAGAAATATTTGATATGACAGAAACATACTTCAGCGCGTAATTGGAGTACTTTTTGTTACGATGGTTCATAGTATCTGAAAGATGCACCATATTCATTAAGAGACGATTATTTCAATAAATTTGGTGCCCTCTTACGCTACTTTCACACATCAGTTTTTTTCCAACAGGCAGGATCCGATTATTTTTAGAAAAAACGGATCCGGCGTAAATTTTGGAGAACTGAAGAAATGGATCCGTTTTTCCGCCGGAATCATCTAGCAGGTTTATATCTTTTTTCCTGGAGGCTGGCCAATTGGATCTGAGCATGCACAGACTTAAAAAAGTAGATCCGTCTTTTTCCGGATCCGGCGCATTCCGGCGCCCATAGACTTCCATTGTGGCAAAAAGTCGGAAGCGCCAGATCCAGCGCTGTCCGGTTTTTCGCCGCAGACAAAAAACGTTACTAGAGACGTTTCTCCCAGACACCGGAATCAAAATTTTTGCCGAATCCAGCGAAAACCGGAAGAAATGGAAGGCCATGCGGCGTGATCCGGCGCTAATACAATTCAATGCGAGAAAAACGGTTCCGGCACCTGATTTTGCCGGATCCGGTTTTTCTAAAAATAACCGAATCCTGCCTGTCGGAAAAAACCTGATGTGTGAAAGTAGCCTTACTCCAGTGCACTGTTCATCAACACTGTCCTACAAAGGGCCAGTCTTGATTTATTGAGCCATAGTTTTTGGTACAAAATGTTAGTCTTGATTAATTATGTCATAACTTTTTGTGCATAATGTTAGTCTTGATGAATCGGGCCAAAGATTTTTGTGACCCATGGATAACTAAGAAATAAACAGCTTTATGTAGCTGAAATATAATAAAAATTATATATGGTCTGGATAGGAAAATGTTTGCAGTGGCTGATTTTCACTTTTTCTTGTAATGAATGGTAACACTAACCCAATCAGTAGATTTGGTTTCCAGTACCATCTCTATGCTGATGACACCCAATTATACGCTTCTTCTCCTGACATCACGCCAGCCTTTCTAGAAAACACCGGCGATTGTCTAAACGCTGTGTCTAATATCATGTCCTCACTATATCTGAAACTGAACTTGTCAAAGACTGAACTCCTGGTGCTTCCTCCCTCTACTATTGTACCTATACCAGACATTGCCATTTCTGTGGGTGGTTCCACTATTACTCCCCAGCAACAGGCCCGCTGTCTTGGGGTCATATTTGATTCCGAGCTTTCCTTTGCCCCCCACATTCGATCACTGGCTCGCTCTTGTCATCTGCACCTCAAAAACATTTCTAGAATTCGACCTTTTCTTACTTTTGACTCTGCAAAAACTCTTACTGTTTCTCTTATTCATTCTCGTCTCAACTATTGTAACTCTCTTCTAATCGGTCTCCCTCTTACCAAACTCTCCCCTCTCCAATCTGTCTTGAATGCTGCAGCCAGGATCATATTCCTCACCAATCGTTACACCGATGCCTCTACCTTGTGCCAGTCATTACACTGGCTACCCATCCACTCCAGAATTCAGTATAAACTTATTACCCTCACCCACAAAGCCCTCCATGGCTCAGCACCACCCTACATCTCCTCCCTTGTTTCAGTATACCACCCTACCCGCGCCCTCCGTTCTGCTGATGACCTGAGTTTAGCATCCTCAATAGTCAGAACCTCCCACTCCCGTCTCCAAGACTTTACACATGCCGCGCCAATTCTTTGGAAAGCACTTCCCAGGTCAATACGATTAGTCCCCAATCCCCACAATTTTAAGCGTGCCTTGAAAACGCATTTATTCAGACTGGCCTATCGCCTCAACACATTAACCTAATCTATCCCGGTGTGGCACAGCCAAAAGTTTTACCATAACCAGATTTCCCGCATCATGTTCCCACATGATTTATGCATCCATTAGCCCTCTGTGTCTGTACTGTTACACACTTAACATTATGGCTGGTCCATACAATCAGGGCAACTGTTACCACCCACCTTTCGTGTCTACCTCTTTCCTCATAGACTGTAAGCTTGCGAGCAGGGCCCTCTTTCCTCTTGGTATTTGTTATAATCTACTGTATGTGATTATTGTTATGCTGTAATGTCTATTGTCTGTACAAATCCACCTCCGAAATGTAAAGTGCTGTGGAATATGTCGGCGCTATAAAAACAAAATTTATTATTATTATTAACCCTAAGCCAAAAGTTTTGCGCTAACCAGAGAATGGCTGAGGTGTCACATGCCATAGATGGAGGAGGTTCTTCTAGGATGGTGAAACAGCGGTCAGTAACAATGATACTCAAAAGACACCTGATGATCTTCTAGATATGGAAATATCGCCAAGTGCAGGTGTAAGTGAGACATAGCTCTTCACTAGCTGGAGTTTTATTGTTACCCCTTACTGCAGCTGTGTTATAATATACCTGTGTCTGACCGCGCTGCATCTACCAGTCCACGTCAGCATTATACTTCATATATCGTATACCTTATACTTATATAATGGTATATATTATAATCCATAATAAAATGTTTTCAGAATCTGAGAGCAATAGTAACAACCTTTACTATCGCATTATTGGACCTGTGCACCACTAACGAATCGCGTTGACGTTAAAGAGGTTGCCAGGTCTAAAATCATAAGCCTGCAGTCACTCTGTGCGACTTCAGACTTTTGAACCCCTCAGCACATGCACTGTGCACTACAAGAGTTTGCTGGTTTCTGAGTCAGGAACGGCGGTGATTAGTGATGAGCGAACTTGCTCGGATAATGTCTTATCCGAGCATGCTCAGATCTTATCTGAGTATTCTGGGCGTGCTCGTATATTATGTTCGAGTTCCCGCGGCTGCTTGATTGACAGCTGTTAGACAGCCTCAACACATGCAGGGACTGCCTGTTTGTTAGGGAATCTGTTGTGAGTTCATTTTCCCCTTCACTACTGAGGCCTGAGGAACTCCCTCTTCTGGTAAAGAGAGGTAGTGAGCCTGATTATCAAACACCTTAGCCTAATGATGATGACTGGCTGAGTGGAGTTACTGACTGGATATAAGGCTGCCGACGCCCTTCTGCCCTGCGGGTGATTTCTCTGTGGGATCCTTGGAGACCAGTCTGAATTCCTGCTCTTCTAAAGCTAAGTTTTCTGCTCGGCTTTTTGCATTTGTGCTTTAACTTTGTTTTGCTTTGTTTTTCTGGATTTCTGCCATTCCCTGCTGGGGTGAGCTGAATTCCTTTAGCTCTGTCTTCTGAAAATACCTGAGTGCTGATTGAGTTTTTGAAGCCTAGCTGCTTCAGGGTCTTTTTCCATATCAGCTTGTTGGCTTATGTCTTTGATAGGGTTTTGGCAGATTGCAGACAGCAACCTTCCTTTCCTGTCCTGTGTAGTTAGCTTGTGCCCCATCATTTGCTCAGCCTATCTTTCTGTCTGTGTGAGTGTTTTTTCATCTTGCTTCACAGTCATTATATGTTGGGGGCTGCCTTTTACTTTGGGGTCTGCTTTGGGGCAGTTTAGATTTCCTTTTCTGTCTTTAGGCTATTTAGCTCTCCGGCTGTGATCGAGGGGTCTAGGGCACCGTAGGAACCCCCCACGGCTACTGCTAGTTGTGTTGATAGGTTCAGGGGTCTGCAATCTGATAGTTGCCAACTTCTCTGGTTTTCTGGATGTAGCTTCGATTTTTGTGTCTGCCTCCTACGGTGACTCAATCATAACAGAATCACCCGCCATACCGCAGATCCTAGGGTACTCAATAGCAGGAAAGAATTGTAAAAAAAAAAAAAAGTGTGTATATTTTTTCCTCTATATCTCTGAGGCCGTAGGGGGAATTTTTTTTTCTCTCAATGGAGATAAAGCAATTGTCTGATTGTGTGGAGCAGCTCGCTGCGGAAGTGCGGGGAATTTCCGCCTACCTTGCTCATTCACATGCTGCTGAACCAAAGATTCCTACACCTGATGTATTTTTTGGGGATCGGTCTAAATTTTTGAATTTCAAAAATAATTGTAAATTATTTTTTGCCTTGAAGCCTAACTCGTCAGGGAGCTCCGCGCAGCAGGTTAAAATTGTCATCTCTTTGCTGCGTGGCGATCCCCAGGATTGGGCGTTTTCTTTGAAACCAGATGATTCTATTCTGACTAATGTGAACGCATTTTTTCAGGCCTTGGGGTTGTTGTATGACGAACCTAATGCCATTGAGCAGGCTGAAAAGATCCTGCTGGCATTGAACCAGGGTCGAGATTCTGCAGAATTGTACTGTCAAAAATTCCGAAAGTGGGCGGTACTTACTACCTGGAATGATAATGCCTTGGCTGCTCTCTTTCGGAAGGGTTTGTCAGAAACCGTAAAAGATACTATGGTGGGATTTCCTGTTCCCTCTGGTCTTGACGATTCTATGTCATTAGCCATTCAGGTTGATTGGCGTTTGCGCGAACGCAAAACTGCACGAGAGGTGTTGCCACCTGTTGAACAAATGTCTGAACCTATGCAATGTGATAGAGTTTTGTCCAGAGAGCAGCGTCAGGAGTTCAGAAGGCGTAATAAGTTGTGTTTTTTCTGTGGAGATGCCTCGCATATTATTTCTGTCTGTCCTAAACGAGAGAAACGCTTTGCACACACGTTTTCTGTTGGTGGTGTTCAACCTAAGTTTCTTCTGGCTATTACTCTGATCTGCTCCCTGTCCACATTTTCTGCCAAGGCTTTTGTGGATTCGGGAGCAGCCCTAAACCTAATGGACTTGGATTTCGCTAAACATTGTGGATTTCCGATGACACCTCTGCAGATGCCTATCCCTTTGAGGGGGATTGATGCTACTCCTTTGGCTAAAAATAAACCTCAGTTTTGGACCGAGGTGGTAATGCGGGTCGCCCCAGACCATCAAGAAAATTGCAGATTTTTGGTGTTGCATAATCTGCATGATACTATTGTTCTGGGGTTTCCCTGGTTACAAATTCATAATCCAGTTTTGGATTGGAAATCTGTGCCTGTGGTGAGTTGGGGTTGTCGGTGTGCCTTTAGTGAGGCTCCAGTGTTTTCCACCTCTCCTCAGTCGCATGATGTTCCTGATTATTTGGCGGACTTTTATGATGTATTTAGTGAGAATGAGTCTGCGTCTCTGCCTCCTCATAGGAGTTATGACTGTGCAATTGAACTGAGCCCGGGGTGTAAATTTCCCAAGGGTCGGCTCTTCAATTTATCTGTACCCGAGCACGAGGCTATGCGATCCTATATTAAGAAGGCGTTGGAGAAGGGTCATATTAGACCATCCTCGTCACCCTTAGGTGCCGTTTTTTTTTTTGTAGCCAAAAAGGATGGATCATTAAGACCTTGTATTGATTATCGTGCCCTCAACAAAATTACTGTTAAATATCAGTATCCGTTACCCCTGATTTCGGATCTATTCTCTAGAGTTAAAGGTGCTTGCTGGTTTACCAAGCTTGACCTCAGGGGGGCGTATAATCTTATTCGCATTAAGCATGGGGATGAATGGAAGACAGCGTTTAATACTCCAGAGGGACATTTTGAGTACCTGGTGATGCCTTTTGGGCTCACTAATGCCTCTTCTGTCTTCCAGTGCTTCATGAACGATATTTTCCGAGATTTTGTCGATAAATTTTTGATTATCTATCTGGATGATATTTTGATCTTCTCCAAGGATTGGGATTCTCATGTGGAACATATTCGGACTGTGTTCCGGATCTTGAGGGAGAATTCCCTGTATGTCAAAGGATCTAAATGCCTTTTTGGAGTACAGAGGATTTCTTTTTTGGGATTTATTTTGTCTCCGTCAACTATTGAAATGGACCCAGCCAAGGTACAGGCCATTTATGATTGGGTTCAGCCCACTTCTTTGAAGGCCCTCCAGAAGTTTTTGGGTTTTGCTAATTTTTATCGGAAATTTATAGCAAAATTTTCTAGTATTGCCAAGCCATTGACTGATTTGACTAAGAAGGGTGCTGATGTGTTAAATTGGTCTCCGGAGGCTGTTTCTTCCTTTCAGGAGCTGAAGCGAAGATTCACCTCCGCCCCGGTTTTGCGGCAACCTGATGTCTCACTTCCGTTCCAGGTAGAGGTGGATGCTTCTGAGATTGGTGCAGGAGCGGTTTTGTCCCAAAAGGATCCTGTAACATCTAAAATGAATCCCTGTGCTTTCTTTTCCCGAAAGTTCTCTCCATCTGAACGTAACTATGATGTGGGGAATCGGGAACTGTTGGCCATGAAATGGGCATTTGAGGAGTGGAGACATTGGTTGGAGGGAGCTAAGCATCAAGTCGTGGTCCTCACTGACCACAAGAATTTGATTTACCTAGAGTCGGCTAAGCGTTTGAACCCTAGAAAGGCTAGGTGGGCCTTGTTTTTTACACGTTTTGATTTTGTGGTTTCTTTTCTTCCTGGAACTAAGAATGTCAAGGCAGACGCCCTCTCTAGGAGCTTCTTTGCTGATTCTCCTGCGGTGACCAAGCCTGCTACCATCTTAGGCGAAGGGGTAGTTCTTTCTGCCATCTCGCCCGATTTGAGACGTGCTCTGGAAGAGTTCCAGGAGGACAAACCTGAGCGTTGTCCCAGTGGAAAGTTGTATGTTCCTGACCAGTGGAAGAAGAGAGTGATGTCTGAAGTTCATTGCTCTGCTTTGGCTGGTCATCCAGGTATTTTTGGTACTAGAGATCTGGTGAGTCGGTCTTTTTGGTGGCCCTCCTTGTCTCGTGATGTCAGGAATTTTGTGCAGTCCTGTGGGACGTGCTCCCGGTCTAAATCGTGTTCTCGCTCTAGTGGGTTGTTGATGCCTTTGCCTGTCCCCAAGAGGCCATGGACCCATATTTCAATGGATTTCATCTCTGATATGCCTGTCTCTCAAAGGATGACTGTTATTTGGGTGATTTGTGATAGGTTCTCTAAGATGGTTCATCTTGTACCACTCCCTAAGTTGCCGTCTTCCTCTGAGTTGGTGCCCCTGTTTTTGCAACAGGTGGTTCGCTTGCACAGGATTCCTGAGAACATTGTATCTGACAGAGGAGTCCAGTTTGTGTCTAGATTTTGGAGAACTTTCTGTTCCAAGCTGGGAATTCAGTTGTCCTTCTCCTCTGCTTTTCACCCTCAGACCAATGGGCAGACAGAGAGAACAAACCAGACCTTGGAGTCATATTTGAGATGTTTTATTTCTGCTGATCAGGATGATTGGGTTTCATTTTTGCCCTTGGCTGAATTTGCTTTAAATAATAGAGCTAGTTCTGCCCCTTTGATGTCACCTTTTTTTTGTAACTTTGGGTTTCATCCTCGATTTTCTTCAGGGCAGGTGGAGCCCTCTGCCTGCCCAGGTGTTGACACTGTGGTGGAGAGAATGCACCAGATCTGGGACCAAGTGGTGGATAAGTTATCTCTCTCCCAGGAAAAGGCCCAGCGGTTTTCCAACCGACATAGGACCATTGGTCCCCAGTTTAAGGTTGGTGATATGGTGTGGTTATCATCAAAAAATATTGCTATGAAGGTGGCTTCTCCTAAGTTTAAGCCTAGATTTATTGGACCTTACAAGATTTTGGAGATTATTAATCCGGTCTCTTTTCGTTTGGCTCTTCCTGTCACATTTAAAATCCATAATGTGTTCCATAAATCTTTGTTGAAGAGGTTTGTTGAACCTGTTGTTCCGGGGGTGGCACCTCCAGACCCTGTATTGGTTGAAGGTAACATGGAATATGAGGTAGAGAAAGTACTGGATTCCCGTCTGGCTAGACGGAGACTCCAGTATTTGGTTAAGTGGTAGGGTTATGGTCATGAGGATAATTCCTGGGTCTCTGCCTCTGATATTCATGCCAAAAGATTGGTGCGTGCCTTTCATCGGGCTCACCCTGATCGCCCTGGTGGCGTGGTTGAGGGTTCGGTGACCCCTCCTCAAGGGGGAGGTACTGTTGTGAGTTCATTTTCCCCTTCACTACTGAGGCTCGAGGAACTCTCTCTTCTGGTAAAGAGAGGTAGTGAGCCTGATTATCAAACACCTGAGCCTAATGATGATGACTGGCTGAGTGGAGTTACTGACTGGATATAAGGCTGCCGACGCCCTTCTGCCCTGCGGGTGATTTCTCTGTGGGATCCTTGGAGACCAGTCTGAATTCCTGCTCTTCTAGAGCTAAGTTTTCTGCTCGGCTTTTTGCATTTGTGCTTTAACTTTGTTTTGCTTTGTTTTTCTGGATTTCTGCCATTCCCTACTGGGGTGAGCTGAATTCCTTTAGCTCTGTCTTCTGAAAATACCTGAGTGCTGATTGAGTTTTTGAAGCCTAGCTGCTTCAGGGTCTTTTTCCATATCAGCTTGTTGGCTTATGTCTTTGATAGGGTTTTGTCAGATTGCAGACAGCAACCTTCCTTTCCTGTCCTGTGTAGTTAGCTTGGGCCCCATCGTTTGCTCAGCCTATCTTTCTGTCTGTGTGAGTGTTTTTTCATTTTGCTTCACCGTCATTATATGTTGGAGGCTGCCTTTTACTTTGGGGTCTGCTCTGGGGCAGTTTAGATTTCCTTTTCTGTCTTTAGGCTATTTAGCTCTCCGGCTGTGATCGAGGGGTCTAGGGCACTGTAGGAACCCCCCACGGCTACTGCTAGTTGTGTTGATAGGTTCAGGGGTCTGCAATCTGATAGTTGCCAACTTCTCTGGTTTTCTAGACGTAGCTTCTATTTTTGTGTCTGCCTCCTACGGTGACTCAATCATAACAGGAATCTTCACATATGTGGAGGCTAACAGCCATGAGACATGCAGCCGCAGGGACATGAACATAATACACAAGCTCTCCCAAGATACTTAGATAAGATCCAAGTATCTTGGGAGTGTATGGAGAGCGAGACAGTACTCACTCGCTGGAGGTATGTATAACTCATACATTCCAGGTCTGAAACCGGGCGATAATAATGGGGGAATTCATGTCTTCAGTTACACTGCAGACTTATCAGTTGTGACTGTACAATCCCTTTAATTCGCAAGCGGAAGAGAGAGGATGGGTAGGTTGATAAACAAAGATGAGACAGGAGATTTTGGGTGGTGCAGAAGTGTGGAGAGTTTTGTGAGTGAGAGTGATAAGTTTATATTGGACTCTGTAGTGGGTGGGTAACCAGTGCAATGACTGGCATCGGTAGAGGCATTGGTGTACCACTTGGACATGAATATGATCCTGGCAACTGAATTCAGGATATATTGGAGAGGGGAGAGTTTAGCAAGAGGAAGACAGGTTAATAGAGAGTTGCAGTAATCCAGACGAGAGTAAATCAGAGAGAAAGTAAGAGTTTTTGAAAAGCTAAAGGTAAGAAAAGGTCGCATTTTAGAGATGTTTTTGGTCATGCAGGTGACCAATGAGATCATGAGAAGTCTGGGAGTTATGGTAGAATCAAACAGAGATGGCAATTTTAGATTTAGACATGTTAGCAGAGGGAAGAAATTTGGACTATACTAAATGGGGCATATTTACCAGTGAAAGTACTTCGTAGCACAAAGTGCATTTTCAGTTAAACATATATGATTTGTTTTTGCTGGAAAGACTGTTTTATTAGATTGACTTGACACTTTTGTTTCTTAAGGGTACTTCACACATAGCGAGATTGTTAGAGAGATCGCTGAAACGTCACAGGTTTTGTGATGCAACAGCTACCTCGCCAGCGATCTCACTACGTGTGACACATAGCGGCGACCGGCCCCCCCGCTGCGATCTCGCTGATCGTGCTCGAATGTCCTAGGCCATTTTTTGGTCGTTGGTGTCTTGCTGGCCAGCATGCATTCTTGTTTGACGCCATAACAATGACGAGCGACTTCGTTGTCGACTCAGAACTCAGGACGCAGGTGTGAGTCGTCAGAATAGCTGCTGTGTGACAAGGTCCCAACGACCGACGAGGTCGTTATATAGATTGTCGGATCGTTGCTGCGTCTTTGAGTAGATCTGCCTGTTTGACAGCTTACTAGCGACCATGTAGCGACGTACCAGCGATCCTTACCAGGTCGTATCGTTGACGGGATCGCTGGAGCGTCGCTATGTGTAATGGGACCTTAAAGCTCAAAAGTGAGTATGCGTCCGTGTGTCTAAATTTTAGTCATATTTAGAACTGTTTATGCAGAAAAGCTAATGCACTTTATAATACGTATGAAGTGGAAGTATTTCTGAAGGCTAACCTTTCTTTTCTTGGACCAACTAGCACAGCCTTCAAAAGAAATATTGACTCCAACAAGCAAGTCTGACACGTGTCCCTATTGGTAAAACCCAAATTCGAAGAATGCAATGATTTGGAAACCTCTTATACCCATATTTTATTCACAACAGAACATAGAACACAGATCAGAAGTTGAAAATTAGACATTTTTCAATTTCCAAAGGGTTAACAAAAGGCTGGAAAAGTAAGTCTTCTATTGAATAAGAAAGGAATGTTCTCCAGCATAGAAAGGTAAAAGTTCAAATGTATTCAGTACTTGTTAAACAAAAAGGACATGTTACCAACACAAGGGGGATCCCAGGGGGTGCAATACCGACGCGGTTTGACTAGATAGTCTTAGTCATGGTCTAAGAATATCTAGTTGAAACGCATCGGTCTTGCACCCTCTGGAATACGCCTTGTGTTGGCAACATGTCCTTTTTTTAAGTACTGAACAAACTTGACTTGAAGTTTTACCTTTCTACGCTGGAGAACATTCCTTTCTATATCTGTCTCAAGAAACATCCAGGACCAGAGCAGCTCTGTGCGTGGATTCCTTTCACTACCAAGTGACAGATATAAAGTGAGCTGACTATTTCCCCCTCTCTACATATACTAATGAATACCACCTGGAGGGTAAAGTCTCATGACTAAAAAGAGCATGTTAGAGAGGCAGAGTCTCCCAGAAGAAAAGATGGTCAGAGGTTTGCCAATCTATGTTTAAAAATTGTGGAACAGTTTCAGGAACTGTTCCTCAACATAAAATTGGAAAGACTTTCAATATTCCACAATCTACAGTATATATTATCATGAAACTATTAATTGATTGTGGATAAATCCATGTGCGCAAGGGACAAGACCGACAGCCACTATTGGATACTCATGATCTACTAGTCGTCAGGTGATACTGCAGTAAAAACGGACATGATTCAGTGAGGCAAATCATTGCATGGGTTCAGAAATACTTCCAGAAATCATTTTGTCTGAACATAGTTCACTGTGCAATCCACAAATGCAAAATAAAGCTTTATCATTCAAAGAAGAAGCAATGCATCAGCACAATCCAGAATCGCTGTAGTCCTTTCTGAGCCAAATGTCATTTAAATGGACTAAGACAAAGTGGAAAACTGTTCTCTAGTCACATCAATCAAAATGTTAAATTCTCTATGGAAACCACAGACATTATGTCCTGCTGGCTCAAGAGGAGAGGGACCATCCAGCTTGTTATCAGTGCACATTTCTTGTATCTCAGATGGTATGGGGCTGCATTAGTGCATATGACATGGTCATCTTACACATTTTGTAAGGCATCATCAATGCTGAGCATTATATAAAATGTTTTAAAACTATATATCTTCCATCCAGACAATGTCTATTTCAGGAAAGGCCTTGCGGTTTAATTCGGTGAAATTTTGTTCTGTGGTTTCATTCACTTCATCTTCAGCTACAGCTTGGTCAGTTCCTGCCCAAGTGCTGAACTTATATATACCTTCACATTTGCTTCTTTTCTTATGGGTGCGGTTATCACTTGTGCTCCATTGCTCATTATCTCTGTCCAGTCACATTCTTGGTGTTGCTATATATACTTTCCTTTTCCAGCTATTGATTTCGGATTATATTCATTCCTGGTGTATTCTTCTAAGGAGTATCAGCCCCACTGCTGAAGATTGCCTGTTGGATAGAGAATAGCTCTGTGTATAGAGAGCAGCGGCTTTAACTGCACCCTGGCATTGACTGATAGCCGGCAATAATGCTGAGCTGCTGTCAGTCATTGCGGGGAGCGTGGAAACAGCTACTGCTCTCTATACACATTGCAGTGGTTGAACCCGCGCCGGCGCCACCCTTGTGACTGAAACCTAAATGCTACCAAGTTAATTTTTTTCCAACAGGTGGGTTGCAAGTGCTATCACCTGGCAGGTTTAAACCGCTATTAACGTGCAGATTAAACCCATATCTGAAGGTTAATAACATTTTTTCACATGAAAAGTTCCTTTTAAATGGGATTATCTATTACTAGAGTTGAGCGAAACGGGTCGAAAAATTTCAAAAGTCGCCGACTTTTGGCAAAGTCGGGTTTCATGAAACGAAACCCGACCCTAGGATGAGGTCGGCCACGAGGTCGGCGACTTACGCGCCAAAGTCGCGTTTCAAAAGTTTGTTTTGCGCTCTTTTTCAGCCAATCAGGATCCACGGACACTGTGGGCAACGTGATGACATAGGCAGGGGTCACCACCATCTTTCAGAAGGGCATGCAAGTGATTGGCTTGCTTTGGTGGGCGTCACAGGGGGTATAAAAGGGCGTGCACGCCGACCGCCATCTTACTTCTGCCGATCTCAGTATAGGGAGAGGTTGCTGCTGATTCTGTAGGGAGAGCGTTAGGCAGGGAAGAAGACAAAAAAACTGCTTCTGCTGCTAGCGATTTGGCCTGCACAACACACCAGTCACTGTGTGTGCAGTGCAAGGGGAGGCTATATAGTGGTGTATCAGTGGTGTTGGTTGTTGGGCTGCCTTCTAAGGCTTCCTGACATTCCTGCATTGCTGTTTACCCACTGCTCCGCAAACTGCTTTTTTAAAAGCAATCCCAATTTTTTTTTTTTGTCCTGAGAAGAAAAAAAAACTGCTTCTGCTGCTAGCAATTTGGCCTGCACAACACACCAGTCACTGTGTGTGCAGTGCAAGGGGAGGCTATATTGTGGTGTATCAGTGATGTTGGTTGTTGGGCTGCCTTTTAAGGCTTCCTGACAGGCTGGCATTGCTGTTTACCCACTGCTCCGCAAACTGCTTTTTTAAAAGCAATCCAATCTCCCTTATCCTCTAGTCCCTTTTGTCACAGCTGTGCCATCGAGCCTGTCACATAGCGCTCAGATATCAGTGGGCCTCACACAATCCAAAACTGTCCACAAGTGTCTGCAGAAATTCAAAATCTCCCTTATCCTCTCGTCACTTTTGTCACAGCTGTGCCATCGAGCCTGTGACATAGCGCTCAGATATCAGTGGGCCTCACACAATCCAAAACTGTCCACAAGTGTCTGCAGAAATTCAAAATCTCCCTTATCCTCTCATCACTTTTGTCACAGCTGTGCCATCGAGCCTGTCACATAGAGCTCAGATATCAGTGGGCCTCACACAATCCAAAACTGTCCACAAGTGTCTGCAGAAATTCAAAATCTCGCTTATCCTCTCGTCACTTTTGTCACAGCTGTGCCATCGAGCCTGTGACATAGCGCTCAGATATCAGTGGGCCTCACACAATCCAAAACTGTCCACAAGTGTCTGCAGAAATTCAAAATCTCCCTTATCCTCTCGTCACTTTTGTCACAGCTGTGCCATCGAGCCTGTCACATAGCGCTCAGATATCAGTGGGCCTCACACAATCCAAAACTGTCCACAAGTGTCTGCAGAAATTCAAAATCTCCCTTATCCTCTCGTCACTTTTGTCACAGCTGTGCCATCGAGCCTGTCACATAGCGCTCAGATATCAGTGGGCCTCACACAATACAAAACTGTCCACAAGTGTCTGCAGAAATTTAAAATCTCCCTTATCCTCTCGTCACTTTTGTCACAGCTGTGCCATCGAGCCTGTGACATAACGCTCAGATATCAGTGGGCCTCACACAATCCAAAACTGTCCACAAGTGTCTGCAGAAATTCAAAATCTCCCTTATCCTCTCGTCACTTTTGTCACAGCTGTGCCATCGAGCCTGTCACATAGCGCTCAGATATCAGTGGGCCTCACACAATCCAAAACTGTCCACAAGTGTCTGCAGAAATTCAAAATCTCCCTTATCCTCTCGTCACTTTTGTCACAGCTGTGCCATCAAGCCTGTGAAATAGCGCTCAGATATCAGTGGGCCTCACACAATCCAAAACTGTCCACAAGTGTCTGCAGAAATTCAAAATCTCCCTTATCCTCTCGTCACTTTTGTCACAGCTGTGCCATCGAGCCTGTCACATAGAGCTCAGATATCAGTGGGCCTCACACAATACAAAACTGTCCACAAGTGTCTGCAGAAATTCAAAATCTCCCTTATCCTCTCGTCACTTTTGTCACAGCTGTGCCATCGAGCCTGTCACATAGCGCTCAGATATCAGTGGGCCTCACACAATCCAAAACTGTCCACAAGTGTCTGCAGAAATTCAAAATCTCCCTTATCCTCTCGTCACTTTTGTCACAGCTGTGCCATCGAGCCTGTCACATAGAGCTCAGATATCAGTGGGCCTCACACAATCAAAAACTGTCCACAAGTGTCTGCAGAAATTCAAAATCTCCCTTATCCTCTCGTCACTTTTGTCACAGCTGTGCCATCGAGCCTGTGACATAGCGCTCAGATATCAGTGGGCCTCACACAATCCATAACTGTCCACAAGTGTCTGCAGAAATTCAAAATCTCCCTTATCCTCTCGTCACTTTTGTCACAGCTGTGCCATCGAGCCTGTGACATAGCGCTCAGATATCAGTGGGCCTCACACAATACAAAACTGTCCACAAGTGTCTGCAGAAATTCAAAATCTCCCTTATCCTCTCGTCACTTTTGTCACAGCTGTGCCATCGAGCCTGTCACATAGCGCTCAGATATCAGTGGGCCTCACACAATCCAAAACTGTCCACAAGTGTCTGCAGAAATTCAAAATCTCCCTTATCCTCTCGTCACTTTTGTCACAGCTGTGCCATCGAGCCTGTCACATAGCGCTCAGATATCAGTGGGCCTCACACAATCCAAAACTGTCCACAAGTGTCTGCAGAAATTCAAAATCTCCCCTGTCCTATAGACACCTTGTACCTTGTTTTACATTACTATATAGTTTGTTGGATTTTGTCTACATTTCTACCAAAAATGAGGAAGGCTGGTGGAAGAGGCCGTGGAATTGGGCGGGGGTTGGCAGCTGGTAATAATGGTGTTGGTGGTGGATCTGATGGTAGTGGCAAGAGCAAAATAGGACCAAATGCAGGAGGTGTTGAGCCTGCGTCATCGTCTGGCTACATAAGGCCTCGAACGCTTAGTTTTCTAGGAGTTGGCAAACCGCTTTTAAAGCCAGAGCATCAGGAAAAAGTTTTGTCTTACATTGCTGACTCAGCCTCCAGCTCTATCGCCTCCTCTTCTTCAGTTGTAAAAAGTAAAAGCACTGAGTCGTCATTGGAGGCTCATGTTCATGAACCACACCTTTCCTTGTGTCCTTCACCCCAACCAAGATTGAAGGATGACGCAGGCCATACTACTGATTACTCCATGGAGCTGTTTTCACATACCATGCCTGGATTATCAAGTGAAATGGTGAATTACCCAGGCCAAGATGAATCTGACATGGAGTGCACTGATGCACAGCCGCTGATGGATGATTCTGCTGGTACATTCACTCAGAGCACTACATTGTCCTCGCAGTGTACAGAGCCAGATTCTGACCCTGATGAGACTCAGGTGCCCCTTCCCGCACACTATACCACCATACACGGTGACACAGAGGAAGGTGCACATGACATAGAAGAGGAGGTGATGGATGACCCAGTTGTTGACCCAGATTGGCATCCATTGGGGGAAGAGGGTGCTGCTTCCAATAGCTCAGATGAGGAGCATCCACAGCAGACATCGACATCGCAACAGCTGTTATCTGGCAGGCCCGGAGCACTCCAAAGACAGGTTCCAAACATCAAAAGAGTTGCTGGACAGCTTGTCCAGAGAGTCAAAAGATCACAGCGTGCTAGGCCGCAAAATGTCTGCCAAAGTAGGAAGAGTGCAGTGTGGCACTTTTTTGACCAAAATCCTCATGATCAGGCCAAGGTTATCTGTAAGAAGTGCGCAAAGACCTTTAGCCGAGGGAAAAATCTGAAAAATTTGAATACCAGTTGCATGCTTAGACATTTAACCAGCATGCACTTGCAAGCGTGGACACAACACCAAACCTCAAGTGCCACATGTGCAACTGATCACAACGAAGGTAGTCAGCAACGCTACATTGTTTCCCCCACTGTAAGCCCACCGGTTAGCACAGCAGCAAATGTTGAGGTGTCGTTGCAAGACCACAGCAGTCAGGGAATCCCACTGTTATATCAACGAAAGACTGATTCTAGGCCATCAGAAAGAACACCAACTCCATCACCATCATCAACCCTCTCTCAGTCCGCCCTGTCCACCGCTACTTCCACCATATGCAGCTCTCAAGTCCAGCTCACCCTCCCAGACACTATGAGTAGGTCAAGAAAGTACTCAGTCTCTCATCCGCGTACACTGGGTTTGAACGCCCACATTGCCAAACTAATCTCGTTTGAGATGATGCCCTTTCGGTTGGTGGAAAGCACAGCTTTCCGCGAACTCATGGCCTATGCAGTACCACGCTATGACCTACCCAGTTGCCACTTCTCTCGCAAAGCCATCCCAGCCCTCCACCATCATGTGAAAGACCGCATTGTCCATGCACTCAAGCAGTCAGTGAGCGGAAAGGTGCACCTCACAACTGATGCATGGTCCAGTCGGCATGGCCAGGGCCGTTACGTGTCCATCACTGCGCACTGGGTTAATGTGGTGGATGCAGGGTCCACAGGGGACAGCGGTGGTGGGACAGTGCTGCCTAGCCCACGGTATAGGAAACAGTTGGCTGTAGGCGTTCGACCCTCCTCCTCCTCCTCCTCCTCCAGAAGCGAAAGCTCGTCCACAGAGCGCAGTCGTACGAGCACTCCATCTGCAGCTGCCACTGTTGCACACGATGTGTCCCCCTATCGAGCAGCTAGTGGAAAGCGTCAGCAGGCTGTGTTGCAGATGATGTGTTTGGGCGACAGACACACCGCCGAGGTGCTGGCCGAGTACTTGAAGCGACAAACTGAGTCATGGCTGGGCAGTGTACATCTTGAGGCAGGCAAGGTAGTTAGTGATAACGGCCGTAATTTTGTGGCAGCCATAGCCCTTTCAAAACTTAGCCACATACCTTGCTTGGCTCACACCTTGAACCTGGTGGTGCAGTGCTTCCTCAAAAATTATCCGGAGTTAACAGCCCTGCTCCAGAAGGTGCGAAGACTGTACGCGCACATCCGCCGGTCGCCTGTACACTCCGTTCGTATGCAGAAGCTGCAGCGATTGCTCCACCTTCCCAACCACCGCCTCATTATCGACATTGCAACAAGGTAAAACTCCACCCTGCACATGGTGGTGCGGCTGTGCGAGCAGAGGCAGGCCATAATGCATTTGTGGGAGGATACACGGCCAGGCACTTTGAGAGCAGACATGGAGTTGACAGGTGTGCAGTGGTCGAAGCTGAAAGACCTCTGTAAAGTCCTTCAGTGTTTTGAGGAATGCACACGGCTGGTAAGCGCAGACGACGCCATCCTAAGCATGAGCATCCCACTTATGCGTCTGCTCATGCAAACTTTGACGCACCTTAAGGAGCAGGCGTCTGCAGCCAATGTTGATGAGGAGGAAGAGGAGGAGGGAATCCTTGATGACATTCAGCCATTGTCTGCTCAGGGACCTCTCCTGGACGAGGTGGAGGAAGAAGAGGAGGAGGAGGATGATGATGGGGATGATTACTTAGGGGAGGAGGATGCATCTCGTGGGGCAAGTGAAAATGTTGGCGTGGCAAGGTCTGGTACAGGGTTTGTGCGTGACTGGAGGGATGTGGATTTGCCAGAAAGTGCTCCTCCACCCAGCACTCGCAGTGCATCATTGACACCGGGAACATTGGCCCACATGTCAGATTATGCCTTGCGGATCCTAAAAAGGGACCCCCGCATTGCCAAAATGATGAATGATGACGACTACTGGTTGGCCAGCATCCTGGATCCACGCTATAAAGGCAAATTACAAAACATCATGCCACAGGAGAACCTTGACCTAATATTGGCTAATAAACAAGCAACTCTGGTAAATCGGTTGCTTGAGGCATTCCCAGCACACAGCAGCGGTGATGGTTCTCACACGAGCCGTACGGGCCGGGGGCAGCTTGGCAGAGGTGTTCGTGGTGCACACAGCAGAAGTGGCGTTGGAGACAGGGGTTTCATGACAATGTTGTGGACTGATTTTTCAAATACCGCTCACACAACTGGTAATACTGCATCGATGGAAAGTGACAGGAGACAGCAGTTGTCAACTATGGTTACAAACTACTTTTCCTCCCATATCGATGTTCTCCCACACAGGTCATTCCCCTTTGACTATTGGGCCGCTAAACTGGACACCTGGCCTGAATTGGCACAATATGCCTTACAGGAGCTCGCTTGCCCAGCTGCAAGTGTGCTATCGGAAAGAGTCTTCAGTGCAGCTGGATCAATCCTGACAGAAAAAAGGACCTGTCTGTCAACCCAAAATGTGGATGATCTAACCTTCATTAAAATGAACCACGCATGGGTTTCCAAGGATTTTGTCCCACCTTCCCCTGATGACACATAGGGTGACAGAAAAATGGCTTGCTTTGGTCCACCTCTTCCTGGGACTTCACCTATTTCGCCTTTTGCATCAGCTGAATGTCCAACATCAACATATGCCACTTTCTAAAACTCCCTAACTGTGCTGCCTCCCCCCCATGGCCGGGGTAACCACCTAGCGCACGACACCGTGCGAGTGCCGTTGCCCTGGACAGGTGGGTAGGCCGACTCTTGGGCGCGGGCACTGGCACAGGGTCCCTCATAGTGCAATCAAGTGTCTCTGACGGTGGTGGTGCACACCCGCCATCAGACACACCGCTGTACTATGAGGGGCCCAGTGCCAGTACCGACGCCCACGAGTGGGCCCCCCTTGCTTGGGCAGGGCCCCAGCATTTGCAATCTTTACCTCTCCCTGCTCCTCCGCTGTGTAATCTGGGCCGTCAAATCCATACTGCGCCTGACACCGTCTGAGCCTGCCTCCTGAGACATTTATTTTGAATGTGTACACTATCCATACATGTTATCTGGGGAAACGGTACCCTTTCTAACCTTTGTGCAATCACGTGCAATCCATACTGGGCCTAACACCGTCTGAGCCTGCCTCCTGAGACATATATTTTGAATGTGTACGCTATCCATACATGTTATCTGGGGAAACGGTACCCTTTCTAACCTTTGTGCAATCACATGCAATCCATACTGGGCCTAACACCGTCTATGCCTGCCTCCTGAGACATATATTTTGAATGTGTACGCTATCCATACATGTTATCCGGGGATACGGTACCCTTTCTAACCTTTGTGCAATCACGTGCAATCCATACTGGGCCTAACACCGTCTGAGCCTGCCTCCTGAGACATATATTTTGAATGTGTACGCTATCCATACATGTTATCTGGGGATACGGTACCCTTTCTAACCTTTGTGCAATCACGTGCAATCCATACTGGGCCTGACACCGTCTGAGCCTGCCTCCTGAGACATATATTTTGAATGTGTACGCTATCCATACATGTTATCCGGGGAAACGGTACCCTTTCTAACCTTTGTGCAATCACGTGCAATCCATACTGGGCCTAACACCATCTGAGCCTGCCTCCTGAGACATATATTTTGAATGTGTACGCTATCCATACATGTTATCTGGGGATACGGTACCCTTTCTAACCTTTGTGCAATCACGTGCAATCCATACTGGGCCTAACACCGTCTGAGCCTGCCTCCTGAGACATATATTTTGAATGTGTACGCTATCCATACATGTTATCCGGGGATACGGTACCCTTTCTAACCTTTGTGCAATCACGTGCAATCCATACTGGGCCTAACACCGTCTGAGCCTGCCTCCTGAGACATATATTTTGAATGTGTACGCTATCCATACATGTTATCCGGGGATACGGTACCCTTTCTAACCTTTGTGCAATCACGTGCAATCCATACTGGGCCTAACACCGTCTGAGCCTGCCTCCTGAGACATATATTTTGAATGTGTACGCTATCCATACATGTTATCTGGGGATACGGTACCCTTTCTAACCTTTGTGCAATCACGTGCAATCCATACTGGGCCTAACACCGTCTGAGAATGATAGATGGGTCCCACCATACACTGGAACATTCCAAAGGTGGACATCAGACACTGGAGCAGCATTTACAGGGCCCATTATACACTAGAGCATTAGAAATGGGGCCCATTATGTTTGGAGCATTATTTGGGCCCATAAGACAGTAGAGCTTCATCCATGGGGACCAACATATACTGTAGCATTATGTGGAGCTCATCATATACTGTTTCAAACATTATATGGGACCAATGATTCTGTATGGAGAAATAGATGGGCCTCGTCATGAGATGTAAAAAGTGAGGTATTTTTCATTGTACTATACAGCTATTTCTCTGCCGTATCGGAGCATAATGAGTTGTGGTATGTGTTAAAGGGGCGCTCTTTCGCCCAGGGCACATGAAAACCTGGAGCCAGCCCCCCCCAGTCTGTAGCCAAATAACCCCCATTTTTCAGTGTGTAACTTGTATTATGAAGTTAATTAAGGTTGACAAGCTTAAGTAAGAAGAATTGATGCTTTTGGCATTCAAATGGGCACTGTTGGTGTGTTTCCTGTCCTCCTCTCACTGCCGACTTTTATTCCCCATTGACTTACATTGGGTTTCGTGTTTCGGGACGACCCCGACTTTTCCCTATAATCGGACGATCTTGCTTGACCCGACTTTTGGAAAAGTCGGGTTTCACGAAACGAAACGCGACCCTAAAAAACCAAAAGTCGCTCAACTCTATCTATTACTAATTTTACCCTGCCTGGAGGTAAGATTTGTTTATTTATTACAAGACCAATATTTCTAATAATGCCACTGTATTAGGCTAGTTTCACACTAGCGTATTTGATCGCAGCGCACGGCGCCGCTAAGCCCCGCCCCATGCCACGCCCCTTCGGTCATCTCCTCCCTACTATCGCACATCGCTGCATGTGATCTGCGCTCCCTATCTTTAGCATAGGGTGCGCAGACCGTGCGCTGGCCGTGCGCTAGTATGATTTTGCATGCGCTGCGCCCTTTTGACGGTGCACCGAGCGCACCAAAATGCAACATGGTGCGTTCGGCGCACATTGGCGCACCACCAAAAGGGCACAGCGCATGCAAAATTCTACTAGCGCATGGTCTGCGCACCCTATGCTAAAGATAGGGTGAGCAGATTGCATGCAGCGATGTGCGATAGTAGGGAGGAGATGACTGGAGGGGGCGTGGCAGGGGGCGGGGCTTAGTGGTGCAGTGCACTGCGATCAAATATGCTAGTGTGAATCTAGCCTAAGATTGAATAATAATACCACAATAATAATAAAGCAATATATGAGACAAATACTAGCCAAATATTACCAGCATATATAGTATTAATAATACCACCATTTCACCTGATAGCACATTATATGGTATGATGGTCCCCCTAACATCCCCCTATATAGTTTGATGGTCAACCACACAGCCCTTTATATAGTATGATGGTTCCCCAACAACACCTTATATATGATATGATGATCCACCCCACTGCCCCCTATGTAGTATGATGGTCCACTTCACAGCTATCACGAGTTTGTCACATCCTCCTGGGAGACTTGGGGTTAGAAAATCACTATGTATTGTGAATCAAAGATCTTCCATTTATCCTGGGTGTTTGTGTTTCATTTTAAATTGATTTTGTTTCCTTTGGTGTTCAAGATGTTAACGACCCTTTCAATGCTGGATAAAAACTTGCAGCTTCATTTCACAGCTGTTCCTGACAGGGTCATTTCCTCTCCCTACAAAATCTGACCAGACCTTCTCTTCCTCATGCCAGATGCCCAGTCTGACCCCGTATACTAGTAATAACCCTTGATCTCCCATATATACTAATAATTCCCTATGATCCCCAATATATACTAATGTTCCTCGCAGATCCTCCCATACATACTAATAATGCCTGCTGATCTCCCACATATGCTAATTTTTCCTGCTGATCCTCCCATATTTACTAATTATCACTTTTGAGTTACTCTACAAAGAGTTATAGTGTGGCAGAATTAAAAATAAATACATGTAAACACACAACTAACCCCCAGATCATGACGGGGCTGCATAGTCTGCTGTGCGGCACAGACAGAGAAACAAGGTGACATTATCGTGGCACCAGAGGCAGGGTGCCTTTCCATTTAGTAGGCTGCAAGTCAAAAGTCTACAGAATGGATAGTGATAGGACAGGGACAGCACGGCTCCCTGCTCTACCATAGGGATTAACTGTATCAGTTTTCTATGCACAATGAAAAAGTTAAGTGTGACCGTTGCTCTGGATGGGCCCACCATAAAAATGGGCCTGGGAACGACCTTCCTTTGATGCCTTTTGGTTATGCTCTTGCTGCTATGTTAATTTTGCATTTGGAGCTCTGCATCAAGTATAACTTGCCTTGACTTATATAAAGGTATATCATGAAACTAATTGGGAAAGACAAAAGAAAATACAGCATTATAAGGCGGACATTACAACATAGAAAAGTTAATAAAGAGGCAAATCGATAAAGGCGAAACACAACAGTGATTTTATATTCAGCATGCTTTAAAGCACTACAATTGATTTTTCCTGAAAATATTTAAAAAAATAGCCTAAGGGGATCGCAACCCTCAAAAAATCTAAATGAATAAACCATTAATTCTCCTAATCTGCGATCATTATGGCTGCATCACGTGTTATTAAATAATTATCTAGCAATTATGTATTTAAATTGTATTCACTAAACTATGATATGAAGAAACAGCTATCAGAGTACTAATTATCTTTATCTTGAATACTTTACTGCGCAGCACTATTTGTATTGTAGACCTTCCGGCTTTCTAAGGCCGGGTTTATACTACCTGATCGTCGGCAATAAACAACATATTGGTGACATGTTTCCCAATTTGTAGTCATTTATTAACCTGTTCACACAAGCAGACCACAGTAATAAATAACTGAACAGTAATACATCAAGACGTATTCATGGTCTGTCATTGATCTCGGCAGCACATGTGCTGCTAAGACAGAATGATGTGCTGCCGAGAACCGTGAGGAAGTCAAAAGATCATTACACAGACGCACAAGTGTTTTCATAATTTGTTGAGTGATCAGGAGCCTGTTTACACTGCATGATTATCACCAAGGATAATCGTGCAATGTAATTGCACCTTTAGAGTTATTTGTCTAAGTATCATTGGTGGATTAATAGTAATCTGTACTTTATTATTATTCTGTCCTTGCTCTCCATGCACTTAATTGCTGGAGAGTTTATGATAGACTTGTGTTGGCACATAGCAGCCAATCAGAGGAGGCAGAGCTGCAGCAGTAGGGAGTGAACAGAAGTTTGGACCAATGATGAGGCAGGGGGTGTATCTCAGACTTCCTTAGACTCCTTGTAGACCCTAAATGTAAGCTGTACTCACAGATCACAGCTCTGACATAATGGAATAGCAAGGTCTGAGGAAAGTTAATGGTAATCATCCCTTGTAGGTATTGCCTAACCTATTTTTGATGAGTCCCTGACTGGACAGTCGCTGTAAAGGTAACCTGTCACCAGAAAAAAATGCTAGTAACCTGCAGATATGGGGTTAAACTGCTAGTTAATAGCGTTATTAACCTGCCTGGCACCTGCACTAAGCCGAACGCTAGGGGCGAGAAAATTAACTTCATACCCTCAGAGCAGTGTTTCTGTTTCAGTCACGGGGGCAGCGCCAGCGCAGGTTCAGTCACCACTCTGTGTATAGAGAGTGGCGGCTGTATCCGCCCTCGTACTGACTGACAATCAACCCTAATGCAGAGCCAGTGTCAGTCAGGGCCGGGGGTTTGGTTACACCCGCCGCTCTCTATACACAAAGTGGTGACTGAACCAGTGCTAGCACCGCCTTGTGACTGAAACAGGAACGCTGCGGGGGGAAAAAGTTAATTTTCTCCCTGCAGCATTCAGCAATGTGTGGGCACTGGGCAGGTTAGTCTACTATATAATCGGCTAATTCCGTCTGTCTGTCTGTTTGTAATGGAATTTATGCTTCGCTGATTTGTTGCAGCTGGCCGAGTACGACCAATCAGCGACAGGCGCAGTCCGGCCACGAATTGGCACGGAATTCGAACGACGCACACCACTGCTACCGTCGGGAGATCTGCGGAGCTAGCCACTGATCTCCCGACGGTTGCCGCGGGTCATCTCCTGCCGCACGGAGGTCAGCGGCGATGCAGCCTGGAGATGACTGGCGCTAGCCGGTCATCTCCCGGCTGCGGAAGTAGCCCGACCGGCGCTAGCGATCTCGCTCAGTGTGACACGCAGCAGCGACCAGGCCCCCGCTGTGAGATCACCGATCGTGGTGGATCGTCCTGGACCATCTTTTAAATGTCGGTCTCCCGCTGGCCAGCATGCATCGGTGTGTTTGACAGGGACAACGATGAACGACCTCAATACTACAGGTCTGAGAGACAGGGTCCCAACGACCGTCGTATC
Organism: Dendrobates tinctorius; assembly: GCF_039654945.1. Classification (NCBI taxonomy): domain Eukaryota; kingdom Metazoa; phylum Chordata; class Amphibia; order Anura; family Dendrobatidae; genus Dendrobates; species Dendrobates tinctorius. The sequence goes on along the minus strand of NW_027361738.1, from coordinate 64,339,133 downwards.
ATTCCGTATCATTGCTGCATCGCTGATGAGATCTGACTGTTTGACTTCTCACCAGCAACCACGTAGCGACGCACCAGCAATCCCTACTAGGTCGTATCATTGTCGGGATTGCTGGAGCGTCACCAAGTGTGATTGTACCCTCACATGTGCAGATATATTGAACGAAGCTGCGCCACTGATTGGTCGCGGCCGGCCGGGCGCGACCAATCAGCGTACCTGGAAAATCCTGTGTATTCATTGCATTATTCTTAAATCTTCATAAATAAACTACATACATATTCTAGAATACCTGATGTGTTAGAATTGGGCCACCATCTAGTAATGCTATAAACCTGCAGATAAACCCCATATCTGGTGATAGGTCCCCATTAAATTCATACTTGCGCTAAATATTAAATAATCATCTTCTTTGAATTTAAGGACTATTACTATATCAGCAAATAAAGATTAAACATTTCTGTAGTGAAAAATTGAAGAGCTAAGGAGGAAGAACTAAGGCATGAAGGCTCCTGTGAAATTGGACCAATGCTTCGTTTGAGAATCCAAGTGCCTGATGGAATACTCAAACGAAGCATCATCAGTGGGCAGAATGACACTCATTTCAGGGGCTGGGCTAGTCGTTGCTCGATATGCACGGTGCAATATGCACAATGACAGCACACTCTCTGCTTCTGGCTCAGATCAGCAGTAATGAGCCGGCACCAGAGCACAATATTAGTGTGTGTTGTTAGACTACATGGAGTGCAAAGAGACTAGCGTTGCCCCCTTCAAGTGACTTCACTTGAAAGGATGGTGCTGCTCTTTACTTGCCAGATAGCCAGATATTTTGACAATTCACTCTGTTTTCAGCTCATTGTTGCTGAACTAATCTGGCAATAGAGAGGGCGCTGTCATTGTGCACATCGAACAGTTCACAGCACACAGGGACTAGCCCAGCTCCTGAAAAGAACGTCACTGATGACGCTCCGTTATAGGGAGGGGGCAGTGACTATGACACTGGGATTCTCAAACAAAGATTCATCATAAAAGGAAGTGAAAAAATGCAGCTGGAAAGTGTAGACAGGGAATTTTTAAATCAAGTATATTAGAAAGTAGTTTAGAGTATGGCATTAAATACATAAAGATTTAGGCAGAAAATTACTTTCTATGTCTTACTATCCCTTTAAAGGTGTGATAGGGGAATGGGTGTCAGCTGTTGGACGCTAATAAGCGGTACAATAACCAACTGCATTGAAGGAATTGAATTACAATCCCATTCTGTACATAAACACCTCACGTCAGCTACTTATTTTTTTATTTCAGGCATCATAATTGAAAATGTTTTCATTCCGTGGCAAGTCATTTGTATTTGATGGATTTCCAGACCCTTCTGACACTTGGGAGATAATTGAGACCATTGGAAAAGGAACATACGGTAAAGTGTTTAAAGTCGTAAATAAGAAAAATGGAAGCAAAGCAGCTGTAAAAATTATGGATCCATTTCATGTAAGTCACTTTTCCCATTCTTTTCCGCATAAAACATCTAATGATAATGACCATAACTTTACATATTAAATTATACCATTGCTCTTCTTCTATTTCACCCCATGCCTCTTCTAAAATAATCAGGCCTTTGTCCATCATTTTGACAGTAGAAATCAATGTCTAGAGTCATTAGTTGTAATAAATATTATTACTTTGATAACTTTTCCAAGTGTGAAATAGTTGTGGCTAGATTGCATGTATGAGAAGTAGAGATTAGAGAACAGTGGATTGATCCATGGAGGATCGAGTTTGAGTTGAAATAACTGAAATTTGATTTTTCACGGAAATTCAAACATTTTGACATTAGATTTACAGTTCACAAAAACAAATAGCTTGCTGAGCACCATTTCCCACACTGCTGATGCATCAGAGAGCAGGCTAATTTCTTGTTGGGTTGCCGAGTGGGCCTCCCCATAATATCCTGCAGCTATAACATCTAGTGGATTATTATACCTTGTACCTTGTCAGTATTGGGACCATCACAGATCAGCGATTCCCAGTGGAGTACAGTTTGTATGGCAAATTTGTTTACCATCTTCAGATTCACTGGGTAAGTCTCTCATTTCTGTAGAGTGTAAGCTCTTATAATCAGCGGGTGCTTTCTCTTTCCTGTAGAGTGTAAGCTCTTATGGTCAGCGGGGTCCTCTCTCTCCTGTAGAGTGTAAGCTCTTATGGTCAGCGGAGTCCTCTCTCTCCTGTAGAGTGTAAGCTCTTATGGTCAGCGGAGTCCTCTCTCTCTCCTGTACAGTGTAAGCTCTTATGGTCAATGTGGTCCTCTCTCTCTCCTGTACAGTGTAAGCTCTTATGGTCAGCGGAGTACTCTGGCTCTCATGTAGAGTGTAAGCTCTTATGGTCAGTGGGGTCCTCTCTCTCTCTCTCCTGTAGAGTGTAAGCTCTTATGGTCAGCAGGTTCCTCTCTCTCTTGTAGAGTGTAAGCTCTTATGGTCAGCAGAGTACTCTGGCTCTCATGTAGAGTGTAAGCTCTTATGGTCAGTGGGGTCCTCTCTCTCTCCTGTAGAGTGTAAGCTCTTATGGTCAGCGGAGTACTCTGGCTCTCATGTAGAGTGTAAGCTCTTATGGTCAGTGGGGTCCCCTCTCTCTCTCTCCTGTAGAGTGTAAGCTCTTATGGTCAGCAGGTTCCTCTCTCTCCTGTAGAGTGTAAGCTCTTATGGTCAGCGGAGTACTCTGGCTCTCATGTAGAGTGTAAGCTCTTATGGTCAGTGGGGTCCTCTCTCTCTCCTGTACAGTGTAAACTCTTATGGTCAGTGAGGTCCTCTCTCTCCTGTAGAGCGTAAACTCTTATGATCAGCAGTGTTCTCTCTCTCTCTCTTCTTCCCTACATGCATTACTGAGATCTGTGCTAATGTATTCATCACAAATATTTTTTTGGGGGGAAAAATTAAGCAAAATTGAAGAATTTGAATTTCCAATTATCCACCCATCTTTACTAAGATGAAAGGTGCAACCAGGCAGGCTTCTCCATAATGCGCTGCAGCGAGCACATCACATGATCTAGGGCATACAATTTCGGGGGACTATCACAGTCGGTAGAAATAGCTTACAATCTTAAATGTCAGCTTGCAAAGTGAAAGTGTGCTTCAGCTGGAGACAGAAACTCATGCACTATTAAACAGCAGTGAATAGTAGTTAATGCAATAAATACAATAATATACATTATTCTAACACCCCCACTCAACAACTACTTATCCTGTCAGTCCTATAGTGGATCTGGATTATTCAAACTTGGCTCTTGAAAATGGATTTGTTATAACATCAGCTATCATCTGGTCAGTGTCGCAATAACCCAACTCAATTATGCCACACTCTATCAATCACGCAGGTGATGATGTTTAACATCAATGCATTTGGTTCTCACATTGGTCGTCTCACTGCATGAAAATTAAATGCATCCTTGGTTGTCTTCATAAATCACTGTCAGTTGAGTTGATAGATCACCAAGATCGCCTAATAATTGGTTTAACTAAATTACCTCTTGACTTGCGTGGGCTGCAGTCACTTACTCTTCTTCTGTAGATGACGAGGCTACAGACACCTGATTTCTGCTAGGCCAAGAAATTGATCTTTATCCAAGCTTGAATAAATAGCCACTTGTCAATTTACAATCACTTAAGTCATCGACATAAGTCCCAGAACAAACTAAAGTCCTGCCCTATTATTACTGAGAGTAGCAGGTCTTTAATTACTCCGACCTCATGGGACTCAGTGCCACAGTTTATTTTTATAGCCTCTCTAGCAATTGGGTAGTTCTTGGCATTCCCATGAATACAGCTGACATCCACGATTTTTATAGGGATTAACTGATGAGGGAGTGTAGCCCTTATCAGGGTCACTAAACTCCCTGAGTCTAAAGGTACTGTCACACTTAGCGATGTACCAGCGATCCCGACCAGCGATATGACGCGGTCAGGATCGCTGGTACATCGCTAAGTGGTCGCTAGTGAGCTGCCACATAGGCAGATCTCACTAGCGACATCGCTGGGGACGGGGATCGCTACTTACCTGTCACACCAGGCGATCCTGCGTCCTCCCGCCCGGCTCCACGCGTCGCTCGTCCTCACAGCAGGAAGCGCCACAGGAAGCTGACGACGAGAAACAGTCTTGAACGTTCTCGCGCGATCAGCGATAACCAGCGGGGGAGCCGGTCGTAGGTAAGTATCAGACACAGAGATATCGCTAGCAATATCGCTATAACGTCACTAGTTATAGCGATATTGCTAGCGATATCTCTTAGTGTGACAGGGTCTTAAGAGTTCTGACACCATTCCCCAATTTATTGTCATGGGACATGCTTATCCCGCTTTGGGCTGATAATCTATGATGCAGACTGGATATACATAATACGAACAGCACCTCCACATTCTGCAGTCCATCGGTTTGGTGGACACAGGACAACAGACGGCTGTGTGCCCTGGACCATGACATCTCCAACAAAATAAGTCCTTAGCATCAGCCTTTGGAAACCCCTCAGTGAGTCCTTGGGACCTTGCCAGTTGTGGTTCTATTACCCTTCCTTTGAGGGTCAAGCTCTTTCTGGGTAGCCCAGTATGGGGATGCAACACCTCCTGGTTTCAGTAAAGAGTTCTCGACCACCTGGTACCTTTCCACTAGGCCAAAAAGGTTGTCCGCTTTCCGGGAGTCTCACTGGAAAACCAGATCTGCACCGGCCGAGAAAGGGAGTGAATTAATCTGTCCCTAACAACTCACTCGAGCATCTGTGCTGGGGTAGAGTACTCCGGCTGCAACCACTTCTGTACCAGAGGTAGAAGGTTGAACATTTGGGATCGAGGGGGTTTGTCACTGCAATACACCCAGTGGTGGATCTGGGTTGCCCTCCCAGGGCTATGGGGTACTCGGTACCGGGCCGGTGTCAGCGGGATGTGTCACAGCAGCGGTGGTCCGGTCCGTGGCCCTGGGCACCCAAGTAAAAGTGGGATTGAATGGTGGAATGTAGTTAATTGAATGATAGTTCGTGACGCCACCTGTGGTGTTCGGCAAGTGAGATGTTGAGCCGACGCTGCATGCAGATCCTCTGGGGCTGGTGGTGTGTTGCAGCGAGGATGGTGAAGCTCCCCACAGGTGGAGCTGTAGCCCCAAGGCAGTGTAGATGTAGGGGGAGAGGAGAGGCACAAGCGGTGTGGAAGCTGGTACCCAGATGTAGCGGCGCTTGGTGCGTTGGCGCAAGAATGAATGGAGGACACCAGGGCTTGTAGTTCCAAAGCTTTACTCACAGTCTGTAGTACACACAGGTGCCTGCCTCCGTGCCGTGTCCTCTGGGTCAGGGACTCAATCAACCTCCAGGCCAGATGGAATGCTCCCTTCCAAAATTCCGCCAACATGTGCCTTTCTGACCGTCTCCTCTTACAGCGCCTTTAAGTATGAAGCACTCCTAGTACTGAGTTACACTGGAGTGCTTCCTGACAGATGTTCCCAAGAACTCAACTTGTACGGCAGACAGCTGTAGCCTGCTTTGGGGACTCCTTATTCCTAAGTCCCGGCTCACTATCAACGTTGCTGTTGTGCCCCCAAGTCTTAGATGGGAGTAGTGCATTTACAGCCGACTACTTCACCAGTGTCTGCTGTAGAACCATTAGTGTCCATACAACGTCGGGGACCGGGCCCCGGCCTTGCGCTTAGAACTTCTAGGCAGGGCTCTTCCTCTAACCCACGTCATCTGTTCCCTTTTACTCCTATGTTCCGTACTAGTCTTTCCTTCTTATGGAAGCTCAGGTTTCGGTTCAATGTCGTTCTCCTTCTTTCCTTTCCCGTGCCAGCAGACCCAGGTCACTGAGATCTGCTGCAGCACCTCCTTCCTCCATCCTTCTCCCAGGGATCTTCTCTCTTCACTCCTCTCTGAGTGACTCTCTGACTGACTGACATCGAACTCCCTGAAATTCTAAACCTTCCCACTCTTTTATGTATTCTAACTCCACCCGCCTCCCAGCACGTATCGTGTTCCAAGCAGGGAGCCACCAAAGGTGCTCTGCTACACTCCAAGCAGGGAGCAGCAATGTGGCTTTGCTGAACTACTGTGTTGTGTGGGATGCAGGTGTTGGGAGCGTGGTCAGGAGCCTCCAACTTACCTGGATGGTGGGGTACCACACTTCAGGAGGAGGTGCAGTACCTCTGTGGTGACTGAGCCTCAGGGGCGCCACAGATCCTTTGTGCTCTGACAGACATAGTCACTCCTGAGGGTGCCAATTTCTCAGTGTTTAGTTTGGCATACTCCTGTGCATTCTGTAAGGCCAGGTCATAATATGCCTTTTGGGGCTCGCCAGTTAGATAGGAGGCCAGGACCTCCACCCACTGTTACAGCGGTAGCTTCTACCCCTCTGCTTCCCTTTCAAACATAGAAAAAAATGCCTCAACATCATGATCTGGGGGCATCTTTTGTATGGTCCGTCTTCCCACCTTCCACACTTATGAGTCATCACCTGGACTTGGGGGAGGGGTGGTTTCTTTGCTGCAGACCTCCCCTGCCAGGAGTTCTATTTTCTGTTGCTGCTGTTGGATCTGCTGCATCAGGAGGTTAGTAGTCTCCTTCTGGGCTTGCTGCTGATAGAGCTGCTGCTTCAGCTGCTGGTGGCGCTGCTGCTAGCTTTGGACCAAGTGTTCGATCAGCTCCTCCATTTTGTCTGACCTCTGTTCTATTTCTATAGCTGCCATCACCCAGGACATGTAGTTTGTCCACACTCATCACATTTGCATTTTTGGGATCTTGCCCCACAATTTTAACTCCAACTGTTGTAGATCTGCAAACTTGGCTGCACATAGGAGTAGACACAGGAATGCTGTCTCTTTAAATCTTGCACTGGTTTATTAAGGTACTGCATAAACCAGTGCAGCATTAGCAAAACAAACAGGGCCTTTCTGGCCTAACGGGAAAACAAAAACATAACGTATGGCACAGTCCGTGTTGCTGCGGGGATCCGCCCGCTCAGGAACAAACAAAAAAAAGTCCAGCTTGCCTTATTATGAAAACATAGCTCTAGGCACACCTAACACTCACTGATCCAGAAGGCTGGATATTTACCCTTTGGACTGTTCACTCAACCTAGCCCTAAACATGGCTGATTAACTCCTCTAAGCACTTGGTGTGCTAGATTGTTTTCCTAGGTACATATAACTGTCACACTACCAATTTTCTCTCTCTCTCTATATATCTATCTATCATCTATCTGTCTGTCTGTCTATCTATCTATCTATCTATCTATCTATCTATCTATCTATCTATCAATCTATTACCTATTATCTATCTGTCTATTATCTATCTATCTATCTATCTATTATCTATCTATTATCTTTCTGTCTTTTATCTATCTATCTATCTATCTATTTCTCTATCTCTCTATCTATTATCTATCTTTTATCTATCTATCTATCTATCTATCTGTCTATCTCATATCTATCTACTTGGCTATCTATATCTGACCTAACAATAGCTGTACTGACTGAACAGACGTCCACATCACAGTTTGATGCGCTTTATATGTATTTGGAAATTTCAAGGTGAATAAAATTACATTGTATTGATCTGAAGAGTAAAAGTCATTTACTTACAAAGATTACATTTTGTGAAATGTCATAGAAAATAGTCTAATTTTTTTCTCCAGCTCATTCTGATCCTGTGCCCCAACAGAGCGAAATCTAACATAAGGGAGAATTGATGGACATTTGCCCTTTAGACTTCATTTAGTGTTTTGCTGGTTCAGGAAACACAAAAATATTAACTGATTTGTTGCTCTAGGGGGAACTCTGATTGGTAATAAAATATTATGTCATTCATTTAGATTGGAATGATGGGATATTTTGAAAAAAGAATTGAAAATGTTCATTTTACTATTGAACAGAAAACTCCCAGTTCTGACTATTGTCGATTTGATGAATTAAAATTGTAAAGTGTAACAATCTATATTGTGCTACATTGGACACGGTCATGTTACAGGTCCATTTTTTTATGAAGGACTGATAAAGCTGCCATAGCAGTGTGTATACATGTACCTCCATATGTGCTGTATCTGATCTCCATATGTATACATATATCTGATTTAAGATGGAGGCCTACAGAGCAGGGGTGTATATAAAAATCATAGGGTCCCATAGCAGGAGTTCTAATCAGGCCCCCCTCATAAAAAAAAAAAAAAATAATATTCTGTTGGGCACAGAAGAGCATATCTCACCATTTTGTGGCCCTTACAGAGTAATTTTTCTCCCATTGAAGACCTAGATTTCCCGTTCCTTGCTCCCACAAAGCTTGATGCCTACAAAAGTGCCCCTCAAACACAGTATGGTACCCACACAGTGAATTCCTACATAGCACGCTCCCCATGCACAATATGATCACCCTACTGTACTCACCCGGCTAAGTATGGGGACCACAACACCGTATGATGCCCCAACTGTGACCCCCAACACAGCCCTCCACTCAGTATGACGGCCCCTAAAGCAAAGACGAAACGGCTGCGACATTGGTCATATTGCCGCACATTGTAATTGTATAAATCCATGCCACTGTTTGACATGTCATTACTGCATTGGTGTGAACAAACACCTTATAGGGACAGAAAACTGTCAATGTTGAAGCAAGGTAATTTACATTGAAAATAATGTATATGTTTTTTTCTTATTTTAATCTATATTATTTTTATTGGGTCTGGAAATCACCACCTTCACATAACTCTTCATGTAGTTGCTAATTTAAACTCCTTTTATTGAATTTCAGGAGGATATCGATGAGGAGATTGAAGCAGAATACAGCATCCTGAAGGCTCTATCCGATCATGCAAATGTTGTCAAGTTCTATGGAATGTATTTCAAGAAAGATGCAAAGACTGGGGATCAGTTGTGGCTCGTCTTGGAGGTTTGCAATTATTTTCTAAATATTATATATATTTTAAAGGGAATTTGTCACCAGGTTTTTGTTACCCGATATGAGAGCAGCATGATACAGGGAAAAAGACCCTGATTCCATCAATCTATCACTTTTTGGGCTGCGTGCTGCAGTTGTAAAGGTCGGCCAGGGCAGTATTCGTGGCTGAGCTGTTTGGGTATCTAATACCCTGGCCTTGTGTTCAGTACTCACTGTGCTGTCAGCGTCTCCTTTGCTATGCTGACTTGTTGCTGATCCTGGATCCCAATGAATGAAGACACAGTCCAGGGCAACGCTTAACTGAACAAATTTATTTACTCAGGTCACAGCACATCCACGTAGTTTCCAGCATTTTCATCACAGTAAAAATGGCACATCACTTCATCTTTCCCTTCACTGTTCCTTGCATCACTAAGTGTCTCCGCGGGGCGGAGCATCTCAGACGGCCCCTCAGTGTCCTCCCTGTAAAGCGTCACCACGGTGAAGCCCTCTCCTGCCAATTTCACCCCAGACATCAGAGGTTCAGCCCACGTAGCTATCCACCACATTCTGGAGTGACCTGCCCGTACATTTTTACGGTGACCTTCAATCTTCCTCTGCTTCCTTCCTTTCTTTTCCTCTCTACTGCTGTTTCTTTTGTACCTTGCTCTTCTCTGTGTTCCCCCTGGATGGCTGGGCATAAGCTTTAACGTTACGGGGTAGTTAGGCAGCTCAGGCATATAGCCCACCCGAGCACACAGGGGTCAAGCCCCGGGCTGACCACTATAGGAAGATCATCCTGACTTATTCCCCAGCTAACCCCTCCTACAATTAACTCCTATATGTCTTATTACTATTTCTACTATGCAGTGAGCTCAGGGCCCCATTTAGTGGCCATAGCATAGACTGCACTTTCCCTACCAAGCACATGGTGCAGAAACATAACAACACATAATATATAAATAATGCAGCAACCTGAATTACACATTAGAACGCTATAACGGTATAAAATATCTAAATATACATATATATACATAATAACAACATGGAGATTTAAAGGGATAAAACTCACAACCCCTTACACAATTTTGATATAATCCCTGTTTTACCAGCTGAAGATCTACGAGTTCTCTGAATGCTGAGCTCTGTACAACCCTATACAAAAAAATGTTCCTGTGCTGAGATAATCTTATAGATTTGCACTTGCTGTGTACTGTGTAATGGCTGTGTGTGACCATGCAGAGCTGCTCCAGTTCATCAGCAGGACATACCACAGACAGCGGGTGTTACCTCCAAAAGCAGAGGATTTGATGCCCTCCTGTTTTATTAAAGGATTAATGCTTCAAACCACAGCCAGGAGCTGTGATATGTATCCACCATGGTCAGACACAGCCATTACACAGTACACAGCAGGGGCACATTTATAAGATTATCTCAGCAAGGAACATTTTATTTCCAATTGTTGAAATTATTGTTATTATTCCAAGATTTTTTTTAATCTAAACTGCACTTCGTGGGACGACCCCTTTAATGACCCCAATCTCATCAGAGATTAATGCTCTTATCCTGTCCTCTATGCTTTACACTGCAGCTCTATTTGCTTGCAATGCCTAGTTTTACATTTTCTAAGGGTACCGTTACACAAAACAATGTCCCAGCGATCCCACCAATGATCCAACGTGGATGGGATCGCTGGGACATTGTTAGCTGATCGCTGGTGAGCTGTCACATAGACAGCCCCTCCAGCGATCAGGACCAGCGAGCACGCTGGTTACCAACTTAAACATCGGGTTTCTAAGGGCCACGGGGCCCTTAGAAACCTGATGTTTACCCTAGATACCAGCGTACACTGCAGGCAGAGCGGGAGGTGGAGGCAGAGCGGTGCAGACAGACCGGCGTAGCTCTGCTATCTGCTACTCCGGTCTGACAGACTGGAGTAGCAGATAGCAGAGCTACTCCGGTCTGTGCGCCGCTCTGCCTCCACCTCCCGCCCTGCCTGCAGTGCATGCTGGTATCTAGGGTAAACATCAGGTTTCTAAGGGCCCTGTGGCCCTTAGAAACCCGATGTTTACGTTGGGTACCAGCGTGCAGCGTCGCTCATCGCTGGCTCCCGCTGCCACACGCAGTGATGCGCGCTGGCCAGCAGGAGACCAGCGATGAAAAAACGGGCCAGGACGATCCAGCATGATCAGCGATACCCCGCGGGGGGGGCAATCGCTGCTGGATGTCACACACAGCGATCTCGCTGGAGAGATCGCTGATGTGTCACAAAATCAGCGAGATCGCTGTGTGTAACGGGCCCTTAAGACTGTCATCATATTGCTGCTTGACTTAAAGAGAATGCCACCCCAGGCCACCATTTAATAAGGCTTGTTTGCACCAGTATATGTTCAGCAGTTAGCGGATGTTTCTCTTCTTTCTTACGGATGGTTTCATAATCATTCTGCCTTTGCTGCAATGGACTCCGCACTCTACCACAACTTTGCAACCAAAGGCAGCAGGTAAGGGAGAGAGCAGCAGTCTGGACAAATGACCAGACGCAGGCCACCACAGACTCCCTGTAGGCTCAGTAGCCAAAGATCACACTGATCTATGCAAACGGTGATGAGCAAAAAAAAGAGACAAGAAACAACATCTGAGAAAAGCAAATAGTAGATAATATTCTCCTGTGGTTAGTGACTTGCATACCATTTTTCAGTTTTTGGCTAGACAGGTTAGGGCTCCACAGCGACAAAAGTAATGGGAAAGCAATTCTTAGAGAAGTCGCACAAAAAAAACCCTCAATGTATGGATCTTGTCTGCAACTTAAGCTTTGATTTTGCTGTAGTGATACCAAACCGCAGACAAGTGGCATGCATCTGACCAGGAACAGAAAATCCAACACGTTTTGTAGCATTTGTGTAGCACTCGAGGTAGGTCGCAATTTGCAATGTGACCCCATAGGAGATCATTAGATGCGATGGGGCAAGGAGACTCTCTGCTCTTGATGTTGATCGACAGATGTCGCTGGCCTAAATCGTGATTCCGTCTTCTGCAGTTGTGCAATGGAGGATCCGTAACTGATTTAGCAAAAGGTCTTCTGAAGAGAGGAGAAAGAATGGATGAAGCCATCATTGCTTACATTTTGCATGAAGCTCTTATGGTAAGAGGCGCAGTCCCGACCCATACAATGTGTTACCATGCAATGTCATATCGAGTATTTAGAGGCAGGTCTCATATGTATTCTGATTTTATAAGTCATTTATTATTGGGGCCAAGCTAATAGTAAGTAAGACAGATTACTCTGCATAGAGCCAGATCACACAATTGATGTTGGTCTAATGAGTTTGGACTAGGACCTAAATCTATGTCCTTTAAGGGTACATTCTCATGAAGAGGTTTTGGTGAGTTTTTGATGTTGCAGATTTTCTGCACCATCTCAGCACCCATTAAAGAGAAGCTGAATCGTTAAAAAAACGCTATTAACCTGCAGATATGGGGTTAATCTACAGGTTTATAGCATTGTGAACCTGCGTGGCACCTGCACTTAGACCCCCACTGTCGGGAGTAAGTGAACATTTTTCCCCCCAGAAGTGTTCGGTTTCAGTCACAGGGGCGGCTCTGGCGCGGGTTCAGTCACCATTCAGTGTATAGAGAGCGGTGACTGTAAACGCGCTTCTAGCACTCACTGACAGCCAGTCCTAATGCTGAGCTGCTGTCAGTCAGTGTGGGGGAGATGCGGTTACAGCCGCTGCTGTCTATACATAGAGTGGTGATTGAACCAGCGTCGGCACCACTCCCAAGACTGAAACTGGAATGCTATCAGGGGTAATAAAGTTAATTTCCTCCCGGCAGCATGGGTCAAAGTGCTGGCGCCGGGCGGCCTTACAACCCTATTAACCTGCAGATTTACCCCTGCAGGTTAATAGCATTTTTTCAGGTGGTGGGTTCCCTTTAAGTAAAATAGGTTTCTTGCAAAAAAATATGTAAAAAAAAAATCTTCAAAAAGCCATTTTGGGAGCATAGCCTAAAATGATTGCTCCCTAAAGGAGTTGTTCGGGTTAAAAAAAAAAAAAAAAAACATAGCTTTTTTTCTCCAAAAAAAACAAAGCCACACCTGTCTACAGGTTGCGTTTAATATTGCTGCTCAGTTCCATTGAAGAGAATAGAGCAGAATAGCCATGCTAAACACAACCTGCAGATGAAGGTGGCGCTGTTTTTTTTTTAAGAAGGCAGACTTTTTTTTATAGTTCTGGACAGCCACTTTAAATCTTGTATGGCTTTAAAATTTTCATCTGCTTTTTTGATAATTGCAATGTGCTTCTCATATCATCAGCTAAGTATAGAGTCTTACAGGTAATGCTCCATGGGAGAAAACAGTGCAAATTAGCTCTTACAGAATGAAAGATACTTTCTCACAATTATCACCTAAGAGAGGTCACTACTCCATAAGTTAATGCATTGAAACTTACAAGACCAGAGATAAACACCAAGCCAGGAACTCAGCTACAAGCGCACTGTTTCGGGGTGTTTGCCTCTCATCAGTGTAGAGCCAAGTCTGTCTGGCTGAGTGCAACAACCTTAAAGCAACATTTGGGAAGTTCCAGTTCTTTTTAAGAGCAGAAAATGTATAAAAAGGACATATAGAAAAGTGATATACTGTAACCAGATGAACACTGTGTACATAGGCGACATAGACAAATGTGTCTGTTATTCGTCTGATTCTTCTGCTGTTCAAAATTATTATTTTCTAAAAGGGCCTTCATCATTTACATAGCCATAAGACAATTCACCGTGATGTGAAAGGGAACAATATTCTACTAACCACGGAAGGAGGTGTCAAACTTGTGGATTTCGGTAAGTCTCTACAAGTTATTGTTAAAGCTTTGTGCCAAAATAGCGCAAGTATGAATGAGAAGAAAGCTCCAAAGCAAAGAGAAACGTGAGCCCCTAGTTTCAGTGCAGGTTCAAACCACCTAGATCAGAGGCAAAGAGGTATTTTTACCTCCACTCTCTTTCCATTAACGTTAACGGAGTTTTACAGACTTACTATATTTATGACCTATACTTTGGATAAACCATTAAAGGGGTTGTCCACTATACAGACAACCCCTTCTCAATCCCTTGGTATCCTCCAGTAGTATAGTAACACCTATACTCCCCTTCAGTGCTATACTATTAGTGTTGGAACTGGCTCTCCCAGGGATCTCATGACAATATAATGTAACACAATCCTTGTGGCCAATCAGCACTGGCTTCACTCTCCTTTTTTATGGATGCAATTGAGGAAGGAAGTTGGAGCTGCGGTTGATCTCTCACTTTTTTGGAAGTCTTAATTTGTGTCTGAGAAAGGAGAGATTGAAAGAAATGCTGATTGGCTGCAGGTATTGCGTGACATAATAATGCCATGCGAGCCCCGGGAGAACCAGTGTGAACACCATTGGAACGGCTCCGGGATTAGTATAGGTGTTACTATTTTGCTGTGTGTAAACATAAGGATTCAGAAGGAGTTATCTGATTGGTGGATAGCCACTTTAATATCAGATCAATGGGGGTCAGATACTTGGTGCCCCCTCCAAAAAAATCAGCTGTTTTCACAGTTGGAACAGCACAGCTCCATACACTGTATAGTGGCCGTTCCCGGTACTGCAGCCCAACTCCTGTTCGAAGAGTAATGGTAATGTGTCAGTCTCAGACAGTTTTCATGGCTTTTCAAAGGTCCTTATAAAAAATATTAACAGTATGTAATTCCTGCAGGTGTATCAGCGCAGCTAACTAACACTCGTCTCCATAGGAATACATCAGTGGGGACCCCTTTCTGGATGGCACCAGAGGTTAGTTACACTTTTTTTTTTATAAATTGATGTAGCAATAACAGTTATAATAAAATAATGCTGTATTAATAGCTGTACTATAAACAGGAAAATCATAACTATAGCACATTTAGATTAATATAAATAGTAAAGTTGTCTTCTACGAAGAGTAAAAAAATCAATCGAGAACCAGAAAATTTTTTTTTTTTTACTTGTTGATGTAAGTGGAAGCTCCTTTTAAGAACTAAAATGATTCATCCAACCTCAGACTGATCAAAGTGCCTCCAGAAGACCAATGTTGTTCCTGCCGCTCTTCCCTACTTGTCATGCTCTTCTGTTTTCCATTTTACCAATTTTCTTTCAAGTAATCAAAGACCTCAATACTAAAAATATCTATGTCTGGATTTTACGATTTACAGTATGTTAATATATTAAGTCATTAAGTAGTGAGGGGGATTCAGGGAAGCTGTTTTTTTTTCCCTTTCATTTGATTTATTTTATTTTCCCTAAAGCCCAGGCAAAATCATTGAAGACTTTACTATTTTGATGTCACTGCTGTCATTGTTACTGCTAAGGCTTGTTGTCTTACTTTAGAGGTGGTTCTGGAAGGAATGGTCCAAAATACAAATTAAATTTCATCTTAAATCTCTATTTTATACCATAATCAAATCATTTTCTAAAATACTTTTTTAAAATTTCCTATCCTTCTCTATCTGTGCTAACTACTTGTTTTTATAACTTCCTTCGTGATGATGCTTCGTTTGAGAATCCCAGTGCATGCCAGTATAATCAAACAAAGTGTCATCAGTGACATTCATTTCAGGGGTTGGATAAGTCCCTGTTTCTTCACTGTGTGATGTGCACAATGACAGTGCACTCTCTCCCTGCTTAGATCAGTAGTAACAAGCCGACAACAGAGTGCACTGTCAGTGGGTGCTGTTAGATGAACACCCGGTTTGCAGAGACCATTGCTGCCCTCACAAGTGACATCATGTCAGAGCCTGCTCTCCCAGTGCTTGCATTACATTGTTATATCACGAGAGCCCTGCAGTCAGCCATTGGCCTCTTCCATCTGACTTTCTTTGGACAAAACTGACACCCAGAAAATGAGAGAGCTACTGCTGCTTTTGGCTTCTCCAGGAAGTCAGTTACATCCGAAGGTAGTGACAGTGAAGCAGCTGCAGGGATTGCATGACATAACAATGTCATGAGAGCCCTGGGAGAGCAGGCGCCGAGAACACAGGGAAGGCACCCACACTGAAGGTGAGAAGAGCTGTTAATATTTTACATGGGTGCAATAGTAATTGAAAAATGCATTGAAAAATCACGTGTCTGTTGAGGAAGAAGGAAAGCTTGAAAAAAAAGAACATCGTCGCCCTTGAATAAATATGAATAAATAGCTTGACCTAAATAAAAATGATTCAAAAGTCAGACACGTTCATTAATAATGAAAATTCTGTAGATATTTTCAGAATTTCATGTCCCAGGATTCATTGTAAGAAAATGCAAGACAATAGTATTTCTTCATTGTTTTGATAGGTCATAGCGTGTGAGCAACAAGTGGATACAACGTACGATGCAAGATGTGACGTCTGGTCTGTAGGTATTACAGCCATAGAACTAGGAGATGGCGATCCTCCCCTGGCAGACTTGCATCCAATGAGAGCCCTCTTTAAGATACCAAGGTACTATGCCAATTTAAAGGTGGTGGACAATTTTTCTTTACTCAAATGCATGTATTTGGGGCTAAAAATAATTTTTGTAATTCAGTTTCATTAAAAATTTTGCACTATTTTGCTTTTACAGACTCTTTTATTTTTCTACATATTCAACTTTGATGTGGTCTGTTGTCATACATCAGCTGAGAGGAGCTCTGGAAAAAGCAGATAATAGAGTTCCAAACCATACAACTGGACCATCAGAATGATTGACTGATGGTTTCTCAGTTTTACCCATTCTGCAGCTAGAAGTAGTAAGTGGCTAAGGAAGGCGAAGGCTGGAAATTTTTTAATGAGACCAATTACAAAAATGATTTTTAGCTAAGAAAAATAGGTGCATTTAAGTAAAAAGCAAATTGTCCCCAAAAGTGAACAACCCCTTTAAAGATATGTGATAAGCTGATCTTGAGTCCTACCTTTGGGGCGCCAACAAAATCCTGAGTATTGAGCTTTGAAGTGTTCCTTTTGAAAAAGCAATATCTGGGCATGCATGACGCTAGTCCATTTATTGTCTATGGTAGGGATGGGGAACTTCAGGCCCCAGGGCCATTTACGGTCCTCGATGACCTTTTATCAGGCCCCCGGGCAGATTCTCAGGGACCGCAATCTTGGGCAGGGAGCTGTATCTTGATTGCCACAAACTCATTAATTTCTTCTTGCTCTGTGAGCATACACACATATTGTTCACTAATGAACACTGAAGGGCATGCAATGAAAGATTACATCCTGACACCAGTGCCAGAGTCAGGATGTCATTTGTGGGCGGAGTTTGTACGGCCCCCGAAGGATGGTATAAATATCCAAATGGCCCTTGGCAGAAAAAAGATTCGCCACCCCTGGTCTATGGGACTGCGCTGAACTCGCATATCTCCGGCAATAATATACACAGGGAATGGAGCGGTGGTTCGCATGCTTGACTGCCGCTTTACTCACATTGGGATAAGTGGAGGTCTCAGCTGTGGAGGGACTCTGAGCAAGTTATTATCACCCATCCCATGGATAGGTAATAATGGTCAAGCTTCCTACAAACAAGAAAACTTTAGGAAAATCCAATGCACTGTGTTATGTTCAATGCTGCCCTCAAAGGGGTTGTCCAGGGCTATTATATTTTTACTTACTGTGGGTCTAAGTCAATTAGGCAGGTAGTTGTTAACAAAGGCATCTACCTGCCTGCTCTACTCGGCGCCGGCTCAGAATGGTCACCGACCGCTCCTGCTAAAGATTCAGCAGCTCCATGTCAACAGTATGATTATTCCTCTTCTGGGCTGCTCTGTTGACGGGATGTGATTGCGTACATCATGCTGATTGTGAGCACTTAGGCAGGGAGGAGCCAGCTGTCAATCAGCACGAGGTCAGCAGTCACGCCTTGTCAACAGAGCAGAGCTCTGTCGACATGATATTAGTGGAAGCTGCTGAATCGCTGGCAGGAGCGGTCACAGACCACTCTGTGCAGGCAGACTTTGGTGTCGGGCAGTAAAAAAATATTAAAATAGTCCTGGATAACCCCGCTAGGTGGGTGGCGCATGACACCGGGACTCAGATAACACCAAAGAGAAAGTCCCTGAAGGATGCACCGCTCCATTTGCTCTACACAATGTATGGGTTCTGCCCAGGGTGTTTCTTTTATGTTGCAACTTTTAACTTTATTTTTCACGTGACATTCAGTAGCTATGTGAAGTCTTGTTTTTTGACGGACGAGTTGTAGTTTTCAGTGACCCTATTCACGTTATCTTGAATAATTTAAGAAAAATGCAATTCTGTTATTTGATTTTTGCATTTCACTTTTACATCATTCATTGTACAGTAAAAATGACATGGGAATATGATTCTTCAGGTCAGTAGGATTGCGATGATACCAGACTAATAAGGTTTTGTTATGTTTTAGTTTTATTTGCTAAGCAAACTTCAAAATTTTGCAAAAAAAATAAATAAAATTTGTTTGTCCTGCTATTTCCTGAGACACGTAACTTTTTAATTTTTTCAGGTTGATGGAGCTTGTGTTGGGGTTTTAGTTGAGTGGTGAACAGACATTTTTACTGCTACCATTTTTGGGAACGTGATATTTTGATTGTTTTTTATGGCATATTTTTAGGGAATTGCCGCATCTGAAAAACATCAGTTCTATCGTTTCATTTTTTTATTTCCTTTTTGGAGTTTTGTGTATGGTTTAAATATTTTTAGATTTAGTTAAATCTGACTTTTATGGAGATGACAATTATCATATATGGGTTTTTTATGTTTATTTTTTTATTGGAAAAAAGGTAATAATTTAGACTTTCATATTTTCTTTTTTACACCTCCTAGGAGAATTGAACCTATGCTTACATGTTCTATAAGTACTACAATTTCACTGTACCGCAATATATTGGAACATTACAGACCTCCTATGAAGCTGAACTTGGCTTCATAGGAGCACCAACCAGGCTGCCACGTGGCCAACATTGCAACCTGTTGGCTCCCCCGATCTTGTCATGGAGGGGGGGAATGATTGGTGTCAGAGTGATCCCGAAAGGCAATCGGACCGTTTAAAAGACAGCAGAATTTAAATGGTTAAACAGCAGCAATCAGCGCTAGCTCTGGTCACAGCTGTTAAATGGCAGATGTTGGCTGACTCATAGAGCTGTCACCTATCTGGTATGGAGTGTGTTCAGTTATGATGAGTCTAGCAAAGAGCAAACAGATGAATGGCATGCTAGGGCACACAAATCACCACATTAACAGACGGAGCTATTTATCTGAAGTATTGCGGCATATAATTCAGTCAAAAAATGGAAGTGCTTGCATGAAAAAACATGAATATTTCAATGTAAAGCGAAAAAAGAAGAAATATGCAGCACTCACCGATATAGCTGAAAAACTGTGCGTCTTTATTTCACATAAATTCCATCGATGTGTGGACATGCAGGACGTTAGAGGAATGCTAGGGGAGGGAGGTGCCGGGACAACGGCCGTTTCGCGATTACTCGCTTCTACGGGTCCAGGAGACCCGTTGTCCGTCACCTCCCTCCCCTAGCATTCCTTTAAAGTCCTGCATGTCCACACATCGATGGAATTTATGTGAAATAAAGACGCACAGTTTTTCAGCTATATCGGTGAGTGCTGCATATTTCTTCTTTTTTCGCTTCAGTTATGAGTCTGCTCCATACACCCACATACGACATAGGATATTCTGGTATGTCCACTGATACATTCTATGTCGAGAAGGTTTGCAGGGGTTATCCACGTTTAGAAAAAACATGGCTGGAATTCTTCAAAAAAAAAAACCCAATGCCACACCAATCACATCAATGGTGTTTGTTTGAAGAAGGCAACAATGTTTTTCTAATCCTGATCAATGGCTGATTCATCTTTTTTTCTATCAGTATCCATCCATCACTGTGTCCGCAGGTATCCTAGCATTGATATTTAATTAGAAACCTTTATAGAAAAAATAGATAATATACGTCTGGAAATCCACTCCTAACCACCAAGTGCTGTGACTCCCATCCCTCCCTGCATTTCCCCTGGCTCACTTTTCACATTTGATCCCATCACAGAAGAAGAAGGCTCCAAACTCCTCTCTTCTTATTGTCCGACTACATGCACTACTGACCCCATTCCCTCCCATCTCCTCCAGTCTCTCTCTCCAGTCGTCACAACTCACCTAACTACAATCTTTAATCTCTCCCTCTCCTCAGGCATTTTTCCATCCTCCTTCAAACATTCTATCATTACTCCATTACTAAAGAAACCCGCTCTCGACCCATCCTGCACAAACAACTACAGACCAGTCTCCAATCTCCCCTTCATCTCTAAACTTTTGGAGCGCCTAGTCTGCTCCTGCCTTACCCGTTACCTCTCCACTCACTCCCTTCTAGACCCTTCACACTCCGGCTTCTGCCCCCTACATTTGACTGAAACTGCACTCATCAAAGTTACCAATGACCTTCTGACAGAAAAATGTAACGGTGAACACTCTCTGTTCATTCGTCTCAACCTTTCTGCAGCTTTCGACACTGTTGTCCACCGTCTCCTACTCTCTAGGCTCCAGTTACTAGGCATTAAGGACACTGCTCTCCCGTGGTTCTCTTCCTATCTTTCTGAACGCTCCTTCAGTGTTTTGTTCGCTGGCTCTGCTTCATCCCCTCTTCCTCTCGCTGTCGGGGTACCTCAGGGCTCAGTCCTTGGCCCCCTTCTCTTCTCTCTCTACACGGCCCCATTGGACAAACCATCAGCAGATTTGTCTTTCAGTACCATCTTTATGCTGATGACACACAACTATACATGTCATCCCCCGACCTTACCCCGGCTGTACTACAGAACACCAGTGACTGTCTGTCCACAGTCTCCAACATCATGTCCACCCTCTATCTGAAACTTAACCTCTCAAAAACTGAACTTTTTTTGCTTCCGCTGTCTACTAACCTCCCTAAATTTGACATTTCCTGTCATGTCCGCCATGTCTGTCATCTCTGCCTTGTCTGTTTTGCCTCAAGAACCCCTGGAGCGGTGTGCACGCGCATCTCGTGTCTGCTATCTTGCATGTTCCCTAGAACAGTGTGCACACTCACCTCATGTCTGTTGAGCTGCAGGATGCCTGCGTTTCTGCTCTCCCTTCTGTGATCATCTCGTCATGTCTAGAACCCCTGATCATGTGTCCTTCCTATGCTCCAGCATAGGCTGGTTCTGCAATCATCCCTGCATGTCTGGAATCCTGATCATGTGACTGCTTCCTGTGATCCTGGAGGTTCTGAACTGGAAGTTCTCCGCTGGTCCTGACCCGGAAGTGGAGGTGCTATGCCCTATATCAGACCGCCCCTTCCTTTGCTCAGGGCCTGAGTATTGTGTTGCTTCCCTGCATGGCTGCTTGGTCTGCTGGGTCGCTCCCTTTATTCTGTGCCCTTGCACTTTGCTCTGTCGTGCGTCTCTGCACACGCTCCGTGCTCGTATTCCGTCTCTTGTCTCGTGCTTTGTCTCGTGTTGTCCTTCGTGCTTTGTTTGTCCTCGCTATGCTTCCATGTTATGCTATGTTCTGTACCCTGTCCCTGACGTGTCTTTTTACACGTGCAGGCCACCGCTCTGTCCCTGTCCCTGACGTGTCTTTCTACACATACAGGCCTCCGCTCTGTACCCTGTCCCTGACGTGTCTCTCTACACGTGCAGGCCTCCGCTCTGTACCCTGTCCCTGACGTGTCTCTCTACACGTGCAGGCCTCCGCTCTGTACCCTGTCCCTGACGTGTCTCTCTACACATGCAGGCCTCCGCTCTGTACCCTGTCCCTGACGTGTCTCTCTACATGTGCAGGTCACCGTTCTGTACCCTGTCCCTGACGTGTCTCTCTACACGTGCAGGCATCTGCTCTGTACCCTGTTCCTGACGTGTCTCTCTACACGTGCAGGCCTCCGTTCTGTACCCTGTCCCTGGCGTGCCTCTCTACACGTGCAGGCCTCTGCTCTGTACTCTGTCTAGTCCCAAGGCTCTCCCTTGGCCCGGCACTGGGCTTCGGCCTGTGCTCCGCTGCTAGACTCTCTCCCTGTCCCTGGCGTGTCTCTCCACACACGCAGGCCTCGTTTTGTACTTTGCCCCTGGCATGCCCTCTGCATGCGCAGGACTCTGCCTCTTACCCTATGCCTTGTCTCTGATGTTTCATGCGCCCTTGCACTTTTCGTACTAGGCTTTGCCGTGCTGTTTCACACGCGTCTCTGTCCTGTACCTTTGCCTAGCCCTGCCTTGTGGCTCCGTGCCCTCGTACACGCGCCTGGTCGCCCTGTGCCTGCCTGTTGTGCCTCAGCCGTGCCCGCCGTCCAGTGCTATAGTGGTTACCAACTGTGTGAGCCGCAGCTGTGCCGCCTCTAAGTCGTGCCCGCCTGCTTATGCCACCGTCGGTACTGCCTGCAGGTGCCCCAGCCGTGGTTTCCATGCTCCCTTGCATGCACACTGGTTTTCGCACTGTGCCTTTTCGTGCTGCTCTTGCACAAAGTCTTTTGCTTACTTTGCTCTGCTCTGAACCCTGTCTTGCCTGCCGAATTCCGTAACCTGCCGACCGCTGCCAGAGGTCCGGACCTAGATGACTGCGGCCTGATGTCCGGAGCTGATTTCCGCAGTCTGATTCCTGGACCCTGTCGGTCGATGCCAGCACCCTGGATTCCGATGCCACCGTACCCTATCTTTGTCCCTGGCGTGTTCTCCGCACGCGCAGGCCTCCGTCCTGTATCTCTCCCTGGCGTGTCTCTTCGCACGCGCAGGCCACCGTCCCTGTACCTGTCCCTGGCATGCCCCTTGGCATGTGCAGGCCTCCGTCCTGTGAACCCGACCCGGGCGTGTTCATTGACACGCATCTTGTTTCTAACTTTGTCTTGTCTCCTTGCATGGAACCCTGGTTTGCTTACCGGATGTCGGAACCTGACGATCACCTTCAGAGCTACAGAACCTGATGTCTCGGTTGATCGTTGCCTGCTGTCCGGAGTCCGATGTCCTCGTGCCTCTGTCTACCATCTGCACATACCATGCTTTGGACCTCAGCGTGCCCTTGCACGCACCTTGCTCTATGTACTCTGTGTGTTCACGTTTTGCACCTGTTATACCTTGAAGTGTTCCTCATGCCTTGGACCTCGACGTGCCCTTGCACGCATCTTGCTTTATGTACTTTGTGTGTTCACGTTTTGCACCTGTTGTACCCAGAAGTGTTCCTTAATGAAGTTTCCTTGAACTAACATCTTGTCTTGCCTTGTCTTGTTTCCCTGAGCCGGCCGTCTGGTCCAGCTGCCGTGGTGGCTCACCCCCTTGGTCTTTCCCCTCTGACACTCCCTGTATAGGGGGTGGTTCCTCACTAGGTCAGCTTGCCCTAGGTGGGTGGGTGCCATGGCCCAGAGGGTCCACTCATTCAAGAAAAACGACTCAACTTAAGCTGACGCTCGTCACATTTCCTTCTCCATGGATGGCACCATAATAACACCCCAGCAGCAGGTTTGACACCAATCTCTCCACATCCCATATACAATCTCTTGCCCGCTCTTGCTGCTTACACCTAAAGAACATCTCTAGAACCCACCCTTTTCTCACCATGGAAACAACAAAATCCCTCACTGTTGTATTGATCCACTCCTGCCTAGACTACTGCAATGGTCTATTAATTGGCCTCCCTGTTACTCGACTTTCCCCACTCCAGTCCATACTTAATGCAGCAGCCAGGGTCATCCATCTGGCTAGTCGGTACTCGGACGCGTCCGCTCTTCGCCAAGTGTTACATTGGCTGCCCATTTATTATAGGATCCAATTCAAAGTACTTGTTCTCACCCACAAAGCTCTCCGCAGTGCGGCACCCCCCTACTTCCCCTCCCTGATTTCTGTCCATCTGCCTAACCGACCGCTGCGCTCTGCAAATGACTTTCGACTAACCTCTGCACTAATCCGTACCTCCCACTCCTGACTCCAAGACTTCTCCCACGCAGCGCCAATCCTCTGGAATGCTCTACCCCAAGAAATTAGGACTATCCACAATTTGCATAGTCTTAGGTGCGCCCTCAAAACGCATTTGTTCAGAGCAGCCTATCACGTTCACTAATCAAAGTAATTTTATGTGTAAGTGTGCGTGTGTAGCCCATTCACTATCTCTGTCTATCCCTCACTCCCTCAAGACGGCTGGACAATCATTGTAAATACACCATTGTAAATACACACCTGTACTTTGTATCTCCCCCACCTCATTGTAGATTGTAAGCTCTCACGAGCAGGGGCGGCTTATTTTGCTTTAATTATTGTATTGTTAGCGTTGTTACTTATGACTGTTGTGTTTTGGAACTGTTAAACTGTAAAGTGCTGAGGAATATGTTGGCGCTATATAAAGATTATTATTATTATTATTACTAATTAGGTTAAAAAGTTAAAAAAGCAAAAAAATAAAATAAAGCATTGCATTTTTTTAATTAGAATTGTAGTGATAACATTTTGGTTTTACAGGAACCCACCTCCAACTCTGTGTCAGCCAGAATTGTGGTCACCGGAGTTTAACGACTTTATTAGCAAGTGAGTGAAACATATTATATATATTTATTAGGCAAGAAGGGTCCAAGTCACCTCCAAATAAAGGTACATTTTTCAAAAATATATTTGGTGTTAGAAGAAGAACTGGAGTTCCGTGGTGGAACACGATGTAGTGGTTTTCTCGACAGCAGCATGACTCGATTTGATCTGGTGCACACAATATTTTATTTTATTACCATGTTACAGTAGACTGCACCAATGTGAACAGGTACATAGATTGGGGCTCTTTCAATAGTTTACGGTACCACTCTCATTGATCGGTAGGTAAATCTGCAGATATAATTTGGTGCATTTTCATAAAAACAGGAGACAAGCCCAGGGGAATTCATATTAACAGCAGATTACCCATTACCTGTGCAACAGCGACAGTTTGTTTAATTTGGTTGTCCAGAACTTATATATTGATAAACTTCATCAGTATAAGTTCAATGGGTGTTCAGGACTCAGAAACAGGTATGGACTGGGACTGAAATTCAGCCCTGGCATTTGAAATCACACAGGCCCATGTTATTCCCATCCCCACGCACCAGATGAAATATATTACTAATATTACCTTGGATGAAGGAAAGCAAGATTTACTACATTACCAATATTATTGATTCCCGTGACCTGCTGGGATAAGTGATGGATTTTTGGTGATTTTGTGCTCCAAAAGAACTCTTAAAAGTACGGGTGTCTTGAGAACACCAATTCTGTTAACAAGGTAGCAGCCAAAGCAGCCCATGACCAGACAGGCCCTTCTGGCATTTGCCAGAATTGCCAAAAGACCAGTCCGGCCCTGCTTAGAAACCCCACTGATCAGCTGTTTGTGGTTCCCAATGCTTCTCATTATTACATATACAGTAACATAATGTCCATAATGTTTATGAACATCTATTATTTGATTTCTTTGCCTGTGTGGATGCGATGGGATGTTACCGACATCTGGTGAGAATTTCATGTCAATCACGCCTTTAGAAATATGTTTACTTAGAAAATTGGTGACTTGTTCAACACTTATTTCACCTGCTGTAGCTGTATTGAGCAGTATAGCTGTGAATCTAGCTTTAAGGTAAAATAAAACACTTACTAGAAAGCTGCAGCACCAAATGTTGGTGCCTTCCATTGCTTCTCACTCACTTTGCTTCCTTCACCCACCTCCTTCCCCCTGTCCTCTCCGTAGACTTCAATTGGCAGTTGTAATGTGATGCCTAACTGGGTTGCCAGTTCA
Source organism: Dendrobates tinctorius (assembly GCF_039654945.1). Taxonomy (NCBI): domain Eukaryota; kingdom Metazoa; phylum Chordata; class Amphibia; order Anura; family Dendrobatidae; genus Dendrobates; species Dendrobates tinctorius. Next base: position 64,313,501 of record NW_027361738.1, on the reverse strand, counting down.
TCTAGCTTTGATCGGGATGGATATTAGGATTAGTGATGAGCGAAAGTGCTGGGGTAAGGTGTTATCTGAGTATGCTCGGGCGCTAACAGAGTGCCTTCAGCGTGCTCGAATAATATGTTCGAGACCCCAAGGGGGATTGCCGGTTTATTAAACAATCCCTGCATGTGTTGCAGCTGTCGAACAGTCGCGAGACATGCAGCCACGAGTACTCGCACATATTATTCGAGCATGCCGAAGACACTCAGATAGCACCCGAGCATGTTGGCATAACACCTTATCTGAGCACATTCGCTCATCACTAATTAGGATGTTTTTGAGAGTGGATGATGAGTTCATTCATGACACATGGGAAGAAGTAAGAAGAAACTCATAAGTGGAGAAAGGAGCAGACTTTTCTAATGCTATATTACAAAGTTTCATATATTAGCTTGTACTATTGATTTGTGCAGAGTCTGCTGAAATAACAGTGACTATATAATATGTATTGTATAGGAGTAATAACTGTATCATTGTGTTATTATGTGGCATATACGGCCGTTATTGGCCACTGAATGTCGTGTTACTTGTGCATCACTGTGAATAAGTCTTTCTGTAGGCAATGCTGCAACTCGTGTTCACTCAGAACATCCTATGCAATGACTAAATCTCTTTGCATATCTGCATATTTATCACTCGAATGCAAATTTCCAGATGCAAACTACCAAGAATTTGGTATTTTTATTTTTTTTCTGCAAGCAAATCAGTATTAGGTATAGATCTCCGCAGAGCTATTCAAAGCTGCAGGATTTTCTAGGGTCGCTGCTCTTTTGAGAAATTTGATTCTTACCTCTTTATGTAAATTTGGGATTTAGCCTTTGATTTTTAAATATTGGTTACGTTTATGTACACATAATATTCTAATCCTGTTATGACTGTGTTGTAGACTCTTACCTGACCCAAACCTTGTGAAAATACCTAAAATATTCCCTTATAAACTCACAAAAAAGAGGTGGTATCCCAACTACCGGAATACTCAAGCGGCGTCCTGCTGCCATAGCCGGGGGTAAATTACCCAGGTGTATGTTGTCATCAGAGCTCAGGAGACGAGGCTGGCACTTGGCACAATTGTGACATCAGCAATGTCATTGCCCTCTTAAAGAAAACCAACCTGTCACGTGAAAAAACACTACTAACCTGCAAATATGCGGTTCATTTGCAGGTTAATATTGTTCTTAACTTGTCCAGCGCCTGCACTTAGACTCCCGGTGCTGGGAGAAAATTTTACTTAATTTCTCCCAGTAGCATTTGGGTTTCATGGGGGTTTTGGGTTTTCATGGGGGTGGCGCCGGCGCGGGATCAGTCACCGCTCCGCGTTTGGAGAGCGGCAGTTGTGACCGCACCCCCAACACGGACTGACAGCCGGCCATAATGCCAAGCTTCTGTCAGTCAGTGCGGGGGCGGCGCAGTTACAGCCTCCGTTGTCTATATAGAGAGCGATGACTGGACCAACGCCGATGCCACCTCCAAGACTGAAACCCAAATGCTATCAGTAGGAAATAAAGTTCACTTGTTCCAGACAGCGGTAGTATAAGTTCCCGCACTAGGAAAGTTCAGATTCCTATTAACCTGCAGATTAACCCCATATCTGCAGGTTAATACAATTTTTTCACGTGACGGGTTCCCTTGAATTATATTGAAAACAGTTTTGACCGGGAATCAAATCAAGACTTTAGATTTCATGTCGTCTGGACAGCAGAAAGCAACATGCTGTACAAGGTCAAAGGACAGACAGTGACACAAGAATGGATGGTCGCCATCGAGTCCTGTGCGTTGCATTCATGTTTTATAAACATCATGGTCCATCCAGGTTTGACGTGTGCCACAAATCTAGTGAAGAGGATTTTTAGCTTGCCTCTGCCCAGAAAATGTCAGTCTTTCATCTGAACTTGCTAGCAACAAAAAAATGCTGATCACAAAAAGGGATAATTTTTGGATCATTTTATTTTATTTTTAAAAGCATAAAATGTCTATTAGTGCAGTGTGTTATTACATGGACCTTAGGTTATCACCAATTACCGTACCCATAGCCATAAAGGGTGAAGTCACTTGGACATTGCTAAAACTATATTTGTGTTAAAGAACTTCGAAAGGGTAAGATTTCTCCTTGTGGAGTGTAACATGCCTGACATGCCAGAGTAAGGAGACATATAGGCAGTGCAATGCTATCCTAGGAAATTAAATATGCAGATTGTCTCTTCAGAGAGGAGAGGCTCGTTAAAGGGTCGATATTGATTTTTAAGATTGCCATTTCCAATAGGTGGCACTAGAGTTAAGTCCTCTTCCTCATAGAATCATAGAATGGTAGAGTTGGAAGGGACCTCCTGGGCCATCTGGTCCAACCCCCTGCTCAAAGCAGGATCCACTATATCATCCCAGTCAGATGTCTGTCCAGCCTCTGTTTGAAGACTTCCATTGAAGGAGAACTCACCACCTCTCCTGGCAGCCTGTTCCACTCATTGATCACTCTAACTGTCAAAAAGTTTTTTCTAATGTCTAATCTGTGTCTCCTCCCATTCAGTTTCATCCCATTGCTTCTAGTCTTTCCTTGTGCAAATGAGAATAAAGATGATCCTTCTACAATGTGACAGCCCTTTAGATATTTGTAGACAGCTATTAAGTCTCCTCTCAGTCTTCTCTTTTGCAAGCTAAACATTCCCAAATCCTGCAACCTTTCCTCATAAGACAGGGTTTGCAGACCGGTCACCATTCTGGTCGCTCTTTTCTGAACTTGCTCCAGTTTGTTGATGTCTTTTTTAAAATGTGGCGCCCAAAACTGGACACAATATTCCAGATGAGGTCTGACCAAAGAGGAGTAGAGGGAAATAATGACTTCACATGATCTAGACTGTATTCTTCTGTTAATACATCCTAGAATTGCATTTGCCTTTTTTGCTGCTGCATCACATTGTTGACTCATATTCAGTATGTGATCTATTAGTATACCCAAGTCTTTTTCACATGTGCTGTCACTTAGCCCTATTCCTCCCATTCTGTATATGCTATTTTCATTTTTATTGCCCAGATGTAGTACTTTGCATTTTTCCCTGTTAAAAACCATTCTGTTAGTTGCTGCCCACTTCTCCAGTTTATTTATATCTTTTTGAATCCTCTCTCTCTTCTCTAGTATTAGCTATCCCTCCTAGCTTTGTGTCAGCAGCAAATTTTATCAGTTTACCCTCAATTCCTTCATCTAAATCATTGATAAAGATGTTGAACAATACAGGGCCCAGGACAGAGCCCTGTGGTACCCCACTTGAGACATTCTTCCAACTGGATGTGCAGCCATTTACGACCACTCTTTTGGTCCGATCACTAAGCCAGTTATGAATCCATCTTAGGCTATGTGCCCATGTTGCGTGTTAAAACGCACAATGAAAACCGGACTCCTTCCCAGAAATCGCGCGTTTTTTTCTGCGCGATTTCACCGCGATTTTACCGCGATTCTGTTCACGATTTTGCCGCGATTTTCTCAAGCACTTTCCAAGCGATTTGAAGCATCGCTTGGAAAGTGATTGACAGGTTAGTCACACTCGTCAAACATAGTGATTGACAAGTGTAACCAGCTTTTTACTATTGAGGCCGCCTATGCAGCATCAATAGTAAAAGATAAAATGTTAAAAATGATAAAAAAATAAAAAATCGCTGGGCCTCAGCGTTCCCAGCGATGCCTTGCAAGACCTGTGATGATGTTGGTTTCGCGTTACTATAGCGATCTCACGAGACCACTAGAGTCACGCGAGACTACGTCATCACAGAACCTTGCCGCAAGGCATTACTGGGAACGCTGAGGCCCGGGATGGCAGCGCGGGACGTCGGAAGGTAAATATACCCCGATTTTTTATTTTTTATTCTTTTTTTTACACGGGTATGGTACCCGGGCCTGGAGGACAGTCTCCTCTCCTCCACACCGTGGGTACCAACCGCACATGAGACGCTTAACTTCCCGCATGGTGGGCATAGCCACATGCGGGAAGTAAGCGATTCTCATGCATTCCTATGGGTGCGGAATCACGGCAATTCTTTGCGAATCCGCACAAAAGAATGATCATGCTGCGATTTTTTCCGCGATGCGATTCCGCCCCGGAAAAAAGCGCAGCATTAGCACAGCATGTGCGGAATGCCATAGGAATGCATGGGGTGCGTCATGTACAAGATTTTTAAACGTTTTCGCAGCATTTTCACGCCGAAAATCGCAGCAAAAACGCTTAAAAATCGCATCGTGGGCACACAGCCTTACAGTTGCCTTGTCCATTCCATACTTAGCTATTTTTCAATAAGGATTGTGTGAGATACTTTGTCAAATGCTTTGCTGAAGTCAAGATATACTATATCTACAGCATTTCCCTGATCCACCCAATCAGTGATTCTGTCATAGAAGGAAACTAAGGTAGTCTGACATGACTTATTAGTTACAAACCCATGCTGACTCTGTTTAATCACTTCATTCTTATCAAGGTACTGACATACATGTTGTTTATATAATTTGTTCAAAGATCTTTCCTGGTATAGAAGTCAGACTCACCGGCCTATAGTTGCCTGGGTCCACCTTCTTCCCCTTTTTGAAGATAGGAACAACATTTGCTCTTCTCCAGTCTTCTGGGACTTCTTCTGTTCTCAACGAATTTTCAAAGATTATGAAGAGGAAGAGACAATTTGCATATTTTTATTTTTCCAGAGGAGCATTGCATGGCCTTTAAGTCTCCTTACAGTGGCATGTCAGGCATGTCACTATCCACGAGGAGAAATGTTACTCTTTTGAAGCTCTTTAACACAAATATAGTTTTAGCAATGCCCGAGTGACTTCACCCTATATGGCTATGGGTAACATTACCTCTTAGACCACAGTCAGAGGCCTCTCATACAGCCAAATCAGATTTCATACTTTGTACTGTAGAGGGGCAACATCCTAAAAAAAAGTCTCTTTTATACTGTTATGTGGCAAGGCTTGTTAAAGAGTTAATATTGACTTATAGAATTGCTACTTCCAATAGGTGGCGCTGGTGTTCAAGCCCTCTTCCTCTCTGAAGAGGCAATTTGCATGCTAAGAATCTTGAAACAGAATAGATACAGTCCTAGGAGACCTCAGAGTGTTGCGCACGTCTTTTCAGAGCAATCGGAAGCTTTGCAATACTTGTGAATCCATAATCTGCTATTTATCTTTTTGGGAAAAATTTGGCAAAGCTGGTGAATTTGGATTTCAAAAGTTTTGCATATCTCTACTGCTTCTGAAGCCTGGTGGTTCTTTCCGCTAGAATGAGAAGGGAATATCTTACTGGGTCTGGGGTATGATGTAGTATAATATTAGGGACTGCCTTTTCAGAAAGTATCAATATTCTCTGATAGTTCATATTTTGATGTTCAGCTTTTATATAAAAAGCCATATTTAATGTTTCATATTTTGCATTTCAGGTGCCTTACCAAAGATTTTGAAAAGCGTCCTATGGTTTGTGATCTTTTGGAACATGCTTTCATTAGGCAAATTAGACATAATGAAATAGCACTTCAAAAGCAGCTAATGGAATTCATAGATATCCACCAGCAAATGGGGATAATGGAGAAGAAGAGGTAAACAACGGATTCCTGCTTATCGGGGTAACATCAGGGACTGCTCTGTATATTCCGTGCCCGGGAAAGCGCTGACATCGCTCTGCTTCACATGCTGCCCTAAATGGAGTTTCATTAAGATTCATTTTTCTCTAAATTACAGAGGAAACAAGCAAACTGCATTAACCAGACGTGGAAATACATTGGCATTTTATGGCATAGCAAAAAGGAAAGTCTATAAATAGTGTATAAAAGAAAAATCTGTATACTTGGAAATTGGCAACTTGCTTGTTATATAATAGATGAGATGAGATGAGAGACTCCAAAGTCCCTTGAATTCTATGGGGTTCAGTTTAGGTACAGCCGAATCGAACCTTGGACTAAAGTTTGGACGAACCCAAGCTTCTACGGGGTAGCCTCATCCCTAACTATTAGCACTTATTTTATGCACAAATGCATTATTTAAAGGGATAATTTTATTAATCATAATAGTGGTATGACTGTGTAGAGCCAAGTACAACAATAAAAATAATACCTGACTTATAGTAATACCATGTGCCAGTCCTGGGAAATTAATCTTTAAAGCCATAAGTAAATTAGCTTGAAAGGACTTTGGGGGCGTGCTGATCTACTTTGCATGGACACACCCCTAGTTCACTTTCAGGCTAGTTTGCAAGTGGCTTTAAATGTTGATATGGCAGTGCTAGCTCATCGGATTACTACAGGAATGGTATTGTCACGTGTACCTGTCCTGTGTGACACGACCCGCAGGTCGGTAACTGAAACAACAAGACAAACTGTCACGTGTAGCTGTCCTGTGTGACACGACCCGCAGGTCGGTAACTGAAGAAACAAGACAAAAGGGGAACACTGGGGAACAGTTAAAACGGTGGGCCCTGCAATAGGGAACGGGGACGTGGAGACCTCCTGCACTCCCCTGAGGCAGTGTCCCTGAACACTCGTAACATTCCCTATACAGGCTCTTCACCTGTCACCGACCAGGATACCTGAATCCCTCACTAACCCTGCACCTATCCCTTACTAGGGAACTGGTTAGTGCGGACACTGGTCCCACCGCTGCACTAATACACACAAAGGAAAATACACCAAACAGGGGAAAACAACAAAGCACTAATCTTTCTCTGCTACAGACACCAGCAGCAGAGTTCATCACCGGATTAGCTTTCAGCAGTGGCTCGACACCTGAGAGCCAGCTGCTACCTTCACCTCTTTCTCTGCTGCAGTCACCGGGCAGCAGAGTTCATCACCGGATTAGCTTTCAGCAGTGACTCGACACCTCAGAGCCAGCTGCTACCTTCACCTCTTTCTCTACTGCAGACACCGGGCAGCAGAGTTCAGCACCAGATCAGTTTTCAGCAGTGGCTAGACACCTCAGAGCCAGCTGCTACCTTCACCGTGGAATCCACAAAGGACCTACTATAACCAACACCAGCTGATACACCAGGTAACCATATATAGCAAAGGAGGAGTGGTCACCGTCAGCATAGAAAACTATCAGACATGTAATAACACCTGTGGCCACCGGGGGCAAAAATCCATATTAAGTCCCCAAAGGCCTGAAAAGGAAAAAAAAGGGTTTAAATGAGGGAATCCCGAATCTGACACAGATCCAAGAATTGGACTCTGACAGGTATCATTTCTACTCATATACTTGGATCTATACGGGCATAGCACTAGTGTGATTAGGAAAATTGTTCTGACAGGTTGCCTTTAGGGTATGTGCACACGTAAGTGTTTTTTTGCGTTTTTTAAGCTTAAAAGAAGCATCCCATTCATTTTTATGAATTCTCCACTTTTTGTGCATATTGATGCGTTTTTTCCGCGAAAAAAACGCATCGCGGTAAAAATCGCAGCATGCTCATTAATTTCGTGGAAAAATCCACATTTCTAACTATTTTCTATGAGATTGGGGACGCTCCGGAAAAATTGCAGCAAAAACGTGCAAAAATCGCGGCAAAATGCCCGTTTTCTGGGAAGGAGTCTGGTTCTTTGTCAGGAATTTTCTGCATACGTGGGTACATAGCCTTAAAGAGATCATGTCAGTTCCCATGTCTGTTTTAGTATATAAATTAAATTAAATAACTAAATAAAATATCTTTGCCCAGAACACATTGCTTTTCCTCCTGCAAATATATGAACAACTTGGTGTCACCTTTTCCTTCATTAATAGAGCATGTAACTAGAATCTCTTGTCAAATGGAATCTGTCACTAGCTTTATACCACCTAATCTGAAAGCAGCATATTGTAGAAACAGGGAATCTGATTCCAGTGATGTGTTACTTACTGGGCGGCTTGCTCTAGTTTTGATAAAATCACTGTTTTATTATCAGGAGATTATCACTAGAGGACTAGTAATCCTGCTGCCATGCAGTCTTCCATATTCATGACCTCTGTATATCCCAGTCTCCACATCTGATAAGAAGCTTTCTGCCTATGCACAGTGTACGCACAAAGCGGCCAATCATTGAGAGAACTGCTAGATCCGCTGCAGATAAAATAACAATTTTATCAAAACTACAGCAAGCAGCTCAGTAAGGCTAGTTTCACATTAGCGCTTTTGAGCGCAGCGACGGACTGCGCACGGCCGCCGCTAAGCTCCGCCCCCTGCCGCGCCTCCGCCTGTAGCTCCGCCTACCGGCGCATGATGCTGCATGCGTCCTGCGTCCCCTATCTTTATCAGGCCGTGCGCAGTATGCGTTTGGTGGCGCATGCGCCTTTTTGACGGTGCGCCGAGCGCAACCAAACTGCAGCAGGTTGCGTCTGGCGCAGGTCGGTGCACCGTCAAATGGACGCATGCGCCGCCAAACGCATACTGCGCACGGCCTGCGCCCCCAGTGATAAAGATAGGGGACGCAGGACGCATGCAGCGTCATGCGCCGGTAGGCGGAGCTGCCGGCGAAGGCGCGGCAGGGGGCGGGGCTTAGCGGCGGCCGTGCGTAGGCCGTCGCTGCGCTCAGAAGCACTAATGTGAAACTAGCCTAAGTGATACATCACTGGAATCAGAGTCTCCGTCCCTACATTATGCTTCTTTCTTTCAGATAACATAGCAAAAAGCCCGGCGACAGATTTCCTTTACCAATGATTAGAAAATATCAGGCTGAGTTCACATGCTGTGTTGATAATAGAGAAAAACATGAACAGCCTGATACATTTTCGAAAGCCACAATCACAAAAATCATAAATATAAAGTTAAAAAAAAGGTCACACAAAAATGCAGTCTGTGTCTTGCAATTATTATTTCCAAAGACTCTGTGTGTGAAATCACTCCAGAAGTGAAAGTCTCGCCATATAATAGTTCTGGTCAAAATTGGACATTTCTTTTTTTTTTCTAGGAGAGTTTTTATTTATTCAAAGTACATATTCGGTCACCATGACTCGCCTCACAAACAGTTGTGTACATTCTGCGAGGTATATCATTTGCCTGCAGATGAGGCTCTTTTACATTGAACCAGGTATTCACCTCTCTCATACGAACCTGAAAACAACTCAACAGAAGCTGCGATCCTTCATGTTTTCACAGTAGTCTTCATAGTAAAGCAAACAATCTCAACCTTCTAAGCTCGTGGTCGAAAGTTCTGGTGTATCTATTCGAATTTTTAATATTTTTTTTATTATTATTTGGAGATCATTGGGATAATAATACTTAGGTTTTGGTGATTAGGCATGAGAGGATTCATACGAAGAAAGGCATCTTCAGAGAGTCTATGACATCCAACCTGAATGATGTGGATGACTTGGCAACCTTAGAGGTCCTGGATGAGGTATGCTTTGGAGTATTTTGAAGTATAAAATGTAAATTTTTACTATTATTATTAGCATTGCTTTATATGTTATTATTAGAAGTAGTTAGACCAAGAGAGATTCTAATGCCCCACTGGTGGCTCTGTGCTGACTTGGCTAGACCCACCACAGGGTCCAAAGCCTTAGAAAATCCAAGATTCCGAGACACCAGAGAAAATAGCGATAAAATTACAGCCATTTTTTTAATCGTACTTCTGGCTTGAAAAAGACCCTTCACTCGTCAACCTCAATTGTATTTCACCAATTAGGATAGTGGTTATGTTTTATCTCTATTTTCTCTGGAGCCTCGGAATCTTGGATTTTCTATTATTAGAAGTAGTAATAGTCTTTCGTAGTTGACTCATCACAGGCCGTAATGGTATATTGTTAGGATATGCCTCCAATATCTCATTGACTCCAACCACTACAAGTGGCAGATACTTTTGGATGTCCGCATTGTTTTCCATCTTAGTCAATATCCAACGGTGTGCTATCAATATCTGACATGAGATAAATCCTTTAAGAGTTACCAGATGTAATTCAGCTACTGAAAGCCACTTGAATGATTGTTCTCCAAAATGTCCAGCCTTTGGTTTGAGGCATTGAAATGGCCAATTCATCATTTCTACTCTTTGACCACATCTACCATGGATGAAAGTCTTCAACTTTGAGCAGAAACCAAATGGTTTTCCCATTGAAAACATTACTGTTGAATTAGGTTCACATATACTGAATGTTTTGGACATGTTTCACATTGATTGTAGACACCTCATCGGATATCCTGAAGCAACAAAATCTCTGTTCAACCTGCCTGATGCCAGGTTTTCCATTGATACCCAAGACTTTACAACTTTGCTCATTGGCTCTGACATATTTTTTTAGATGGAGTGAATGGAGACATAACCATTTTTGCCGAAAAACTGACCCCCCCATTAGCGTGAACAGAATCCTACTTGAACAAAGGTGTAGTTTAAACTAACGGATCAGGTTGTGCTCAAGCTTGCATTAAAGTCTCTGTTCAGGATCTCCATTGGCAATTTCATCAGGTTTAAAACAACATGAGGCACTCGCTAACAAACTAAAGCTTCTTACGTGGAATATATGAAATTGGAATTGCATTACTGCTCTAGAAAATAGGTAAAATGTGTTGGGCACACATGAATTGGTTAATTTATGCACCAAGTATCTTCATTTTAACCTTTTTTCTAGAGCAGTAAAATGTTCCTCTATCTTCTTCCATCTGTCAGTCAATGAAATACGGGCGCCACACCGATTGAGTGCTGTTCGATATTTTTCACGTACCCATAGACTTTCATTGCCGAGTTCGATTCAACACTTGGATCAACATTGGACATCTCTCCATGATTTTACATGGGACACTGTCCGCAAAAAATCCCAGATATGTGAACAGCCCCATAGACTATCGTAGATACAAGGGCTATCCGGAACAAACACAAATAGTATTCGTAAGCAAAAAACTGACATGTGAATGAGCGCTGAGTCTAATATTTTACTATAAAAAACCAAGAATGACAAGTTATTATGATATCACAGGAGACGAAGCCAAACAACAAACTACTACATCTGTAAGGGCGCCTGAAAAGCGAATGTATGAATAATTGTCCTAGTTTTATTCAGAAAACTCGGACAATTTTATTCTAATTTTTCATCAGATTTTTATTCAAGTGCCATCCGTGTGTCCGTTGTTTTACATCCATGGGACATCCGTGTGTGATCCGTTTCCATACAACTACATTAAAATATGTACTTGATCACATACAATTTATCAGGTTTGATAAGAGGATGTATCCTGGAAAAGAAGGGGAATAACGGGAATATTGGGAGCGCCATCTAAGCGTAGTATATAAGGCAATAAGAACAAAGATGGGGATAAGAGTCATTTTTCTCACCTTTGGGAGTTGGGAATGAAGGCGCAACTCTGGAAAGGATATGACTTTAAGGCCGGGGTCACACTAACCGACGCAAAATACGGTCTGTAGTTTACAGGCAAAATACTGATGAATGACCCCTAAATAGTGCTCCGTAGGTCATGTGTAAGCAAGGTGCGGTCGCGTATTTTGCGCATGTGAGCATCCGTATGTAATCCGTATCGCATCCGTATGGCGAGATTTTCTCGCAGGCTTGCAAAATGGACATATAATGGAGCCCTATGACAGGTTTTCTAACAGAAACCAAAGAATAGATATAGACACATAGAATGCATATATATATATATGTATATATATATGTATTCTATGTGTCTACAGTGGGGCAAAAAAGTATTTAGTCAGTCAGCAATAGTGCAAGTTCCACCACTTAAAAAGATGAGAGGCGTCTGTAATTTACATCATAGGTAGACCTCAACTATGGGAGACAAACTGAGAAAAAAAAATCCAGAAAATCACATTGTCTGTTTTTTTTTCATTTTATTTGCATATTATGGTGGAAAATAAGTATTTGGTCAGAAACAAAATTTCATCTCAATACTTTGTGATATATCCTTTGTTGGCAATGACAGAGGTCAAACGTTTTCTGTAAGTCTTCACAAGGTTGCCACACACTGTTGTTGGTATGTTGGCCCATTCCTCCATGCAGATCTCCTCTAGAGCAGTGATGTTTTTGGCTTTTCGCTTGGCAACACGGACTTTCAACTCCCTCCAAAGGTTTTCTATAGGGTTGAGATCTGGAGACTGGCTAGGCCACTCCAGGACCTTGAAATGCTTCTTATGAAGCCACTCCTTCGTTGCCCTGGCGGTGTGCTTTGGATCATTGTCATGTTGAAAGACCCAGCCACGTTTCATCATCAATGCCCTTGCTGATGGAAGGAGGTTTGCACTCAAAATCTCACGATACATGGCCCCATTCATTCTTTCATGTACCCGGATCAGTCGTCCTGGCCCCTTTGCAGAGAAACAGCCCCAAAGCATGATGTTTCCACCACCATGCTTTACAGTAGGTATGGTGTTTGATGGATGCAACTCAGTATTCTTTTTCCTCCAAACACGACAAGTTGTGTTTCTACCAAACAGTTCCAGTTTGGTTTCATCAGACCATAGGACATTCTCCCAAAACTCCTCTGGATCATCCAAATGCTCTCTAGCAAACTTCAGATGGGCCCGGACATGTACAGGCTTAAGCAGTGGGACACGTCTGGCACTGCAGGATCTGAGTCCATGGTGGCGTAGTGTGTTACTTATGGTAGGCCTTGTTACATTGGTCCCAGCTCTCTGCAGTTCATTCACTAGGTCCCCCCGCATGGTTCTGGGATTTTTGCTCACTGTTCTTGTGATCATTCTGACCCCACGGGGTGGGATTTTGCGTGGAGCACCAGATCGAGGGAGATTATCAGTGGTCTTGTATGTCTTCCATTTTCTAATTATTGCTCCCACAGTTGATTTCTTCACTCCAAGCTGGTTGGCTATTGCAGATTCAGTCTTCCCAGCCTGGTGCAGGGCTACAATTTTGTTTCTGGTGTCCTTTGACAGCTCTTTGGTCTTCACCATAGTGGAGTTTGGAGTCAGACTGTTTGAGGGTGTGCACAGGTGTCTTTTTATACTGATAACAAGTTTAAACAGGTGCCATTACTACAGGTAATGAGTGGAGGAAAGAGGAGACTCTTAAAGAAGAAGTTACAGGTCTGTGAGAGCCAGAAATCTTGATTGCTTGTTTCTGACCAAATACTTATTTTCCACCATAATATGCAAATAAAATGAAAAAAAAACAGACAATGTGATTTTCTGGATTTTTTTTTCTCAGTTTGTCTCCCATAGTTGAGGTCTACCTATGATGTAAATTACAGACGCCTCTCATCTTTTTAAGTGGTGGAACTTGCACTATTGCTGACTGACTAAATACTTTTTTGCCCCACTGTATATCTATTCTTTCGTTTCTTTATTAAAACTGTCAGTGTGAGTTTACTGTATAGCGCACTGAATTGCCGGCTTTGCTAAAAGACACCGGGTGCGTATTTCTCGCAAGTCACACGTGTGGTCCGTGTGTAATCCGTATTTTTTGCGCACCCATAGACTTGCATTGGCGTACTATGGGCGTAGTACGCTGACAATCGCAGCATGCTGCTATTGGCACGGAGCGTAGGATACTGAGGAGAAATATACGGCTGGTGCGAGGGACCCCATAGAGAATCATTTGTCTGTGTCTAATGCGTGCTTTTAGCGCCTCTCACTCGGCCGTATTCCTCGCCAGTGTGACCCCGGCCTAATAAGGATCCTCGATGGTGGTCCGCTGCCACCGAAGTTGCTGTGGACAATTTCTAGGTAAGGTACCCATGTATAAAAGGAGTAAAAAAATACCCAAGCTATAAAGCGCTACCACTTGGACAAAACAAGGATCCAAAAATGTGGATAAACTGGATCATAAATTTATTAAAACTATTTCTAAAAATTCTAACAACTGTTGCTAAAAATAAAATAAAAAAAAAAAAATAAAACCCAAAACGCGTTGTGGTTTTGTCCTGTAATTTTTATTTTATTTCCAGCACCAATTGTTAGCATTTTTACAAAACACTTTTAATAAATTTATGATCCAGTTTTTCCACATTTTTGGATCCACATTTTTTCCAAGTGGAAGCGCCTTATAGCTTGGGTATTCTTTCACGTCAATTCTAGTTTATTCGGTTTACAATAGAAAACTGTCCGTAAAAATCGGATGCCGCGCTCGTGTTCTTTGTGGAATTCAAATTTTTTTCTTGCATCCATTGACTTAACTGTGAGTTTCATCGGAGACTCGGATGTAAGTAATGCACATTGCGATTTTTTTTTTTTTTTCTCACGGATACTCGGACAGAGAGAAAAAAAAATCATTCATCTGAACAGCTGAAAATCGGATAACACACGTCAGATTTATACACTCATCTACATGAGCAATAAAATGTAATTGTCCAGTATTAATGATGAGTTATCTCCATCATTACAGAGAAATACCCAGTCCTGCTAAAAGGGGAAAAACAACAAAAAACACTCACTTGCACTTAAGATGAGTAAATCCCAGTATTATGCTTCAATAGTCGTGTAATATTAGGACTTGCCTGTTACATGCTTTTCTCCATTGCTTGTTACAGAATACTGTGACTGACCAGCTTCAGAAACGATACAACCGGGATCAGATTTACACCTATGTAGGGGATATTCTCGTTGCAGTCAACCCATTCCGAAGTTTGGACCTCTACTCTTCACAGGTCTGATTAATTTAAAGATTTCTTTGTAAATGTAGCGCTGGGTTGTTGTATTCAAAATATTGCTAGGGAATTGGATGACTATTTATGAAGTTGTTCCACTTTTCCTTTCAGATAGGTTGTAAATCGTGATGAGCGAACGTGCTGGGATAAGGTGTTACCTGAGCATGCTCGGGTGCTAACCTAGTGACTTCGGAGTGCTCGAAAAATATGTTCAAGTCCCCGTGGCTGCATATCTCATAGAATCATAGAATCATAGAATCATAGAATTGTAGAGTTGGAAGGGACCTCCTGGGCCATCTGGTCCAACCCCCTGCTCAAAGCAGGATTCGCTAAATCATCCCAGTCAGATGTCTGTCCAGCCTCTGTTTGAAGACTTCCATTGAAGGAGAACTCACCACTTCTCGTGGCAGCCTGTTCCACTCATTGATCACTCTAACTGTCAAAAAGTTTTTTCTAATATCTAATCTGTGTCTCCTCCCATTCAGTTTCATCCCATTGCTTCTAGTCTTTCCTTGTGCAAATGAGAATAAAGTTGATCCTTCTACAATGTGACAGCCCTTTAGATATTTGTAGACAGCTATTAAGTCTCCTCTCAGTCTTCTCTTTTGCAAACTAAACATTCCCAAATCCTGCAACCTTTCCTCATAAGACAGGGTTTGCAGACCGGTCACCATTCTGGTCGCTCTTTTCTGAACTTGCTCCAGTTTGTTGATGTCTTTTTTAAAATGTGGTGCCCAAAATTGGACACAATATTCCAGATGAGGTCTGACCAAAGAGGAGTAGAGGGAAATAATGACTTCACGTGATCTAGACTGTATGCTTCTGTTAATACATCCTAGAATTGCATTTGCCTTTTTTGCTGCTGCATCACACTGTTGACTCATATTCAGTCTGTGATCTATTAGTATACCCAAGTCTTTTTCACATGTGCTGTCACTTAGCCCTATTCCTCCCATTCTATATATGCTTTTTCCATTTTTATTGCCCAGATGTAGTACTTTGCATTTCTCCCTGTTAAAAACCATTCTGTTAGTTGCTGCCCACTTCTCCAGTTTATTTAAATCTTTTTGAATCCTCTCTCTCTCTTCTCTAGTATTAGCTATCCCTCCTAGCTTTGTGTCATCAGCAAATTTAATCAGTTTACCCTCAATTCCTTCATCTAAATCGTTGATAAAGATGTTGAACAATACAGGGCCCAGGACAGAGCCCTGTGGTACCCCACTTGAGACATTCTTCCAACTGGATGTGCAGCCATTTACGACCACTCTTTGGGTCCGATCACTAAGCCAGTTATGAATCCACCTAACAGTTGCCTTGTCCATTCCATACTTAATCATTTTTTCAATAAGGATTGTATGAGAGACTTTGTCAAATGCTTTGCTGAAGTCAAGATATACTATATCTACAGCATTTCCTTGATCCACCCAATCAGTGATACCGTCATAGAAGGAAATTAAGTTAGTCTGACATGACTTATTAGTTACAAACCCATGCTGACTCTGTTTAATCACTTCATTCTTATCCAGGTATTGACATACATGTTGTTTAATAATTTGTTCAAAGATCTTTCCTGGTATAGAAGTCAGACTCACCGGCCTATAGTTACCTGGGTCCACCTTCTTCCCCTTTTTGAAGATAGGAACAACATTTGCTCTTCTCCAGTCTTCTGGCACTTCTCCTGTTCTCCAAGAATTTTCAAAGATTATAGAGAGGGGTTCAAAAATTTCTTCTGCTATCTCCTTCAGTACTCTGGGGTGTAATTCATCTGGACCTGGAGACTTGAATTCATTTAGGCTAGCTAAGTGTTTCCTCACTATCTTTCTGTTTATAGATATCCTGGATTCTTCTATTCCCTTAATAGGACAGTGAATAACAGTTGATGTTACATTTCCTTTCTGAGAGAAAACAGATGCAAAATAGGAATTTAAAAGTTCAGCCTTCTCAACATCCTGTCTTACCATTTCATCATTTTCATCCTGTAAAAATCCTATAGCATCTTTGACTTTTCTTTTACTTTTGACATATCCCCAAAATCCTTTATTATTGCTTTTGACATCTCTTGCAAGCCTCAATTCATTTTCAGCTTTAGCTAATCTGATTTGTGCCCTGCAGGTTCTGCAGACAGCATTATATTCTTCTTTAGATATGCCTCCCTCTTTCCATTTTATAAACATTTTTTTCTTCCTTTTTAGCATGTGCTTAAGTTCTGTGTTCATCCATCCTGGTTTCCTTAACTGCTTCCTATTCTTCCCTCTTTTCGGAATTGTTAACAACTGTGCTTTGAGAATTTCATTTTTCAAGATTTCCCATCCTTCCTGGACATTTTTGTCTTTAAGGATATCCAGCCATTGGATCCCTCCAATTCTCTTTCTGAATCCCTTAAAATCTGCCTTTCTGAAATCTAACCTTGGCGTCTGAGTCTTCACAGGTCTTCCGCCTCTAGTTATCCAAAATTCTAAAATAGCATGGTCGCTACCTCCTAGGGTCCCAGCCACTTTTACCTCCTCAACCATTTCCTCCCTGTTTATAAGGATTAGATCCAAGGTAGCAGTTCCCCTTGTTTTCTCCCTTACCTTTTGGAAGATAAAGTTGTCAGCAAGAGAGGATAAGAATTTCCTTGACCTGTTAGTTTTGCCTGAGAGAGATTCCCAACAAATGTCTGGATAGTTGAAATCTCCCATGACAACTATGTCATATTTTTTGGAGAACTTGGCCATTTGATGCATAAAGAGTTCATCCATATCTTCAGCTTGCACAGGCGGCCTGTAGTAAATGCCTACAATGGTGTCCTTTCCATTGTTCTGTCCTTGTATTCTTACCCAAACAGTTTCCACAGAACTCTCAGTCTCTGAAGCTTCAATCTCTGTGCAGATATACGCGTTTCTAACATACAATGCGACACCCCCTCCTCGTTTATCAAGTCTGTTTCTTGCAAATAAGTTGTATCCTTCTAGTCTTGTATTCCAATCATGTGTATCGTCCCACCAAGTTTCAGTGATTCCAATGACATCATATTTCTTTTCCTGTGTTAGTAGTTCCAATTCTCCTTGTTTGTTGCCCATGCTTTGTGCATTAGTATAGAAACATTTTAGTTTGTGATTGGTTTCTCTTTCTCCAATATTTTTATTAATTAGATTCTTTCGTCTTTGTTCTTCCTTTCCACTTCTAATAGCAGAGTTCTCAATAGCATTTGTCAGGTGTATGGCTTTTTCTGGTCTTTTGCTTCCCTTCCCATGTTGTTCTAGTTTAAAGCTCTCCTTACAAGTGTAGCAAGGCGACTTCCAAATACATGCTTTCCAGTCTTTCCAGTCTTTCCAGTCTCGCAGCTGTCGGATAGAGGCAACACATGCAGGGATTGTCTGTTTGTTAGGCAATACCTACATGTGTTGTGGCTGTGGAACTGCCGCGAGGACTCGAATATATTTTTCAAGCACGCCGAAGTCACTCGGTTAGCACCTGAGCATGCTCAGATAACACCTTATCACAGTACGTTCACTCATCACTAGTTGTAACAATGGCCAAAATCAGTTGCAAAAGTGTGTTTAGCCTTATTCATCTCACTATTAAGCTTTTCAGAGAGTCTGTCAGCACAAAATGACTGTTCAAGCCAAGCACAGGCGATCATTGCTCCATTGGCGTGGTGAGCAGTTGAGTGCACATTCCTACCTACTTGGTGTTCATCTATCTCCACCTTTTAATCAAGAAAGAAGTGGGCGGAAATAGAGGGAAAGGTGCACTGAAATATTTGACCACGCCAAGGGTGCACTGGGCGCCTATGCTTGGTTTGAACAGTCATTTTGTGCTGACAGTCTCCCTTAAAAACTCAATAGCGAGATAACTTGGCCGTATAAGGTTTCTTCACCTGCATCATTTCTTGCATCACCTCTTTATCCAGTACTAACTCTTATTGGATCTTTGTCAATATGTTTAGTAATATTTTTTTATATATATAATATGTGAGAAAGCTAATTTTATACAAGCAAAAATGGCAGATCTACTGCAGATTATTCTTAAAGGTTACTAAACCTAAAGAGATTTTTTTCAAAAGTTAAAAAAAATTAATCTACCCCATTGGTCCCCAATACCTGGTCTATTCTTGGTTCACAGGAAATGACAATAAATGGTCATCTATCCACGTATAGGCTGAGGCTGATCACCAGCCTTGAATAACTAATAGAGAACATTCTCCTGTAACTAATCTAGCACTGACTAGAGTTGAGCGAAACAGGTCGGTCAGATTCAAAAGTCGCTGACTTTCGCCAAAGTCGGGTTTCATGAAACGAAACCCGACCACAGTGTGAAGTCGGCCATGCGGTCGGCGACCCAAGCGCCAAAGTCGGGTTTCGCCGAATGCTTGCACGTGACTTTTTTCAGCCAATGAGAGAAGTGTAGCCGGAGTGGGAGTGGGAGAGGGAGAGAGAGAAAAGAGAGATTTTGCCGCCTCTAGGGTTAAAATTCATGCCAGGTGTGTTTACAGTCCTCCACTCACTGCCGACTTTTCTCCCCATTGACTTGCATTGGGTTTCATGTTTCACGACTTTTCCCTATAGTCGGCCGATTTCGTTCGACTCGACTTTTGAGAAAGTCGGGTTTCATGAAACCCGACTCGACCCTAAAAAAGGTAAAGTCGCTCATCTCTAGCACTGACCCATTCCACTGTAGATTTTCTATCGTTTTGTATTACACCAATGTCAACTCTGTATTTACAGCATTCAGAAACATACACAGGCACAAAAAGGACATCGAACCCTCCACATATCTTTGCTGTGGCTGATATAGCTTACCAGTCTATGGTTACATATAGTTCTGATCAGGTAATTCCTTTTTTGTATAAAAGTGTACAAAAATTCTCTTTTGTGTCCATACAGTTTTATCATAAGTTATTGCGTGTCGGTCCTAAGTGTAATCACCGAGACTCGTGTGCACTGAGAATGTACAAATTGCAATTTCCAACATCAGCAGCACAGACACTCCATGTGTCTCCCCATGATACCACCCATTTTTAGCCTTAGTTTATGGAAGAGGTAGCTTTGCAGCAAAGATCCATATGGGCAACCATTTTGTTGGTCGGTTTTGCCTTCCTGGACACGTGGTGTCCTGGTGTTTGTTTCCCTCTCTAGGACTCGGTCATGGCCTTTCTCCAAATTCTGCATCCTCTTCCTTTCTAATATTGTAGTTACATTTAAGAAAGGAGTCCTATGTTAGTTCTTAGATAAACGTTTTATTCTTGGGACAACAGTTGAAAATTTCTTTTTTATTGGAAAAGTCCAGTTGGCACGCTAATGAGTTGTACAAATATATTAAGGTAGTGATTAACCTAAATACTCTGAGACATGTATAAATAGCGTGAATGTCTTTTATTTGACTCACTAACACACGTGGTCAAAATTGTTGGTACTCCTCGTTTAATGACAGAAAAACCCACAATGGTCACAGAAATAACTTGAATCTGACAAAAGTAATAATAAATCAAAAATCTATGAAAATGAACAAATGAAAATCAGACATTGCTTTTCAGCCATGTTTCCACATGTTTAAAAAAAATAAATAAAACTCATGAAATAGGCCTGGACAAAAATGATGGTACCCCTAAAAAATAATGTGAAAAAAGGGACATGTTAAATCGCGGTGTATCCACTAATTAGCATCACAGGTGTCTACAATCTTGGAATCAGTGAGTGGGCCTGTATAGAGGCTACAGATACTCACTGTGCTGCTTGGTGACATGGTGTGTATCACACTCAACATGGACCAGAGGAAGCGAAGGAAAGAGTTGTCTCAGGAGATTAGAAAGAAAATTATAAACAAACATGTTAAAAGTAAAAGTTATAAGACCATTTCCAAGCAGCTTGATGTGCCTGTGACTACAGTTGCACATATTATTCAGAAATTTAAGCTCCATGGGACTGTAGCCAACCTCCCTGGCTGTGGCTGCAGGAGGAAAATTGATGACAAATCAAAGAGACGGATAATACGAATGGTAACAAAAGAGCCCAGAAAAACTTCTAAACAGTTTAAAGTTGAACTTCAAGCTCAAGGAATATCAGTGTCAGATCACCCCAACCGTCATTGTATGAGCCAAAATGGACTTCATGGGAGACGACCAAGGAGGACACCATTGTTGAAAAAAAATCATAAAAAAGCCTGACTGGAATTTGACAAACTACAAGTTGATAAGCCACAAATCTGGGAGAATGTCCTATGGACAGATGAGACAAAAATGGAACTTTTTGGCAAGGCACATCAGCTCTATGTTCACAGATGAAAAAATGAAGCATATCAAGAAAAGAACACTGTCCCTACTGTGAAACATTGAGGAGGCTCTGTTATGTTTTGGGGCAGCTTTGCTGCATCTGGCACAGGGTGTCTAGAATCTGTGCAGGGTACAATGAAATCTCGAGACTATCAAGAATATTTAGAATTGAGAGTCCTCAGTGGTTGATATTGGTTGAGGACTCTCAATTCTAAATATTCTTCTATTTACTAGCTAACACAGTGCAAACATATATATCTTTCCAGTATCGAGACTATCAAGGGATTCTAGAGAGAAATGTTCTGCCAAGTGTCAGAAATCTTGGTTTCAGTCGCAGGTCATGGGTCTGGCAACAGGATAATGACCCAAAACACACAGCTAAAAACACCCAAGAATGGCTAAGAGGAAAACATTGGACTATTCTGAAGTGGCCTTCTATGAGCCCTGGCCTAAATCCTACTGAGCATCTTTGGAAAGAGCTGAAACATGCCGTCTGGAAAAGGCAACCTTCAAACTCGAGACAACTGGAGCAGTTTGTTCTTGAGGAGAGGGCCAAAATACCTGTCGAGAGGTGCAGAAGTCTCATTGACAGTTACAGGAATAGATTGATTGCAGTGATTGCCTCAAAAGGTTGTGCAACAAAATATTATGTTAAGGGTACAATCATTTCTGTTCAGGCCTAATTCATGAGTTTTATTTTTTTTTTAATTCTGTGGGAGCATGGATGAAAAGCAATGTCTGACTTTCATTTGTTCATTTTCATAGATTTTTGATTTATTATTACTTTTGTCAGATTAAAGTTATTTCTGTCACCATTGTGGGTTTTTCTGTCATTAAACGAGGGGTAACAACAATTTTGAACACGTGTGTATATAGCACCATTAATTTCTAATTAACAAACATCATCACTGTCCTCGTTGGGGGTGACTGTCTAAATTCCTTATCAGTATGTCTTTGAAGTGTGGAAGGAAACTGGAGAATCCAGAAGAAACCCACAAAAACACTGGGAGAACATTCAAACTAATTGCAGATGTTGTCTTTGGTTAGAGATAAACCACAGACCTCAGCACTGCAAAGCAACAGTGCTAACCACTGAGCCATCATGAACTCCAATAAAGCACCTACTCAGGGGCCTTCACCATCTGGAGGTCTCACCCTACTCTCAGTACCAAGACAAAACTCCACAAAGCTCCATTGCTACCTGTGCCACCTGTCCAGTGGCTGTGGCTGAAAGTTTCCTCTTTTTGTTATAGCAAAACTTACAGCCAGATAACTCAGAGAAAAATATTGGGCTTGTAAATAGAGTTCGATGGGCCCCGATGCAAAATTTGGACCTGGCACCCTCACCTTGGCCCTTGTAGTGTTTTAGATCCTACAAATACATACATGTTCATCACCATCTTGGCCCCTTCCTATACTAATGTCCCTCATCATGGGCTAATTCCTGTAATAATGTTCCCCATCCTGGCTCCTTCATGTAATAATGTTCCCCATCCTGGCCCCTTCCTAAAATAATGTCCTCCATTTGGGCCCCATCCAGTAAAATGTCCCCCATCCTGGGCCCCTTCCTGTAAAAACGTAATCTATCCTCTGCCTTTTCCTGGTATAATGTCCTCCATCTTGGCCACTTCCTGTTTTACTGTCCCCTAATCTGCCATTCTTTGCCAACGCATTAAAAAAAATTAAACGATTCTTCTAACCTTCCTCCACTCCCATGACACATGACAGTCTCTTCTATAACCAGAGCAGAGGCCAGCAGTCGGCTTCATGGTGCCAGCCACAGTCGTCACATAACGTCAACTGCCGACCTTTGATTGGTGGCTGTATATATTACATACAGTATATTACAGTGCAGGGAGCCGGTGGGTCTCTGCGCCTCAATACATTTCAGCTGATCTTGGGCAGGAAGCAGCATCAAATCTTTTGCCTATGAGCATCCACCAACTTGGCCCAGGCTAATGTCAAAAGTTGTCCATGTTTCAGCTATTTTTTGTTTTATTGGAGAAAAAACATTGATTATTTGTGATGGGCTTTATTTTTCTTTTTACTAAAAGTTTTAGAAGCTAGTGTATCAATTGGTGTGTACTTTAAAAAAAACCTAATACAATCCTATATTTTAACTTTTTAATTTTAGTGCATTGTGATTTCTGGTGAGAGCGGTGCCGGAAAGACAGAAGGGGCTCATCTTCTAGTCCAGCAACTCACTGTCCTTGGAAAGGTGAAATCATATTTTATATCTTCACCTATAGTAATTAATAACTTCAAAAAAGCAACAATTTATGTTTTATCCACACATAGATTTATTTTTAATTCCAGAGTGGTGGTTACATTTTGGGTTCAATAAAAACTTCACACATTGTTCTACATGCACTTGATGATAAGTTTAGACCCTCTGCTCCTATGGTTTAATTGATTGTTGGGGTCTCAAGATACAGACACTCCCACTAGTTAAAAGTACCAAACAGTGGCTACAAAGGCAAGTTTAGTTACCTTTAATGCTTCATTTGCCCTCTGGGGGCGCCACAGAATAATTGAACACTTACTACCGGATACTGGTGAAAGTTACAGTCAACTGCTAGATATTAGCTTATCATTAGTGAACCCTTCTCATGAAAAGACATTGCAAATAGATGGACAAGCCTTATAAGTAAGAAAGGAAGACATGATAGGAATGTGAATATAATTTTCAAGGTTTCTTAAAGTGAGTCTGTCTGCACAAATGACTGTTCAAACCAAGAACAGCCACTTGGTACGCCCTGGGAGTGGCCAAACTGCTCAGTACACCTTCTCATTTAACTGTTTATCATCTATCTCTGTACTTCTCTAACTTGATTTTTAGCTATGGCTTTACAAGAGCCAGAAAAGGGCAGCAATAAATGTAAAAATTAGCAGGTGGGAAGGTGCACATGTTTGGCCATGCCAAGGGTGCATCGAGGAGCATTGCTTGGTTTGAACAGTTATTTTGTTCTGAAAGACTACCCATAAACATATTCAATATATCTTTTGTATTTATTAGAGATGAGCAGATCGATCTGTTGCATATTGACTTTCTGAAATTGGCAAGTCCTGGTGAATTCGTACAGTTTGATTAATGAAAAAATAAAATATGGATCAACTGGAGAGCAGGCTTCTGATATCAGGTGTGGCTGTGCTGGCGTAATGTCTTGCAGCTATAATATCACATTGTCTAGTGCAGCTTATCAGAATGAACAATCACAGGGACTATGCGAGATGACGGTAGGAAAATCAATGGCAATTTGTGGATTTTACAGCCTATGGTTAGGATGTCAGACCTTACCATCACAGATATGGTAAATACAGTTATGGCCAAAAGTATTGACACCCCTGCAATTCTGTCAGATAATACTCAGTTTCTTCCTGAAAATGATTGTAAACACAAATTCTTTGGTATTATTATCTTCATTTAATTTGTCTTAAATGAAAAAACACAAAAAGAATTGTCCTAAAGCCAAATTGGATATAATTCCACACCAAACATAAAAAAGAGGGTGGACAAAAGTATTGGCACTGTTCGAAAAATCATGTGATGCTTCTCTAATTTGTGTAATTAACAGCACCTGTAACTTACCTGTGGCACCCAACAGGTGTTGGCAATAACTAAATCACACTTGCAGCCAGTTGACATGGATTAAAGTTGACTCAACCTCTGTCCTGTGTCCTTGTGTGTACCACATTGAGCATGGAGAAAAGAAAGAAGACCAAAGAACTGTCTGAGGACTTGAGAAACCAAATTGTGAGGAAGCATGAGCAATCTCAAGGCTACAAGTCCAACTCCAAAGACCTGAATGTTCCTGTGTCTACCGTGCACAGTGTCATCGAGAAGTTTAAAGCCCATGGCACTGTGGCTAACCTCCCTAGATGTGGATGGAAAAGAAAAATTGACAAGAGATTTCAACGCAAGATTGTGCGGATGTTGGGTAAAGAACCTCGACTAACATCCAAACAAGTTCAAGCTGCCCTGCAGTCCGAGGGTAGAACAGTGTCAACCCGTACTATCCATCGGCATCTGAATGAAAAGGGACTGTATGGTAGGAGACCCAGGAAGACCCCACTTCTTACCCCGAGACATAAAAAAGCCAGGCTGGAGTTTGCCAAAACTTACCTGAAAAAGCCTAAAACGTTTTGGAAGAATGTTCTCTGGTCAGATGAGACAAAAGTAGAGCTTTTTGGGCAAAGGCATCAACATAGAGTTTACAGGAGAAAAAAAGAGGCATTCAAAGAAAAGAACACGGTCCCTACAATCAAACATGGCGGAGATTCTCTGATGTTTTGTAGTTGCTTTGCTGCCTCTGGCACTGGATTGCTTTGCCGTGTGCATGGCATTATGAAGTCAGAAGACTATCAACAAATTTTGCAGCATAATGTAGGGCCCAGTGTGAGAAAGCTGGGTCTCCCTCAGAGGTCATGGGTCTTCCAGCAGGACAATGACCCAAAACACACTTCAAAAGCACTAGAAAATGGTTTGAGAGAAAGCACTGGAGACTTCTAAGGTGGCCAGCAATGAGTCCAGACCTGAATCCCATAGAACACCTGTGGAGAGATCTAAAAATGGCAGTTTGGAGAAGGCACCCTTCAAATATCAGGGACCTGGAGCAGTTTGCCAAACAAGAATGGTCTAAAATTCCAGCAGAGCATTGTAAAAAACTCATTGATGGTTACCGGAAGCGGTTGGTCACAGTTATTTTGGCTAAAGGTTGTGCAACCAAGTATTAGGCTGAGGGTGCCAATACTTTTGCCTGGCCCATTTTTGGAGTTTTGTGTGAAATGAGCAATGTTTTGCTTTTTGCTTAATTCTCTTTTGTGTTTTTTCATTTAAGACAAAATAAATGAAGATAATAATACCAAAGAATTTGTGTTTGCAATCATTTTTAGGAAGAAACTGAGTATTATCTGACAGAATTGCAGGGGTGTCAATACTTTTGGCCACAACTGTAGATGCCTAAATCTCATTGTGGTGTTCTACTGCAGTGCTGAAAAACATAAAAAATGAGAGTGGAAGGCTCAGTCTGTGACTAATAAACAGATTCCAATAATAGGGAGGTGCTGGACCTGCAGAGTCTGTGTGAATGTGAATTGATTGATCTGTCATAGACTGCAATAACAGCACCTTAATAACACTTTTTTTTTTTTTATTCTTGGTGCACTGCAAAAAAGGAGGGCAGATAAAAACCCCTCTTTCCTAATTTTGTGTTTGCATTAAAGAGCTCAAAAGGGGTGCAATACAGTACTGGGAGATCTCAGCGTATTATATATGTTCTTTAGAGACTTGGGCCATAATGAGATTCACAGTGAATCAAATTTTTGTAGAAAATTTGGCAACATTGGTGAATTCGAAGTTCAAAAGAGTCATTCATCTTTAGTATACACTCACTGGCCACTTTATTAGGTACACCTGTCCAACTGTGTGTTAAGACTTAATTTCTAATCAGCCAATCACATGGCGGCAACTCAGTGCATTTAGGCATGTAGACATGGTCAAGACAATCTCCTGCAGTTCAAACCGAGCATCAGTATGGGGAAGAAAGGTGATTTGAGTGCCTTTGAACGTGGCATGATTGTTGGTGCCAGAAGGGCTGGTCTGAGTATTTCAGAAACTGCTGATCTACTGGGATTTTCATGCACAACCATCTCTAGGGTTTACAGAGAATGGTCCGAAAAAGAAAAAAAATCCAGTGAGCGGCAGTTCTGTGGCCGGAAATGCCTTGTTGATGCCAGAGGTCAGAGGAGAATGGGCATACTGGTTCGAGCTGATAGAAAGGCAACAGTGACTCAAATTGCCACCCGTTACAACCAAGGTAGGCAGAAGAGCATCTCTGAATGCACAGTGCGTCGAACTTTGAGGCAGATGGGCTACAGCAGCAGAAGACCACACTGGGTACCACTCCTCTCAGCTAAGAACAGGCATCTGATGGCTACTTTCAGCAGGATAATGCGCCATGTCATAAAGCTCGAATCATCTCAGATTGGTTTCTTGAACATGACAATGAGTTCACTGTACTCAAATGGCCTCCTCAGTCACCAGATCTCAATCCAATAGAGCATCTTTGGGATGTGGTGGAACGGGAGATTCGCATCAGGGATGTGCAGCCGACAAATCTGCGCCAACTGTGTGATGCCATCATGTCAATATGGTCCAAAATCTCTGAGGAATGCTTCCAGCACCTTGTTGAATCTCTGCCACGAAGAATTGAGGCAGTTCTGAAGGCAAAAGGGGGTCCAACCCGTTACTAGCATGGTGTACCTAATAAAGTGGCCAGTGAGTGTATATCGCTGGTCATTTTAGATTTTTTTCAATTTGGAGGGGTTTTTTTCTCAACCTCGTGTCTAGAAGAAATAGTATAATTTACAGAATGTATTGTAAAATGTAAATAATCTTGGTATTGTAAATCATTCTTTAAACACTTGATCCCTTGGGAACTTGGTAAAATCATTTGCGGAAAATCAACATAAATAAAGCTCTTCTTCACGCCTGAAATTTACCTAGTGACTTTATGGGAATTTCCATTGCAAAACAGCCTTATTTAACTTTTACAAAATAAATTCTATTTGTCTAGCTAAGCTCTGCAAGGGAGAGCAATGGCATTTGTTTGGATTCATGGAAAGCGTAGCTCTTTGTGAAAAGTGGGAATTCTGCAAAAAATGCTTTTTCATCACAGAACAGAATATAATTGGTCTTGTGCTTAAAATGATATCATTAGTGGAAACCCTAAATAGTATAATTGCTGTAAGACAATTATCATAAATTGAAATCAGTGAACTCATTATGAAATGAAGAAGTTCTTTGTAGAATGATACAAATTTTATCAAATTCAGTATGTGCTAGTACATTAATCCCGTCAATCATCCTTATGTACATGTACATCATAAATAGGATGCAGGGGTATGGAACGGGATGAGGAACTGCTACTAGGGATAAGTGAGCACGGAAATAATTGGATGCTTGTTACTCGAATCAAGGAATTCCTAATGCTCGGATGATCTTTTCGAGTAACAAGTATAATGGAAGTCAATGGGAAATCCGAGCATTTTCTGGCAGATCTTACAAGGAGATCTGGGGAGCAGTGAAAATGTTGAAATGGATAGAAAAAGTGCCAAGTAGAAGGAGAATAGCATGGGGAAGATCCCTTGGAGTATATCTGACTTCCAGATTGCTGCTAAAAACAATGGTATCACACATTTTCTCCACTTTAAGGACTGACAATAAAACATTCAAAATCCTGTATAATGACTTGTGTATAATGACTTGTGTATAAGGCAAAATTTAAAATGGATTTAAGATGAATAATAATTTAAGTAAACCAATATTTATTAAAAAAATTAGAAAATTCGGTGTAATTTATGAAGGAAGCTAGAAATGCCAACAATTTTATGGAAGTGAGACTCAGATACACCCTGTATTAGATATAAAGCAGGGCCTCATACACATTCTGTTCTAATTGCCATGTAGTGGTACTCCTTGACTCATAAATGTTATGCACTAAGTGCAAAGGCTGCCAAAAATTAGAAGCACGCTCATTCATACACCCTTCAAGGCAACAACTGTAGTATCTCATTAAAATATTGTGAACAAAGTGTAGTTGTAGTATTACCACACTCATAAAAGGTCTGCACTAATTGCAAAGCCTGTCAAAAATTGCAAGCAGGGTCATCCATACACCTTTGACGGTACCAACTGTAGTATCTGATTCAAATAGTGTGAACAAAGTGAAGTTGTAGTAATCCCACACTCATAAAAGATGTGTAAACGGTGCAAAGCCTGCCAAAAATTAAAAGCAGAGTCATCCATACATATCTGAAGGCACCAACAGTAGTATCTCATTCACATATTGTGACTATAGTGTAGTTGTAGTACTCCCACACTCATAAAAGATCTGCACTAAGTGCAAAGCCTGCCAAAAATTATAAGCAGGGTTGTCCACAGACCCTGGAAGGCATCAATTGTAGTGCTTCATTCAAATATTAAGAAAGTGTTTTTGTGGAACTCATACACTCTTAAAGGATCTGCACAAGGTGCAAAGCCAGAAAAAATGATAAGGAGGGTCATAAATGCACCCTTGAAGGCACCAACTGGAGTGCCTCATCAAAAATAAGAAAGTATAGTTGTGTAACTTCTACACTCTTAATAGCTTTGCACATAGTGGAAAGCCAGGAAAAAAATGATAAGGAGGGTAATACAGTCATCCATAGACCCTTGAAGGCAACAACTGATGTGCCTCATTAAGACATTTTGAAAGTGTAGGTGATGCACTCCTATACTCATAAAAGCTTTGCATAAAGTTCAAAGGCAGGAAAAAATTATAAGCAGGGTCATCCAGTCATCCATAGACCTTTGAAAGCAACAACTGGCGGACCACATTGAAGTATTGAAGATTCAAAACACTATGTGCTGTTGTTATGTAGTGGTGTGGAAAAGTTCAGGCTTTGTTCATTTTTATCAGAATAAGCCTGTCAGCATTTTCTGTTGACAGGGAAAAGCCTCTGTTATGACCCCCCGACAGTACTAAAAAAAGGTCAGATACGAAGCTAGCAGTAGGGCAGCACAATACCTCCAAAGCATAGAGGGACAGTTCATGTCAGGTGTCCAGCTTTGAGACCCAATAGTTGAAGGTCGCAGAGGAATTAGGGAATACATTGGTTTTCTTTCTCAGGCATTTCTTGACCATCTTTAAAAATGTTTCCCTCCTTGTCAAAAATTCCCGGTCATCAGGGAATGGACACTGGGAGAGTCTCATGAAATTGGCCTAGGCTTTTGACAGCATACCCCTGCTTCTGCTGTACCTGTTGTGTGTCTCCCTGGCCTCTCTTCCTTGGTTGAGAGAGGAAGCTTGCACCCTGCCTCCAGCGTTGCCTTGGGAATTTTTTCAACATATTTTCCTCAATGGCCATCTGGTATACCACCATGTTAGTAGAAATCTCTGGCTGAAGGAGAGATACAAGGTTCTCCTTGTAGTGTGGGTCTAGCAGGATGAACAGCCAGTACTCTTTTTTTGGTCAAGATGAATATACCTCGAGGATGATGGGAAAGACAAAGGTACATACAGTGGGTATGGAAGGTACTCAGACCCATTTAAATTTTTCATTCTTTGTTTCATTGCAGCCATTTGGTAAATTAAAAAAAGTTAATTTTTTTCTCATTAATGCACACTCTGCACCCCATCTTGACTAAAAAAATAGAAATGTAGAAATTTTTGCAAATTTATTAAAAAAGAAAAACTAAAATATCACATGGTCATAAGTATTCAAACTCTTTGCTCAGGCAATCATATTTACATCACATGCTATCTATCTCTTTGTGATTCTTCTTGAGATGGTTCTACTCCTTCATTGGAGTCCAGCTGTGTTTAATTAAACTGACAGGACTTTATTTGGAAAGGCGCACACCTATCTGTATAAGACCTCACAGCTCACAGTGCTTGTCAGACCAAATGAGAATCATGAGGTCAAAAGGAACTGGCCAAGGAGCTCAGAGACAGAATTGTGGCAAGGCACAGATCTGGCCAAGGTTACAAAAGAATTTCTGCAGTACTCAAGCTTCCTAAGAGCACAGTGGTCTCCATAATCATTAAATGGAAATAGTTTGGGACCACCAGAAGTCTTCCTCGACCTGACCTTCCAGCCAAACCGAGGAATCGTGGGAGTAGAGCCTTGGTGAGAGAGGTAAAGAAGAACCCCAAGATCATTGTGACTGAGCTCCACAGATGCAGTAGGGAGATGGGACAAAGTTTCAGAAGGTCAATTATCACTGCAGCCCTCCACCATCCAAGCCTTTATGGCAAAGTGGCCCGATGGAAGCCTCTCCTCAGTGCGAGACATATGGAAGCCTGCATAGAGTTTGCTAAAAAACACACGAAGAAATCCAAAACTATGAGAAATAAGATTCTCTGGTCTGAAGAGACGAAGATAGAACTTTTTGGTGATAATGCTAAGATGTATGCCTGGAGAAAACCAGGCACTGCTCATCATCTGCCCAATACAATCCCAACAGTGAAGCATGATGGTGGCAGCATCCTACTATGGGGGTGTTTTTCAGTTGCAGGGACAGGACTGGTTGCAATTGAAGGAAACATGAATGCTGCCAAGTACAGAGATATCCTGAATGAAAACCTCTTCCAGAGTGCTCTGGACCTCAGACTTGGCCAAAGATTATTGGCAGCGGATTATTCAGGATAGTTGCCAAGCATGTGACAACAGAGCTTCTTTATTCAGGAACAAACAGGAACAATATATGATTGATAAGCTTAATAGATCAGGAATAAATCATTTGTGTGTCTCTATCTGTGCAGCATCTACTGCAGGCTGCTTCTCTCATACACAGACACAGGAAAACACAAAATACAGTCACATGCTCTCCCTGTGTGAGCCTCTGGGAGGTTTTTGTTGTTCTAACTTTATAAACAGCATATAAGCCTAGCAACTAAACACTCATAGACAGGAATGGAGTTGTTGCACCAAACATATTCCAGCACCCCTACTCAACAGCTACTTATCCTGTTAGTCCCATTGCGGTTCTGAAGTCCACAAACTTGGCTTTTGATAATGGCTTTGTCATACCATCGGCTATCATCTTGTCAGACTGGAAATAAACAAATTCGAGTACACTACGTTCCACTAAGGCGCGTAAGTAGTGATGTTTTACATCAATGTGCTTAGTTCTTGCACTAATCTTCTCAATGCTGGCAAGTTTAATGCATCCTTGGTTGTCGTCATAGATAACTGTTGGTTGAACTAATGGCTTGCCGAAATCTTCCAAAAGTTGTTTCAACCAAATTACTTCTTGACTTGCATAAGAAGCATACAAAAAACTAACTAGTAATGGTAAAAAAAAGAACCTGAAATTGAACATGTGTGTAAAGAAAATATATGCTAAAAAGGCAGAATATATATATAAATAGGCCTTTATTAATAAAACTTGTCCAAACAACATACAATAATAATATAAAAATTGGTGCTAGTGGCAAAACCGTACAAAATGATAACACAATAATATAAATAATCATATAATAATCTCCCCACCGCTCAGACGAAAAATAAGTAGAATGAGCCCATATAAAGTTCCCTGTATATGGCAGCAAAAAAGTGCAAAATAAGTGCAAAACAATTAGTGCTAAGTGAAAATAAATCACTGCAATGTAAATAAACAATTATAAAAATGTGCCGAAAAAATAATGAAGCACAAAAAAATAATAATGATGCAATAAAAAACAATCACTGCAAATGAAGGTGCACTATATAGTGGACGTGAACTAAAAGTGCAAGCAGGTAAAATAATGAGGTGCACTATATACAGAAAATGGGCCTAAATTAGGTCCCTGAATGAAATTTGAATGGTTGCTGCTAAAAAGCAATGGGCCAAAAATTAGGGCTCACCACATATATTAATACATCACTTACAGACATAGTAATAGAGCCCACACATAAATAAAAATGTGCTATGTAGTAAACATGGGCCGAAAATAGCAGCGTGGTATAATACCTAAGGGTCAGAGCCACAAAAACTAATGCATAGCTTGCGCGCATAATAGTAAAGTCCTCATACTGAGATGAAAGTGCGCTAGGTAATAAACATGGGCCAAAAGTTGCAGCGCAATATAATACCTAGGAGTCAGAGCCAAATATGAGAGGTGGTGGGAGAAGCGGTATGCCAGTAGAACGCGCCCTGATGCACGTTTCGGAAAACTCCTTCGTCAGGGGGATGGTACACACTCAGGAGCTTTATTTATAATGCAATAGATCTGGTGTATAAAGCAAAGCGGCGCATGCGCGGTCACCGTCAACCTGAGACCAACAAGGTGATCGACGTCATGCGAGCAGACACCGCCCAAGATGGCGTGCTTACAAACACATAAAGATGCCATGTAGCCTACCAGAACGTCAGGCCGCTCATGCGCTCCGTTGTATACGAAACCAGGATGTTTATATGGACCTATATAGCAAAATACAATGCAAAGAGCATTCTCTGCAATCTAATAAATACGTAAGGCTGTATAATGCAGTGTGGAGTAATTAAAAGACAAATACCGCTCATAGCATTACATTAACAGAATATGTTATATACATTCAACAATATAAAGATGGTAGATGAATAAATACATGAATGCATTATAAATATTCATATATAAAAAACAGCAATATATGAATAGTACATAAATAACTAAATATGTGAAACATGATTTATGAACTAAGACACAATATCAGAATTTCAACAAATGATCTTTTATCAAAGTATAAAAATCCTTCACTTGTGGCTTAAATACGTCCATACATATTCATAAAGGTCCATAAAGCTGATCGGAAACCAAATAAGCTGAGAAAAAGAATAAAAGAAAAATTAAAATGCTATAAAAATGGTATAAAAGACAGACTCTCACTGAGACCCAGTGGGGACACAGTACGAAGCGTCCAAATCCACTGGGTCTCAAGTTGGGCAAGTTTTTTGCTAATATTGCCACCTCTGATACCGCCATGTACCATATCAATCCCATTCACTCCAAGTAAAGAAGAATCACTATTGTGGTACATTTTAAAATGTTTCGGCAGTGTCATGAGTGAGAAAATATCTTCTATATCCTTGGCTGCCTTTATGCCCAAAACGTGCTCATGAACCCTCACCTTGTGTTGTCGGGTAGTGAGCCCAACATAGATGAGGGAACATGGGCACATGGCATAATAGACCACCGCCGTAGAGGAACAGGTGATGGTTTTGGTGATATTAAAAGTACGAGATTTATCAGAACTAGTGAAATTGAAAGCTCTGATAATATATGTACAGGCCACACAGGACCCACAAGGTCTGCATCCCTTGGTAGAAGTTTGTTTAAAAACAGAACCACTACCAATGGTATTTTGAACATAGTGGCTTCTGACTATCTTATCACCTAAGTTAGGTGATCTCCTAAACGTAATGTTAGGGCTGTCACCTATGTATTTAGAGATTATGGGATCAGATTTTAAAATGGGCCAAAATTTATTTAAATAAAATCTAAGACATTCATGTTGTCCATTGAATTATGTGATAAAACGGACAACATTATAGGGTCTAGGGGTCTTTGTATTGTACAAAACATCATGGCGTGACAAAGATCTAGCTCTATTACAAGCTTTTTTTATTGAACGTTTACTATACCCCCTTTCCATAAATCTGTCCCTCAAAATGGCAGCCTGTGTATTGAAATCATCTTCAGTGGAACCGATACATCTAAGACGTTAAAATTGCCCTATCGATATTGAGAGAATCAAAGCTTGGGGATGAGAGGATGAAGCATGAAGTAATGAATTGACAGCCGTTTGTTTTCTATACAGATCCGTTTGAAGACAATCTTCCGAATCCCTTATGATTCGCACATCAAGGAACTCAATAACCTCAGCATGACAGTGATAGGTAAAATGCATATTGATGGCATTAGAATTTAACTTCAAAATAAATTCCGATAAAGCATCGTGGGTGTCTTGCCAAATAAAAAACACATTATCTATGTAACGTGTCCAGAATGGAACACGTTCCACTTAGTCAAAGTCACCAGATAAAAAGAGGTCCCTTTCCCACAGACCCAGGAACAGATTGGCATACGCAGGTGCAAACGAAGCACCCATAGCTGTTCCCTGGGTCTGTAGTAAAAAGGACCCCTTAAAAACAAAAAAATTTTGATAGAGCAAATTCTAATAAATTAATGAAAAAAAACAATAAAAGCTCTAGAAAATGAGGAGTGCTGTAAAAAATAATTAACCGCCATGATGCCATCAGAGTGCCTAATATTATTATTATTATTTATTGTTATAGCGCCATTTATTCCATGGCGCTTTACATGTGAGGGGGGTATACATAAAAACAAGTACAATAATCTTAAACAATACAAGTCATAACTGGTACAGGAGGAGAGAGGACCCTGCCCGCGAGGGCTCACAATCTTCAAGGGATGGGTGATAATACAGTAGGCGAGGGTAGAGCTGGTCGTGCAGCGGTTTGGTCGATCGGTGGTTACTGCAGGTTATAGGCTTGTCGGAAGAGGTGGGTCTTCAGGCTCTTTTTGAAGGTTTCGATGGTAGGTGAGAGTCTGATATGTTGTGGTAGAGAGTTCCAGAGTAGGGGTGATGCGCGAGAGAAATCTTGTATGCGATTGTGGGAAGAGGAGATAAGAGGGGAGTAGAGAAGGAGATCTTGTGAGGATCGGAGGTTGCGTGCAGGAAAGTACCGGGAGACGAGGTCACAGATGTATGGAGGAGACAAGTTGTGGATGGCTTTGTATGTCATGGTTAGGGTTTTGTAATGGAGTCTCTGGGCAATTGGGAGCCAGTGAAGGGATTGACAGAGGGGAGAAGCTGGGGAATAGCGGGGGGACAGGTGGATTAGTCGGGCAGCAGAGTTTAGAATAGATTGGAGGGGTGCGAGAGTGTTTGAGGGGAGGCCGCAGAGCATGAGGTTGCAGTAGTCAAGGCGAGAGATGATGAGGGCATGGACTAGGGTTTTTGCAGATTCTTGGGTGAGGAATGAACGGATGCGTGAAATATTTTTGAGTTGAAGTCGGCAGGAAGTGGAAAGGGTTTGGATATGTGGTTTGAAGGAGAGATCAGCATCAAGGATTACTCCGAGGCAGCGAGCTTGTGGGACTGGGGAGAGTGGGCAGTCATTTACTGTAATTGATAGGTTCGTAGGGGGGGTCACGTGAGATGGGGGAAAGATGATGAATTCTGTTTTGTCCATGTTGAGTTTCAGATATCTAGTGGAGAAGAAGGATGAAATAGTGGACAGACATTGAGGGATTCTGGTTAGTAGGGAGGTGATATCTGGTCCAGAGATGTAGATCTGTGTGTCATCAGCATAAAGATGATACTGAAAGCCATGAGATTCTATGAGCTGTCCCAGGCCAAAGGTGTAAATAGAGAACAGCAGGGGCCCTAGGACTGAACCTTGTGGGACTCCGACAGATAGGGGGCGAGGTGAGGAGGTGGTGTGTGAGTGGGAGACGCTGAATGTCCGGTCTGTTAGGTATGATGAGATCCAGGAGAGGGCCAAGTCTGTGATGCCGAGGGATGAGAGGGTCTGTAATAATAGGGAATGGTCCACTGTGTCAAAGGCAGCCGACAGGTCCAGGAGGAGGAGGACAGAGTAGTGTCGCTTGCTCTTGGCAGTTAAGAGGTCATTGGTGACCTTAGTAAGGGCAGTTTCAGTGGAGTGGTGTGACCGGAAGCCAGATTGTAAGCGGTCGAAGAGGGAGCAAGAAGAGAGATGGGAGGACAGTTCAAGGTAGACGTGTTGTTCCAGTAGCTTGGAGGCGTATGGGAGAAGTGATATAGGGCGATAGCTAGATACAGAGGATGGGTCAAGAGAGGGCTTTTTGAGGATAGGTGTGATGGAGGCATGTTTAAAGCTTGAGGGGAAAACACCAGTTGTTAGTGATAGGTTGAAGAGATGGGTTAGGGTTGGGATGAAGACTGTGGTGAGGTTTGGGATGAAGTGGGATGGGATCGGGTCGAGTGCACAGGTGGTGAGATGTGATCTTGAGAGTAGAGTGGAGAGTCGATCTTCTGTAATGGTGGAGAAGTTGGTTTTGAAGGTGGAGGGCTGGGAAGTCGGGAGGAAGGGCTCTGGGGGTTGTTGACCAAAACTGTCCCTGATGTTATCAATTTTCTGCTTGAAAAATGAGGCAAAGTCTTCAGCTGAGATGAGTGGGGAGGGAGGAGGTGCTGGGGGGCGGAGGAGAGAATTGAAGGTGTTGAATAACTGTTTAGGGTTGTGAGACAGGGAGGATATGAGAGATGAGAAGTAGGTTTGTTTAGCTGTGGCGAGTGTGGTCTTGAAAGTAGTGAGGGACTGTTTGAATGCGATGAAATGCTCGTTGGAGTGGGATCTTTTCCATCTGCGCTCAGCAGCCCTGGAAGCTCGCCTCAGCTCTTTGGTCAGGCTGGTGTGCCAGGGCTGTCTGTTGATTTTGCGAGTTTTGGTATGTGTAAGTGGGGCAGCGGATTCCAAAGCTACAGCTATTGTGGTGTTATATAGAGCGGCAGCGTCATCCGCATTGTGTAAGGAACTTATATCTGTAAGAGGGAGGAGGGATTCGGAGAATGAGTGTAGGTCAAGGTGTTTAAGATTCCTGCGAGGGTGTGAAAGTTTGTGGGGTGGGGATTGTAGACATGGAGTGAAGAGGGAGGAGAATGTGAGCAGGTTGTGGTCAGAGAGAGGAAGAGGTGAGTTAGAGAGGTTAGATAGGGAGCAGAGGCGGGTGAAGATGAGGTCCAGTGTGTGGCCATCTTTGTGGGTGGCTGTAGAAGACCATTGAGTGAGGCCGAAGGAGGAAGTGAGAGATAGAAGTTTAGTGGCAGCTGAGAGGGAAGTGTCAATGGGGATGTTGAAGTCGCCCATGATGATAGTAGGGATGTCCGCGGAAAGGAAATGAAGTAACCAGGTGGTGAAGTGGTCAAAGAAGGTGGTGGCTGGCCCTGGGGGGCGGTAGATGACAGCCAGTTGGAGGTTGGAGGGGGAGTAGATGCGCACAGAGTGCACCTCAAAGGAAGGGAGGGTAACAGAGGGTGGCAGTGGGATTGGGGTGAAGGAGCAGGTATCTGACAGGAGAAAACCAACTCCTCCACCATGTTTGCTGCTGGGGCGGGGGGTGTGAGAAAGGTGGAAGCCGCCATACGAAAGTGCAGCAGGAGAGGCTGTGTCAGAAGGGGTGAGCCAGGTTTCGGTGATGGCGAGGAAGGAGAGTTTGGTAGTAACAAAAAGATCATGGATGTAGGAAAGCTTGTTGCAGACAGAGCGAGCGTTCCACAGAGCTCCTGTTAGTGGGACTGGGGAAGCGGGGGCTGGGTGAATGGGTATAAGGTTGGAGAGGTTACGGAAGGTTGTGATAGAGCGTGGATGGGAGGTAGAAATGACTGTGGGAATGTGGTGAGGAGGACCAGGATTTGGAGAGATATCACCAGCAGTGAGAAGGAGCAGAGAAAGTGTTAGCAGGTGGGAGCAGGAGAGGGCATGAGGGGGCTGTCTGTGTTTGGAGACAGAGGATTGTATGTTAAGGAACAGTTTTGAGGCGGAGGTGAGGTGGATGGGGAGGATTGAAGAAGAGATGAACAGTTCCTTACTAGGAGTAGGGATTAGGGGAATTAGCAGAAAGTGAAGGATTATTGGGGTGAAAGTGAAAACAAACAGAAACATTGTTTACAGTGACTGTGTCCAGTTACCTTCAGTTCCATTCTGGTTTTAATTCTTAAATTAATCTTCACACTTCTAGCACACACTTATAGCAATCACAATGCAGACTGAAGTCTATGCAGACTTGTACTCTGCAATATATGTACAACTAAGTGCAGTCAGGTGTGAAGCAGAGAGGAGTGGTCTCTGCTCATCTTGGCCAGACAATTAAGAGTGGACCAGATGTATATGATCAAGCCAGAGTAAACAAGGTCATAAATAACACTGGGGTAAGCTGGGGTTAGCTGAAAGGCATACCATGTGAATGCTAGGTGCAGAGGCAAGTCTATGTGCAAAGCTGGGTGACGCACTGTGTGTCCTTCATAGACAGACAGCAGGAGAGCAGGAGAGCTGGGTGGATGGACATACCATGTGAATGCTAGGTGCAGAGGCAAGTCTATGTGCAAAGCTGGGTGACGCACTGTGTGTCCTTCATAGACAGACAGCAGGAGAGCAGGAGAGCTGGGTGGATGGACATACCATGTGAATGCTAGGTGCAGAGGCAAGTCTATGTGCAAAGCTGGGTGACGCACTGTGTGTCCTTCATAGACAGACAGCAGGAGAGCAGGAGAGCTGGGTGGATGGACATACCATGTGAATGCTAGGTGCAGAGGCAAGTCTATGTGCAAAGCTGGGTGACGCACTGTGTGTCCTTCATAGACAGACAGCAGGAGAGCAGGAGAGCTGGGTGGATGGACATACCATGTGAATGCTAGGTGCAGAGGCAAGTCTATGTGCAAAGCTGGGTGACGCACTGTGTGTCCTTCATAGACAGACAGCAGGAGAGCAGGAGAGCTGGGTGGATGGACATACCATGTGAATGCTAGGTGCAGAGGCAAGTCTATGTGCAAAGCTGGGTGACGCACTGTGTGTCCTTCATAGACAGACAGCAGGAGAGCAGGAGAGCTGGGTGGATGGACATACCTGTCGGAAGAATAGAGATGCTTGTTAGAGTGCGATGGTGGCAGGTAGCAGGGCACAGTCTGTATACATCCTTCTGGTTTTAATTCTTAAATTAATCTTCACACTTCTAGCACACACTTATAGCAATCACAATGCAGACTGAAGTCTATGCAGACTTGTACTCTGCAATATATGTACAACTAAGTGCAGTCAGGTGTGAAGCAGAGAGGAGTGGTCTCTGCTCATCTTGGCCAGACAATTAAGAGTGGACCAGATGTATATGATCAAGCCAGAGTAAACAAGGTCATAAATAACACTGGGGTAAGCTGGGGTTAGCTGAAAGGCATACCATGTGAATGCTAGGTGCAGAGGCAAGTCTATGTGCAAAGCTGGGTGACGCACTGTGTGTCCTTCATAGACAGACAGCAGGAGAGCAGGAGAGCTGGGTGGATGGACATACCATGTGAATGCTAGGTGCAGAGGCAAGTCTATGTGCAAAGCTGGGTGACGCACTGTGTGTCCTTCATAGACAGACAGCAGGAGAGCAGGAGAGCTGGGTGGATGGACATACCATGTGAATGCTAGGTGCAGAGGCAAGTCTATGTGCAAAGCTGGGTGACGCACTGTGTGTCCTTCATAGACAGACAGCAGGAGAGCAGGAGAGCTGGGTGGATGGACATACCATGTGAATGCTAGGTGCAGAGGCAAGTCTATGTGCA
This sequence comes from Dendrobates tinctorius, assembly GCF_039654945.1. Taxonomy (NCBI): domain Eukaryota; kingdom Metazoa; phylum Chordata; class Amphibia; order Anura; family Dendrobatidae; genus Dendrobates; species Dendrobates tinctorius. The sequence continues at coordinate 64,273,838 of NW_027361738.1, read as the reverse complement.
AAGCTGGGTGACGCACTGTGTGTCCTTCATAGACAGACAGCAGGAGAGCAGGAGAGCTGGGTGGATGGACATACCATGTGAATGCTAGGTGCAGAGGCAAGTCTATGTGCAAAGCTGGGTGACGCACTGTGTGTCCTTCATAGACAGACAGCAGGAGAGCAGGAGAGCTGGGTGGATGGACATACCATGTGAATGCTAGGTGCAGAGGCAAGTCTATGTGCAAAGCTGGGTGACACACTGTGTGTCCTTCATAGACAGACAGCAGGAGAGCAGGAGAGCTGGGTGGATGGACATACCTGTCGGAAGAATAGAGATGCTTGTTAGAGTGCGATGGTGGCAGGTAGCAGGGCACAGTCTGTATACATCCTTCTGGTTTTAATTCTTAAATTAATCTTCACACTTCTAGCACACACTTATAGCAATCACAATGCAGACTGAAGTCTATGCAGACTTGTACTCTGCAATATATGTACAACTAAGTGCAGTCAGGTGTGAAGCAGAGAGGAGTGGTCTCTGCTCATCTTGGCCAGACAATTAAGAGTGGACCAGATGTATATGATCAAGCCAGAGTAAACAAGGTCATAAATAACACTGGGGTAAGCTGGGGTTAGCTGAAAGGCATACCATGTGAATGCTAGGTGCAGAGGCAAGTCTATGTGCAAAGCTGGGTGACGCACTGTGTGTCCTTCATAGACAGACAGCAGGAGAGCAGGAGAGCTGGGTGGATGGACATACCTGTCGGAAGAATAGAGATGCTTGTTAGAGTGCGATGGTGGCAGGTAGCAGGGCACAGTCTGTATACATCCTTCTGGTTTTAATTCTTAAATTAATCTTCACACTTCTAGCACACACTTATAGCAATCACAATGCAGACATTAGTATTAGTATACAAAGACTCCACGTCACAGGTGACTAACATGGAGTCTCTGTCAATATGCATACCATCTATCTTCCTGAGGAAATCCCCGGTATCCTTAGTGTACGAAGGGAGAGACGTGACAAATGGTTGCAAGATGTAATCAATATATTTGTTCACATTTTCAAGAAAGTTACCTTTTCCGGAAATAATTGGTCTTCCAGGCGGAACCTCAATGTTTTTATGTACTTTAGGTAAAAGGTAAAGGGTAGGAATGGTGGGTTCTTCAATCTGAAGACTCAAAAATAAATCATTAGAGGTGATGCCCTCATCCTTAGCCTCACATAGTAAATTTTTGAGCTCTAGATTAAATTTGGACAAAGGGTTGAATGTCAATTTTTTATAACACTCTGGATTATTCAACTGCCTGAAAGCTTCAGATTCATACATGGTTTTAGGCCACACCACAACATTCCCACCCTTGTCCGCCGGTTTAAAAACAATGTCCTGTAGGTCAGATAACCTTCTAAGACCCATTTTTTCCTCATTAGTTAGATTGTCAACATAAGAATAAGTATCAATTTTTTCAAAATCTTTACAGACAGTTCTTACATAGGTGTCAATGCTTGCACATGAGGATAAAGGAGGAAATTTGATTGATGATTTTTTAATCGTCTCAGGGACCTCACCTTCACTAATACCAGTATGTTCTTTTGCCAGTTGTTCTAAGACGGCTAACGCCTCTTGTTCCGCCTCTGTCGAAAAAAATGTAGATGTTTTTATCATCATGAAATATGAGCTTAAATAAAAGTTTACGAGCAAAAAGATGTAAATCTTTGACCACTGTAAATAGGTCAAAGTTAGCAGTAGGGCAGAATGTAAGACCCCTACTTAATAGATTAATCTCCAGAGGTGAAAAGGTATGGTTACTTAAATTAATTACCTTTAGTTGGTTAGAATTTGGTTCTGGAGAGTAATTCGTTTTATTTGGAAGAAAACGTAGATTCCTTTTCCTTTTAGGAGTAAATATAGAAGATACAGAGATGGAAGAAGAGGCAATAGAAGCGTCACTAGCAGAAATATTGGAAGCAACCGATGTGGAACGTTCTTTATCCTGATCGTTGTTAGTCTGTCTTTTCCACTGGTAAATCTTTCCAGAAGATAGATCATTCTGGTCTCTTAACAATTTATTTGTGTGTTTCATTTGGATATCCTTAACCAATCTTTCCAAATCTTTATCCAAAGAATCATTAAGATTATTCAATTGGTCTGATGGCAAAATACCCTTGTCTTTACCAAATAATTCATCAAGTTCTTTGTCAACTTTAATAATAGATTTGGTATTCAGACCAATGAGGAGCTCCATGAGTCTCCATGATGTTTCATTGCAGACTTGTTCCCATGTGGTCACAAACTCATCATCCTCAATAACAAAGGATGGTGTCACTCTCACCCTCAAACCTCTGGGTATCAGATGTTTCTGAATATAGTTTTCTAAAAAAGCTTTGGTCCACCAAATTCTGGTGCGTTTAAATAGTAATTTTTTAATGGAGATAAAAAGAGAGTCAAAATTTAGATCATCAGTAATTGCATTTGTTGTGCCTAAATTACCAAACACATTGTTCACCTGGCCCTGCCAGGATAATTCTCTGGTCTTAAAATCCATCACAGTGAGTCGAGAAACCTGTGCAAAACACAGAAAATTATAAAGGGAAAAAAAGGAGACACTAAAAAATTATATTCAATAAATCAGTAATCCTAATCTAATAATAATAATTAATTGAAAAGGGATGTGTCCCTTTCAAAATTGAAAACTTTGATTCGTTCAATGCCGATAGGGCAATTTTTACGTCTTAGATGTATCTGTTCCACTGAAGATGATTTCAATACACAGGCTGCCATTTTGAGGGACAGATTTATGGAAAGGGGGTATAGTAAACGTTCAATAAAAAGAGCTTATAATAGAGCTAGATCTTTGTCACGCCATGATGTTTTGTACAATACAAAGACCCCTAGACCCTATAATGTTGTCCGTTTTATCACACAATTCAATGGACAACATGAATGTCTTAGATTTTATTTAAATAAATTTTGGCCCATTTTAAAATCTGATCCCATAATCTTTAAATACATAGGTGACCGCCCTAACATTACATTTAGGAGATCACCTAACTTAGGTGATAAGTTAGTCAGAAGCCACTATGTTCAAGATACCATTGGTAGCGGTTCTGTTTTTAAACAAACTTCTACCAAGGGATGCAGACCTTGTGGGTCCTGTGTGGCCTGTCCAAATATTATCAGAGCTTTCAATTTCACTAGTTCTGATAAATCTCGTACTTTTAATATCACCAAAACCATCACCTGTTCCTCTACGGCGGTGGTCTATTATACCACGTGCCCCTGTTCCCTCATCTATGTTGGGCTCACTACCCGACAACTCAAGGTGAGGGTTCGTGAGCACGTTTTGGGCATAAAGGCAGCCAAGGATATAGAAGATATTTCCTCACTCAAGACACTGCCGAAACATTTTAAAATGTACCACAATAGTGATTCTTCTTTACTTAGAGTGGATGGGATTGATATGGTACATGGCAGTATCAGAGGAGGTGGCAATATTAGCAAAAAACTTGCCCATCTTGAGACCCAGTGGATTTGGGCGCTTCGTATTGTGTCCCCACTGGGTCTCAATGAGAGTCTGTCTTTTATACCATTTTTATAGCATTTTAATTTTTCTTTTATTCTTTTTCTCAGCTTATTTGGTTTGCGATCAGCTTTATGGACCTTTATGAATATGTATGGACGTATGGAAGCCACAAGTGAAGGATTTTTATACCTTGATAAAAGATCATTTGTTGAAATTCTGATATTGTGTCTTAGTTCATAAATCATGTTTCACATATTTAGTTATTTATGTACTATTCATATATTGCTGTTTTGTATATATGAATATTTATAATGCATTCATGTATTTATTCATCTACCATCTTTATATTGTTGAAGGTGTATAACATATTCTGTTAATGTAATGCTATGAGCGGTATTTGTCTTCTATTTACTCCACACTGCATTATACAGCCTTACGTATTTATTAGATTGCAGAGAATGCTCTTTGCATTGTATTTTGCTATATAGGTCCATATAAACATCCTGGTTTTGTATACAGCGGAGCGCATGAGCGGCCTGACGTTCTGGTAGGCTACATGGTGATGGTGTCTTTATGTGTTTGTAAGCACGCCCTCTTGGGCCGTGACTGCTCGCATGACGTCAATCACCTTGTTGGTCTCAGGTTAACGGTGACCGTGCATGCGCCACTTTGCTTTATACACCGGATCTATCACATTATAAATAAACCTCCTAACTGAGTGTGTACCATCCCCCTGATGAAGGAGCTTTCCGAAACGTGCGTCGGGGCGCATTCTACTGGCATGCCGCTTCTCCCACCACCTCTCCTATTTGGCTCGGACTCCTAGGTATTATATTGCGCTGCAACTTTTGGCCCATGTTTACTACATAGCGCACTTTCATCTTAGGTTTTGGCCCATGTTTATTACATAGCGCACTTTCATCTTAGTATGTGGACTTTATTATTGTGCGTGCTAGCTATGCATTAGTTTTTGTGGCTCTGACCCTTAGGTATTATACCACGCTGCTATTTTCTGCCAATGTTTACTACATAGCGCATTTTTATTTATGTGTGGGCTCTATTACTATGTCTGTAAGTGATGTATTAATATATGTGGTGAGCCCTAATTTTTGGCCCATGCTTTTTAGCAGCAACCATTCACATTTCATTCAGTGACCTAATTTAGGCCCATTTTCTCTACATAGTGCACCTCATTATTTTACCTGCTTGCACTTTTAGTTCACGTCCACTATATAGTGCACCTTCATTTGCAGTGATTGTTTTTTATTGCATCATTATTATTTTTTTGTGCTTCATTATTTTTTCGGCACATTTTTAGAATTGTTTATTTACATTGCAGTGATTTATTTTCACTTAGCACTAATTGTTTTGCACTTATTTTGCACTTTTTGCTGCCATATACAGGGACCTTTATATGGGCTCATTCTACTTATTTTTCGTCTGAGCGGTGGGGAGATTATTATATGATTATTTATATTATTGTGTTATCATTTTGTGCGGTTTTGCCACTAGCACCAATTTTTATATTATTATTGTATGTTGTTTGGCCAAATCTATAATAATAAACGCCCTAAGCAACTTCCGGTTGTAACAACTTCCGTCCAGTTGTAACCGGTGACGTCACCGCACACCTCTTTCCATGTTAACCCTCAACACACACACTCCACTCACCTTTCACCATCTCCACTCACGTCCACTCACTCTTTCACTCCACATACGACCCTTTCTCTCACTCCGTCTCTCATACTCACGCCGTCATCGCCGCTGATCCACGATCCCCGACATCATCTTCCGCCGGCGCCATCCTGGATCCAGACGTCCTCCACGCCGGCGACATGTTCTTGCGGCGACGCCATTTTGGATCGGCGAAATCCCGCGATAGTCAAGATGGCGTCGCCGCAAGAACATGTCGCCAGCGAGGACGACGTCGGGATCCAAAATGGCGTCGGCGAAAACTCGCGAGATTTCGCCGACGCCATTTTGGATCCCGACATCGTCCACGCCGGCGACATGTTCTTGCGGCGACGCCATTTTGGATCGGCGAAATCACGCGATAGTCAAGATGGCGTCGCCGCAAGAACATGTCGCCGGCGAGGACGACGTCGGGATCCAAAATGGCGTCGGTGAAAACTCGCGAGATTTCGTCGACGCCATTTTGGATCTCGACGTCGTCCACGCCGGCGACATGTTCTTCCGGCGACGCCATCTTGACTATCGCGGGATTTCACGATACTCAAGATGGCGTCGCCGCAAGAACATGTCGCCGGCGTGGACAATGTCTGGATCCAGGATGGCGCCGGCGGAAGAAGATGTCGGGGATCGTGGAGCAGCGGTGATGACGGCGTGAGTATGAGAGACGGAGTGAGAGAAGGGGTCGTATGTGGAGTGAAAGAGTGAGTGGAGATGGTGAAAGGTGAGAGGAGTGTGTGTTGAGGAGTGTGTGTGTTGAGGGTTAACATGGCAAGAGGTGTGATGCTATCGCATCCTCCCGATGCGATAGCATCGGGCCATAATCTAGTTTAATTAATAAAGGCCTATTTATATATATTTTGCCTTTTATCATTTATTTTCTTTACACACATGTTCAATTTCAGGTTCTTTTTTACCATTACCAGTTAGTTTTTTGTATCTTATACCGGATGGTCTGCCATCCAATTTTGAAAGGGACACATCACTTTTCAATTAATATTATTGGATTAGGATTACTGATTTATTGAATATAATTTTTTAGTGTCTCCTTTTTTTTCCCTTTTGTTTTTCCCTTTTTTTTCCCTTGCAATAAGAAGCAGACATATATTCTACAGCAGGCTGCTTCTCTCATACACAGGCACAGGAAAACAGGAAATACAGTCAGATGTTCTCCCTATGTGAGCCTCGGGGAGGTTTTTTTTTGTTCCAACTTTATAAACAGCATACAAATCTAGCAACTAAACACTCATAGACAGGAATGGAGTTTTTGCACCAAACATATTCCAACAAAGGTTCACCTTCCAACAAGACAATGACCCTAAGCACACAGCTAAAATAACAAAGGAGTGGCTTCAGAACAACTCTGTGACCATTCCTGACTGGCCCAGCCAGAGCCCTGACCTAAACTGAATTGAGCATCTCTGGAGAGACCTGAAAATGGCTGTCCACCAATGTTCACCATCCAGCCTGATGGAACTGGAGAGGATCTGCAAGAATGCAAGAATGGCAGAGGATCCCCAAATCCAGGTGAAAAAAATTTGTTGCATCATTCTCCAGAAGACTCATGGCTGTATTAGCTCAAAAGGGTGCTTCTATTCGATACTGAGCAAAGGGTCTGAATACTTCTGACCGTGTGATTTTTCAGTTTTTATTTTTTAGTAAATTTGCAAAAACTTCTACATTTTTGTTTTTTTCAGTCAAGATTGGGTGCAGAGTGTACATTAATTAGAAAAAAATGAACTTTTTTGAACTTACCAAATGACTGCAATGAAACAAAGAGTGAAAAATTTAAAGGGACCTGAATATTTTCCGTACCCACTATAAATTCAGTTATATGTGCCAAGCTCCCTACAGCCAACACTTCCCTTTCTCCATCATGATGACTAAGTTCCATCTCCTTCTCCTTCTCCTCCTCCTCCATCTCTTCCTAGTTATTACCCTTTTCAGCCCATCCATGTAGTTTAGACAGGACAGAGCTTGTGTGGATACTAGCCTCTGTTGCTCTAGCAACCAGCTCATGTTCCTCCTTCTCCTCAGCCTCCTCATTGTTACCCAATCCACACTGAGCAGATGAGGTGAGGCTGGGCTGGGTAGTATCTCCCTGTCTCATGTTTTCCTCCATCTCCAGCAGGTATGCATGCAAAGTTTCAGCTTTAATTGTGAGTAGGGACTGTTTAAGTAGGCACAGAAGCAGGATTGTTGCACTGATTATGATGTCATCGCCGCTCACCATCATTGTACAGTTCTCAAAGTCTTGGAGAACTGCACAAATGTCAGACATCCATGCTCACTCTTCAGTTGCTATGTGCAGAGGCTGCCTAGAATATCGACAGGCATGATGGAGCTGGTATTCAACAACTCTATTGCTCACAAAGTCTTACCAGCATGTGCAGTGTGGAGTTACAGCATGTGGTGATGTCACAAACCAGTCGGTGAGCTGGCACTTGCATGTGCTGCTGCAGGACTTCCAGAGCAGCAGCAGCCATAGCCAACTTGTGGAAATGGAATGGGCACTGACGCGGCATACCTTGACCAGAAGCTCTTGCAAATCTGGGTGAGTTTTTAGAAAGTGTTGAATAACCAAATTTAACATGTGGGACAAGCATTGTATGTGTGCGAGCTTGCCAAGCTTCACAGCTTCCACCAGGTTACGGCCATTATCACACACGACCATGCCTGGTTGGAAGTTCAGTGGCGAGAGCCGAAGATTTGTTTGGTCTGTTACTTATTTCAATAACTCTGCAGCCATGTGCAGTCTGTATCCTAGACAAATTAGCTTCAGCAGAGCCTGTTGCCAGTTCGCTAAAGCTGTGCTGCATAGTTTCTAGCTTGCGGCTGATGTGCGCAACATGCTCTGAGACGCCAAATCGGAGATGGAGGATGAGGAGGAGCAGGAGGGGGAGGAGGAACTGGTGTAGGAGGTGGTGGAAACCCTGTTAGAAGCAGGGCCAGCAATCCTCAGCATCTGTAGCACATGTGCCATTCTAGGGTGGGACTCGGCCTCAGGCTCCACCATGTTCATCCAGTGTTCCATCAGGTAAATGTAGCATCCCCAGCCACAAATTATAAACAATTTCAAAAACATAATGTAATATCGCCAACAAATGATCTAATTTATATCTTGCATATGTTGTCATAAAGTAACCAGCAAAAAGACAGTAAGACATAATTTGACGACATCTTAGATAACTTTATATATACAGGGTGGGCCATTTATATGGATACACTTGGGTGGGCCATTTATAAAGTTGGATCCAAAATGGTTAACTTCAAAATGGCCGCCATGGTCACCACCCATCTTGAAAAGTTTTGCCCCTCCCATATACTAATGTGCCATAAACAGGAAGTTGATATCATCGACCATTCCCATTTTATTTAGGTGTATCCATATAAATGGCCCACCCTGTATATATATTTATATATATATAATTTATATATTCTGGACCGTGAAGAAGGCGGGTTTTACCGCTGAAACGCGTAGTCCTATCTGCACTACTTTCCTGCGTTATTGCTGTTTTGAACTGCTTGGACCATTGTATTTTAATGGATTTATGAATAAAAAGAAAGAAAAATTTTTTTTAACAGCATCCTGGATTGCTCACATTATTGCTGGACTTTGCTCTGTCGTTGTTCACATATATACAGTATATATACTGTATATATTATAAGTCATTGAGTACATTTTTGTCTCCAATAATGCTGCCAATATTCGTAATAATAACCTGGGAGTCAAATAACATTATTTTGTGTTATTAAGCTCCTGATCAATGGTAAAATTATTTTTTTCGAAGTTAAACTCTAAGGATCAGATTCATCACTGCATTTCTGCCAGGTATAGAGGTCCGTCCTTACATGAGATTTAGGGCTTCTGTTGTAAGATCCATTGAGTTACCAAATGTTCAAGAAGAAGAATTTCAGAAACTAAGATAGAGTTGTAAATAGTTTTCCCTTTTTGTAGGCAAACAACAGAACATTGCAGGAGAAGATTTTGCAGGTGAATAATCTGGTGGAAGCCTTTGGAAATGCTTGCACTATCATTAATGAAAATTCAAGTCGCTTTGGGAAATACTTAGAAATGAAATTCATCAACAATGGAACAGTTGTAGCAGCCCAGATCTCCGAATACCTCCTGGAAAAATCCAGAGTTGTCCACCAGGCGATGTACGTTGTTACAATGTTGATTCATTGTTATTAATCAGTTAAGTTTCAAATTTAATGCTATGTTTTTTTTGGTGGGGCATAATGATTGTAAAAATGTAATAAAGGCATGAATTGTGTTAAAATTCCAAGATAGCCATTTTTCATCTATTCAAACCTTCCCTGATCAGTTGTTCTCTACCAGTCACACCCATCACTCATATGACAGTTGCAGCCAATCACTGGCTTCAGAGGTCACATGCTGTACATGCAGGTGTCATCTCTGAGTCAAGTAATTGGCTACAGTGATCATGTGAACGATGGACATAATGACATCACTGCTGAACCAGCAGGGACCATCAAAGAGGTGGGGGTTGGAATAAGTGATTGGTGGTTATATTATTATTTTAACATATTTACTATTAGTCTGTTAACTTAAATATCCTGGAGAAATATTTTTATTTTTAAAAGTCAACCACTAATTCTTAACACATTTATCAAAGCATAGTATTAAATGTTTATCTATATTTTCTCTAATATATAAGTTACTACATATGTGCATCTCAATTTGATGTAGCATGAGTGTCATTACACATCATTACAATTGTAGAGAATAAGGTCATACATATCTACAAGCTTACCACCATCCTTCTACAGTCATGGCCAAAAGTTTTGAGAATGACACAAATATTATATTTTCACATGATCTGCTGCCCTCTGGTTTTTATGTGTGTTTGTCAGATGTTTTTATCACATACAGAAATATAATTGCAATCATATTATGAGTAACAAAAGGTTATATTGACAGTTAGAAGGAGTTAATGCAGCAAGTCAATATTTGCAGTGTTGACTAGAGTTGAGCGATACCGTCCGATACTTCAAAGTATCGTATCGGATGGTATCGGCCGATCTTTAAAAAAAAGTATCGGTATCGCCGATTCCGATACCGGAAGTCCCATTCAAGTCTATGGGACTTCCGGTATCGGAATAAGAAAAACCCTTTCCTGCCCTTGTACAGCCTCTCTGGGGTCTGTACGGGCCTTTCGGGGGGCTGTGCCGGCCTGCCAGGGGGTCTGTGCAGGCTCCGGTGGTCTGTGCCGGCCTGCCGGTGGTCTGTGCAGGCTCCGGGGGGCTGTGCCGGCCTGCCGGGGGGCTGTGCCGGCCTGCCGGGGGGCTGTGCAGGCTCCGGGGGGCTGTGCCGGCCTGCCGGGGGGCTGTGCCGGCCTGCCGGTGGTCTGTGCCGGCCTGCCGGTGGTCTGTGCAGGCTCCGGGGGTCTGTGCAGGCATCGTCCGATGGGACTACAAGTCCCATCGGGTGATGCCTGCTACCATGACAGTGATTGACACATTAGCCAATGATGGGACAGTAGTAGTCCCATCATCCGGCTAATGTGTTGAATGTAAAAAAAAAAAAAAAAAAAAATTACATGCTACATACATACAACATGCATACTACATACATGCTACATTCATACTACATACTACAAACATGCTACATTCATACTACATAAATACTACATGCAACATACATACTACATATATACTACATGCATGCTACATACATACTGCATGCTACATACATACCACATGCTACATACATACCACATATATACTACATACATACTACATGCATGCTACATGCATGCTACATGCTACATACATAACATATATACTACATGCATGCTACATACATACTACATGCTACATACTACATATATACTACATGCATGCTACATACATACTACATGCTACATACTACATATATACTACATGCATGCTACATACATACTACATGCTACATACATACTACATATATACTACATGCATGCTACATACATACTACATGCTACATACATACTACATATATACTACATACATACTACATACATACTACATGCATGCTACATGCATGCTACATACATACCACATACATAACACATATATACTACATGCATGCTACATACATACTACATGCTACATACATACCATATACATACTACATGCATGCTACATACATACTACATGCATGCTACATACATACTACATGCTACATACATACTACATATATACTACATGCATGCTACATACATACTACATGCTACATACATACTACATATATACTACATGCATGCTACATACTACATGCTACATACATACTACATATATACTACATGCATGCTACATACATACTACATACATACCACATGCTACATACATACCACATATATACTACATACATACAATACATTCATACAATACATACATAGACATACAGTACATATAACATAGAGTAACATACTTACCAATACTTGTCACATTGTTCCCCGAAGCCATTGTCTTTTCCGGAATAAATATTAACATAACAAACCACAAAAATACTCACCCACGATCCGAAGCAGTCCACGAGTGTGTCCCACGACGATCTTGGGTAGAGAACTGCAGCATCAGCTGTTGCTGCCGTTCTCTACGGGCTGCAGGAATCCAATGACGGAAGGTAGGTATCCTTCCGCACTGTATTCCTCCGCCACTTAAAAAAAAAAAAGTCCCTAGTCTCACTTTATGCCATTGCTGTGTGGGAATTTCCCACGCAGCAATGGCATAAAGTGAGACTAGGGACTTTTTTTTTTTTTAAGTGGCGGAGGAATACAGTGCGGAAGGATACCTACCTTCCGTCATTGGATTCCTGCAGCCCGTAGAGAACGGCAGCAACAGCTGATGCTGCAGTTCTCTACCCAAGATCGTCGTGGGACACACTCGTGGACTGCTTCGGATCGTGGGTGAGTATTTTTGTGGTTTGTTATGTTAATATTTATTCCGGAAAAGACAATGGCTTCGGGGAACAATGTGACAAGTATTGGTAAGTATGTTACTCTATGTTATATGTACTGTATGTCTATGTATGTATTGTATGAATGTATTGTATGTATGTAGTATATATGTGGTATGTATGTAGCATGTAGTATGTATGTAGTATGTATGTAGCATGCATGTAGCATGTAGTATGTATGTAGCATGCATGTAGTATATATGTAGTATGTATGTAGCATGCATGTAGTATGTATGTAGCATGTATGTAGTATGTATGTGGTATGTATGTAGCATGTAGTATGTATGTAGCATGCATGTAGTATATATGTAGTATGTATGTAGCATGTAGTATGTATGTAGTATGTATGTAGTATGTATGTGGTATGTATGTGGCATGTAGTATGCATGTAGTATGTATGTAGCATGCATGTAGTATGTATGTAGTATGTATGTAGTATGTAGCATGTATGTAGTATGTATGTGGTATGTATGTAGCATGTAGTATGTATGTAGCATGCATGTAGTATATATGTAGTATGTAGTATGTATGTAGTATGTATGTGGTATGTATGTAGCATGTAGTATGTATGTAGCATGCATGTAGCATGCATGTAGTATGTATGTAGCATGCATGTAGCATGCATGTAGTATGTATGTAGTATGTATGTAGTATGTATGTAGCATGCAGTATGTATGTAGCATGTATGTAGTATGTATGTAGTATATATGTAGTATGTATGTAGCATGTAGTATGTATGTAGCATGCATGTAGTATGTATGTAGCATGTAGTATGTATGTAGCATGCATGTAGTATGTATGTAGCATGTATGTAGTATGTATGTAGTATATATGTAGTATGTATGTAGCATGTAGTATGTATGTAGCATGCATGTAGTATGTATGTAGTATTTTTTTTTTTTTTTTTTTTAACATTTAACACATTAGCCGGATGATGGGACTACTACTGTCCCATCATTGGCTAATGTGTCAATCACTGTCATGGTAGCAGGCATCGCCCGATGGGACTTGTAGTCCCATCGGACGATGCTTGCACAGACCCCCGGACATCAGCACAGCCCCCCGGCAGGCCGGCACAGCCCCCCGGCAGGCCGGTACAGACCCCCACAGGGTGCACAGACCACCGGCAGGCCGGCACAGCCCCCCGGCAGGCCGGTACAGACCCCCACAGGGTGCACAGACCACCGGCAGGCCGGCACAGCCCCCCGGCAGGCCGGTACAGACCCCGGGCAGTCCACACAGCCCCCCGGCAGGCCGGCACAGCCCCCCGGCAGGCCGGCAGAGACCCCCGGAAGGCCCGAAATGACGGCGCATCATGATGCGCACACACCGCGCATCATGATGGCGTCAGTCTGTCAATCAACTTTGAACTTCCGATTCCGATGCCGAATTCCGATATTGAAAAAATATCGGAAGTCGGTATCGGAATTCCGATACAGCAAGTATCGGCCGATACCCGATACTTGCGGTATCGGAATGCTCAACACTAGTGTTGACCCTTCTTCTTCAGGACCTCAGCAATTCTCCCTGGCATGCTCTCAATCAACTTCTGGATCAAATCCTGACTGATAGCAGTCCATTCTTGCAAAATCAATGCTTTTATTTTGTCTGAATTTGAAGGTTTTTGTTTATCCACCCGTCTCTTGATGATTGACCACAAGTTCTCAATGGGATTAAGATCTGGGGAGTTTCCAGGCCATGGTCCCAAAATCTCTATGTTTTGTTCCCTGAGCCATTTAGTTATCACCTTTGCTTTATGGCAAGGTGCTCCATCATGTTGAAAAAGGCTTTGTTGATCGCCAAACTGCTCTTGGACGGTTGGGAGAAGTTGCTCTTGGAGGACATTCTGGTACCATTCTTTATTCATGGCTGTGTTTTTAGGCAAGACTGAGAGAGAGCCCATTCCCTTGGCTGAGAAGCAACCCCACACATGAATGGTTTCAGGATGCTTGACAGTTGGCATGAGACAAGACTGGTGGTAGCGCTCACCTGGTCTTCTCCGAATAAGCCGTTTTCCAGATGTCCCAAACAATCGAAAAGGGGATTCATCAGAGAAAATGACTTTACCCCAGTCCTCAGCAGTCCACTCCCTGTACCTCTTGCAGAATATCAGTCTGTCCATGATGTTTTTTCTGGAGAGAAGTGGCTTCTTTGCTGCCCTCCTTGAGACCAGGCCTTGCTCCAAGAGTCTCCGCCTCACAGTGCGTGCAGATGCACTCACACCTGCCTGCTGCCATTCCTGAGCAAGCTCTGCACTGCTGGTAGCCCGATCCGCAGCTGAAACACTTTTAAGAGACGGTCCTGGCGCTTTCTGGTCTTTCTTGGGCGCCCTGGAGCCTTTTTGGCAACAAGTGAACCTCTCTCCTTGAAGTTCTTGATGATGCGATAGATTGTTGACTGAGGTGCAATCTTTCTAGCTGCGATACTCTTCAGTGTTAGACCATTTTTGTGCAGTGCAATGATGACTGCATGTGTTTCTTTAGAGATAACCATGGTTAACAGAAGAGAAACAATGATGTCAAGCACCAGCCTCCTTTTAAAGTGTCCAGTGGTGTCATTCTTACTTAATCATGACAGATTGATCTCCAGCCCTGTCCTCATCAACACCCACACCTGTGTTAATGGATCAATCACTGAAACGATGTTAGCTGGTCCTTTTAAGGCAGGGCTGCAATGATCTCCTCAAGACTCTTCCCCTGCAAAACCAGGGGAAGAGTCTTGAGGAGATCATTTGCATATTCCCAGTGCCTTCTGGGATAAGTGAAGAGTCTCCGCGAGCTCAACGATCACTGGGTTTTGGCGGTTGCAGCTGAAAAGAGGAAATCGGAAAAACTTGGCTCATCTTTCATCGTTTTTAAGAAATCTCAAGATGGAAGAGGCCAGGAGCCATTTGGTGAGCTGCATTTCTTGCTACATGTTCACAGATTTACCAGTGGAAAAGCCAAACTTCACATGCCACAAATGCAAGCTTGTGTCCCTGTTGGAGGAAAAGTTGCAAAATCTCGAATAGAGGTTAGCTACGTTGAAGATCATTAAGGAAGGTGAAGAGTTCTTGGACAGAGCAGAATTATCTCTTCATGTTACAGAAAGAGAAGAAATTCGAAGTACACCTGAAGAAACAGAGGAATGGAGACATGTGACCCAGAGAAGCAGGAGGATCAGGAGGCAGTCAGCACCCATACTGCTCAGAAACCAGTACCAGGCTCTCACGCAGGAAAACGATGAAGAAATACATCAGGATAAGACTTTGCCAACAAACAGCAACCTTGTACGCCTTCAGAGTCCTCCTGGATGGAGAAAGAAAAATGTTGTGAAGAAGAAACGGAGAGTGGTGGTCATGGGGGATTCCCTGCTGAGAGGAACAGAGGCCGCTATCTGCAGACCGGATATAACTACAAGAGAAATGTGCTGTCTTCCAGGTGCAAAAATTAAAGATGTGTCTGACAGGATATCAGGACTCTTCAGACCTACAGATGAATACCCATTCCTGCTACTACATGTGGGGACAAATGACACCGCAAGAAACGACCTGGAAATCATCTGCAGAGACTTTGAAGACTTAGGCAAGAAAGTGAAAGAACTGGGAGCACAGGTGGTCTTCTCTTCCATCCTCCCAGTGGATGGCCATGGAACAAGGAGGTGGAATAAGATTCTGCAGGTGAACAACTGGCTACGTCGATGGTGCCGTCAGCAAGGATTTGGATTTCTGGATCACGGAGTGAACTACTTATACGATGGACTACTTGCTAGAGATGGGGTGCACCTTACGAAGACTGGAAAGCATGCATTTGGAAGTCACCTTGCTACACTTGTAAGGAGAGCTTTAAACTAGAACAACATGGGAAGGGAAGCAAAAGACCAGAAAAAGCCATACACCTGACAAATGCTATTGAGAACTCTGCTATTAGAAGTGGAAAGGAAGAACAAAGACGAAAGAATCTAATTAATAAAAATATTGGAGAAAGAGAAACCAATCACAAACTAAAATGTTTCTATACTAATGCACAAAGCATGGGCAACAAACAAGGAGAATTGGAACTACTAACACAGGAACAGAAATATGATGTAATTGGAATCACTGAAACTTGGTGGGACAATACACATGATTGGAATACAAGACTAGAAGGATACAACTTATTTGCAAGAAACAGACTTGATAAACGAGGAGGGGGTGTCGCATTGTATGTTCGAAATGCGTATATCTGCACAGAGATTGAAGCTTCAGAGACTGGGAGTTCTGTGGAAACTGTTTGGGTAAGAATACAAGGACAGAACAATGGAAAGGACACCATTGTAGGCATTTACTACAGGCCGCCTGTGCAAGCCGAATATATAGATGAACTCTTTATGCATCAGATGGCCAAGTTCTCCAAAAAATATGACATAGTTGTCATGGGAGATTTCAACTATCCAGACATTTGTTGGGAATCTCTCTCAGGCAAAACTAACAGGTCAAGGAAATTCTTATCCTCTCTTGCTGACAACTTTATCTTCCAAAAGGTAAGGGAGAAAACAAGGGGAACTGCTACCTTGGATCTAATCCTTATAAACAGGGAGGAAATGGTTGAGGAGGTAAAAGTGGCTGGGACCCTAGGAGGTAGCGACCATGCTATTTTAGAATTTTGGATTACTAGAGGTGGAAGACCTGTGAAGACTCAGACGTCAAGGTTAGATTTCAGAAAGGCAGATTTTAAGGGATTCAGAAAGAGAATTGGAGGGATCCAATGGCTGGATATCCTTAAAGACAAAAATGTCCAGGAAGGATGGGAAATCTTGAAAAATGAAATTCTCAAAGCACAGTTGTTAACAATTCCGAAAAGAGGGAAGAATAGGAAGCATTTAAGGAAACCAGGATGGATGAACACAGAACTTAAGCACATGCTAAAAAGGAAGAAAAAAATGTTTATAAAATGGAAAGAGGGAGGCATATCTAAAGAAGAATATAATGCTGTCTGCAGAACCTGCAGGGCACAAATCAGATTAGCTAAAGCTGAAAATGAACTGAGGCTTGCAAGAGATGTCAAAAGCAATAATAAAGGATTTTGGGGATATGTCAAAAGTAAAAGAAAAGTCAAAGATGCTATAGGATTTTTACAGGATGAAAATGATGAAATGGTAAGACAGGATGTTGAGAAGGCTGAACTTTTAAATTCCTATTTTGCATCTGTTTTCTCTCAGAAAGGAAATGCAACATCAACTGTTATTCACTGTCCTATTAAGGGAATAGAAGAATCCAGGATATCTATAAACAGAAAGATAGTGAGGAAACACTTAGCTAACCTAAATGAATTCAAGTCTCCAGGTCCAGATGAATTACACCCCAGAGTACTGAAGGAGATAGCAGAAGAAATTTTTGAACCCCTCTCCATAATCTTTGAAAATTCTTGGAGAACAGGAGAAGTGCCAGAAGACTGGAGAAGAGCAAATGTTGTTCCTATCTTCAAAAAGGGGAAGAAGGTGGACCCAGGCAACTATAGGCCGGTGAGTCTGACTTCTATACCAGGAAAGATCTTTGAACAAATTATTAAACAACATGTATGTCAATACCTGGATAAGAATGAAGTGATTAAACAGAGTCAGCATGGGTTTCTAACTAATAAGTCATGTCAGACTAACTTAATTTCCTTCTATGACGGTATCACTGATTGGGTGGATCAAGGAAATGCTGTAGATATAGTATATCTTGACTTCAGCAAAGCATTTGACAAAGTCTCTCATGCAATCCTTATTGAAAAAATGACTAAGTATGGAATGGACAAGGCAACTGTTAGGTGGATTCATAACTGGCTTAGTGATCGGACCCAAAGAGTGGTCGTAAATGGCTGTACATCCAGTTGGAAGAATGTCTCAAGTGGGGTACCACAGGGCTCTGTCCTGGGCCCTGTATTGTTCAACATCTTTATCAACGATTTAGATGAAGGAATTGAGGGTAAACTGATTAAATTTGCTGATGACACAAAGCTAGGATGGATAGCTAATACTAGAGAAGAGAGAGAGAGGATTCAAAAAGATTTAAATAAACTGGAGAAGTGGGCAGCAACTAACAGAATGGTTTTTAACAGGGAGAAATGCAAAGTACTACATCTGGGCAATAAAAATGAAAAAAGCATATATAGAATGGGAGGAATAGGGCTAAGTGACAGCACATGTGAAAAAGACTTGGGTATACTAATAGATCACAGACTGAATATGAGTCAACAGTGTGATGCAGCAGCAAAAAAGGCAAATGCAATTCTAGGATGTATTAACAGAAGCATACAGTCTAGATCATGTGAAGTCATTATTTCCCTCTACTCCTCTTTGGTCAGACCTCATCTGGAATATTGTGTCCAGTTTTGGGCACCACATTTTAAAAAAGACATCAACAAACTGGAGCAAGTTCAGAAAAGAGCGACCAGAATGGTGACCGGTCTGCAAACCCTGTCTTATGAGGAAAGGTTGCAGGATTTGGGAATGTTTAGTTTGCAAAAGAGAAGACTGAGAGGAGACTTAATAGCTGTCTACAAATATCTAAAGGGCTGTCACATTGTAGAAGGATCAACTTTATTCTCATTTGCACAAGGAAAGACTAGAAGCAATGGGATGAAACTGAATGGGAAGAGACACAGATTAGATATTAGAAAAAACTTTTTGACAGTTAGAGTGATCAATGAGTGGAACAGGCTGCCACGAGAAGTGGTGAGTTCTCCTTCAATGGAAGTCTTCAAACAGAGGCTGGACAGACATCTGACTGGGATGATTTAGCGAATCCTGCTTTGAGTAGGGGGTTGGACCAGATGGCCCAGGAGGTCCCTTCCAACTCTACGATTCTATGATTCTATGTGTTTTGGGGGATAAAGTTAATTTTCTAGGCAAATATTGACTTTGCAAGTAATTGCTGTTAAGCTGATCACTCTTTATAACATTCTGGAGTATATGCAAATTGCCATTAGAAAAAATGAAGCAGTAGACTTTGTAAAAATTAATATTTGTGTCATTCGCAAAACTTTTGGCCATGACTGTACACATCTAACTGGCTCATAACAGCCAGATCCTGTAACTATCAAACACCCAATGTAGACGTAACCATGGATGGAGCCAAGCTGACAATATTCTGTCCATTGATCCCCCGGGCTGCTTTTTCTGATCACTACATTCTCCATTGCATCCTGTTTCTGTAGACAAGAGCTGAATATACAAATGGTTTCACATCAGATTTTCGAAGTTTTTTAATGACCATATTGACCAAAAAATTACTATTTTACGAATCAAAACTAGTGGTATGGATATGTATAGGTGTAGAATGGGTCGTAGTACGACAAAAATATGATACCGGTCTTGTAGTAATTCGATACACAATGGCTGAGAAGTCAGCCTTTGAAATCACAATAAATTAGTCTGGAAGGACATTGTGGGCTTGTCAATGCACTTGGAATTTATTGACATGCCCCCAGCATGCTTCCTGACTAATTTGCATGAGCCTTCAAAGGTTAAAAAAGGTGTAACATTGATTGCGGGTGTGCAATACCAGATACACCCAACAATTAGCTGTTCTCTGTGCCAGTGGCTGCCGGAAATGCTCAGTTACGGAGCTGCTCCATCTATTGATAGTGACCACAGCTGGGTACTGCACCTCCACCGCGTATTTATTTGAATAGGGGGGCGGATGTGTAGTACCCGGCCACGCTATCAGTAGATGGATCAGCGTTGTAACTGAGCACTTATGGCAGCCATCAGCACCTAGAACAGCTGGTTAGCAAAGGTGCCTGATGTCGGACCCCCGACGATAACACATTGATGACTTATCCTAATGACAAGTCATCAGTGTTAAAGTATTGGACAACCCTCCTTTTTTTCTTGCTACAAAACTGTTATAATTTTTAATCTATCCACTTCACCCATAGTCAGCCATACCATTAGTTTGTTTTGGTGATACTGTCCTGGTATGCTTCCTTTTAAGGATTCTGAAAACCTCTAAAGGGATATTTAGATAAAAGCAAACGAATGTTATTTTTTGTATAATGAAAAAACATGCAATTTTTATATACTGTACATATCAGTGTTTGGCAGTTATCAATATAGAAATACTTGTGGTTTACTTCTTTTACTGTATAAGAAATATCTGGTGCTAGAAAAACACAGAAGCTTGGCTCCTCAGAGGTGGTCCCTGAGGTACTGTCGTGGCTTCTTTCAAAATTCCCATCAACCTTGGCTTAAATATTAGTGCATCGGTGATTGCTATTTTTGTTGCCCAAATGGTGAGAACTGTCCTCTAGTGATGAACGAGTATACTCATTGCTCGGTTTTTCCTGAGTATGCTCGGGTGATCTCTGAGTATTTTGGTGTGCTCGGAGGTTTGGTGCTTGTTGACGCAGCTGCATAATTTGCGGCTGCCAGACAGCCTGAATACATGTGTGGAATTCCTAACAAACAGGCATTCCTCTGTTCAGCAGCCGTATATCATGCAGCTGCGTCGACAAACACTAAATATCTGAGCACGCCAAAATACTCGGAGATCACCCGAGCATGCTCTGGAAAACCCAAGCGACGAGTATACTCGCTTATCACTACTGTCCACAAATTCCCGAGGTGACCACTGTAAAAATCAATAGGATACACTGTACAGATATGATGGTTCTGTGACAGGATCATGGCTGCCACTATACACAGAAGCCACAATGCTAGTGTGAGGAGACACTTTGGGCCAGATCCATCTAAGCTTTTCCAATATTCTGGAGTAAAAAGCTTTCAAAATTTGCATCTTGAGGCTGCACTGAAATTGTGCGCCTTTTGACGGTTTTATGCCATTTTTGTGTCCAGCTCTGACAAAGTTGGAGGGGCTGAGATAAGATGGGAGTGTAGTGACCACCGCTCATTAAATTCATGGCGAGTGGAGGTATTCAAGCGGACTGGAGTAGAATTTGTGATGTACACTGCTTGTCTGACGCTCCTGATTCAAGCGTCTCTTAATGAGTCAAGAGCATTTCACTCCAGCACACCTCCTCAACAAGACTGGCGTGAACAATGATGGTCTTGTTGAATCAAAGCCTTAAACTACAGTTATCAGACCTCTGTTGTAAAATGTGCCCTCCTTCTGTGGTTCCATCACATGATCAACGCTGACTTATCCGCTGTAAGAAAACAATCCATATTTCTGGTAAGTTACCTCAAGCAGAGATATTTTTTTCTCAAATATGTTTATATTTAATCAGAAACCAGATATCACAATACAAACTGCATATATTAATTAATGGATCTCTTAGACCTGTTGAGGCTGCTGTGTTTACTCAAAAGTCCATGTAAGTCTCAAAAGAATCAAAATGAACATTTATGAGTCCAGTTACAGCTAAATAAAGCTAAAATGCAAATTTTAATATTGAGCATGAAAATTTTCATAAAGGATCATACTGCTATTCATCTGGCTGTAAA
This sequence comes from Dendrobates tinctorius, assembly GCF_039654945.1. NCBI lineage: Eukaryota > Metazoa > Chordata > Amphibia > Anura > Dendrobatidae > Dendrobates > Dendrobates tinctorius. The sequence continues at coordinate 64,252,277 of NW_027361738.1, read as the reverse complement.
AGGTTATAAACTGTACATCCACAAATTAATAAAGGGGAAGTTCCACCTAGACATCCCCTATCCCTATGCCCTATTAGCTGGCAAATAGTAAGGTGTGCACAGATCTTCCAGGTAGCACATGTCATACTCAAGTGGACTTATCTTAACCTAATATAAAGCCTCTGTCACTCCAGCTCTATTCCCCGGCCAGATCTACCTCATCCTGCTTGACTGATGGTTACTTTCCCTGAAGTCACACAGAAAAGAGGCTGTCAGTCAAGCAGGAGGAAGCGGCGCTGGGTGGCGAACAGAGCTGGAGTGACAAAGGCTTCAGATCTATAAGGAGCTCTTCGGCCTCATTTGCATATCACTTCAAACGCTGATTTCTCAGGAGCTGAGGAATAGACTGGCCATATAAAGGTATAGCTGGACTTGCCTTTGAAAGAGCTACATGCACATATAAATAGTTTAGGGCAGTGGTCCCCAATCTTTTTGATCTTGAGAGCCAGATTCAGCTCTGTGAGAGGGTCGTAAGCCACATTCAGCTCTGAGAGAGGGTCAAGAGCCACATTCAGTGCTGAGAGAGTGTCATGAGCCACATTCAGCCCTGAGAGAGGGTCGTAAGACACATTCAGCTTTGAGAGTGGGTCATGAGCCACATTCAGCCCTGAGAGAGGGTCGTAAGCCACATCCAGCTCTGACAGAAGGTCGTAAACCACATTCAGCTCTGAGAGAAGGTCATAAACCACATTCAGCTCTGAGAGTGGGTCATGAGCCATATTCAGGCCTGAGAGAGGGTCGTAAGACACATTCAGCTCTGAGAGTGGGTCATGAGCCACATTCAGCCCTGAGAGAGGGTCGTAAGCCACATCCAGCTCTGAAAGAAGGTCGTAAGCCACATTAAGCTCTGAGAGAGGGTCGTAAACCACATCCAGCTCTGAGAGAGGGTCATGAGCCACATTCAGCCCTGAGAGAGGTTCGTAAGCCACATTCAGCTCTGAGAGAAGGTCATGAGCCACATCCAGATCCCACCCCCTCACAATAGTGACAACCAAAGCCCACATTACAGGTATAATGATAACCAAAGCTTTTCCACAGAAATCACCCTGAAGCAGTGTACCAAGATCCGGCAGTCCCCACAATACCCTCAATCAGTATTCTCCCATCATGGACTCCCAACACACTGTTGCATCTAGCTTTAAAGAACCTCCTCTGTCAGGTAGTATCATCCTGTCTCCAGCACACCATACTTAAATTATTTCTAAACCACTAAGACCAGTATATGTGCATCCAGATCTGCTCTTCTGTGCAGGGCTACTTTCAAAATTTATCTTTTTGAGGTGTGCTCCTCATACCTGTTTACTAGACCTGAAGCTAATGCACTAAGCTGGAAGACAGCTGCGAGCCACAATTCATGTGACCGCGAGTTACATGTACCTCCCGAGCTACAGGCAAAAAAAAATCTAGAGTAAGTACATTTATGGGCTCCCCTCCAACTCCCTCATCTTCATCACTTCCAGGAGACTGCAGTAATCTATGACATTTATTTGTCTCTCATTTATTTTAGTTGCCAAAAAGCTTCTCTTTCTATAAAGGAAATGTGTGACTCCCATATGTCTGCACCTAAAAAAATTTCTAAAAACAAAAATTAAATATCTACAATGTATTATTACTCTTTGACAGATTGACATCTCTAAAAAAAAAAACAGCTAAAATCAACTATATCAGCCGTTCCTTTTAATAACTCAATTTTCACCTCTTTTTTGACAATTTGTTCTTTTCAGAGGAGAAAAAAATTTCCACATTTTCTATTACATCTACGCCGGATTGTCAGAAAAGAAGAAACTTGTACATTACAAATTGCCAGAAAACAAGCCTCCCAGGTAATGCCATAGATTAGAAAGAAGCATGTTACTCAAAGATGGCAACTTGTTACTGTTCCACTCTCATTTAAGTGCTTATCATTTCTCCCTCAACTTTCAGATACCTGCAGAACGAACATATTAAAATGGTACAAGATTTTATGAATAACGCCTTCTATAAAACTCAGTTTGACTTAATTGAACAATGTTTCAAAGTAATAGGTTTTACAATGGAGGTGAGTGATTACATCTCTTTATCACTTTTTATTTGACTAAAGTATTGCACATATTCGGACTGTATTCCCATTGAAAGTTGTACTGATTATTTAATGTACAGTGCATTTTATTACCTAGAAATGTATATGTCTCCTTCATTTCTGATGTCCTTTGTTGCTATGTTGTAGTCACGATGGACTATTTTTTATTTTTATTTGAGTTTTTTAGACGGTAGTGTCACACAATATGTACCCCATGTTCAAGATCAAATAGGACCTATCACTTGCCATAAATAGGTATTTTTAGTCTTGTGTAAATACTGCTGTTCATCTGAATCAGGCATTGCTGTTTTTTTATTCTTGGCACTCTCCATTTGTGAAATAAGGCCTCCTTTTCCTCATATATAACTATATACCCCTTGATGAAGTCATTTCAGAAACGTGCGTCGTGGTATCGGGCACGTCGTGTGTGTCACATGGTTCACTGACTATGGACTATGGGGTGTGGTGGGTGATTGTCCTCTTTGGAGGGAATGTTTTGAAACTGGTTATGCTAACTTTTTTTATACCTTGGGATAGTTCTATACAAATGGATTTGTATGTTTTTATTGACTGGTGTCTCGATTGGAGTTATTTATTCATGTAAGGCCACGTTACCAACTTACCATGTTCAGTATTTGGTCAATTTTTTACATCAGTATTTGTAAGCCAAAACCAGGAACAGAAGAGTCAGAGGAAAAGTATAATAGAAACACGTCACCACTTCTGCATTTTTCACTTACTCTTGGTTTTGGCTTACAAACACTGATGTCAAATACTGAACGTGGCCTTATAATCATGGATTATTAAAATTCAGTTTCACGGTTGTTTCCCTTTATTGTAATCATGGATTTCTAAATGTCTATATTATGTTTGTTTACATTGAACTTAAATTTATACTCTTACTGCTTTATTTTGGTAGTTTATTCTTTATACATATTGATACTATATATGATGTCATTAGGGGGACTTACCATTGATCACATTGCCTTTTTTGGGTTTTCATGGATTGTTTTTGATATTTTTTCTTTAGCAATTGTGTGTTATTAATTTTTTCTATATTTAATAAAATGTATACATTGGTATTTAATACAGCATGGGCATTTGTCTATTATATATTTTTCTTTAAGAGTAATTTAAAGATGCTTTGGTACTCTTTAATACTTTGTAAATTTTGATAATTTATTATAGGTCTTCTGATCCACATAATTGTATATAAATCTAGCTTAGATAACCAAGAGAGCGTGATCCTTAACATTTTTTCGTAGGAGTCTTCTTCACGACCATACCTCCATGGATAAAAAAAGGCCTAATTTACAAACAGAGAGGAGGGGGCCATACCTCAGGAACATAGTGAAGCAGGAAGATGATGCAACAACTCGGGATTCAGGAGAACAGCGACATTTCCACCGAGTAAAAAAATATACATATTTATGGACGGTGACAGGTCCTCTTAAAGTGATTAATGTAGAATTGATGTTACACTTTGAGGAAATTTTTCTACTTGCTTTTGCAACTGCTACTTGGCATTGAGTGATAAATTGTTCTGAGTTTTACTAGTTGCATAATGTGAACCAAATCCAATTAGCAATTGAATTCAATCATTTGGTTGTTTCCTTTCTTAATGATTCTGAAATAATATGTTTGCACTTTCTTAGGCATCTGGAATGAGGCAAATCAAGTTTTACAGCATTATTTTTTTTGTAAACATAGAATATATTATGGGCAGCACGGTGGCTCAGTGGTTAGCACAGTCTTGCTGTGCTGGGGTCATTGGTTCAAGTCCCACCAAGGACAACACCTGCAAGGAGAAAACGGAGTACTTTATAATTAAACTCTATTAATTTTTTATGTGCACAGAACATGATAAAGCATTAGTTTATAAATATACAGGGAAAGTATGCATTAGTGGAAGTGGGGTTACCACATGACATTTGATACACTAGTTGACTCGTTTGTCAGGGTGAAGGTGTTTCTCTACCTATATACTTACCGTATGCACTATAAACAATTATAACTAAAATGGTAGATCACTTTCAGCTCGAGTTTGCGAAAAGATATGAAAAGTGGATTGGAATTGGGTAATTTGGAGCGATGAGATGAAACTTGATAGACTCGGCTCTGATAGGTGCAAATGGGTCTTGAAGAAACAAGGGAAAAAGGGTCTAACGGATTAAGAAATTAAAGGAACTGTCAAGTTCGGTGGAGGAAGCCTAATGATATGGGGGTGTTTAACAGCAAAAGCTGTTGGACACTTGACCAGGATCGATGATGGTCTCAATGCTGAGCTATAATGTGAGCATCCTAAAAGATTAGTTACTTCGTACTCTCAAGTACAATGGGTATGAAAATGACCAGAAGCACATGTCGAGAATGGCAAATGACCCAAAGCACACGTCGAGATTGGCAAAGAAATGGGTTAATGACAATGAAATAGAGGTGCTGAAATGACCCCCACAGCCCCAGACCTCAACTCAATGAATCACTTGTTGGGATTGAACAAAAAGCTTTATACATACCCAAGTGAGACGACCAGTATGCAGCAACTTTGGAAATGTGCACGAGAGATCGGGGATCAGATTTGATCAAGACGTGCTTGAATCTGATTGAGAGCATGTCTAGAAAGATTCAGACACTGGTGAAAGCTAAAGTTGGATTTACAAAATAATAAAAAAAAAAAATTTAGATTTTTAGGAGCATGACAATAACAATGCAGTGACATAACATGAATCTGTATAACTAATCATATGCTAAATAGTTGCAAATCAAATTTATGTATCAGATACCCAACATGATTGTCTATGAAACGATGGTAGTGTCACATTCCAAGCTTTAGTAGATGGTGAGATATGGTGCCTGAAAGCCAAAAGTTCAAAACATTGTTACCCTTTTGCTCATCAGTGTACTTACATTGGAGCCATCTTACATTGCTCCTTATATATTAGCAATCAGTAAATAGTAATCAGCAGAGCAAATCTACTGCTCACTTCTCACTTACAGTCTCCCCTCAAAACAGTGGTATTCAGGAGCAGTAAGTCTAACAAAGCTGTCAAAATAGTAAGACAATGATGAACCTGTCCCATTCTTAAAGAGTCAGAGCATTTATCAGTATATTAGAGATAGAAATGTTTACTTTTCCTCCTTTAACCCCTTTCTGACACCTGATGTACTTTGCCATCCATGGGACCCAGGCCCATATGACCGTGGACGGGATAGTACATCATCGCGATCAGCTGCGCTCACGGGGGGAGCGCAGCTGATCGCGGCCAGGTGTCAGCTGATTATCACAGCTGACACCCGGCACTATGTGGACTGCCCTCGGCACATTAACCCCTGGCACACTGCGATCAAACAATAAAAGTACACATATTTAGTATCATCGCATCTGTAACAACCCGCCCTATAAAACTGTCCCACTAGTTAACCCCTTTAGTGAACCCCTTAAAAAAAAAGAAAAAGCAAAACAAAAAAACAATGCCTTATCAAAAAGTGCAATAACACGCAATCAAAAAGATGGATATAAATAATCATGATACCGCTGAAAACATCTTGTCCCGCAAAATTCGAGCCGCCATACAGCGTCATCAGCAAAAAGCTTGCAGAATAAAGCGATGCAAAAATAATTATTTTTTATATAAAATAGTTTTTATTGTATAAAAGCGCCAAAACATAAAAAAAAGATATAAATGAGGTATCGCTGTAATCATACTGACCCGAAGAATAAAACTGCTTTATCAATTTTACCACACGTGGAATGGTGTAAACGCCCCCCCAAAAGAAATTCATGGAACGCTGGTTTTTGTTCATTCTGTGTCCCAAAAATCAGAATAAAAAGCGATCAAAAAATGTCACATGCCCAAAAATGGAACAAATAAAAACGTCAACTCGTCCTGCAAAAAATAAGACCTCACATGACTCTGTCGGTCAAAATATGGAAAAATTATAGCTCTCAAAATGTGGTGATGCAAAAACTATTTTTACAATAAAAAGCATCTTTCAGCGTATGACAGCTGCCAAACATAAAAACCCGCTATATATAGAAAATCAAACCCCCCTTTATCACCCCCTTAGTTAGGGAAAAATAATTAAATTAAAAAAAATGTATTTATTTCCATTTTCCCATTAGGGTTAGGGCTAGGGTTAGTGCTAATGTTAGGGTTAGGGCTGAGATTAGGGATGTGTTGGGGTTAGGGTTGGAGTTAGAATTGGGGGGTTTCCACTGTTTGGGCACATCAGGGGCTCTCCAAACGCAACATGGAATCTGATCTCAATTCCAGCCAATTCTGCTTTGAAAAATTCAAACGGTGCTCCTTCCCTTCCAAGCTCTGCCATGCGCCCATACAGTAGTTTTCTCCCACATATGGGGTATCAGCATACTCAGGACAAGTTAGACAACAACTTTTGAGGTCCAATTTCTTCTGTTACCCTTGGAAAAATAAAAAAAATTGGGGACTAAAAGATCATGTTTGTGGAAAAAATATGATTTTTTTATTTTCATGCCCGGGCGTTATAAACTTCTGTGAAGCACTTTGGGGTTGAAAGTGCTCACCACACATCTAGATAAGTTCCTTTAGGGGTCTAGTTTCTAAAATGGGGTCACTTGTGGGGGGTTTCCACAGTTTAGGCACATCGGGGGCTCTCCAAGCACAACATGACACCCGCAGACCATTCCATCAATGTCTGCACTCCAAAATGTCACTACTTCCCTTCTGAGCCCTGACATGTGCCCATACAGTAGTTTTCTCCCGTATATGGGGTACCAGCGTACTCAGGACAAAGTGGACAACTTTGGGGGTCCAATTTCTCCTATTACCCTTGGGAAAATAAAAAATTGGGGACTTAAAGATCATGTTTGTGGAGAAACCATGATTTTTTTATTTTCACTTCCGGGCATTATAAACTTCTGCGAAGCACTTGGGGGTTCATAGTGCTCACTACACATCTAGATAAGTTCCTTGGGGGGTCTAGTTTCTAAAATGGGGTCACTTGTGTTGCGTTTCCACTGTTCAGGTACATCAGAGGCTCTCCAAACGCGACATGGCAGCCGATCTCAATTCCAGGCAATTCTGAGTCCTTCCCTTCCGAGCTCTGCCATGCGCCCATACAGTGGGTTACCCCCACATATGGAGTATTATCGTACTCAGGACAAATTGCACAATAACTTTTGTGGTCCTGTTTCCCTTGGGTAAATAAAAATTGGGGGTGAAAAGATCACCGTTTAGGCACATCAGGGGCTCTCCAAATGCGATATGGCGTCAAGCCAATTCTGTGTTGAAAAAGTCAAATGGCGCTCATTCCCTTCCGAGCTCTGCCATGCAACCAAACAGTGGTTTACCCCCACATATCAGGTATCAGCGTACTCAGGACAAATTGCATAATAACTTTTGGAGTCCTGATTTCCTTGGGAAAATAAAAATTGGGGGTGAAAAGTTCATTTTTGTGGAAAAAATATGATTTTTTAATTGTACGGCTGTACATTATAAAGTTTTGTGAAGCCCTTGGGGGTTCAAAGTTCTCACCACATATCTAGATAAGTTCCTTGGGGGGTCTAGTTTCCAAAATGGGGTCACTTGTGGGGGGTTTCACCTGTTTAAGCACATCAGGGGCTCTCCAAATGGGACATGGCGTCCGATCTCAATTTCAGCCAATATTGTGGTGAAAAAGTCAAACGGCGCTCCTTCCCTTCCGAGCTCTGCCATGCGCCATAACAGTGGTTCCCCCCCACATATCAGGTATCGGCGTCCTCAGGACAAATTGCGCAATAACTTTTGCAGTCCAATTTCTCCTGTTACCCTTGGTAAAATAAAAAAAATTGGACCTGAAGTAATTTTTTGGGGAAAAAAAGTTAAATGTTCATTTTTAAAGAACATTCAAAAAATTCCTGTGAAGCATCTGAAGGGTTAATGAACTTCTTGAATGTGATTTTGAGTACTGTCAGGGGTGCAGTTTTTAGAATGGTGTCACTTTTGGGTATTTTCTATCATATAGACCCCTCAACCCTCAAAGTGATTTCAAATGTGATGTGGTCCCTAAAAAAAAAAAAATAGTGTTGTGAAAATGAGAAATCACTGGTCAACTTTTAACCCTTATAACTTCCAAAAAAATTTGGGTTCCAAAATTGTGCTGATGTAAAGTAAACATGTGGAAAATGTTACTTATTAATTTTTTGTGTGCCATATCTCTGTGATTTAAGGGCATACAAATTCAAAGTTGGAAAATTGCGAAATTTTCAAATTTTTCGCCAAATTTCCATCTTTTTCACAAATAAACACAATGAATGAAATTTTATCACTAACATGAACTACAATATGTCACGAAAAAAACAGTGTCAAAATCACCGGGACCCATGGACGTGTTCCAGAGTCATTACCTCATAAAGGGACAGTGGTCAGAATTGTAAAAATTGGCCCGAGCATTAAAGTGCAAACCACCCTTGGGGGTAAATGGGTTAATATATTTGAGAAAAAAATAGATTTTAGTTGGCATTTACATAATGAAGTTTCTTTAACGGTGCCAATTCCTTTTTTATAAAAAAAATTTCCATGTACCAATTGCAAACATTACTTTCTCTGTAGTTTTAAAGAAATTGCTTTACAAGTTATATAACATTTACTTGAAGGAACTTGGAAGTGTGTACAGTATCCTGGCTGCTATCTTGAATGTGGGAGATATAGACTTCACGTCGGTGGCATCAGAACATCAGATTGATAAAAGCAACATCTCCAATCCATCAGTGCTGGAAAACTGTAAGATTCAGTCATGTTAAGTCTTTTAGTGTAAAGTATCACTGCACATCTTGTACTAATACCATGTCGGCAGATTATACAGCTCACAATGTATACGAATTGGACAGAGGCCAACATTATGTTTATGTCTGTGGCTTCTATAAGTGTAGTTGGGTCGTCAAGCTTGTCATTGTAATGTCTGTTCTGTTTGTTTCTGGCTATACTGTTTTCTCATCAACTCCAAGCAACATAAATGTCTTTTTCAGTAGGGATCTTTTCATAAAACAGATATGGGATACGATATGAAATAACCAACTTTAAAAAAAAAAAAACGAAACATGATTTTGCGATACTCTGCTGGGAGATGTTTATACAGTCTGTTTTGAGATGTGATGTCGCCAATCAGTGGTTGTGATCTATATTGCAATATGTTTTTTCGAGAATCTCCTGGTACTTTCTGAATTTGTTGGAATAGCAAAATTGAGGAAAGGTAACAGTGAAGAAATCTATAAGTATTGTTCGAGACAGAGGATAGTACATTTTATAGGACCAGTTTAAGGTTAGTCAAGGCTCCTCTGTAAAGAATTTGGCAGCCAATAGCTTCAGTGCTCTGCATCTTTTGGCTGAAGATGCAACTTAAAGAGGTTCTCGGGGACCTTAACGTTGAGGATAGGTCATCAATGTCTGATCGGTGGGGGTGTAACCCAGCTCCTTCAATTGTGTTGTGGCCGCAGCCGAATACTGCACATCTGCCACCTATCCAAAACAAAAGTGAATGGATGTGTAGTACCCAGGCCGCAGCCACTATTTGAAGAAGCTGTGATGTGCAGCTCCATTACGAGCAGTTCTGGCTACCGGAAAAAGCTGATTGGAGGGGTTGTCGGGTGTCGCATCCCCAACTATCAGACATTGATTCCGTATCCTGAGGATCGGCCATCAATGTTAAAGTCTCGGACAACCTCTTTAAAGACTTCCTGCTCCACTTGCTACCTGCATACATGACATTTGTAGGTTAGGGGTGGACACATCTGTATGCATGAGATAATTCCAATATAGTTACAGTGGGTACAGAAAGTATCCAGACCCCTTTAAATTTTTCACTCTTTGTTTCATTGTAGCCATTTGGTAAATTCAAAAAAGTTCATTTTTTTCTCTTTAATGTACACTCTGCACCCCATTTTGACTGAAAAAACAGAAATGTAGACATTTTTGCTAATTTATTAAAAAAGAAAAACTGAAATATCACATGGTCATAAGTATTCAGACCCTTTCCTTAGACACTCATATGTAAGTCACATGCTGTCCATTTCCTTGTGATCCTCCTTGAGATGGTTCTACGCCTTCATTGGAGTCCAGCTGTGTTTAATTAAACCGAGAGGACTTGATTTGTAAAGGCGCACACCTGTCTATATAAGACCTCACAGCTCACAGTGCATGTCAGACCAAATGAGAATCATGAGGTCAAAGGAACTGGCCAAAGAGCTCAGAGACAGAATTGTGGCAAGGCACAGATCTGGCCAAGGTTACAAAAGAATTTCTGCAGTCCTCAAGGTTTTCCTAAGAGCACAGTGGCCTGCATAATCCTTAAATGGAAGAAGTTTGGGACCACCAGAAGTCTTCCTAGACCTGGCCGTCCTGCCAAACTGAGCAATTGTGGGAGTAGAGCCTTGATGAGAGAGGTAAAGAAGAACCCCAATATCACTGTGGCTGAGTTCCACAGATGCAGTAGGGAGATGGGAGAAAGTTCCACAAAGTCAACTATTTTTATTATTATTATTATTATTATTATTTATTTGTATAGCACCATTGATTCCATGGTGCTGTACATGAGAAGGGATTACATACAAATTACAGATATCACTTACAGTAAACAAACTAACAATGACAGACTGATACAGAGTGGAGAGAGGACCCTGCCCTTTCGGGCTTACATGCTACAGAATGGTGGGGAAGAAGACAGTAGGTTGGTGGGTTGCAGCAGTTCCGGTGTTGGTTGAGGTGAAATCACCGGTAATGGTGAAAGAGAAGGAGGTAGTGGGGTCATTGCAGGCTGTAGGCTTTCTTGAAGAGGTGGGTTTTCAGGTTCCGTCTGAAGGATCCAAATGTGATTGATAGTCGGACTTGTTGGGGCAAAGAACTCCAGAGAATAGGGGCTGTTGTGAGTTCATTTTCCCCTTCACCATTGAGGTCTGATGAACTCCCTCTTCTGGTGAAGGAAGGTAGTGAGGCTGATTACCAAGCACCTGGGCAGGATAATGATGACTGGGTGACAGGAATTACTGACTGGATATAAGGCAGCCGACACCCTTCTGCCTTGCTGGTGATCTCTCTGAGGGATTCTAGGACACCAGTCTGATTCCTGCTCCTCAAAAGTAAAGTTTCCTGCTCTACGTTTTGCATTTATGTTTTGGTTTGGTTTTGCATTGTTTTCCTTGATTTCTGCCATTCCCTTCTGGGGTGAGCTGAATTCCTTTTTGCTCTGTCTTCAGAAAATACCTGAGTACTGATATAGTCTTTTTGAAGCCTAGCGTCTTCAGGGTTTTTTCCCTATCAGCTGTTGGCTCTTGTTTTGATAGGGTTTTGGCGGATTACAGACAGCAGCTTTTCTATCCTGTCCTATCTAGTTAGCTTGGACCCCATCATTTGCTCAGCCTATCTTTCTATCTGTGTGAGTGTTTTTTCATCTTGCTTCACCGTCATTATATGTTGGGGGGCTGCCTATTGCTTTGGGGTCTGCTCTGGGGCAGTTTAGATTTCCCTTTCTGTCTTTAGGCTATATAGATCTCCGGCTGTGATCGAGGGGTCTAGGGCACCGTAGGAACCCCCCACGGCTACTGCTAGTTGTTGTTGATAGGTTCAGGGGTCTGCAATCCGATAGCTGCCAACTGCTCTGGTTTTCTGGACTTAGCTAGTATTTCTGTTTTTGCCTCCTACGGTGACTCATTCATTGCAAGGGGCTATTCGGGAGAAGTCTTGGAGGCGGTTGGGTGAGGAGCGAATAAGTGTGGAGGAGAGAAGGAGGTCTTGGGAGGACCGGAGATTACGTGAGGGAAGGTATCGGGAGATTAGTTCAGAGACATATGGGGGAGACAGGTTATAGATGGCCTTGTAGGTCAGTATTAGTAATTTGAACTGGATACGCTGAGGGAATGGGAGCCAGTGAAGAGATTTGCAGAGGGGAGAAGCGGAGGAGTAGCGAGGAGAGAGATGAATTAGTCGGGCGGCAGAGTTAAGGATGGACTGGAGAGGTGCGAGGGTGTTAGCAGGGAGACCACAGAAAAGGATGTTGCAGTAGTCGAGGCGGGAGATGATGAGGGCATGCACAAGCATTTTAGTAGATTGAGGGTTGAGGAAAGGACGGATTCTGGAAATATTTTTGAGCTGGAGGCGACAGGAGGTTGAAAGAGCTTGGATGTGCGGTTTGAAGGACAGGTCAGAGTCAAAGGTTACTCCGAGGCAGCGGACTTCTGGTACTGGGGAAAGTGTGATGTCATTAATTGTTATAGCTAGGATGGATAAAGAAGATCTGTGAGATGGAGGAAAGATGATGAGTTCAGATTTGTCTACATTGAGTTTGAGGAAGCGAGAGGAGAAGAAGGAGGATATGGCTGATAGACACTCTGGGATTCTGGACAGCAGAGAGGTGACATCTGGGCCAGAGAGGTAGATCTGAGCGTCATCAGCATAAAGTAGGTAGTGGAATCCGTGGGACTTTATGAGTTGTTCCAGACCAAGTGTATAGATTGAGAAGAGTAGGGGTCCTAAAACAGAGCCTTGGGGGACTCCAACAGAGAGAGGGTGGGATGAGGAGGTGGTGTGGGAGTGGGAGACGCTCAGTGTACGGTTGGAAAGGTATGGGGAGATGTAGGATAGGGCAAGGCCTTTGATGCCAAAGGAGGAGAGGATCTGTAGTAGGAGGCAGTGGTCAACTGTGTCAAATGCAGAGGACTGGTCTAGAAGCAGGAGTATAGAGTATTGTCCATTTGATTTGACCGTAAGTAGGTCGTTAGTAATCTATCACTATCACTGCAGCCCTCCACCACTCAGGCCTTTATGGCAGAGTGGCCCGACGGAAGCCTCTCCTCAGGGCAAGACCTATGAAAGCCGGCATAGATTTTGCTAAAAAACACATGAAGGACTCCCAGACTATGAGAAATAAGATTCTCTAGTCTGATGAGATGAAGATAGAACTTTTTGGAGATACTTCTAATTGGTATGTGTGGAGAAAACCAGGTGTCATGGTTAGGACATGGTTAATGTCCTGTTCTCACAGGGTTAACTTTTGCCGGCCTCTCTTTGCATCTGGGAGGGGTATTTATACTCACTCCAAACTAGCATTCTCTGTCAGTTATACTGCTGTTCTGGTGTGTCTGACCCCTGGTGTGCGTGTATTCTGCGTTTGTTTGCTTCCCGTGTATGACCTGGCTTGTTCCTTCACTCTGTACTCCGTCTCTCGTTTTTGTACAATTGTCCTTTCTGGTTCTGACCTCCTGGCTTGGCTATCGTTACTCCATTACAGGTTACCCCTATTGTACCGTCTAATGCCCGTTCTGGTTTTCTGATCTATTGCTACGTCCTGACTGTCCTTTCTGTCTAATCCTTTGGTACTGTATTGCTATCTCGTGCTTTGACCTCAGCTTGATCTGGTTTCTGTTTCTGTCTATGCCCCTTGGTAACATTGTCCTGTAGTTACCTTGCTAGGAGTTTCCCTGCAGCTCCTAGCTCTGTGGAGCTTAGGCCACGCCCCCAGCAGTCACGTGCTTCAGGTCCTGGAGCATGCATTGTCACCACTGCTGCCCGCTCCGCAGGTATCTTTGTGCACAGTCTTTGTACTCAGAACATGCGCACTGGCTCAGTGAGCAAGTGCAGTGCGGTGTTCCTGACATTATAACTGACCGTTTCAGTTTTTTTTTCCTCTGAAGAGAGAAAAAAAAAAAAAAAGTGTGTGTTATCCTCATGAATCCCATACAAGCTTTGGCTGATCAGGCCCAGCACCTGACCCAAATGTTCCATAAACTCAATGTGGAACATCGCACGATGACCCATACCCAGCAACAGTTGGTGGTTACTGTGCAGGGGGCTGTCGATGCAGGGGCTTCTAGTTCTTGGGGTAGAGATGAGTCATTAGTAGAGTTGAGCGAAACGGGTCGAAAAAATTCAAAAGTCGCCGACATTTGGCAAAGTCGGGTTTCATGAAACGAAACCCGACCCTAGGATGAGGTCGGCCACGAGGTCGGCGACTTACGCGCCAAAGTCGCGTTTCAAAAGTTTGTTTTGCGCTCTTTTTCAGCCAATCAGGATCCACGGACACTGTGGGCAACGTGATGACCTAGGCACGGGTCACCACCATCTTTCAGAAGGGCATGCAAGTGATTGGCTTGCTTTGGTGGGCGTCACAGGGGGTATAAAAGGGCGTGCACGCCGACCGCCATCTTACTTCTGCCGATCTTAGTATAGGGAGAGGTTGCTGCTGATTCTGTAGGGAGAGCGTTAGGCAGGGAAGAAGACAAAAAAACTGCTTCTGCTGCTAGCGATTTGGCCTGCACAACACACAAGTCACTGTGTGTGCAGTGCAAGGGGAGGCTATATTGTGGTGTATCAGTGGTGTTGGTTGTTGGGCTGCCTTTTAAGGCTTCCTGACACGCTGGCATTGCTGTTTACCCACTGCTCCGCAAACTGCTTTTTTAAAAGCAATCCAATCTCCCTTATCCTCTAGTCACTTTTGTCACAGCTGTGCCATCGAGCCTGTCACATAGCGCTCAGATATCAGTGGGCCTCACACAATCCACAAGTGTCCAGTGTCCAAAAGTGTGCGCAGAGATTCAAAATCTCCATTATCCTCTCGTCACTTTGGTCACAGGCAGCTGTGCCATCGAGCGTGTCACATAGCGCTCAGATATCAGTGGGCCTCACACAATCCACAAGTGTCCAGTGTCCAAAAGTGTGCGCAGAGATTCAAAATCTCCATTATCCTCTCGTCACTTTGGTCACAGGCAGCTGTGCCATCGAGCGTGTCACACAGCGCTCAGATATCAGTGGGCCTCACACAATCCACAAGTGTCCAGTGTCCAAAAGTGTGCGCAGAGATTCAAAATCTCCATTATCCTCTCGTCACTTTGGTCACAGGCAGCTGTGCCATCGAGCGTGTCACATAGCGCTCAGATATCAGTGGGCCTCACACAATCCACAAGTGTCCAGTGTCCAAAAGTGTGCGCAGAGATTCAAAATCTCCATTATCCTCTCGTCACTTTGGTCACAGGCAGCTGTGCCATCGAGCCTGTCACATAGTGCTCAGATATCAGTGGGCCTCACACAATCCACAAGTGTCCAGTGTCCAAAAGTGTGCGCAGAGATTCAAAATCTCCATTATCCTCTCATCACTTTGGTCACAGGCAGCTGTGCCATCGAGCGTGTCACATAGCGCTCAGATATCAGTGGGCCTCACACAATCCACAAGTGTCCAGTGTCCAAAAGTGTGCGCAGAGATTCAAAATCTCCATTATCCTCTCGTCACTTTGGTCACAGCTGTGCCATCGAGCCTGTCACATAGCGCTCAGATATCAGTGGGCCTCACACAATCCACAAGTGTCCAGTGTCCAAAAGTGTGCGCAGAGATTCAAAATCTCCATTATCCTCTCATCACTTTTGTCACAGGCAGCTGTGCCATCGAGCCTGTCACATAGCGCTCAGATATCAGTGGGCCTCACACAATCCACAAGTGTCCAGTGTCCAAAAGTGTGCGCAGAGATTCAAAATCTCCATTATCCTCTTGTCACTTTGGTCACAGCTGTGCCATCGAGCCTGTCACATAGCGCTCAGATATCAGTGGGCCTCACACAATCCACAAGTGTCCAGTGTCCAAAAGTGTGCGCAGAGATTCAAAATCTCCATTATCCTCTCGTCACTTTGGTCACAGGCAGCTGCGCCATCGAGCGTGTCACATAGCGCTCAGATATCATTGGGCCTCACACAATCCACAAGTGTCCAGTGTCCAAAAGTGTGCGCAGAGATTCAAAATCTCCATTATCCTCTCGTCACTTTGGTCACAGCTGTGCCATCGAGCCTGTCACATAGCGCTCAGATATCAGTGGGCCTCACACAATCCACAAGTGTCCAGTGTCCAAAAGTGTGTGCAGAGATTCAAAATCTCCATTATCCTCTCGTCACTTTGGTCACAGGCAGCTGTGCCATCGAGCGTGTCACATAGCGCTCAGATATCAGTGGGCCTCACACAATCCACAAGTGTCCAGTGTCCAAAAGTGTGCACAGAGATTCAAAATCTCCATTATCCTCTCGTCACTTTGGTCACAGGCAGCTGTGCCATCGAGCGTGTCACATAGCGCTCAGATATCAGTGGGCCTCACACAATCCACAAGTGTCCAGTGTCCAAAAGTGTGCGCAGAGATTCAAAATCTCCATTATCCTCTCGTCACTTTGGTCACAGGCAGCTGTGCCATCGAGCGTGTCACATAGCGCTCAGATATCAGTGGGCCTCACACAATCCACAAGTGTCCAGTGTCCAAAAGTGTGCGCAGAGATTCAAAATCTCCATTATCCTCTCGTCACTTTGGTCACAGGCAGCTGCGCCATCGAGCGTGTCACATAGCGCTCAGATATCAGTGGGCCTCACACAATCCACAAGTGTCCAGTGTCCAAAAGTGTGCGCAGAGATTCAAAATCTCCATTATCCTCTCGTCACTTTGGTCACAGGCAGCTGTGCCATCGAGCCTGTCACATAGCGCTCAGATATCAGTGGGCCTCACACAATCCACAAGTGTCCAGTGTCCAAAAGTGTGCGCAGAGATTCAAAATCTCCATTATCCTCTCGTCACTTTGGTCACAGGCAGCTGTGCCATCGAGCGTGTCACATAGCGCTCAGATATCAGTGGGCCTCACACAATCCACAAGTGTCCAGTGTCCAAAAGTGTGCGCAGAGATTCAAAATCTCCATTATCCTCTCGTCACTTTGGTCACAGCTGTGCCATCGAGTCTGTCACATAGCGCTCAGATATCAGTGGGCCTCACACAATCCACAAGTGTCCAGTGTCCAAAAGTGTGCGCAGAGATTCAAAATCTCCATTATCCTCTCGTCACTTTTGT
Source organism: Dendrobates tinctorius (assembly GCF_039654945.1). NCBI lineage: Eukaryota > Metazoa > Chordata > Amphibia > Anura > Dendrobatidae > Dendrobates > Dendrobates tinctorius. The sequence continues at coordinate 64,235,357 of NW_027361738.1, read as the reverse complement.
CACAGGCAGCTGTGCCATCGAGCCTGTCACATAGCGCTCAGATATCAGTGGGCCTCACACAATCCACAAGTGTCCAGTTTCCAAAAGTGTGCACAGAGATTCAAAATCTCCATTATCCTCTCGTCACTTTGGTCACAGGCAGCTGTGCCATCGAGCCTGTCACATAGCGCTCAGATATCAGTGGGCCTCACACAATCCACAAGTGTCCAGTGTCCAAAAGTGTGCGCAGAGATTCAAAATCTCCATTATCCTCTCGTCACTTTTGTCACAGGCAGCTGTGCCATCGAGCGTGTCACATAGCGCTCAGATATCAGTGGGCCTCACACAATCCACAAGTGTCCAGTGTCCAAAAGTGTGCACAGAGATTCAAAATCTCCATTATCCTCTCGTCACTTTGGTCACAGGCAGCTGTGCCATCGAGCGTGTCACATAGCGCTCAGATATCAGTGGGCCTCACACAATCCACAAGTGTCCAGTGTCCAAAAGTGTGCGCAGAGATTCAAAATCTCCATTATTCTCTCGTCACTTTGGTCACAGGCAGCTGTGCCATCGAGCGTGTCACATAGCGCTCAGATATCAGTGGGCCTCACACAATCCACAAGTGTCCAGTGTCCAAAAGTGTGTGCAGAGATTCAAAATCTCCATTATCCTCTCGTCACTTTGGTCACAGGCAGCTGCGCCATCGAGCGTGTCACATAGCGCTCAGATATCAGTGGGCCTCACACAATACACAAGTGTCCAGTGTCCAAAAATGTGCGCAGAGATTCAAAATCTCCATTATCCTCTCGTCACTTTGGTCACAGGCAGCTGTGCCATCGAGCCTGTCACATAGCGCTCAGATATCAGTGGGCCTCACACAATCCACAAGTGTCCAGTGTCTAAAAGTGTGCGCAGAGATTCAAAATCTCCATTATCCTCTCGTCACTTTGGTCACAGGCAGCTGTGCCATCGAGCGTGTCACATAGCGCTCAGATATCAGTGGGCCTCACACAATCCACAAGTGTCCAGTGTCCAAAAGTGTGCGCAGAGATTCAAAATCTCCATTATCCTCTCGTCACTTTTGTCACAGGCAGCTGTGCCATCGAGCCTGTCACATAGCGCTCAGATATCAGTTGGCCTCACACAATCCACAAGTGTCCAGTGTCCAAAAGTGTGCGCAGAGATTCAAAATCTCCATTATCCTCTCGTCACTTTGGTCACAGGCAGCTGTGCCATCGAGCCTGTCACATAGCGCTCAGATATCAGTGGGCCTCACACAATCCACAAGTGTCCAGTGTCCAAAAGTGTGCGCAGAGATTCAAAATCTCCATTATCCTCTCGTCACTTTGGTCACAGGCAGCTGTGCCATCGAGCCTGTCACATAGCGCTCAGATATCAGTGGGCCTCACACAATCCACAAGTGTCCAGTGTCCAAAAGTGTGCGCAGAGATTCAAAATCTCCATTATCCTCTCGTCACTTTGGTCACAGGCAGCTGTGCCATCGAGCCTGTCACATAGCGCTCAGATATCAGTGGGCCTCACACAATCCACAAGTGTCCAGTGTCCAAAAGTGTGCGCAGAGATTCAAAATCTCCATTATCCTCTCGTCACTTTGGTCACAGGCAGCTGTGCCATCGAGCCTGTCACATAGCGCTCAGATATCAGTGGGCCTCACACAATCCAAAAGTGTCCACTGTCCACAAGTGTGTGCAGAAATTCTAAATCTCCCCTGTCCTATAGACACCTTGTACCTTGTTTTACATTACTATATAGTTTGTTGGATTTTGTCTACATTTCTACCAAAAATGAGGAAGGCTGGTGGAAGAGGCCGTGGAATTGGGCGGGGGTTGGCAGCTGGTAATGATGGTGTTGGTGGTGGATCTGATGGTAGTGGCAAGAGCAAAATAGGACCGAATGCAGGAGGTGCTGACCCTGCGTCATCGTCTGGCTACATAAGGCCTCGAACGCTTAGTTTTCTAGGAGTTGGCAAACCGCTTTTAAAGGCAGAGCATCAGGAAAAAGTTTTGTCTTACATTGCTGACTCAGCCTCCAGCTCTATCGCCTCCTCTTCTTCAGTTGTAAAAAGTAAAAGCACTGAGTCGTCATTGGAGGCTCATGTTCATGAACCACACCTTTCCTTGTGTCCTTCACCCCAACCAAGATTGAAGGATGACGCAGGCCATACTACTGATTACTCCATGGAGCTGTTTTCACATACCATGCCTGGATTATCAAGTGAAATGGTGAATTACCCAGGCCAAGATGAATCTGACATGGAGTGCACTGATGCACAGCCGCTGATGGATGATTCTGCTGGTACATTCACTCAGAGCACTACATTGTCCTTGCAGTGTACAGAGCCAGATTTTGACCCTGATGAGACTCAGGTGCCCCTTCTCGCACACTTTACCACCATACACGGTGACACAGAGAAAGGTGCACATGACATAGAAAAGGAGGTGATGGATGACCCAGTTGTTGACCCAGATTGGCATCCATTGGGGGAAGAGGGTGCTGCTTCCAATAGCTCAGATGAGGAGCATCCACAGCAGACATCGACATCGCAACAGCTGTTATCTGGCAGGCCCGGAGCACTCCAAAGACAGGTTCCAAACATCAAAAGAGTTGCTGGACAGCTTGTCCAGAGGGTCAAAAGATCACAGCGTGCTAGGCCGCAAAATGTCTGCCAAAGTAGGAAGAGTGCAGTGTGGCACTTTTTTGAACAAAATCCTCATGATCAGGCCAAGGTTATCTGTAAGAAGTGCGCAAAGACCTTTAGCCGAGGGAAAAATCTGAAAAATTTGAATACCAGTTGCATGCTTAGACATTTAACCAGCATGCACTTGCAAACGTGGACACAACACCAAACCTCAAGTGCCACATGTGCAACTGATCACAACGAAGGTAGTCAGCAACGCTACATTGTTTCCCCCACTGTAAGCCCACCGGTTAGCACAGCAGCAAATGTTGAGGTGTCGTTGCAAGACCACAGCAGTCAGGGAATCCCACTGTTATATCAACGAAAGACTGATTCTAGGCCATCAGAAAGAACACCAACTCCATCACCATCATCAACCCTCGCTCAGTCCGCCCTGTCCACCGCTACTTCCACCATATGCAGCTCTCAAGTCCAGCTCACCCTCCCAGACACTATGAGTAGGTCAAGAAAGTACTCAGTCTCTCATCCGCGTACACTGGGTTTGAACGCCCACATTGCCAAACTAATCTCGTTTGAGATGATGCCCTTTCGGTTGGTGGAAAGCACAGCTTTCCGCGAACTCATGGCCTATGCAGTACCACGCTATGACCTACCCAGTCGCCACTTCTTCTCTCGCAAAGCCATCCCAGCACTCCACCATCATGTGAAAGACCGCATTGTCCATGCACTCAAGCAGTCAGTGAGCGGAAAGGTGCACCTCACAACTGATGCATGGTCCAGCCGGCATGGCCAGGGCCGTTACGTGTCCATCACTGCGCACTGGGTTAATGTGGTGGATGCAGGGTCCACAGGGGACAGCGGTGGTGGGACAGTGCTGCCTAGCCCACGGTATAGGAAACAGTTGGCTGTAGGCGTTCGACCCTCCTCCTCCTCCTCCTCCAGAAGCGAAAGCTCGTCCACAGAGCGCAGTCGTACGAGCACTCCATCTGCAGCTGCCACTGTTGCACACGATGTGTCCCCCTGTCGAGCAGCTAGTGGAAAGCGTCAGCAGGCTGTGTTGCAGATGATGTGTTTGGGCGACAGACACACCGCCGAGGTGCTGGCCGAGTACTTGAAGCGACAAACTGAGTCATGGATGGGCAGTGTACATCTTGAGGCAGGCAAGGTAGTTAGTGATAACGGCCGTAATTTTGTGGCAGCCATAGCCCTTTCAAAACTCAGCCACATACCTTGCTTGGCTCACACCTTGAACCTGGTGGTGCAGTGCTTCCTCAAAAATTATCCGGAGTTAACAGCCCTGCTCCAGAAAGTGCGAAGACTGTGCGCGCACATCCGCCGGTCGCCTGTACACTCCGTTCGTATGCAGAAGCTGCAGCGATTGCTCCACCTTCCCAACCACCGCCTCATTATCGACATTGCAACAAGGTGGAACTCCACCCTGCACATGGTGGAGCGGCTGTGCGAGCAGAGGCAGGCCATAATGCATTTGTGGGAGGATACACGGCCAGGCACTTTGAGAGCAGACATGGAGTTGACAGGCGTGCAGTGGTCGAAGCTGAAAGACCTTTGTAAAGTCCTTCAGTGTTTTGAGGAATGCACACGGCTGGTAAGCGCAGACGACGCCATCCTAAGCATGAGCATCCCACTTATGCGTCTGCTCATGCAAACTTTGACGCACCTTAAGGAGCAGGCGTCTGCAGCCAATGTTGATGAGGAGGAAGAGGAGGAGGGAATCCTTGATGACATTCAGCCATTGTCTGCTCAGGGACCTCTCCTGGACGAGGTGGAGGAAGAAGAGGAGGAGGAGGAGGATGATGGGGATGATTACTTAGGGGAGGAGGATGCATCTCGTGGGGCAAGTGAAAATGTTGGCGTGGCAAGGTCTGGTACAGGGTTTGTGCGTGACTGGAGGGATGTGGATTTGCCAGAAAGTGCTCCTCCACCCAGCACTCGCAGTGCATCATTGACACAGGGAACATTGGCCCACATGTCAGATTATGCCTTGCGGATCCTAAAAAGGGACCCCCGCATTGCCAAAATGATGAACGATGACGACTACTGGTTGGCCAGCATCCTGGATCCACGCTATAAAGGCAAATTACAAAACATCATGCCACAGGAGAACCTTGACCTAATATTGGCTAATAAACAAGCAACTCTGGTAAATCAGTTGCTTGAGGCATTCCCAGCACACAGCAGCGGTGATGGTTCTCACACGAGCCGTACGGGCTCACACAACTGGTAATACTGCATCGATGGAAAGTGACAGGAGACAGCAGTTGTCAACTATGGTTACAAACTACTTTTCCTCCCATATCGATGTTCTCCCACACAGGTCATTCCCCTTTGACTATTGGGCCGCTAAACTGGACACCTGGCCTGAATTGGCCCAATATGCCTTACAGGAGCTCGCTTGCCCAGCTGCAAGTGTGCTATCGGAAAGAGTCTTCAGTGCAGCTGGATCAATCCTGACAGAAAAAAGGACCCGTCTGTCAACCCAAAATGTGGATGATCTAACCTTCATTAAAATGAACCACGCATGGGTTTCCAAGGATTTTGTCCCACCTTCCCCTGATGACACATAGGGTGACAGAAAAATGGCTTGCTTTGGTCCACCTCTTCCTGGTACTTCACCTATTTCGCCTTTTGCATCAGCTGAATGTCCAACATCAACATATGCCACTTTCTAAAACTCCCTAACTGTGCTGCCTCCCCCCCCATGGCCGGGGTCACCACCTACCACACGACACCGTGCGAGTGCCGTTGCCCTGGACAGGTGGGTAGGCCGACTCTTGGGCGCGGGCACTGGCACAGGGTCCCTCATAGTGCAATCAAGTGTCTCTGACGGTGGTGGTGCACACCCGCCGTCAGACACACCGCTGTACTATGAGGGGCCCAGTGCCAGTACCGACGCCCACGAGTGGGCCCCCCTTGCTTGGGCAGGGCCCCAGCATTTGCAATCTTTACCTCTCCCTGCTCCTCCGCTGTGTAATCTGGGCCGTCAAATCCATACTGTGCCTGACACCGTCTGAGCCTGCCTCCTGAGACATATATTTTGAATGTGTACGCTATCCATACATGTTATCCGGGGATACGGTACCCTTTCTAACCTTTGTGCAATCACGTGCAATCCATACTGTGCCTGACACTGTCTGAGCCTGCCTCCTGAGACATATATTTTGAATGTGTACGCTATCCATACATGTTATCCAGGGATACGGTACCCTTTCTAACCTTTGTGCAATCACGTGCAATCCATACTGGGCCTAACACCGTCTGAGCCTGCCTCCTGAGACATATATTTTGAATGTGTACGCTATCCATACATGTTATCCGGGGATACGGTACCCTTTCTAACCTTTGTGCAATCACGTGCAATCCATACTGGGCCTAACACCGTCTGAGCCTGCCTCCTGAGACATATATTTTGAAAGTGTACGCTATCCATACATGTTATCCGGGGATACGGTACCCTTTCTAACCTTTGTGCAATCACGTGCAATCCATACTGTGCCTGACACCGTCTGAGCCTGCCTCCTGAGACATATATTTTGAATGTGTACGCTATCCATACATGTTATCCAGGGATACGGTACCCTTTCTAACCTTTGTGCAATCACGTGCAATCCATACTGGGCCTGACACCGTCTGAGCCTGCCTCCTGAGACATATATTTTGAATGTGTACGCTATCCATACATGTTATCCAGGGATACGGTACCCTTTCTAACCTTTGTGCAATCACGTGCAATCCATACTGGGCCTAACACCGTCTGAGCCTGCCTCCTGAGACATATATTTTGAATGTGTACGCTATCCATACATGTTATCCGGGGATACGGTACTCTTTCTAACCTTTGTGCAATCACGTGCAATCCATACTGTGCCTGACATCGTCTGAGCCTGCCTCCTGAGACATATATTTTGAATGTGTACGCTATCCATACATGTTATCCAGGGATACGGTACCCTTTCTAACCTTTGTGCAATCACGTGCAATCCATACTGGGCCTGACACCGTCTGAGCCTGCCTCCTGAGACATATATTTTGAATGTGTATGCTATCCATACATGTTATCCAGGGATACGGTACCCTTTCTAACCTTTGTGCAATCACGTGCAATCCATACTGGGCCTAACACCGTCTGAGCCTGCCTCCTGAGACATATATTTTGAATGTGTACGCTATCCATACATGTTATCCGGGGATACGGTACCCTTTCTAACCTTTGTGCAATCACGTGCAATCCATACTGGGCCTAACACCGTCTGAGCCTGCCTCCTGAGACATATATTTTGAATGTGTACGCTATCCATACATGTTATCCGGGGATACGGTACCCTTTCTAACCTTTGTGCAATCACGTGCAATCCATACTGTGCCTGACACCGTCTGAGCCTGCCTCCTGAGACATATATTTTGAATGTGTACGCTATCCATACATGTTATCCAGGGATACGGTACCCTTTCTAACCTTTGTGCAATCACGTGCAATCCATACTGGGCCTGACACCGTCTGAGCTTGCCTCCTGAGACATATATTTTGAATGTGTACGCTATCCATACATGTTATCCAGGGATACGGTACCCTTTTTAACCTTTGTGCAATCAGGTGCAATCCATACTGGGCGTGAGAACGGCTGGCGAGCTGTTAAGCAAGCTACAGCACCTGTCCAGACAAGTACAGGGATTCCCTAGCGAGGAGACTTATTTGATTGTTTTCAATGTTGGGACAGCAATTTTTGGGGAGCACTATACTCTGGAGAATGATAGATGGGGCCCACCATACACTGGAACATTCCAAAGGTGGACATCAGACACTGGAGCAGCATTTACAGGGCCCATTATACACTAGAGCATCAGAAATGGGGCCCATTATGTTTGGAGCATTATTTGGGCCCATAAGACAGTGGAGCTTCATCCATGGGGACCAACATATACTGTAGCATTATGTGGAGCTCATCATATACTGTTTCAAACATTATATGGGACCAATGATTCTGTATGGAGAAATAGATGGGCCTCGTCATGAGATGTAAAAAGTGAGGTATTTTTCATTGTACAATACCGCTATTTATCTGCCGTATCGGAGCATGATGAGTTGTGGTATGTGTTAAAGGGGCGCTCTTTCGCCCAGGGCACATGAAAACCTGCAGCCAGCCCTCCCCCCCCACAACTTTAGCCAAATAACCCCCATTTTTCAGTGCGTAACTTGTATTATGAAGTTAATTAAGGTTGACAAGCTTAAGTAAGAAGAATTGATGCTTTTGGCATTCAAATGGGCACTGTAGGTGTGTTTCCTGTCCTCCTCTCACTGCCGACTTTTATTCCCCATTGACTTACATTGGGTTTCGTGTTTCGGGACGACCCCGACTTTTCCCTATAATCGGACGATCTTGCTCGACCCGACTTTTGGAAAAGTCGGGTTTCACGAAACGAAACGCGACCCTAAAAAACCAAAAGTCGCTCAACTCTAGTCATTAGCGTCCCCCGAATCTCCGGTCAAATTGCCCGACCCTTTCTCAGGGGATAAAAAGGAGTTCAGATCTTTCAGAGAAGGATGCAAGCTTTTTTTTTCTCTAAGGCCCCGCTCCTCCAGGGATGAGTTCCAGGGGGTGGGGGTCATTATTTCCCTACTTCGGGGGGCTCCGCAAGCATGGACTTTCTCACTGTCTTCCTCTGCTCCTGAACGTATGTCAGTGAACTTGTTCTTTGAGGCTCTGGGGCACATCTATGACGAGCCTGATAGAGTGCATCTGGCTGAGGATATGGTGATGAGTGTGACACAGGGGAGGCACTCTGCTGAATGGTTCTGCTCAGAGTTTAGACGTTGGACCGCCGAAGTATCCTGGAACGACGACGCCCTGAGGGGGTTGTTTCGCAGGGGCCTTTCTGACCGTCTGCTGGACGCTCTGGCATTACATCTGCCTCCTGATACCCTGGAGGACGCCATGATGCAGGCAGTCCGTATGGACTGGAGACTCCATGCTAGAGGAATGATGCAACAAGAGTCTCCCTTGTACCCCAAATTGTGTTACTCTGCACCTGTATCTGAGCCCATGAAGGTTGGGTCAGTCTCGGTTAAGGAGAAAGAGAGAAGGCACCGTAGAGACAACCTACTATGCTTTTACTGTGGAGCCTCTGGACATTGGAAAAGGAATTGCCCCTCCTGCCCTTCTTCAGAGAAACCATCAGAGAAACGACTGAGTCTGGGCAACAATCGAGGAGGTTGTCCAGACTCCCAGGTACATTTTTTCTCACGTACAAAAATGGTGCTCCAGGTTGAATTGGAAATTGTTGGCGGCCCTGTTATGACCACCGCCTTTGTTGACTGTGGTTCCTCCATTAATCTGATTGATGCCCAAGTTGTGTCTCTTAATAAGATAGGGACAGTCAGGTTAAAAGACCCTGTTAAAATTGTGGCTGTGGATTCATCCCCTCTTACCCGGGATGGAATTTGTTTTATGTCTGAAGTTTTTTCTATGAAAGTGGGTTTCACTCATGTGGAAAATTTAAGTTGTTTCATTATGAATAATCTGCCTCTAGGACTGGTATTGGGAATGCCCTGGTTGTAAAGTCACAATCCTCTTATTGATTGGGTGAAGGGGGAGATCACCCGATGGGGATGTAATGATAATGGTCTGTGTTGTAACCCGGTTCCTTTTGTCAATCCGATAAAATCCGTATCTGTGTCATCTGTCAGTCTGGAGGGTATTCCGGAGTACCTGAGAGACTTTAAAGATGTGTTTTCCGAAAGCGAGGCTGAGGCGCTCCCACCACATAGACCATATGATTGTGTTATCGATTTAGTACCTGGAGCCAAATTACCCAAGGCTCGTTTGTTTAATTTGTCTGGGCCTGAGCGCCAAGCTATGAAAGAGTACATTAAAGAAAGCCTTCGCAAGGGGCATATTCAGCCCTCGGTCTCACCCATGGCAGCGGGGTTTTTCTTTGGAAAGAAAAAAGATGGTGGGTTGCGAGCATGCCTCGACTTTCGAGAACTGAACAAAATTACTGTTAAGAACACGTACCCTCTCCCGCTGATTCCTGATCTATGCAATCAACTCACGGGGGGCCAAATGGTTTTCTAAGCTCGATCTACGAGGGGCTTATAACCTTATAAGGATCTGGGAGGGGGACGAATGGAAAACAGTGTTCCTGACAACTGAGGGGCTGTTTGAAAACCTGGTTACGCCCTTTGGCCTCACTAACGCTCCTGCGGTTTTTCAGAATTTTATTAATGTTGTTTTTTCTGATTTGATTGGATGTTACGTAGTCATTTACCTGGATGACATCTTGATTTACGCTGAGGACAGTCACTCACACTTGCATCATCTGCGTACGGTGCTTATGAGACTCCGGGAGAACCATTTGTATGCTAAGCTGGAGAAGTGCTCATTTTTTATGCAAGAACTGTCTTTTCTGGGTGTAATTGTATCCGGGGAGGGATTCCGCATGGATCCAGGGAAGGTTCAGGCCATTACAGATTGGGTGCAGCCTCATGACCTGAAGGGGTTGCAGCGATTTCTGGGCTTCGCTAATTATTATAGGAAGTTCATTAAAGGGTTCTCGCAGGTGGTAAAACCCTTGACGGACCTCACTCTTAAAGGGGCAGATGTAAAAAATTGGTCCGTGGCCGCAAAAAATTCCTTCCTGGCATTGAAGAAGTGTTTTACTACAGCCCCTGTGTTGGTACAACCCGATTCGTCAAGACCTTTTATCGTCGAGGTCGACGCTTTGGAGGTGGGGGTGGGGGCAGTATTGTCACAGGTCCCCTCTACCCTGACTAACCTCAAACCCTGTGCCTTTTTCTGTAAGAAGTTCTCTTCGGCCGAAAGAAACTATGATGTCAGTAACAGGGAATTGTTAGCAGTTAAATCGGCCTTCGAAGAATGGAGGCATTTTTTGGAGGGGGCCGCTCATCCGATTACGGTCATCACTGATCATAAAAACCTGGCCTATATCAAGTCTGCTAAGAGATTGACCCCCAGACAAGCTCGGTGGGCACTTTTTTTTTCTTGATTTCATTTTACCATAACGTTCCGACCAGGGTCTAAAAATGTAAGGACGGATGCCTTATCCCAAAGTTTTGATTCTGTGTCCCCTCCAGAACCATCATCCTCCATTCTTCAACTGGGAGTGGTTGTAGCCGAAATCTCCTCTGAGTTACAGAGAGAGATTCTGGAAGCACAAGCAAAAGCTCCCAGGAATAAACCCCCAAGTAAATTGTTTGTACCTGAACAATTCCGTCCCACACTCCTTCAAGAATTTCATGACTCTGTGTTAAGTGCACACCCTGGTATTGCAGCTACCCGGGGGGCAGTAGCTAGGGGTTTTTGGTGGCCCTCTATGGGTACTGATATAAAAAGGTTTGTGAATACTTGTGGGGTGTGCGCGCGCTCTAAAAGCTCTCTGGTCCGGCTGGCCGGGGAATTGGTGCCTTTGCCAATTCCGGATAAACCATGGACACACCTCTCCATGAACTTTATCACTAATCTTCCACCTTCCAAGGGCAACTCAGTGGTATGGGTAGTGGTTGATAGGTTTTCTAAGCAAGCCCACTTTGTGCCATTACCTGCATTACCATCCGCTGAAACCTTAGCCCGCTTGTTTATACAGCACATTGTTCGACTGCATGGAGTGCCTGTGAACGTGGTGTCGGACAGGGGTGTGCAATTTGTGGCCAGGTTTTGGAGAGCGTTTTGTATGAAGTTGGGGGTCACGTTGTCATTCTCCTCTGCCTATCACCCGGAATCCAACGGACAAACGGAACGCACCAACCAGTCATTGGAGCAGATTCTGAGATGCCTGGCCTCCTCCAGACAGGAAGACTGGTGTGAGGTATTACCCATGGCAGAATATGCATTCAACTGTTGGATCAATCAGTCTGCCGGAAAGTATCCCTTTCTGGTCAATTATGGGTTTGTTCCGCAGTTTGGGGAATTTTCTCGTATGGATTCGGATTGCCCTGGTGCCAAGGGGATTGTACAACAATTAAAAACCCTCTGGAAGGAGGTACAGGGGAACATCTCCAAAGCCCAGAAAAAGTTCAAACATTTTGCAGACAGGAGGAGGGGGGTGGTTCCTGCGTTGACAGTGGGGGAAAAAGTCTGGTTGTCCATCCGTAACATCAAACTTAAAATACCCTCTATGAAGTTGGGCCCCAAATTTATTGGCCCATACAAGATTGTAGAGGTCATCAACCCGGTGGCATACAGATTACAGTTGCCCACCTCCTTCAAAATATCTAACGTCTGCCACAGGTCCCTATTAAAACCTGTGGGGACAGTTAGAGAAGATCCCTCATCTGTGGCTCCACCAGTGTTGGTAGAGGGTCAACTGGAGTACGAGGTAGGGTGCATCATTGATTCGCGGTGGGTGCGCCGGAGACTTCAGTACCTTATCCATTGGAAGGGATATTCCGTTGAGGATCGGTCATGGGTTTTGGCCAGTTCGGTGCACGCTGATCGACTGGTGCGGGCTTTTCATGCCAGGTACCCTGAGAAACCTGGCGGTCCAGTGGCCCCCCATTAAGAGGGGGGTACTGTCATGGTTAGGACATGGTTAATGTCCTGTTCTCACAGGGTTAACTTTTGCCGGCCTCTCTTTGTATCTGGGAGGGGTATTTATACTCACTCCAAATAGCATTCTCTGTCAGTTATACTGCTGTTCTGGTGTGTCTGACCCCTGGTGTGCGTGTATTCTGCGTTTGTTTGCTTCCCGTGTATGACCTGGCTTGTTCCTTCACTCTGTACTCCGTCTCTCGTTTTTGTACAATTGTCCTTTCTGGTTCTGACCTCCTGGCTTGGCTATCGTTACTCCATTACAGGTTACCCCTATTGTACCGTCTAATGCCCGTTCTGGTTTTCTGATCTATTGCTACGTCCTGACTGTCCTTTCTGTCTAATCCTTTGGTACTGTATTGCTATCTCGTGCTTTGACCTCAGCTTGATCTGTTTTCTGTCTCTGTCTATGCCCCTTGGTAACATTGTCTTGTAGTTACCTTTCTAGGAGTTTCCCTGCAGCTCCTAGCTCTGTGGAGCTTAGGCCACGCCCCCAGCAGTCACATGCTTCAGGTCCTGGAGCATGCATTGTCACCACTGCTGCCCACTCCGCAGGTATCTTTGTGACAGTCTTTGTACTCAGGACACGCGCACTGGCTCAGTGAGCAAGTGCAGTGCGGTGTTCCTGACACCAGGTACTGCTCATCACCTGCCCAATACAATCCCAACAGTGAAACATGGTGGTGAAAGCATCATGCTATGGGGGGTGGTTTTCAGCTGCAGGGACAGGACGACAGGTTGCAATTGAAGGAAAAATGAATGTGGCCAAGTACAGAGATATCCTGGATGAAAACCTCTTCCAGAGTGCTCAGGACCTCAGACTTGGCCGAAGGTTCACCTTCCAACAAGACCATGACCCTAAGCACACAGCTAAACTAACAAAGGAGTGGCTTCAGAACAAGTCTGTGACCATTCCTGGCTGGCCCAGCCAGAGCCCTGACCTAAACTCAATTGAGCATCTCTGGAGAGACCTGAAAATGGCTGTCCACCAACGTTCACCATCCAACCTGATGGAACTGGAGAGGATCTGCAAGGAAGAATTGCAGAGGATCCCCAAATCCAGGTGTGAAAAACTTGTTGCATCATTCCCAAGAAGACTCATGGCTGTACTAGCTCAAAAGGGTGCTTCTACTCAATACTGAGCAAAGAGTCTGAATACATATGACCATGTGATATTTCAGTTTTTCTTTTTTAATAAATTTGCAAAAATTTCTACATTTCTGTTTTTTTCAGTCAAGATGGGGTGCAGATGCAGAGTTTACATTAATGAGAAAAAAATGAACTTCTTTGAATTTACCATATGCAATGAAACAAAGAGAGAAAAATTTAAAGGGGTCTGAATACTTTCCATACCCACTGTATTTAATGATAAAGGAGCCACTACTTAGTTTTGTTGCCCTTGCTTTATGTTAAAGGTCTTCACCAACACAGAGGTTCACAGATATCAATATGTTTCCAGTCTATATTGTTTTATTGGCAGGTTTTGATGCAATTAAAACCACACAGAAGATACTGGACGTCTCTGATCTTTTTTTTTTACAAGAAACAATTGCTACTTTGAAAAATTGTTTTTCAGGGTGTTCATCCATGAAACCATACATCTTCTTAACTATCCGCGCTTTACCATGCAAAGTTTCAGCTCATAAACCTTGATAATGACTCTTTTTGCCAAATTGTCAAATATGGCAATCTGTGGGTGAATAAATAAGAAAATCTATATTTTTTTAAGACACTGCATTTTCCCCCTTTATTATGCATGTATTTGTTTATTGCAAAGCTAATAAAATCACTGAGGCAATAGTGGTCCCCTGCTAGAACATCATTACCCTATGTACTAAGCATAACACATTGGATCGTTTCTCAAACCTAGCAGAAAACCTGCACCTTCCAACAACTGCGCTGCTTTCATGTATTTCAATGATCTGGAATTATGATGGCTGTACTGCGATTTGTACTTATTAAAGGCAAAACAGCCATTTTAGATTATTAGGGTTCAGTTTGTACAGAATATACTTAAATGGTCACTGTTTTCTCAGTAAACTCCACTTGATGGCCAATGCAATGAGTAACAAAGTAGCAATTCTTTTATTTACCCCAAACAAGGTTCCTCAGCCCTTCTGTCTAATTTTCTGCCCACTGCCTGTTGCAAAGTCTAATCCATCTCTAGCAGCAGATATGCTGAGACATATTACAGGAAATGAGGACGGGTCTCTTTCTTACTGTTCCTGTCTTCTCAGGTGTCAAACTGCATACTCGCATAAAGGTGGGCTTTCACTTTAGGGCAGGTAAGCCATTAAATAATGGGTGAAGCAATGCATGCTGGAATATGTAAGATAAGAAGTCCTGGTACCTATAGTGCTGACAGTATACTGATGAAGAGGGGTAGCCCACCAAAAAAGAGTGGATGGCAAGTTGTAGAGTATGAGAACCTTATAGACATATTAAACAGATATAGGCACTAGAAGCAGTTTTAACTTTTTGTGGGGCACAAGGTCAACAAGACAATACTTAAAATGTCAGATTAGGTGAAATAACTGGTGCGCTTTTATCAGGTAGAAGTGACTATCAGGGACTGCCTAGTTGAGAAAATACATTGCAAAAATTCTGTTACTGAGACCGGAAAATTATATTTCCAGTTTCTAACATTCTCAGACCACTTTGAAATTAACATAAAACAGAAAGAAAAAATCTTTTTTTTTTTTCATTTCTATTTGAAAACTTTTCTCAGACTTTTTAGCAAACCCAGTAAAAATAAAAATATGCCATAAACAACAGCTGCGCTTCATCTCCTGAAGTGTAACACATATTAGCATAATGGATTCCTGATAGTACAAGAATTGATTTCACTGAGAGCTAAAAATTTCCTGACGCATCATCAGATCGCAGCTTAGAACCTACAGCAAAAGGATAAAGCCGGATTATTGTGTACAAGCGGTTTATAGGGAGAACTGAGTTTATGTAAATTATAGACTTCCACCTTCTAGGTTTTTAAATTACTCTATTCTCTTTTTAGGGTTCTTGAATGGTCCAGTAGTTACAAAGTAAATGATTAGACACAAGTTTAAGAGAATTCGTCAGAAGGTTTTTGCTATGTAATCTGAGAGTACCATGATATAGGGACAGAGACCCTGATTCCAGCAATGTGTCACTTACTGGACGGTATTTTTGTTTCAATAAAATCAATGTTTTTATCAGCAGGAAGTTATCACTAAAGGACTCGGCATCTCGCGCCTCCTGGTCAACCTGATCAGTGTAACCTCACCCCCTCCTCTGATTAGCAACTTTCTGTCAATATACAATGTACCCAGGAAGCAGCCAATCAGTGGTGAGGCGGGGTTAGAGTTCAGCATTCCGAGCTCTGCTAGATCTGCAGGAGATAAAACTGTGATTCTATCACAACTGCAGCACCCAGTAAACTAAGTAATACATTGCTGCCCCTACACCATGTTGCTGTCAGAATACATTGCAAAATCCTGTTAAGAAATTCCCCTTAAAGGAAATGTGGGTAAAACTTATACACATTGATATGCCTAGTGCAAATTCTGGGTAAAACACTATAATAAATAAGTGCCTTATTATACAGAATTTGACGGAAGATTTTTGCTATGTAATAAGAGAACTATGTGGCGCCCCTGAGGGTTCAGTCGCCACAGAGGTACTGCACCTCCTCCTGAGGTGTGGTACCCCACCATCCAGGTAAGGTGGAGACTCCTGACCACGCTCCAACACCTGCATCCCACACAACACAGTAGTGTGGCAAAGCACCCTTTGGTGGCTCCCTTCTTGGAACACAAAGCGTGCTGGGAGGCGGGTGGAGTTTAGTTGACACCAAAAGACCGGGAAGAGTTTAGGATTTAGTCAGTCTGACAGAGTCAGAGGAAGAGTGAAGATCCCCTGAGTGGGATGGATGAAGGAAGTGCTGCAGCCGACCTCAGTGACCTGGGTCCGCTGACACAGGAAAGGGACATTGATGGAAAGCCTGACTCTCTCCATAAGAAGGAAGGATTAGTACGGAATGAAAGGAGAGGAGGACTAAGGATTAGGGTTAGAGCAGAACCCTTCCCAAGTTCACAGCGCAAGGCCGGAGTCCGGTCCCCGAGGTTGTATGGATACTAATGGTCCTGCAGCAGACACCGGAGGAATAGAAGTTGTCACCACTTTATTCCCACACAAGACTTGGGGGCACAACAGCAACGAGAGTGAGCCGGGACTAGGTAGCAAGGAGTCCCCGAAGCAGGCTACAGCTGTCTGCCATACAAGTAGAGTTCATAGGAACATCTGACAGGAGGAACTCCAGTCTAACTCAGTACTGATAGTACTTCACTATAGGCGCAAACGGGAGACATTCAGAAAAGGCATATGTTGGCGGAGTGTTGGAATGGAGTACTTCATCTTGCCTGGAAGTTGACTGAGCTCCTCACCCGGAGGACACGGCACGGATGTGGGCACCTGTACATGCAACAGACTGTGAGTAAAGCTTTGGAACTACATGCCCTGGTGTCCTCCGCTTATTCCCGCACCAACACACTCAGCACTGCTACATCTTTGTGCCTAACACAGCACCATCCACGTCTCCCCTCACCGTCACTTCTCCTACTCTGCCCTGGGACTACTGCCCTACCTGTGGAGGGCCACACCATCATTGCTGCACTATACCATCTGTCCCAGAGGATCTGCTTGCAGCGTCGGCTTAACATCTCCCTTGCCGAACACCACAGGTGGCGTCACGACTCTCTTATTCACAAACTCTAATCATCATTCACATGTTCAACATCTTCCCTTTTGCAATGGATGCCCAGGGCCACGGACCGGGTCATTGCCACTGTGACAACTCCCATTGAATCCAACGGGCCCGGCTCAGAGTACCCCGCTTCCCTGGGTGAGGGCGATCCAACAGCAAGATGTAAAGACTAAGACACTGAATTCAGGGATGTGTCACTTATTAGACTGTGTGCTGTTGTTTCCATACAATGAATGGTTTATCACCAGGAGATTATCACTACTTGGACTACAGAACACATGAGCCCTGTGTCCACGACCATGCCCCCTCCTCTGATAAGCAGCTCACTGTCAATAAGCTATTTATGTACAGAGCCTGGTGGTGGCGGTGTTAGCTCTCTTAGCTCTGCTGCATCTAAAAACTCTGATTGTGTCAAAACCGCTGCACCCAGTAAACTAAGTATCACATCGCTGGAATCTGGGTCTCTTTTCCTACATTATGCTGCTCTCAGATGAAGTAGCAAAATCCTAGTGAACAGATTCACTTTAAAGGGTTAGTCCCATGTTTATATATAGTGGAAATGGCTAAGTCCTTCTAAAAGAAATCAAACATTTGATTTAATTGTGTAGTGTTTGCACACTTCAGTACAGCTTGTAGGTGCTCATCTGTGGAGAAGCAGGCCAGGATGGAGGGAGAGCATGATTAGTTCCCAATTCTGCCAGCTTTGGTGACAGTGCACTACTATCAAAGTTGTTGCCACTTTTAAAGGGGTTGTCTCAGATATTTCTAAAGGGTAGAGTATGTCACAAATGGACAATAGATGCTCCAATAGAAAAAAAGAGAGCGCTCAGTGCGTGTGCAGATACCTCTCCATTCTCAATAAAGCACAATGGTGTCTGGCTCTCAATCCATGGCGCTCATATACTGAATATGAGTGACATTTCCTGCCATAAATGTCCCATATGCGTTAACCATTTTATATACATCCATATAGGAATAACAAGAAACACTCTTTTGAGCAGTCCAAGTTTTGATTTAAGTGCTAGTAAGTTGTCTTTTTTGTCATTTTTCATCTGGAAAGCAGGCCTACCGGCCAATTCAGCTTTCATTCATTTATTTTTTTTAATCAAGTTTCTTGTGTTCTTTGTTCTCCGTCGGTCCGTAACATCACAGACAGGAACAACTCATTCAGCATGTTACTAGTATGTTTAGGAGAATTTGCCAAAACTGCACCCACATCTCTGACATCTGTTATTGTTCTAAGGGAACCTTTTACTAAATATTAATTTTTTTTTTTTATAATTTTGTCCAACATTGAAAATTATGAAACTTTGCATATCACTTTATTAATGAATTTGTCTTCATTCTTGTAAAAAAATGTAATGTAAGCAGCTTCCAATCCCCTGCCTTTCCCCAATCTATTCATCTGCTTTCAACTGCATTGATATCAGAAACTACATATTCTCGGAGTACAGATGATGGCAGTGAAGGGTCAGAATTGCTCCTCTCTCCTCCCGCTGCAGTTAAAAGAAAGGCAGCAGCACTGGTAATTTGAAAGATGGGGTGCACTTCATCCAACAGTCAGCAACAGTCAACAGATATGGGGAATGAGGCAGCGCATCCAGTGAAATCAATCTTTTATTAACCCATGTGACATTTCACCTCCAGTGAGCCTTTCTCAAGCTTTTCACTGGATGTGCCTCCTCACTGTCCAGATCTCTCTCTCCTTCTCTGTGTGTTGTGTTTTCCAGAACAATCTCTGGCAGAAGCTTATCCCAAGAGCTAGTGAGATGCAGGTGCTGAGCTGTCCCTTTCACTGCCATCATCTGTACTCCAAATTAATATGTACTGATATCAATGCAGCTAAACGAAGGCAAATTGATTGGGGGAAATTTAACTTACCTGTTATGGGTATCTCATGCTCCTCTTCTTTCCCCTGGGTCCTCTGCCCTCTGCTGTGCTCCACTTCGGGTCTTGCGGGTTGCCCGGATTGGATTAATGACAATTTCCATAGACCTTAGGCCCATTTAGACACATACCTCTGTCTTGGTATTAATACTCCTAGTAATATGTTTGGTGTGCTCCACATTTCAGTGCTTTTTGTGTTTGTGCTTGCATTCATCCCTGCTGTGCTCCTTTTCTTTCCCCTGGGTCCTCTGCCCTCTGCTGTGCTCCACTTCAGGTTTTGCAGGTTGTGCGGAGTAAATTAATGACATCATTTCTGTAGATCTTAGGCCCATTTACACACATACCTCCTAGCAATATGTTTGGTGTGCTCCACATTTCATTGCTTTTTTGTGTTTGTGCTTGCCGCCATCGCTGCTGTGTTCCACTTCATCGATCCTGCTGCTCCTGAGATTCTCGTGTGGCAAGTTTTTGCTGCTCGTGTGCCTTCCACCATGCTGCATCAACTCCCAGGGTCCGTGTGCCTAAGGTTTAGAGGCTCCATCTTTTCTGCTCAGCCTAATCAGGAAACCACTTACATGCAATTTTTTACAGAAATAAAGACAAATCCCCTAAAATATGAATTTAAGAAGTTTCATAACCTTCCAAATTGGGCAAAATTATGCAAAAAAAATTGTTATTCTTGAATTTACCTACTCAAAATCACTACCATAGTATATTGCTTTGCACCAGCTTTCTTGGCATGTCCTCATACAAAGTGCATTTTAGCATTGTGTAGAAATAGAAATTATTCATCTCCATACCCCTTGCCACTTGATTGATGCATCACAGGAATGGATATGTCACTCAAAGCAGGGAAAGTTGAGCAGATAGATCTCAGTATGCCAGTGCTATATGCAAGGACTCCTAGGGGGACGGCAGAGCAAGAGCAACTTCAGCCAATAGGTGCAGAGTACTGAAGCGATTGGTTGCCCTTTTTGTTTTGCGGAGGAGCCTTCATCTTTCAAAAATTGAGAACTTATTAAACACTACGTCCAAAGTAACTAAATACTCCAGTATATAAATGTGGGTATGGACATAGTTATGTAAAACATTATTAATTGTACGACTTTTTGTTTTCCTCTCAGCTGCCTCCTTACTCTGCATACTGTCCGATGAACTGAAGGATGCGCTGACTTCTCATTGTGTGGTCACTCGCGGAGAAACCATAATTCGCCAGAATACGGTGGAGAAAGCAGCGGATGTGAGAGATGCGATGTCCAAAGCGTTGTACGGCCGGCTCTTTAGCTGGATTGTAAACCGAATCAATGTCTTACTGAAACCAAGTGAAGAAATAAGGTGAGGATTTATAGGCACTATTACATATTGACATTATATAGAATTTTATATAAAGTCTGTGAATACGCTTCTTTTTTTTATTTCCAACAACATTTTTTTGTGTTTTTTTTATGCAACCTTATAAGATAAAAGACAATTGTACCTTGTGGCCCAAGCATGACTCCCCCTTAATGTCCCACATGGAATACCAACTGCCTGAATAGAGAAAATCAATGTCAATGGGAACAAAATCACTACAGCAAAGTAAACAGCGGCTGATTTATTTAGGGTAAAACAGGATTTACAATTTTGACAGCATATTCTGGAGCTATTGTATAGAACCTCCTCCAACCATAACTTATATTATGATTTCAGGAAGAATACAAGTACGTATTAAGACACACAAGTCAGACTTGTTACATCTTAGTGGATTTTTCTAGCTTAGTAAAACAGCTGTTTTTGTCCCAAAACAGCACCAGTTTTAATCCAACTCCATTTATGTGAGAAGATCAGAGTTGCAATCTATACTACACACTGAACATAAGAGTGCGATAGTGTAAACTCCTCTGGAGAGTGTTCCCCTGTCCTGCGGACAGCAAGAGGTCAAGCGGGCCATTAAAAATAAATATGTTTATGTAAATGTAGGTTCTATGACTCAATGGCAAGGTATGTTCAGCAGTCAATCTCCGATCACTACATGTTTCTTAGCCAGTTGATACGTTGAATTGTATTTCTTCTCTGGTTCGCTTATATTGGACTGATCCATTGTTTTCTGTCCTAACCCTTTCACTGCTTTTTGGACTTAACCCCTGGACTGTCTGATTATCCATGTTCCTCATGACTGTGTCGGACCACCTGGAAGTAAACCCGGCTATACCCTGAGTATATTTTAAAGCAACACTCCAGCGTTATGCTTTATTTTACCCCAGGAGTGGTGCTTCTAACATAAAGTCCCTGACTCGAGTATTATACTTACCTGACGCTGCCTTCACCTTCTAGCACTGCCATTCCGGTCGGTCTTTCAGTTTGTGACCTGCCAAACATTGGAGTGGGCCTTAGATCACTTTTCAAGACCAAGTTTCATTCTGGCCTCGTACTGTCTCTCAAAGACTTGCACTTTAAACTTATGACCATGACGTCTCCCTTCCGGCCAGTGATAAGTTGCTGTCACAAGATGGCACCTTGGGATCGGCATGGCACAGATAAAAGGTTAAGAGTGATGGCAGCTGATAATTATAAGACTAGATTCAGAGACCTTAGATTAGAAGCACTACTCCAGCGCTGAGAAAAAAAACCCGAAGTGGTGTTTTAAGTCCCCGATACTGTTCCTGGACCAGATAAATGACACCTCTATCTATCAAGTTGTTCTACTGACCGGCAACTACTCAGTGGACACAACCCAGGAGGCCCCTGCAGCAAAATCCAGATCCTGATCAGGGATAAAAAGGTGAAAAACACAGTGCCCCTTAGGACCTGCTATGTTTAGTAATTTTAAGGTTGAAAGAAGTAACAGGTCCATCCAGTTTAACTTAGGTGTTGATCCAGAGAGTGTACAAAAAATTCCGGTAGACAGATGCTTATTTCTCCAAAATAAGGGTAAAATGATGCTTTCAGATTCCATATGCAGTAGCTGTCAGACTAGTTCTCTGGATCAACGTCCCATTGCAGAATCAAGCACTGATAACCTGCAATATTATATTTTTCAAGAAAGGCATCACAGCCCTCAAGAGAGTTCCGTAGTCTCACTGCTCTTGCAGTAAAGAATCCATAGTCTCACTGCTCTTACAGTAAAGAATCCATAGTCTCACTGCTCTTATAGTAAAGAATCAATAGATCCAGAAAAAAACAGAATGGGTAGCACTCACCAATCTTGAAATTCCACACTTTA
The DNA here is from genome assembly GCF_039654945.1 of Dendrobates tinctorius. Classification (NCBI taxonomy): domain Eukaryota; kingdom Metazoa; phylum Chordata; class Amphibia; order Anura; family Dendrobatidae; genus Dendrobates; species Dendrobates tinctorius. The sequence goes on along the minus strand of NW_027361738.1, from coordinate 64,213,326 downwards.
TTGGTAACGATTAAAACATCTTCACCGGGAGAATGGGAAAAGGAGTGTGCAGGTGACGACGGCCATGCTGTGGCGCTTCTACGGGTCAATAGGTCAGAGGATGTGACGGAAAAAGAAATACCTGTGCACAGGTATGGTCCTCCCTAACAACCCCTAAACGTAAATGCAATGAAATACATATAAAAAAACATTAAAAACAGAATGCAATTCATATACATGAAAACAACAAGTGAGCACAACTATAAATTTACAGGAAAATAGACATATCTACTCTGTCATTGAAGCCGGTGGATTCCATTGCCCGAGTGTGCATAATCCATCTGGGCTTCTCCTCTTCATAGGAGTTTCTGGATCTGTGATATTGTTGTTTCTGGGTGAGCACCCAAAGTCTCGGGGTATATGGCAGCAGTATTCTTTAACACCGTATTGATTTGCATAGTTGGAGTGGTATCAGCGGTGCTGTCCTCTTTTTTTCTATTGGATATATAAAGAATCAATAGTCTCACTGCTCTTATAGTAAAGAATAATCATCTGTGATTATGGTTAATCCTTCTGTTCTGTCCTCACTAAATGAAGCAGACTTCATGTAGCTTATACAGGCAGCTAAACCACTATACTGGGTCCAATAAGGAGACTGTAGTTGAATCTGTGCTTTATTGAACGTGATGGTATATTGGCATGGTGAAACTACAAACAAAAACATACACTCACTGGCCACTTTATTAGGTACACCTGTCCAACTGTGTGTTAAGACTTAATTTCTAATCAGCCAATCACATGGCGGCAACTCAGTGCATTTAGGCATGTAGACATGGTCAAGACAATCTCCTGCAGTTCAAACCGAGCATCAGTATGGGGAAGAAAGGTGATTTGAGTGCCTTTGAACGTGGCATGATTGTTGGTGCCAGAAGGGCTGGTCTGAGTATTTCAGAAACTGCTGATCTACTGGGATTTTCACGCACAACCATCTCTAGGGTTTACAGAGAATGGTCCGAAAAAGAAAAAAAATCCAGTGAGCGGCAGTTCTGTGGCCGGAAATGCCATGTTGATGCCAGAGGTCAGAGGAGAATGGGCAGACTGGTTCGAGCTGATAGAAAGGCAACAGTGACTCAAATTGCCACCCGTTACAACCAAGGTAGGCAGAAGAGCATCTCTGAACGCACAGTGCGTCGAACTTTGAGGCAGATGGGCAACAGCAGCAGAAGACCACACCGGGTACCACTCCTCTCAGCTAAGAACAGGAAACTGAGGCTACAATTTGCACAAGCTCATCGAAATTGGACAGTAGAAGATTGGAAAAACGTTGCCTGGTCTGAAGAGTCTCGATTTCTGCTGCGACATTCGGATGGTAGGGTCAGAATTTGGCGTAAACAACATGAAAGCATGGATCCATCCTGCCTTGTATCAACGGTTCAGGCTGGTGGTGGTGGTGTCATGGTGTGGGGAATTTTTTCTTGGCACTCTTTGGGCCCCTTGGTACCAATTGAGCATCGTTGCAACGCCACAGCCTACCTGAGTATTGTTGCTGACCATGTCCATCCCTTTATGACCACAATGTACCCAACATCTGATGGCTACTTTCAGCAGGATAATGCGCCATGTCATAAAGCTCGAATCATCTCAGATTGGTTTCTTGAACATGACAATGAGTTTACTGTACTCAAATGGCCTCCTCAGTCACCAGATCTCAATCCAATAGAGCATCTTTGGGATGTGGTGGAACGGGAGATTCGCATCAGGGATGTGCAGCCGACAAATCTGCGCCAACTGTGTGATGCCATCATGTCAATATGGTCCAAAATCTCTGAGGAATGCTTCCAGCACCTTGTTGAATCTCTGCCACGAAGAATTGAGGCAGTTCTGAAGGCAAAAGGGGGTCCAACCCGTTACTAGCATGGTGTACCTAATAAAGTGGCCAGTGAGTGTATATACATACAATCAATACTGGGTTCATCAGGGATTCATATATACATAATACAATGTATATCAACATCTGCACTAGTAGCTAACCAGGAAAGAACTAACTAAGCACGCTAGTATGAGACAGGAATTGGATACAGGAAACATAAATACATACCAGCGATGCTGTCACAAGGAAAGAAGAGAAATGAGATGCTTCCTGAATGCAGGCAGAAAGAAAATGGAGGACTGGAGGGAAAATGGAGGCTGAACTAACCATAATCCTTTGCAAAAGGCTACCAGGATGCATTGCAACCTTACCAGAATGCACTGCAAATGAGGGAAATACCAAAGTGAAAGTAAAACACACAATAACACTGCGGTTATGACTCTGGTCACTAGATGGAGCCAGAAAACATTGTAACATTAACAAGCAGAATAATCAGGGATTATTAATTACAGGTAAATGTCGGAGACAGAACACCTTCCGTTAGGTGTGGAGGATGCTCCCTTGTAATCATAACAGGACTGGATCTTAAAAGATACTTATACAGGTTTCTGTATTGTTCCCGCACATATTTGTACATTGTAATAAGATCGTACCCAAGCTGTCGTTTTTCCAAACTAAATAACTCCAAGTTTGTCAACCATTTAGACAAGGTCATCCCCTCTTGTTGGGCAAGGCACATTAAGGGTTTACACAAATAATAAATATGGTGCAAATCAAAGACAATTTTTCATTGCAAATGACTCCAGAATTCCAGCACCTGTAGCTTCATGAATATTCCCGAATATTCCATGTGTGACCTGAGTAATGTCTTGTATAAAGGTGGTGAAACTATGTTTTGCTCCAATTCTGTAGCCAATTTAAATGGACACATTTTCTGCAATAAGCAGCTATGTTTTTCCAAACTCATAAAATCCTTTAAGCAACCAACTAAAAAAAAAAAAACTTTCAATGTGGCACCTAAGCGCAGGTTCGCTCCTCTGACGCCCTCCATCAGATAGCTGCTCCGGCACAGATTGCGCGCTGTGTGTTATCGTTTTATGACTGATTTAAACATAATACATGAAATGCATTAAATTTGAAAAAGATTAGTACTGCAAATAAGCCGGCCATAAATAGAACACAATTACAGAGACGTGTTTGATCTTGCAGCGAGGAGGAAGCTGGATACAGTATTGGGATTCTTGATATCTTTGGCTTTGAGAATTTTAAAAAGAATTCCTTTGAACAACTGTGCATTAACATTGCCAATGAACAAATACAATTCTACTTCAACCAACACATATTCGCTTGGGAACAGGTAAAGAAATATTATTTTTACTTCAAGGCATACGTTATTCATTGTTTAACCCTTTCATGAATCCTTTCGGAAGTTTAAATTTTTAATTTTCTTTTTTTTATTTCATATTTGAACTGTGTTCATATCTTAATTTTTTTTTACTTAGAAGGATTGTCTGGGATGTTAACATTGATGGCCTACTTTTAGGGCTCATACTTACGAGAGACTCGCATGATTCTCGTGCGAGTCTCTAGCATGAAAACCCGGCACTGCCGCCGGCACACGGAACAGAGCGTGCGGCTACATGTATTTCTATGCAGCCGCATGCTTCGGTACGAGTGCCGGTGGCACTGCCAGGTTTTCATGCGAGAGACTCACAAGAGAAGCATGAGTCTCTCGCAAGTGAGTATGAGCCCTTAGTAGAGTTGAGCAACTTTGGTCGGATCGGGTTTCATGAAACAAAATTTGTTTCAGATGAAACTGGTCTGACTAGGGCAAAAAAAAGGTCGGAGTTTCGTCCGAAACCCGACCCCAATGCAAGTCAATGGGAGATAAAAGTCGGCATTGAGTGGATGACATTCATCCGCTCAATGCCGACTTTTATTTCCCATTGACTTGCATTGGGGTCAGGTTTTGGACGAAACTCCGACTTTTTTTTGCCCTAGTCGGACCAGTTTCATCTGAAACAAATTTTGTTTCATGAAACCCGATCCGACCAAAGTCGCTCAACTCTAGCCCTTACGATAAGTCATTAATGTCTGATCGGTGGGGGTGCAGCACCCGGCAACTCCGCTGATCAGATGTTCCCGGTGTCAGCCAAAAACAGCTCCGTTACAGAGCTGCACAGCTCCATTGATGAAATAGTGGCCACAGCCTTGTACTGCAAATCTGTCCCCTATTAATTTGAATAGGGAGCGGATGTGCAGTACCCTGATGCAGTCACTACACAGACAGGGCTGTGCAGCTCCGTAACTGAGCAGTGCAGGCCGCCGTCAACACCGTAAACAGCTGATCAATGTTAAAGTACCACATTATCCCTTTAATGAGAGTCTGTCAGCAATTTTGACATTCCACAAATGCTGACAGCTCCAAATAGGAGACCTGCAGAAGTGCTCGAAAAATAATTTTTGGGTGAATGAGAAAGTAAAGTTTTAATCTGGCGCTCACACTATACAAAATCAAGCTATTTAAAGGTAAAGTAAAGCACCTTTAAAAAGTTGTCTTAAAGGAGTGTAATTAGTTTCATGGCAGTTCTTTTGCACCCATTCATTTTGAAAGTTTTTGACTCTTCCCTCCCCCCCCCTCCAAGTTCCACCCTCCTTGTTTCACTGCATTTCCCCTCCATGCTACTAAAGATCTAGTTTCCTCGCTATCTAAGGCATACGTGGCAATTCTACTGAAATGTATAGGATTGCCTCAGAAAAAAGTAGCGCATCTTGGATTCCCAGAAGAGTTAGCAAATTTCCCTGGTGCTGCAAAAATCTCCCAAAACTTCCCTAAAAACAGCCGGTCCCAAGGTTTTCTTTGCCATGATACACAGTCCAAGCATACAACAGCACATTCAGGGTCTATGAAAGGGGCATGAATGGTGTGTGGCCTGACAAAAAAGAGAGAAGTAGGAAATTTGTACTCTGCAATTCTCATGGATTTTGAAAATTTGGCAAGTATGATCTAAGGCTATGTTCACATCTGTGTTGGAAATTCTATTTTGTTTTTGTCCCACACCATATAAACAGAAAAATAGAATTTAAATAATCACATGACAGTTATCAGTTGTACCGTAACCCAGAGACTAATGTTTGGTATGATTTTTGTCATGGTGTCCATTATTTTACCCCAAAAATACTGCTTTATGCTTCATAAATTTTTTGAAATGTCTGACAAATTTTTGCAGTGGAGACTTCTAATATAAGTATGAATTAAATGTAAAAGACCATGAAATAATAGTTGTGTACTAATAATGACTAGCTACAACATTTAGTCATACTGCCTGTCTAAGTAATCTGGATGTGTCATGTGCATAAACTATGATATATTGCATAAGTTGTAGTTACAGCCTCTTCCCTGCCTCCTTCTTGTAAGAGTCACAGGGAGAAATCTATCAATCTATCACAAGCTGGAGGCAGGAGCTGAGGTTGAAATGGCATCACAAATACACTCACCATGCAGTATGATTCAGAGGTTGGTCAGGGGACCACAGTACTATGTCATGGATTTATTGCATGCTGATTTTCGATAGGACACAGAGCATAGTAAATGCAGTGTGCTGAGATGCCACCCCTTCTACAAACCCAAATGCTTCATGGGAAATATAGGTTGCATTAAAGGGAATATGTAACCCCCTGGAATGCTTTTAAGCTATTACTATGAGCAAACAGATGATATAATTGTTAAAATAGTCCTACCTGTGTGCCTCATAACTGCGGTCTTGTTACTGAGAAATAGACTTTTAATCTTTTAGTTAGTTCTTCCACGCTCCAGGGCATGTGGTGCTTGTAAGAAAACTCTTCCTCTGGGGTTAATTTGCGTACCACCCCCATCCTATGCACATCACAGTGTCATTTGATGTGCAGTTGTGGTGCCGGAGTCTTGCACTTGTTCCTTGAACTCGTGGGATTATAATTACATTTTACTCCCTGCTATGGGCATTGGCTTCATTGTTCTTCTGCGTGGGCACCAGCGAGTCACTGCTACTCAGAAGAATGGTGAAGACACTGCCCATAGAAGGGAGGAAAAGGTACGCCTAATCGCACGAGTGCAAGGCACAGGCGCAAGAATCCAGTGCCACAACTGCACACCAGATGTCACTGTGATGTGCATGGGATGGGGGTGGTACGCAAATTAACACCTTTTCCTCCCTTCTATGGGCAGTGTCTTCACCATTCTTCTGAGAAGCAGTGACTCACCCGTGTTCGCACATAAGAAGAATGAAGCCAATGCCCATAGCAGGGAGGAAAAGGTAATTATAATCACACGAGTGCAAAGCGCAGGTGCGGGATTCTGGCACCACAAGCTCACATCACAATGTTACAGGCTGGCGGAACGCACCAAATAATAAGGAAGGTAATTTGGTGCGTTCGCAGCCTGGGGTCCACCGTGCAGAGATGGTAACGACTGCTCGGTAATGACGGACTTTATATGGCAGTACAATAGAGGAACACATGGGGTTAACTCCACCTAGTGTGTACAGAGGCAGACTGTTTCCTCACAGAGCCGCCCGACCGCCAAACACAAATGCCGCAGCCTGTTTATGCTCACAGAGCTTGGCAATGTGAGCACTGGTGTATAGACACAGGACTCTACCCCTGAGACACTGGGTTAGAGTCCCTCTAGTCACACTAGTGCTGGCACCACAATAGTGGTGCCAGGAAGAAACAAAAATAACTAAAGCACAATATGTGCGAACTGCACCGCTTTGGCGGATGCCACTAACCAGCCAGAACAATGGAGGAATGCGCTAGACTTGCTCACGGCATCACACTGGCGGATACAGCCGCTTAGTGCGGTACTGAAGGTGCCCAGCTCTTGACGGCGCCATATGGCGCTGAGTGAGGTGTTGAGATGTGGAAGCACCGTGGCGCAGACCAAGCCACTAGTAGGCGCTGACTCTAACTCTATAGCCTTATACCATACGTATCCAAGGGAGGGGAGTCATAATGAGTCAGTCACCAGATACACGCATCCATTAGCACTCACACAATATTCAATAAGAGTCTATACTAGCGCATGGCAGAGTGGCCATGCAGCTCTTTTATAGCAGCGTCCTTCCGGGACCTTCCCAGTAATGGACCAATAAGAGGAGGAACGGGACCTGCGCATGTGACCTCCGACCTCCAATGAGAGGTCGTCCCATGGGCATGCTCAGTAGGCAGAATACAGGACTTAGTCTCTGGAGCGTCTGCTTGCTGCTGATTCAAACATGATGTTACAGCAGAGCCTGAAGGAGCAACCAGACGCCTAGCATTAGCCTGGGCAAGACGCCTGGACCGACGTCTCTGCTGAGCAGGAATCTCTGCAGCCGCAGAGGACATGGCTTGAAATTCCCTCTGTGCAGTGGGGGAAACTCGACGCCTAACACACAAGTTACTGTGACATGCATGGGAGGGGGGTGGTATGCAAATTAACACCAGAGGCAAATAATTGGATAAATTAACTTTACCATAAATAAAATATTTATTTTAATACTTTATGGCAATTCCTTTGCATGTAATTTCTGCCTGAATTATTGGATTAAATTGGATCAAATATTAAAAAAGGAGGTTATCCAGCTCTTTTTCCTTTAAAATCCAGCATAAGTGTCACCAGCTTCCCCAGGCATTTAAGCTTACCGGGGGTGGTGGCTATGGTGAAGTGGGATCGCAGCGACACACCAATAAGGTATATGCACATTATAAGATGCACCCCCATTGTCCCCCCATATTTTGGGGAAAAAAAGTGCGTCTTATAATCTGAAAAATACGGCACCTCCTTTTTTGATTACTAATCCTGCTGCACTACAGACTCTCCGTGCTCTGGTTCCTGGACATCTAAGGGTATGTGCACACGCTGCGGTTTTTGCTGCGGTTCCGCTGCGGTTTTGGCCCTGCGGAACCACAGCAGTTCCGCAGACATGGTACGTTACCATGTTAGCCTATGGGTTTTCAAAACCGCAGTGCTCACGCTGCGTTTTTTCCGCGCGGTTTTGCTGCGGTTTTTTTTCCGCAGCATGTCAATTATTTCTGCGGATTCTGCTGCGGTTTCACACCTTTAACATAGTAGAGGTGTGAAACCGCAGGGCAAAACCGCAGGCCAAACCGCAGCAAAACCGCAGGTCACTTTACCTGCGGTTCCGCGGGAAAAAACCCTCAGTGGAATCCGCAGCGTGTGCACATAGCCTAAGGGGTGAGCTGACCTTTTTTCTCTTATTTCTTTAAATTGGTTCAACAACCCATACTGGAATAAACAAACAATAATAACCTTTTGATAAAGTTGAAAAGAACAGATGTAAACCTATAAATAACTCAGCAAGATTTCTGATAAAGAAAAAAATAGCCAAAAAAAAGATATTTCACAAAAAATATAATTTTATTAATTGCAAAACACAAAAACAGAAGAAGAATATAAAAACATCCCATAAAACCCAAAAAAGAAGACAATGTGGTCAGAGGTAAAATACATCAGGGCAAATGAATATATATATATTATCAAACAATTCTAACTTCATCAAAAAAGAGAGGAGGGGAGGGAATGGAATTATAAACAACTAAGCAAGGTAATAAATATATATGCAGGGAAACAAGCACATAATTGTCTGGAATGAATTATGAACAATTTGTTTCATTAGGTTATCCCACAAGAAGTAACCAAATAACAGCAAAAATAAGAATAAATAACCAAGGAACCGTCAATAGTATTAAAGTGCAGTAGTGCAGAAACCCCATACTCATCAGCAAATGTCATAGTCAATGTACCAATCTAACAGACCGCGCTGACAAAATACCCCAGCGCACGTTTCGCAGCAGCTTTGTCAATGTCTGCCTAAAGTCTGGAAGTCATAGACGTCACCAAAAGCTGGGTTTCTTCCTTAGTGATGCATTGTCAGGCCTTTACTGCACCTGACTTCAGTAATTGCTTGTTTGAGTGAGTGTCTTTCTGCCTTAAGTTTTGTCTTAAGCATGTGAAATGCATGATCGATGAAGTTGAGATCTGGTGATTGACTCAGCCATGGCAGAATATTCCACTTATTTTCCTTAAAAGATTCCTGGTTTGCTTTTGCAGTATGTTGTGGGTTATTGTCTATCTGTACTGTGAAGCATCGCCCAATCAACCTTGCTGCATTTGGTTTATTTTGACCAGAAATTCTCAACCTGTACACTTCAAAATTAATTTGGTTGCTTCTGCCTTCAGTCGCATCACCAATAGACACTAGTGACACAATGCCATTGGAAAGCGCATGCTTGTGCCATCTCACTGCCTCCTCCATGTTTTACAGAGGATGCGCTGTGCTTTGGAATATGAGCCGTTCCAAGACTTCTCCATCGTTTCTTCTTCCCATCATTTTGGTACAGGCTGATCTTAGTTTCATCTGTCCAAAGAATGCTTCTTTAGATTTTTTTGGCAAAGTCTAATCTGGCTTTTCTATTTTTAATGCTGATTAATGTTTTGCACCTGGTGGTGAACCCTCTGTATTAGCTCTCATGAAGTCTTCTCTTTATGGTAAACTTAGATGCTGAAACACCTACTTCCTGGTGAGTGTTCTTCACTTGGGTGGATGCTGTGAAGGCGTTTCTCTTCACCATGGAAAGGATTCTGTGATCATCCACCACTGTTGTGTTCCATGGACATCTAGGCCTTTTTGAGTTCCCAAGTTCATCAGTACTCGCTCTTTTATATATATACCAAGATGTTTATTTAGCCACCCCTTACATTTTTGCTCTGGATTTCTTTTTTTTCAGCCTAAGGCTATGTGCCCACGTAGTTTTTAGGTGCTGCGGGTTTCTCCCTGCGGATTTTGTAAAATCCGCAGGTAAATCCGCAGGTCAAAAGACCTGCGGATTAGCCTGCGGTTTTGCCCTGCGGTTTCTCACCTCACAATGGTGAAGGTAGGAAACCGCAGCGGAATCCGCACAAAGAATTGACATGCTGCGGATTGTAACCCGCAGCAAATCCGCGCGGAAAAATCCGCAGCATGTGCACTGCATTTTTTTATTTCCATAGGAAATAAAGGTAATGTACAACGCAGCAGAATCTGCTGCGGACCCGCAGGGCCAAATCTGCTGCGGATCCTCAGCAGAATCCGCAGCATGTGCACATACCCTAAGGGTGTGTGCACACGCTGCGGATTCTCCTGCGGATTGATCCGCGCGGATTTTGCAAAAAAGACCTGCGGTTTATCTGCGGATTAGCCTGCGGTTTTGCCCTGTGGTTTATCACCTCTACAATGGAGGAGATGGTAAACCACAGCAGAATCCGCAGAAAGAATTGACATGTCAATTCTTTCTGCGGATTAGAAACCGCAGCAAATCCGGCCAGAAAAATCCACACCGTCTGCACTGCGGTTTCCATTTCCCATTGGATATTATGGTACTGTACACCGCAGCAGAAATTACTGCGGATCCGCAGGGCCAAAACCACTGTGGATCCGCAGCAGAATCCGCAGCGTGTGCACACACCCTAATGATGGTATGTTTCTCTTCCATCGAGAGCTCTTTTGACCGCATGTTGTGGGTTCATAGCAACAGTTTGCAAATGTCACATCTGAAATCAGTTCCAGAGTCCAAACCTTTTATCTGCTTAATTGATAATGGATTAATGAGATAATAGACCATGCAAGCCCATTAAAGAGCAATTGAGATAATTGTCCAATTTCTTTTGGATGCTTTAAAAAAAAGGCAGCTGTTTTAGCTGTTTACCAAACCATATTAAACTTACAGTCATATAAGCAATATGGGCTTAAAGGGAATCTGTCACCCTTTTTTTGTGGCTTGCAGCTGCCGGCATAGACATCGGGGGTTTATCTACAGCATTCTGTAATGCTGTAGATAAGCCTCCGATGTAACCTGAAAGAGAAGAAAAACACGTTATATTATACTCACCGGGGTGGGCGGTCCGGTCCGGTGGGCGTTGCGGTCCGGTCCGACGCCTCCTTTCTTCATGCGATGACGTCCTCTTCTCCAGTCCTGTAATGGCTGCGGCACAAGCGCACTGCTCTGCCCTGTTGAGGGCAGAGCAGAGTCCTGCAGTGCGCAGGCGTCGGGAGAGGTCCGGCGCCTGTGCACTGCAGAATTCCCTTTAAGCCCATATTGCTTATATGACTGTAAGTTTAATATGGTTTGGTAAACAGCTAAAATGCCAAAACTTGCATCACTGTCCAAATATTTCTGGACCTAATGGTATTTTCCATCACTTTTCTGGTTTGAACAGAAGTGGAAATGATAAACACGTGATTCTGAAGCCCAATCTATCTCTAAAAATAAATTACGTACAAATGTTGAAAAATCTTCTCCAGTGCCTATGCTGCAACTTCATAGAGATCAGTAGAAATTTTTCATGAATCCTTCAGAAATGGTGCCTTGACGTAGGTGCGAATAGTTCATTACTCATGCCCAATCATATGCACTGAAAAAGTCTCCCACTAGTAATAATCAAGTTATTTATACGACAATTATACTCTTCAAGCCTAAAACGGATCCTATTGTTCTAAGCACCGACAGCTTGCAAATGAGCTCCACAAAGCTGGGATATGAGCAATTTCATACCTAATGTGCTGTGAAATCTCCTCTCTCACATATATAGTATCTGGACAAAATCAGTGCTGGGTGCAGCTTTCCTATATGTGCACAGTAAGAGAATTTGCAATGCAAATCCTTATTTATTAAATTGCATTTCTAATGCACATAGCTGTATGTAATTGGTGTGACCTTTGGAGTTGTTCCAGATAAGTCAAATAGAGTAATACTTTTGCAATGCCTGCATGTATATGGATGCATAAATCACTGAAGTCATCACTCATTTTACATTTTCTGCTTGGCAAATAATCAGTTTTTGGTACAGTCTTAGCCTTTGTTGAAGGGTAGATTATATTCTAATTTCATGCCCCAATATATATCACTGCCATATACAGTAAATAATTTTTTGTGCTACAGCCCTATCATATCCAGTATGGTATGCAAACTGTCAATCACATATAGGGAGACATGATTTGAAGATTCAAAGCATGACTAGTCCAGAGGGAGAGATGCCCTACTGGACTAGTCCTGCCTCGTTAGCATATTCTACTCTGCGTGATAAAACTACATTTCCCAAATATTGACTACCGACATAAAGAGCATAAATCATCAAACTCATGATCTCAGGACACACATCTGAACTATAAATTCTGACAAAAGAACAACTGGGTGCCTATAGTCTCTAAAAATGTAAACGTTATTGAAAATGCCATAATTTGTCCCTTCTATTCTTCAACAGTTGAGCTGTATGCCTCAACTACTGCAATTGTGAAGCAACACATCTCTGTCAGGAGACTTATCTACCAGGAAAACCAAGAATTGGGCATGTAGAAATCAAACATGCCTGATCCTTCTTCCCAAATATCTCCCCTTGGAGAAGAATTGGCTCACCATCTTGCAATAATGATGTTCATTTCTACCCTGTGTCACCATAATGAGAGTAGATAAATGCTGCCTTGATTATAAAATATGTTATGTAATCCAAACCCCATCACAATATTGTCTCTAAAGCAGGGGTGTGGAATCTTTTTTCTGCCAAGGGCCATTTGGATATTTATACCATCCTTCGGGGGCCGTACAAACTCCGCCCACAAAGTACATCCTGACTCTGGCACTGGTGTCAGGACGTAATCTTCCATTGCATGCCCTTCAGTGTTCAGTAGTGAACACTGCGTGTGTATGCTCATAGAGCAAGAAGAAATTAATGAGCTAGTGGCAGTCAAAATACAACTCCCTGCCAAAGCACTGCAGTCCCTGAGAATCTGCCCGGGGGCCGGTTAAAAGGTCATTAAAGGCGATAAATGGCCCTGGGGCCTGAGGTTCCCCACCCCTGCTCTAAAGTGACAAGCAAAGATGTCTACGTTCCTTTTGTAGACTATCATGTCCTACGACTTGTGAATCATACATTATTGTATTGTCATTGTCATGTTGCTATTCCACTAATATGGAAACCATTCAGGTTTACTTTTTAGAAGTTTGTCCTCCCTCTCTTCCTGTAGCTTGATCTGATGTAAGTAGCTCCCCCCCTCTTCCTTGGTTAGTGTACATCAACCATGTTATGAGGCTGATATGTGCACAGCCCTGGTTCAGAATCATCTTTTTACTTTCTCTCACCTGTGCATAAAACAAGAATTCAGCTTGAGAATAAACCTTCTTCTTCATACGTGCCTCCTGCAGTTGAGTTAAGCTATCTGATGAAATCTATCAGTGTGAGTATTGGTCAATAAAGACATTCATAGAAACTGTGTCTAGCAGCCTAGTTATGGAGTCAGAATAGACTACTGTATGATTTGCAGAGTAACAGCCTTAAAGCATTATTGCATTTTTTAATTTTATTTTTCAGAATGAATATTTAAATGAAGATGTGGACGCAAGAGCTATTGAGTATGAAGATAACCGTCCACTACTGGATATGTTCCTGCAAAAACCAATGGGTTTACTTTCTCTTCTTGATGAGGAAATTAGATTTCCCAGGGCAACTGATCAAACCCTTGTAGGTATGTAGGGTTACAATAGTGTAAGCAAAGGCCATGAGGTGCATTAATCCCAATCATTAGCCCCACATATTATATGAATGGGTTAATCGCAAAACACTCATGCCATCCAGGATGTATCCCTCCCGGCTCCTGAAATCCATATTGTAACAATGGAACACAATCTATAAATTACAGCTATACAAAGAATATCAGTTAGTAGTAGAGTCAATTATGGCCCCACACATAGTGTTGTTAACTACCTGTATATTGAGTAAATTCTGGGGCCACTCATGGACACGTCTGTGTTCCTTTTTTAGTGTTTTTTATTGCCATGTACTAGTAATTTGTTTATTATAGGCATGTTTAGTTACTAGGTTGTTACCTATAGTACAGACATTTATATGAATATCCCCTGGTTACAGGACTTATTACTATGTTTGTAAGTCTAGGTTCCTATATTATATATTTTCTACCAACTGCATCAAGTACCTACTGTAACTTGCTTTTTCTCTTCTTCATGTGTGTTTTTAGTTATTTTTATTAGTGATGAGCGAGTATGCTCGTTACTTGAGATTTCCGAGCATGCTCGGGTGTTCTCCGAGTATTTTGGGCGTGCTCGGAGATTTAGATTGTGTCGCAAAATATATTCAGGCTGTCTAGCAGCTGCAAATCATGCAGCTGCGGCGACACAATCTAAATCTCCGAGCGCGCCCAAAATACTCTGAGAACACCCGAGCATGCTCGGAAATCTCAAGTAACGAGCATACTCACTCATCACTAATTTTTATATGTTTTTATGGATGTGATGTACTGTATTAAAGGATGATTTGCACCTTTGTAGGCTGTTCAATGAATAAGGGGTAATTTCCATTGGTTGGGGAATTGACCCCTGGAATTCCCACTGATCTTTAGAGCTGTTACTCTGAAGAGCCCATGAATGGAATGATGCAATGGTAGTCGATCGTGCCCTCCGTGGATCCATTCATTCTTATCATAATGCCAAAGACGAGCTGAGCGCAACAGTCGACTGTCTCCTGCGTTCCCATAAAGAGTGTGCATGATTAACCACCGATCCATTCACAAGGGGCTCTTCAGAATGTTCTTGAGAACATATTGGGATCGACAAGGGTCACAGTGGACAGAACCCAAGTGATCGGTATAGCTTCCAAACTTAAGACCACCTCCTTCATAAAGATGAATTATGTTCTGTGACTGCGATTTGTTAAAGGAATTTTAAAGCAACAATCTGTTCACAAAATTCAATTAAATAATGATATATGCAAAATATGCAATTGTTATAATTATATGCTCTAATTTGGGGAATAAACGCTGTTGCTCTTCATATATTAAGTGCACTAAATTCCCATCAATAGTGGGATAGCTAAAATGTTATCTTTTGAAAAATTCATCTTTGGGGACTTAGAGAGCTTAGATGCTGTTTGTTTATATATTCTGCTTAACAAATTCCCATCACTAGTGGGATAGTCATAATGTCATTATTTCCAGAGTTTACCTTTATGAAATTAGAGAGCTTAAATGTTCACTAAATATACAATTATTATAATTGTAAACTATAATTTTGGGAACAAATGCAGTTGCTATGTATGTATTATGTGTTCCAAATTCCTATTTACAGTCGCATAGTCATAACCTCATAAATTTCAAAGCTCACCTTTGGGGAGTTAGGGAGCTTAGAGGTTTTAACATTAAAACAACTATTTATCTGATTTACTTATTCTGTTCAGAAAGATAATCTATGTTCTAAGTATGTATAAATGAAGATCATCCATTGGTGTCCTAAAGGGACCTTTTCATTTTGAACATGGTGTCTGATCTGAATCTTTTAGCACGAGATCATACGGTATATTAATTTTCTTAGCTCAACCGGCTGTGTACCTTGCTGCCGACAGATAGGACTGCATGTACAACATGAGAGCCGGAACTATGCTGTGGCTTTCATCTCTGATATGAAACGTTCCTAAATTCTATATGATTAACATTTAATCTCATTCGCAGAAAAATTTGAGGATAACTTGAAATCCAAATATTTTTGGAGGCCAAAGAGAGTGGATTTAACCTTTGGAATTCATCATTACGCAGGAAAGGTAAAATGATGCCTAACAGATATCTTGCAATTTGTAGTAGTTTTTAATTCTTTCTTTCTTTTTTTTTAAATATTTATAAAATAATATGTTATGTGCATATTCTTACATACAAAGGTCCACTAATTTACACGTTAATGGAGCAATGCATCATCCAAGACAACTTACATTATCATCTAATGCAATATGAATTGATTAGCAGTGGACTAGAACATGCTATTTGCAGACTTCAGGCAGTAAAAGGACTTCTTTCCTAGATGCTATGTTGTATTACTGTAGTCCCATGGAAGGGGTTACCATGAAAACATGAGATAATTCTTATTTGCAGTGTATTTGTTATTATCTCTTGTTTATATCAAAAGTACATGTGAAATTATTAAATTATATGTAATACATTCTCTGATAGTCAAGAGTCATCTTCCTTAGCTTCCAGCATCTTGAATTTTCACTTTGTACGGTTGTAGGTTTTCTGTTTAGGAACCTCTTCCGTTTTCAAGAAAAAAAAATCTGGCTAGTTTGAAATGGTAAATTCAAGACATGGAAAAGGGGAGAAGAGCTGTAGTCTATTTAAATGTGTATGATTATTATTGTCCCATTGTAGGAAAAGGTTTACAGTAAAGTCCAGCTATTCAACTTACGTAATTTACATTTTCTCCCTTTTTTTTTAATAAAAATTTTTACGTAACTCCTCATTGTACAAAAATTTTGAGAGTTTTCTAAGATTTGACGCCACTTTTCAGGCATAAACGCTTGGAGGAATTGGCTCCATAATCTTTATATCCTAATGATGGCTAATACTCAGGAACTACCTGATGGGATTTCATCGTAGAACTCAGCCGAGGAGTCTTGTGGTCATTTTAGACTTTATTCCAGGCCAAGCTCTTTTGCTTTAACTCCACTTTCAGACATAAATCAGAGGAGAAAAGGTTGCGAATAAAGCTGTGCTTCTCTGACTAACCTTCCATTGCTGAAACCCATTGCAAGGAAACACTTTAATCAGTTGTTTTCTCCCGGCCTTTACCAATATCCTTTATCTCAAGGTTCTCTACAATGCAGCTGGTTTTCTTGAAAAGAACAGAGACACGTTACCAGCTGACATTGTGCTACTCCTACGGTCGTCCGAAAATAATCTCATCCGAATACTGGTAACTAATCCCCTAACTAAAACAGGTAATTATTACATCTCCATCTCAGGGTTGCCAACAGTACAGAAATTCCTGGACAGTCTGTAAAAATAGAACAATTTTTACACCTGTCCGTGAAAAATATTTTCTGCATTAATTTTTTTTTTTTTTCGAAGCAGCAGAAACTTGTACAAATTATTACAGTAATTAACATCATTTCACAGATAACAGAGAATGAAGCTAAGAATTAGAGGCTGTAGACATGGATCATTTAAAATCTTAATGAATTATTGTGGTTTTCCAATGTGTTCGTAAAATAAGTCGGTTGTCCATGAATTTTTTGATAAGATGTCCAGAAAAAATAAAAAGTTAAGTTTGACAACACTGCTGCATCTGATAATTTTATACCTGAAAATGAATGATAAAAGTAAAACTATCAACGTTTTCCTTATATAAGACTTTTATTTCCAGCTCATTGACTACAAAGGGGCCATTCATGCCCATAAATGATTATCGACCTGTCTAAACAGGCCGCCGATCACCGGATGAATATCCAAACCACTTGTTCATTGGATGAAAGGATGAGAACCCGATGTGAACAGAACGATCATATTAACGATCGTCCCGTGCATGTAGAATTGCTTTCAGCCTCTCTAACAAGGTTATTGAACCACTGCCGATCAATGGTCATTTTACGGCCACAGACTGCCTAAGTTCAGTCTAGGAATGCGTGACCAAGGGTTTTCCTACCTCAGAAACAGTCATGACTGCGAAGGGGCCCAAAGAAATCGGAGGGCTGGCAAAAGCTGGATGACCAGCAGATAAGTGAAAGAGTAGGAAGGTCTAACTCTCCCCTGATAGATCACATTCTGAAAAAGAAGGATCGGGCATGTTAAATTTCAACATCAGATCCTCTTGTTGCCGCAAGAGATAGAGTAAAATATATTTTTTGTACTCCTGAATATGTAAAGGGGAGAGAAAGCTGTTCTAAATTTTTGTTCCATTGTAGTCCTTGGTAATATTTTACAAGGGTAGAAACTCCTACACCAACTAGTGATGAAGAATATGCAGGATACAAATCAGTTTTTAGTAGAAATTTGGAAATTTTACCAAAAGGATCAAGTCAAGCAAAATTTCCTGGGGTTGTCCACTACTCCACTCCATAGGATTCCTCCCAGTAATATACGGTAATAACATCTCCGGTGTCGTCGCCGAAACAATAGTGCCAGCACTGGATCTCCCGGAGACTTTTTACATTCTTATGCCACGCGGTCTCTGCGGCCAATCAGTGCTAGCTTCAACAGAAGTGAGTTTAGGTGTTATTAATTTATTGAGGAGAGACATAAGGATTCAAAAAGAGTTTGTCCGATTCTGCTATATCTACTGCGGAGCCTGAGTGGTCATTGCCTGAGCTAACATGCCTGTAACTTGCATTGCATAGTTAGATCCTTCAATTTGTATAACAAACTGGTGAAGATTTACTGAGTTGGTCATTTGAACAGCGCAGACGTAGGCTCAACAGTCTGAAAATGCTTAGCATTTTATGACATGTCCATTTTTGGCCAAGCCATGTCCTGTTTGTGAAGTCAGGCTTCTTTTGATTGAGCCACAAACAAGGCTTTAAACTCAGAAACATAGGTCCAAAACTGTATGCAACAATATGCACCAAATGAGTCGTCCACAGGCTAGGTGCAGACGACCGTGTGTTCTCTCATCTGAGAGAATCGGGTCAATTATGCACTTATAAGAGTTTGATCAGAGTGTGATCTATCTCGGATGAGAAGATGGAGAAAAAAATGTCTTCATCTTCTCCATTGTGTCAGTGCACAGAAATCAGACTGCACTCAGCTTGGGCCATGCTGCGATTTTTTTTCCTCGGACCAGCTTGTGCACGGCCCCATAGAATAAGATTTGTCCGAGTGTGATCCGATGTTTATCGGATCGCATTTAGACCAAAAATATGGTCATGTGCACGAAGCCCTTGCACTAATAATTATCTTTGTCAGTGTTCCAGTTTGCCTGGAGCGTTCCAAATAAAGAAATCCTGTGAATAAAGTGAATTTTCTGTTTATACAGGCAATCTTGCACATACTAAAACAAAAGCAAGAATAGATTCACAATCATGGGCCACACAGAAAAAGTGCAGCCACAACAAGGTAAATAAAAGTCCTTTTTTTTTTGTAAAAACATCTTACATTCTAAAAGCCAATGATATCAGTACATAACATCATCTCGGTTCATTCGTTTTGCATCAATCAAGCTGGATATCTTTATGTCGTACAGGACTTGTTACGTCTACGCATCCACTGTATGTGCGCTCTCTGTCTGTCGGCTCGGCATTGTAGAATTACACACGTGTTATAAATATTTACACACGGTAGATGAGTCTCCCGTGTATCACGTTGCGGAAACGTATATGTGACGGTGCGAAATAATTCACAAGCGTGGCTTATACTATTCACTTACAGAAAAGACTAAACAGAGAAGATTGACATACTGTAGGTGAGCGGAAAAAGCGATTTGCAGGATTTTCTGCTGCTCCTCAAATATGTAAAACACAAGTATTAAGCGGGTTGTCCATTCATCCCAAAAACATAAGTGAGAGTTAAAAAAAACTAGTTAGAACTTAAAACAGGTGCCCAATCCTTAGATACAGTATCGGATCATGTTTGTGTATCAACTTACCCACTTTCCTGTGTTGGCATATCATCTAGGCGAAGAGGGCTGACTGCTCATTTGAATACCTAAGGAACATTCCTTTCCTATTTATGCATCGGCTTTGACAGAGAAGGGGGCTGGCTCAGCTATTGAAACAAGCAGTCAGACAGCCCCCTTTTCACACAACAGAGGCCTCATACCAACAAAGTAGCTGCCGAATCAGGAACAATATTGGATACATAACAATCTGGACATATTATAATTGTACCACATAACTTATACGGTATAACATATTATTTAAAGGGAACCTGTCATGTAAAGTAACACTATAAACCTGCAGATATGGGGTTATTCTGCAGGTTAATAGCAATTACAGACGCTGCTCTCCAAACATTGACCTTTACTCCTGATGAAGTCACAGTTGTGTTGGCGATACGCGTGGGATCCTTTTCTCCACTGTCTGCTTGGTTACCTTCATTCAGGTTACTACAAACTTACTTATATGTTTGACTAATTATGTCTTTGTGCCAACAATTTGTCCATTATTATTTATAATGTTGTACATGCAGGTATTGTTATTGTATGATTATTTTAAGTTTCATGTCAGGCAATTCTAAACAGTCTGCTTGCATTTGTACCCATATTATCGGTCTATCCAATTTATATTGGCTTTACTGGTTCTTAGAAGGAACTCATAAAAAAAGCTTTAAATACGGCCAGGTATAAATTTAAAATGGTTAATCTTTATTATTAACAACATATAAAAACACTAAGGCTGGTTTCACATTAGCGTTGAAACAACGCTGCTCACTGCGTCGGTAAGCCCCGCCCCGATCCGGCTCCCTGCCCGCCCCATCCGGGATCACCGCCTACTTTCGCATTTGCACGCATGCGATCGGCGCACCCTATCTTTAGCATAGGGTGCGCAGATCATGCGCTGCCAGTGTGAAAGTAGCGTGCTGCGCACTTTTGACGGTGTGCCATGCGCGCCAAAATGCGACATGTTGCATTTCGGCGTGCACGGTGCACCGTCAAAAGTGCGCAGCACGCTACTTTCACACTGGCAGCGCATGATCTGCGCACCCTATGCTAAAGATAGGGTGCGCCGATCGCATGCGTGCAAATGCGAAAGTAGGCGGTGATCCCGGATGGGGCGGGCAGGGAGCCAGATCGGGGCGGGGCTTACCGACGCAGTGTTGTTTCAACGCTAATGTGAAACCAGCCTAAGAGTGTAAGACAAAATACCACAGGTACAGACAAATAGGTGGGTAGCCCGGAGAAAGTAATAGTCCTCACAGACTAATAAGTCTCATAGATTTAGTACAGAAACAGGGGACCCACCACTCCCTATGCACGTTTCACTTTGAAATGCTTCATCCAGGGGTGACCCCTGGATGAAGCATTTCAAAGTGAAACGCTATTTGGGCATGGTGGGTCCTCGGTTTCTGTCCTCAGGTAATTATACCTCCCTTTGCAACTAGGCATTTTATTGTGCCACACTATTGGACATCTGTGCATACCTTACCCTATTATTGCAACCTTGCTGGCATACGATAGGGACTATTGCTATGTGGTGTTCTCTGTACTGTGGTCTTTTGTACTAAATATTGACACACTAAGGATACACACTGACACACTGTGAGAACTATTACTTTCTCCGGGCTACCCACCTATTTGTCTGTATCTGTGATATTTTGTTTTACATTCTTACTGTTTTTATATGTTGTTACTAATAAAGATTAATTATTTTAAATTTATACCTGGCCGTATGTAAAGCTTTTTTCAGAGTTCCATTATCTTGTTGCTTTATGGTCAAATATATGGGATAATATTTGGTATCTTTATGGTTCTTAGGAAAGAATACAGAAATACTAAGCCGGTCTCCATTAGGCTTTTGTGATGTTTGGTAGAATCCCTAATTATGATGTTTGGGGGTTTTCCTAATTATTATGTTATATATGCAAAGAGTTTAGATCATGCTTTATTGTAACCTGATCTTGCCATTTTCTGTAGCCAGATTTGCTTGTTAAATGTTTTTATATTTTTCTGATTTTTGGTGTATCTCTAGTTTTGCATATTTCCTTTTTCTTTCAAGTTGTCACTTTTTGGTATGTGTTAGATTGATCCCAATAAATATATACAGTATATATGAGTGGTGACCTCTTCCATTATTTGTTGCTAAACACAGAGCAGTGACCAAAACCGTGCCGGCCCACCCATAAGACAGGAAGCCGAACGCTACCAGGGGAAATAAGGTACACTTCCTCTCGGCAGCGGGGCTCTCAGTGTTGCCGGCACCGCATAGTGTCAGAACGCTATTAACTTTCAGATTAACCCATATGTGCAGGATAATAGTGTTATTTTACATGACTTGTTCTCTTTAAGGCTAGACAATCCTGCTGCTTCCTGCATTTTCAGCAGGTATATGGTACTGCGCCAGTACTTACCAAATGGGGTTTGTTTTAGCAGTTCTGATCTTATGTTGCATACTGAACAATTGGGAAGATCCTTATTGCTTTACAGTCAGTCATTGTTTTGTGAGAAAGGTGAATTGCAAAAAGTCTGTACTCTAAAGTGATTCATGCAGTTTTATTGTATTTAGTAATGCTATGATCTAAAGGATAAGGTTTCTCCTTGTGGAGAGCGACAAGCCAAGCCTGTCATGTCAGAGTGAGGAGACTTATACGCCTTGCATGCTTCTCTGGGAAATTAAATATGCAAATTGTCTCAGAGATGAAGGAGACTTGGACTCTAGTGCCACCAACTGGAAATAGCAATCCTAAAAGTCGATATCGACTCTTTAACGAGCCTTGCCACATGACTTCGGATAAACGCCAAACCAGAATCTCAATTTGCAGACACAGTGTTTTGGGATATTGCCCCTCATCAGTGCAAAGTATGAGACCTGATTTATCCTAAGTCATAATGGCAAGGCTCACTAAATGGTATTAACTTTTAGGATTGCTTCTTACAATAGGTGGCACTAGAGTTCTAGTCTTCCTCATCTCTGAAATGGCAATTTGCATAGTAATTAGGAATGATGTCATCATTGCGGAGTTTCGCATATAAAACATCACGCCGCGCATACTAAATGGAAGAGGGGCAGAAGATGCTGACTAGTAAGAGGAGCCTCACATGGCTTTGGTCTGGCAGCTATATACTCCATACTGACATAGTGCTGGACCAGGGTATTGGACCACTTTCTCCTTGGAGAACAAAAGAATAAGGCATTAAAATTTATAATGCCCATACCCTTTCTCCCCCCAACAGCATACATCCTGAGGATAGAAATGAAGGATTAGTTGGGTCTTATGTAGCATTGATACACCTAAAAAATACAGATGAACAGTGTTTAATTTATGTGTTGAGAATTTTCTTCAGTACCATAATAAATTTGTTTGCATTATTTCCATAGGGTGATTTTGGAGACGCCCGTCATCCCCGAGAGACGACTAACATGAAAACACAAACTGTGGCATCATATTTTAGGGTAATGTTTTCCAGTTTGATTTTAGTTAATGATTATGCCTACCGTTTAAAAATGTTGGTTTTCTTTTTTCATACAGCTCATATAATGATTAGTGATGAGCAGGTATGCTCGTTACTTGAGATTTCCGAGCATGCTCGGGTGTTCTCTGAGTATTTTGGACATGTTCGGAGATTTAGTTTGTGTCGCCGCAGCTGCATGATTTGTGGCTGCTAGACAGGCTGAATAGATGCAGGGAATGCCTGTTTGTTAGGCAATCCACACATGTATTCAGGCTGTCTAGCAGCCGCAAATCATGCAGCTGCGGCGACACAAACTAAATCTCTGAGCACATCCAAATACTCGGAGAACACCTGAGCATGTTCGGAAATCTCGAGTAACGAGCATACTCACTCATCACTAATAATGACCTATGTGTTTCCATGTTAGAATCAACTGTTTGTCTTGTCTATTACCATGGAAACAAACAGAAATTACTACAATTTTAATTCTTGCAATAGAGAAATAAAAAAAATAGCTGAAAAGATAGACAAAACCATGAAACTAAAGCACTATTTTCTGTTGTTACCTAGGAAGGTTGTGGCTGATTAAGAGACTTTGTAATATGTTGCTTTTGTTAGTGTCTCCTTGCTCTCCTCCACTTTATGATATCATGTGCCTTAAATAATCTTATCATCAGGTCATGCAAATCAAAAACATTTTTCAATCTGAGCATGTGACCACCGACACTGGACACATGAGGTAGTCGTTCTGAGAAAGAATCCAAAAACACCAGGACGTGTCATAATAATATTTTTAGATGGTTTTATTAAAAAATCTCAGGTTGGCTTGAAGGACCCTCTAATACACATTAGGCTAATATCATCTGAACCTGTCGAACCAACACCAACAGTTGGTGTCCGGGAATATAAGTATTCAGCATATCTGATTTTGAACTGCCAATCTGTCATGGGGTTACCATGACAGTGTTGAGCCAGAAGACCTCAGTGTCTGATTGCTCCTTCTCTGGCACTGAGAAGAACCACTTCTCCTTCATTTTAAATGTGTTTATTCCTTCTGGCAGAACAGGGTTTAATCGGCTATGTGGGAAATCCCTCTGCTCACAGCTGAGCTCGGTTAGTCATTCCTTTCCCCTTTATAATCTGAGCTCTGTTACAAATCCTTGTCAGAGCTAGTAATTGCAGCATGGCTAAAGGAGGGAGAGGAGTACATATGAGAAGGAGAGTTGAAGGAGCTATCAGTGACTGTTGCTTGGTTTGTACTGTATGTGTGGTAATTCCCTATGCTTCTCTATTTTGGTTTATTCCCCTAATTCCACTCGTCAGTGCATTCCTCTGTTATATGTGAGTGAATATTTTTTATGCCTGTAGTTTTCTGTTAATCCTTGTTTGTGTTGCCTTGTTAGTTGGGTTGGTGTACTACGGTGCACAGTAGCGCCGCTCTTCCCTAGGTGGGGGAAGAGAACAGACGGAGGGATAACTCATGAGATAAGGCAAGGGTGGAGGCCACGGCATCTTCACCTTCAGAAGTGTCCCAGGAAGTAGGGAGAGCTAGGGCACCCCCTAGTGTTAGAGACAGGGAAGGAGCCCCTGGTCCCGGGTCACCCGATAGCTGTGTCGTGACACGATCCTTTTGTTCTTTTGGAAACAAGCTGCCACCAAAGTTAACTTTCTCATAGAGAACAAATGATCGCTTAGCCGAACAAGCGCTACCGTGTATGGGAGAGACAGCCAAGATAGCTGCAAATGATCAACAGAACCATTGTTTATATCACATGCATTGAAGGCGTATGGGGGCTCTCAGTGTTCTGATGATTGATGGTAATATCAGCAATTGAATCTTAAGATTATATATTTCTGGCATATGGTATAGACAAAAACTAGTGGGAAACCAGCATAAAGGGTTCTATATCTTTGTGTCAATAAAATGCAATATAAACCTTTATTTCTGTTGTAGCCCTCTGAATGGAGCCAGCAGTGTAATCAATGGGTGTTTGCCTAGGCTGATGTTTTGTTCACATACCTCTATAGATTTGTAGTATACTTCCATTTTTATAATACATTTTCACAGTTTTTAGTCTTTTAAAGAGAATCTGTCAGCAGTTTTGATCTGACAACACTAGATAAGCGAGGCTGAGAAATAGAAGTTTTAATTCAGCATGACACCATTATGTCAAGTGTCTGCTATGCCAGTGAAGGGTCTGGGACTCTCAGCAGTTAATTCTCCCCAACCACTTCCCTAATGGAGCACCAAATAATATTCACTTATTTGGTTTTGACTTGTAATTAAAATCTAAGAAATTAATTTCAGTGACTGGTGAATGGCATGGAAAATGATTTAAAAAAGAGCGGAAAAGTCACTTATTTTCTGCATTTCCCTCTACCTACCAAAATTACCAATCCAGAGGCAGATATACTATTGGTGAAACCTGTACAACTGCACAAGGGCACATCTTCTAGGAGGCGGTGTCATTTTTGACACAGAATTTTGTCATGATATCAGTGCTCATGGACCGGCACTTCTGGGGTTAATGGTTTGATCTCAGTGCAGACTCTTACCTGCACACCTGGGACTTATTATGGTGGCCTCTCATTGGTTCTGGGAAAGCTTCTTATTGCCCCAGGAAGCTCCCATCCCCCGTCAGTTATACTTTCGCCCTTGGCATTGTGTGGTGACCCCTGAGTGTGTTTGTGCTGTGTTCTGGTTGCTTGATACTCTGTGTACGACTCGGTCTGTTGTCTGGATATTGCTTGTTGGATTCTGCTTGGTACCTTCTATGTCTGTTTGGTTTTGACTTCTGCTTGGCCCCGACTATCCGTACTGTCTCATCCCTGGTACTTTACTGCTATCTCTGTGTATGACCTCCGTTTTGCCTGACTCTGAGTATTTCTGTATAGTGTCCTGCCATCTCTGAAAGCAGGATGCTAAGCCCTGCCCCCTTGTAGTGACATGATCGAAGGTCCTTCACTGCTTGCTAAACTTCAGCGTCCACAGGTCCTGTGTATCTGTACTTTCTGGCTGTACCTGACCCCGGGACCCCCTACAGTGTGGGCGAGTCCCTGCTCAGCGGAGGCTGCACGCCGGCGCTGGCAGGATCCTGACATTATAACTGACCGTTAAGTTTTGGGGGTTTTTTGTGCAGAGAGTTATGGATCCCATACAGTCTCTGGCTGACCAGATGAAAAATCTGAGTCAGATGTTTCAGGGTTTATCTCTGGAGCAGCAAGCTCTGGCTCGTTTTCAGCAGCAGATTTCTGAGACAGTGCGAGGGGCTTTATCTGCTGGGTCTCTGGGGTGAGGGATGTTGTTCTGATGTCCCCAGAACCACCTGTTAAACTGCCTGACTTTTTTCTGGGAGCAAAAAGGAGTTCAGGGTCTTCATGGAGGGGTGCAAACTTTTTTTTAGTTTGAGACCATGTTCCTCTGGGGATGAAAACCAGAAGGTAGGGGTCATTATGTCTTTATTAAGAGGGTCCCCACAAGCTTGGGCTTTCTCCCTTCCTCCCACTGCCCCTGAGAGAGTGTCTGTGAATGCATTCTTTGAGGCCCTCGGGCACATTTATGATGAGCCTGACCGAGTGCAATTGGCAGAGGACATGGTGATGAGTGTCTGTCAGGGGAAACACTCGGCTGAGTGGTTTTGTACTGAATTCCGCCGCTGGGCCACAGAGATTTCTTGGGATGACGCTGCACTCCGAGGACTCTTTCGCAGAGGCTTGTCCGAGCAGCTGCAGGATGCCTTGGCGTTACATCCCCCACCTAACTCTCTCGAGGACACCATGACCCAGGCCGTACAGATGGACCGCAGGCTGCGGGCCAGAGGGGTGATGCAGGTGGAGACTCCATTGTTCCCCAGTGGAAAAGAGACTGCCCCTGAGCTCATGGACGTAGGCGTCCTCTCCCTGAAGGATACTGAGAGGAAATGCCGGAAGGACAAGCAGTTATGCTTTTACTGCGGTAAAATGGGACATTGGAAAAGGGAGTGTCCTGATTGCCCGTCTTCGCCCGGTCGGCGGGAAACCACTAGGTCTGGGTAGTCAGTGGGGAGACTACGCAGACCCTCAGGTACCCTTCTCCTCATTTTCTAAAGTGTTACTGCATGCAGATCGCCTGGTTCGGGCTTTCTATGCTAGGTACCCGGGCAAGCCTGGGGGTCAAGAGGCCCCCTGTTGAGAGGGGGTACTGTCATGATAACAGTGCTCGTGGACCGGCACTTCTGGGGTTAATGGTTTGATCTCAGTGCAGACTCTTACCTGCACACCTGGGACTTATTATGGTGACCTCTCATTGGTTCTGGGAAAGCTTCTTATTGCCCCAGGAAGCTCCCATCCCCCGTCAGTTATACTTTCGCCCTTGGCATTGTGTGGTGACCACTGAGTGTGTTTGTGCTGTGTTCTGGTTGCTTGATACTCTGTGTATGACTCGGTCTGTTCTCTAGATATTGCTTGTTGGATTCTGCTTGGTACCTTCTATGTCTGTTTGGTGTTGACTTCTGCTTGGCCCTGACTATCCGTACTGTCTCATCCCTGGTACTTTACTGCTATCTCTGTGTCTGACCTCCATTTTGCCTGACTCTGAGTATTTCTGTATAGTGTCCTGCCATCTCTGAAAGCAGGATGCTAAGCCCCGCCCCCTTGCAGTCACATGACCGTAGGTCCTTCACTGCTTGCTAAACATCAGCGTCCACAGGTCCTGTGTATCTGTACTTTCCGGCTGTACCTGACCCCGGGCCCCCCTACAGTGCGGGTGAGTCCCTGCTCAGCAGAGGCTGCACGCCGGTGCTGGCAGGATCCTGACAAAGTTTTCTTATATCCAATCACTTACTCGCTCATGTTATCTGCCTCTTAAAATCACGTCAAGAATCCAGCCTTTTCTCACATTTGAAACTGCAATAACTCTTATGGGCACTCCTACCAAATTTATACGGTCATTTATTCTCGTCTGGACTACTGCAACTCTCTACTGACTAGTCTCGCTCTTGCTAAACTTTCTCTTCTCCAATCAGTCCTGAATGTGGCAGCCAGGTTCTTATTTCTGTCCAGCCTCTACACAGATGCCTCTACCCTGTGCCAGTCATTGCACTGGTTGCACATTTGCTAGATAATACAATACAAACTTATCACTCTCAACCACAAAGCCCTCCACAGTTCTGCCGCTTCCTATATCTCCTCCTTCATCTGTCTATCACTCTATCTGTGCTCTTCATTCTGTAACTGATCTAAGACCAACATCCTCCATAATCCAAACCTCTAGCTTCCATCTCAAAGACTTCTCTTGTGCTACGCCAGTTTTCTAGAATCCACTACCTCATCAAATAAAGGCAAATACCACAATTTGTCTATTAAGTGATATTAAGAAACTGTATAATTCTTGGTTTACCAAAGCCAATAGGGAGGCAGATAGTTAGACAATGTAGACAATGTGTAATATAACATAAAACAGGACCCAAGATACACAAAACCGTATAACAGATTCACTATGAAATGTTATGACGGACAATTTTTACAAGAGGTGCAAGATAATATTAAGAAAACCCCGCATGTGGACTGACTCCAAAATCCTCAAAGAAAAATAACACAAATACGGATATTATTTATGTTATTGATGTGCCTATTATTACTCAATTTCATACAAACACTAATATTTTGAGAAAACTCATGAGTAAACATTGGGACATCTTAAAGGGTGACAAAATTATTGGTGATAAATTACCAAATAATCCTCACTTTATACTTAGGATAGCTCAAAATCTTGAGAATTTTATTGCCCCTTCAGTCCGAGATCCTTGAACTGAGAAGCAAATAACCTTTTTTCCCCAGTTCCTGAGGACTTCTCCCCATGTGAAAAAGGCCGAGTGCTGCACACAAAAAGACGACTGGGGTTCAATAAGGGGGATATTGATAACGACAATTCTGATCACATAACTTGCACTACCAAAGGTGTAATTTATTGCATGAAATGCCCTTGCAATAAACTATATATAAGACGCACCAAGCACTCTATAAACAAACGGATCAGCAAACACTTGAGGAATATAAGAAATATGCTTTGTGGCCATCCCCTATCTAGGCACTATCTAGAGGGGAACATGGGGTATTTGTAGAGAGCACAGAATTATGGGGTATTAAGAAAGTTTTCACATACGGACAAAGTGAAAATTATATTAAGCAAATGTCCCTGGGCAGAAAATCGGTAGATATTTGAACTAGACATGTTGAAACCAAAAATGTTGAACAGTGAAGTGGAATTTTTTGCTTTTCAATGACTGATTCACACCTGATTGATACACAGGACAGACATCACTATGGTTGTATACATAAAGAACTACTTACCATTCATGGACGATCCCTGAGAAAGGAAACCGTAGTTTTCCGAAACTCGTAGGATGACGTTTCGTCCATTAAGAGATTCATCCTGGCACTGACAGCATGCCTTCAGCATCTATTAGCTGTTCTCCCCGAAGACTCACACATAGTGTGTGCCAACGGCCGGTGCACCGCTCACTAACCTCATTTTTAGCACATAGGCTTATCGTTGCCTGAGGATCTGGACTGACACCACGAATGTACAGCTGAAACAACCTTTTTTCTACACATACAAATGCAATTGCTTCAAGATCTGGACTGACACTACAAGGTACATTACCAAGGAAAAATATCATGTGTCGTATCACGTGGGACTCGACTGAACTTTGACATGTGGTCATGTGTTTTGGTTTTTTTGGTGCTCGCATTCAAAATTTTAACCTCTATAAATGATACTCCTGCTGTCTCGTTATAAATGTGGTTTTTCCTGAAGAAGAAGTAGTTTTGTGCTTCGAAATGCATCAAAATAAACCATCAATTTACTTTACTACACTGGGATATAGGTTTTAATCCTGTCGGCAACGGGGAGATCATCCACTAACTCCTTCTTACCTACTGACTACAAGGTATATTGCCACTTGTATATCAATGAACATCGCCTACTTAATAACCAGTCCGCTAAGTGGCTACCCCTAGTAGGTATATGCGGGCAGATATTTTGTGACAAATCTGTGGTTATACTGTTCTGTGTATTTTGGGTCCAGTTTTATATTAAATTGCACATTCTCTACATTACTGCTACGTTCCCTAACTGTCCCATTATTGTCTCTATTAAAGTGTGAATTATACAATTTATCCCTAAAATTACAGAAATACAAAGAAGTATTCCTGTAGGGAAACAAGGCTACATACAACTAGACAAAGGATGATCACTGGAATGCCGAAAGAGAAATACCCAAATATTATTTTGGTTCTAATTAGGTTCAAAATGGGCTGTTCGTCAAGTAATTGCACCTTAACACTGTAGTATAATATATATTAATGGATTTAGTTTAGAACATAATATATATATATATATATATATATATATATATATATAATTATAATAAATGCATACCGAGGATCATTGATTATATAGTGTATATAGTCCGACTTCTAATTTGTGTTACAGTACTCTTTAATGGACTTACTGTCAAAAATGGTGGCTGGTCAGCCACACTTTGTGCGCTGCATCAAACCAAATAATGATCGTCTGCCAAATAAATTTGATCGAGAAAAAGTATTGGTGCAGCTGAGGTACACAGGGATTCTGGAGACCGCGAGGATTCGTCAGCTGGGATACTCACACCGCATCCTGTTTGCCAATTTTATAAAGAGGTAAGACTGGATATTACCCAACTCCCATAGACTTATGGATATCTCAGGGTCGATTCATCATTAAATTTACGCCTTTCTTTTGGAGTGATTTTTCTCTTTTTTTGTGTGTGTTAATTTATTATTTATGCTATGCTTTTTTCAAGCTTTTTGGTTAATTCATCATTTGCAAGGCAAGCCGAAGAGCAAAAAAAAAAAAAAACAACTTTGAATTTGAACGAAATGTATTAAACACAGTGTGTCATTTTGATTAATTTGGTTCATAATCCACCTGTGAAAAAAGAAAAATAAGACAAAAAAAGCTGAAAAAACCCTAAAAATCATGAATGAAAGTAAACATACAGTCATATGTAAAAGTTTGGGCACCCCTATTAATGTTAACCTTTTTTCTTTATAACAATTTTGGTTTTTGCAACAGCTATTTCAGTTTCATATATCTAATAACTGATGGACTCAGTTATATTTCTGGATTCAAATGAGGTTTATTGTACTAACAGAAAATGTGCAATCTGCATTTAAACAAAATTTGACCAGTGCAAAAGTATGGGCACCCTTATCATTTTCTTGATTTGAACACTCCTAACTACTTTTTACTGACTTCCTGAAGCACTAAATTGGTTTTGTAACCTCATTGAGCTTTGAACTTCATAGCCAGGTGTATCAAATCATGAGAAAAGGTATTTAAGGTGGCCACTTGCAAGTAGTTCTCCTATTTGATTCTCCTATGAAGAGTGGCATCATGGGCTCCTCAAAACAACTCTCAAATGATCTGAAAACAAAGATTATTCAACATAGCTTTTCAGGGGAAGGATACAAAAAGTTGTCCCAGAGATTTAACCTGTCAGTTTCCACTGTGAGGAACATAGTAAGGAAATGGAAGAACACAGGTACAGTTCTTGTTAAGCCCAGAAGTGGCAGGCCAAGAAAAATATCAGAAAGGCAGAGAAGAAGAATGGTGAGAACAGTCAAGGACAATCCACAGACCACCTCCAAAGACCTGCAGCATCATCTTGCTGCAGATGGTGTCACTGTGCATCGGTCAACAAACTTTTACATATGACTGTATCTATATCATTACACATACAAGCTGTCTTATTACTACATCCTGCTCATAATAGAAATAGCATAACTATAATAATCTCTGTGTTTTTAAGATACTACCTGATTTGCTTTAAGTCCAATGAAGATCCTCCGGTCAGTCCTGAATGTTGCTCATCTATACTGGAGAAAGCAAACTTACATCACTGGGTTCTAGGGAAAACAAAGGTACTAAACTAATGATAGAGGCTAGAAATCATGTAAGATAAATGTATACATACATACGTTTCACTGCTCTTTGGCTAATGTGTCTTAACTATTGCTATTTTTTAGGTCTTTTTAAAATACTACCACGTTGAACAGCTGGATAGAGCAATAAAGAGCATAGTCAACAGAATTGTTCTTTTTCAAGCCTGTGTCAAAGGATGGCTGGGAGCGAAAAGATATCAGAAACTAAAGAATAAGCGAGAGCAAAGTGCCGTGAAAATACAGTCAGGTAAAAACTTCCAGAATCTCCTTACGGTATGTTCATTATGGTCAGTAAGGGCTTGTTCAAACATTGAATTTTTGAGTTTTTGCATTGGAAATAAAGGAGCATTTTATAATATCAGAAAAGTGAAAGCGATTTCTGAAACCTCATGCACATGTTGCTTATTTTTCCTTGCAGATTTTAACCATAAAAGCATTTTATCAAATCTGCAGCGTATAAATTCTTTCAGCGTTTTTCATGCACTCAAGAGAATGGGAACAAAACCACCAGTAAAAATACATACGGTAAAAACATAAGCAAAAATGTGTGTGTTTAAGCAGTGTTTTTAATGCCAACACTGATTTTTGCAGCAGATTTTTCTAAGCACGTGCACATACCCTGAGGCTGTATTTATACAGGTTTATTTTTGATCCATTAATGAGCACAGATCGACCATATGCAAGTGGGTCACCCTACCAGGGCCGTGGGGTACTCGGTACCGGGCCCGATGAGCCTCAATGGGAGATGTCACGGCAGCTGGGACCCGGCCCGTGGCCCTGGGCACCCATTGTACAAAGCGGGGAATGTTCGGTGTGCTTATGTTGATTAGAATGAATGAGTCGTGACGCCACCTGTGGTGTTAAGCCAATGTTGCAGACAGATCCCCTGGGACAGATGTTGTGTTGCAGCAATGATGTTATAGCCCTCCACAGGCAGGGCTGTAGTCCCAGGGCAGGGTAGGTGAAGTGACACTTAGATGGTGTAGTGTCGGGCGCAGGGGATGTAGCAGTGCTGGGCAGGTTGACACAGGAATAAGTGGAGGACACCAGGGCATGTGGTTCCAAAGTTTTACTCACAGTCTGTTGTGGCACAAGAGCCCGCATCCGTGCCGTGTCCTCCGGGTCAGGAGCTCAGTCAACTTCCAGGCAAGATGAAGTAGTCTTTTCCAACACTCCGCCAACATATGTGCCTTTTCTGAATGTCTCCCTCTTAGCGCCTTTAGTGAAGTACTCAGTCACAGTACTGAGTTACACTGGAGTTCCTCCTGTCAGATGTTCCTATGAACTCTACTTGTACGGCAGACTGCTGTAGCCTGCTTCAGGGACTCCATGCTACCAAGTCCCGGCTCACTATCGTTGCTGTTGCGCCCCCAAGTCTTGTGTGGGAATAAAGTGATGACAACTTCTATTCCTCCGGTGTCTGTCGCAGGACCATTAGTATCCATACAACCTCGGGGACTGGACCCCGGCCTTGCGCTTAGAACTTGGGAATGGGTCTCCTCTAACCCTAATCCTTAGTTCTCTTCATCTCCTCACGTTCCGTACTAATCCTTTCCTTCTTATGGAGAGTCAGGCTTTCTATCAATGTTCCTTTCCTGTGCCAGCGGACCCAGGTCACTGAGGTCGGCTGCAGCACTTCCTTCATCCATTCCACTCAGGGGATCTTCTTTCACAGACTGACCTCGTCAGACTCCTGTGACAAACTGACTAAATCCTACACTCTTCCCGTTCTTTTAGTGCAGACTAAACTCCACCCGCCTCCCAGCACGCTTCGTGTTCCAAGCAGGGAGCCACCAAAGGGTGCTTTGCTACACTACTATGTTGTGTGGGATGCAGGTGTTGGAGCGTGGTCAGGTGTCTCCACTTTACCTGGATGGTGGGGTACCACACCTCAGGAGGAGGTGCAGTACCTCTGTGGCGACTGAACCCTCAGGGGCACCACACAAGTTAATTGCCGTGTTTATACAGGCTAACGAAGGCCGGTATCGCACTAGCGTAGAATACGGACGAGTGCTATGCGAGAAAACATCACATAGCACTAAGACCAGTGTTAATCTATGGGGCAGCTCACATCACCGTATTTTTTCTCAGGCATATTCAGCATGCGTGTAAATATAGATATATATATATATATATATATATAGATAGATAGATAGATAGATATAGGAAGACACTGAAAATATTATTATGTTTACTCAATTAGATGTATTTACAAGAAAGTTTACCCTGCAAGGCAAAAAAAAGACCATTTATTATACTTACTTATGAGGCGATCTTGGTCCGATGCCCCCTTCTCTTCTTGCGATGCTGTCGTCCTTCTACATTTTTGGTCAAGCCTATTATTAAACCTGAAAGTCTACACTTTAATTGCATCTCTGTTGTTTCAATTTAAATTAAAAAAATTGTGGCCAGAAGAACTGAAATCATAAGGTTCGGTCACAGTCTAAATATTTCTGGACCTAGTGTATAAGGTTGTCTTGCACAGGTCAGGAAACCTATAGTTGCTCCATACATCGCTGTTCGCAATCGGACCATGAAATATGGATATGTGAAATCAACCTTAGAAAGGTTGGAGAAGTGCACAACCAAAGACAGAAGCAGAAACAACCTACAAAAAAACAAGTGTTTCCTCCTCTCTTATTTGTTATTGTTGCCATGATTTGGGCTGAGAAAGTCATGTACTGATTCACATTGATATTTTGCTAGCCTGAGCTATATGTCCTGTTCTCATGGGTCCCATAGCATCAGCTTAGGTTACTTCTTTGGTATACAGTATATTCCATTGTCTATAAGGATATAAATATATACCTGAAAACAGAAATTGAACAAAAAAAACTCACATTTTGTGAATGACTATCTTTCAAGCACTAAAAATAATCATCATGAGAGGTTCTGCTCCCAGCCATGTAAGAAATAGGAGTTGGAAAATATTTTTACGTTAGGCATAAAATAATCTCACATTGCTGCCAGATTCGGCTATTGATCCGTGTGTCCATTTTGAAATTCTTTAAGGCCAAAATCAATGGCATAATCTGATGTTTCCCAGAAAATGCCGCAATCTATACCTCTATCCAACGACACATGACTGTAAACACTTAGCAGCGGTGGCTAAGATAGAATACCAAGGACTATGACCATGACTGATTCAGTATAGTCTGAAAACATAGCCTATTAATAAGATCGAGCCTAAAAAATGGTGCACTCAACAACCAGTGAAAGGATAGATTCTTGTAATCAATTAGTAGATCTCACATGCCGGTTTTGAGGCAATTTCCTGTGGTAATGCCCATGTTCTGCCGATGTTACTCTTTCCTTTCTGGAAATTTTGTGGAGGACTCCAAATTCTCTTAATATATACTGAAGTATATTCTCATTGTTACTCATATAACAGAAGCAAATCTCAACAGCATCGTTAAATCATAATTTATTTTTTTCTCTGCAAACTGGTAATCTTGCATCAGTGATCTCAGAATATAACCAGCAAAAAATAAAGGTGAGGGCTCATTTCCACTTGTGATGAAATCGGACAAATGCAATCGGATTAAAAATTAGATTGCAATCGGACCAGTGTTATTCTATCATTGTGTGTTCATCTGCAATTTTTTTCCAGCTCGGATCAGCTCTCGATCGGACTGGAAAACAATCGTAGCATGTTGCGATTGTAATCGGATCGCATTGGGCAATAGAACGCAATGGATGCGAGAAAAAAATTTGCACAGCACTCGGACAGTGCAAGTGCTGTACAATTTTTACACATCGATCTCCTTTGAAAAGCTGGCAATTCAGCAACGGCGTACATTAAAATCACAGCAGGACCCAACAGGATAGAATAGATGGATTACATACAGTATATACACATAGAATAGATATATAGTTCTCAGTGAAATATATGATTAGTACAGTGCGTGTGCAACTTACTGCACATGTATTTAATTATTAAAAGATTATTTTTCTGAAAAAAACGTCATGGACTCCCACTTAATTTTCTTAACCAGCAGAGGGGAAGCTGATGGCTGTGGGCAGATATTTTTAGTCTGGGAAGGGGATTGATAAACAAGGAGCTTCCCAGGCTATTCATTTCAGCT
Source organism: Dendrobates tinctorius (assembly GCF_039654945.1). NCBI lineage: Eukaryota > Metazoa > Chordata > Amphibia > Anura > Dendrobatidae > Dendrobates > Dendrobates tinctorius. The sequence goes on along the minus strand of NW_027361738.1, from coordinate 64,177,536 downwards.
CACAGCTGTATACATAGTCTTTGATGGCTATTAAAATGGGGGACCCCCCAAAAAAATGATGAATGGTCCCTCTATATTTAATAACCAGCAAAGGCTAGGCAGACAGCTGCGGGCTGAATTTAATAGCCTAGGAAGGGGCCATGGATATAGCGCCCCGTCTAAAAATATCAGCTCTCAGTCATCCTAGAAAAGACGCATCTATAAGATGCGCCAATTCTGGCACCTAGCCTTGCTCTTCCCACTTGCCCTGATGCAGTGGCAAATGCTGTAATAGTTAAGGTGTTTATGTCACCTTTGTATTGTTAGTTGACATCAAGCCCAGAGGTTAGTAATGGAGAGGCGTCTATAAGACATCTCCATTGCTAACCCCATAGTCATATTGTATAAAAACACATACACCCAGAATAAAGGCCTTTAATTGAAAGAATGACAGACTCCTTCAATCAATCTTAATTAAACCATACTTACTGTATAGCCCATTCCAGTGATGCTATTGTCCCCTGCAAGAGAATTAAAATAATAAACAACAAAATTCCTCATCTGTATGCTGAGGAGATGATAATCCATTTTTCCTAAGATGGGTCTAGCTTTGTTACATCTAGATGGCAGGCTGTATTGTTGCATGGCGCAACCATACAGCCTGACATCTGGCACAGAAACTGAACAGCATCTGCTACCACTGCTCAGTGTCTCCCTCCCGGTGAACTCCTATTACCTGACTGACATCACCGCAACTGTTAGAAAGTTCTCATGCCCGTGGTGCCATCAGAAAAGTCCTGGGAGTTCACAGCCAGAGAACTCACTTCATCTAGTTGACGTCAGTGCGAGCGCTGTGGCAAAAACTTTAACCGATTTGTGAAAATGTAAAGTTTACAGTACCAATTAAATGCATAAAAAGCCACAATCTGAGCAAAAAAAAATATATTCAGTTAGGCCTGTTTCACACTTCAGTTTTTCCTGTCAGTCCAGATCCACCAAAATAGCGGAAAATGGATCCGCAGGCGGACTGACAGGAACGTGTGTGAGCGGATCGGTGGATGTACGGATCCGCCGATGGTGACATTTTAAAGAGACATACCGCGTCAATCCTGGAGCAGCATAAAGAAATCGGTGCGGGAGCAGATCAGGCGAATTGCGGCAGCAGTAGCAGATGTTGCGGGAGCAGATCGGGCTAATCGCGAGAGCAGCAGCAGATGTCGCGGGAGCAGATCGGCGAATCGCGGGAGCATCAGCATATCTCGCGGGAGCAGATCAGGCGATGATGCAGGCGGGAGCAGCAGATCGGGCGATGATGCAGGCAGGAGCAGCTACCGACTCAGGTGATATGGCGACGAGAAGAGAGAGAGAGAGCGAGAGAGAGAGTGAGAGAGAGAGATTTTTCATCTGGCACCCAGAGAGAATTGCGGGTTAAATCAGTTTCTGCCGGATCCGTTGGCCCAAAAAAAACGTTGCATGGTCCGTTCTGAAATCTTTGCGGACGGCCAAATTTTGGCGGATCCGCAAAAATACGGACGCAACGGACCAACATCAGTCACAATCCGCCGATAAGAAAGTCAATGGGGAAAAAAACGGATCCGCAAAGAAAAATGGCGGATCCGTTTTTTGTCCAGTTCGGCGAATCTTGACTGATTGTCAAAAACGGAAGTGTGAAACAGGCCTTAGCACTTGTGCTGTTGTCCATGATGCAAGATCTAGATAGAGGTAATTACAAACCGATCTCACTGCAAGACCCATATATGGATTGATAGGACCATTTTTTAACAAATAAGATGAGCATCAATGACCGATTCCAATGATTTCTTTCATGATGCTTCAAACCAAATTGCTATCTAGGATGATATATGGATTCCATTTCAACACTCTTTTAAGTCACTAAGGCTGGTTTCACACTTGCGTTTTTTTGCGCATACATGCGCATGCGTATTTTTCCTATACTTAACATGGGTGTGCATAGTCAGGTATGCGTTTGTATGCGCATGCGTTTTTTTGTAGTGTGCACCCGGGCGCACAAAATGCATCCTGTTGCATTTTTTGTGCGTCCGACCTGTCTCAAAAAACGCATGTGCACGCCTGCGCACAAAATTCACCCAAAACACATTATAGTCTATGGGAGCGCTGACGTGCGCATGGTCATGTGCACGTCAGCGCAAAAAAACACGTTTTTTTTTTTTTAAAAACCATGCGCAAAACAAAAGAAAACGCATAAAAACGCATGATGCATTTTTTATACGCGTTTGCACTGCGCACGCAGCGCAAAAAAACACAAGTGTGAAAGTAGCCTAAAACAAACAATCTAACAAAAAACTTTCAACACAACAGACAGATAAACAATAGAAAAGTCTGCTGTTCTGTAACATGAGGTCTGTGCAGTCTGCGGCAGAGAGTCTGACAGCTCACAGAAATGAGAAGCGGTCACTAATCTTTCCATGAAAAATAGAATAGAGTTTGAGGCACGTTACTTACCCCGTGGCTTATATTGGAGGACATTATACAAACAGCAAAGGAAAAAAGGGGATATATCCAGCTCCAGTTAAAATAGTTCTTTTATTGAAAAACTAGCTTAAAATGCCATTTCCATAATGGGAAATGTTAATTACATGACGTACATGGCGTGACGCGTTTCAGACCCACTCCGGCATCCTTTGTCAGACAAAAGGAAGCCGGCGAGCGTATGAAACGCGTCACTCCATGTACATCACATATTTAACTTTTCCCATAATGGAAATGGTATTTTAAGCAAAATTTTCAATATAAGAACCATTTTAACTGGAGGTGGATACATCCCCCTTTTTCCATTGCTTTTCAACATCTGGTCAGGACGAATTTTCTGTGGTCCTGCACACCGAGCCCAAACAGGTGAGCTGGCTTTTTCCCCACATATTCTCTGCATTATTCAAACAGGTTTCAAGGAATGTTTGGATTTATCAGATATATACATTTTGACTTTGACATGAATATTCTAATAAAGACTAATACAAAATGACAGTATTATATCAATATCAGCTAAAAAGAGTAAAAGTGATAGTTTTACAGATAAAAGGGTGAAAATAGACACAAGTTCATCAAGCTCAACCTATAATCCTAATGTGTTTATTAAGAGAAAGGCAAAATTCCCATGAGGCAGACGCTAATTTTAATAGGCGCCATGTAATTCTGCTTCTCTCCATTGGTGGCACTGCAGGGGGATCCAACAGTTGCTTCAAGTAATCAGTGAAAGCTCCCGGCAGCAAAAAGTATACTTAAGCTTTTTTTAAAATTGTTTTTATGATTTTTATTTTGTTCATCCAGTACATAATCACATCCAACATTTTACAATCATATTGGAAAGATGACAGGATTATGCGTAGTAGTATATAATGTATATATATATTTTGTGAAAATCATGTCTATGTGTATAACTGTACATTATTATGTGTTGATAAGCTTACAGAGGCCATGTTGTGCGAAAAGAAATTCATGCAAAATCTGAGATGGAAAATTTCGTTGTCAAGTTCCAAGCATGTATGTATGGATTTTAGCTCCCATTATACAAACCATTGGGGTTTTTCATGAAAAAAAAAGAGCATTTTCAGTTCATCATCATTATGTGTAATACATTCCAGGGGCCAGAGGATACTTGGTTAGGAAAGAAATAAGAGACAAGGTAAAAAAAGAGAACGATGCAGCCACTGCGATCCAGTCTCACTATCGGGGCTTCAAGGAAAGAAAGAGCTTTCAGAGAAAAAAGTAAGAAATTAGGCTATTTCAAAACTTTTTTTTAATTGTTTATTATAACATCTGAAGCAATAATATCCATTTTTTCTATTGTCTCGCCTTCTGAGATACAAATTATGTAATTCCAAATAAAAGTTAAAAAAATGATAATTCTTCTCGTAAACCCTGCATCAACATTATAAAAACAGCATAAAGGGTAACGTAGAGATGAGCGGATCGATTTGTGGGAGTTCCTTCCAGTGTCCAGGTCAGTGGTGCCTTGCGGTTAGACAGGAGGCCCGTGACTCTTACCATTCGGCCTTCTTAACTCAGCATTTGATTTGCCAGAGCTGTCGTGACATCTGTGTGATGTGACATGCAGATGATGTCCCGCCAGCCCTGGCTGATCAAAAGACACATGATTCGAGGGCTTCTGGTTTAGCTGCCGGGTACCACTGACCGGGACACTGGACTGGAGTCTATCGAATAGATTCGACAAGGATCTTACTGTTGGGATCCTCACCGATTCAGAGAACGGGGCTCTAAAAAGCCCCGCTTGAATGGAACAATGGCAGAACACGCTCTCCACTGGCTCAATTGATTGTCTCTAGAACTTCTAGAGATACAGCACCCGGCTAGCTATCTCTGGCAGTCCCAGAAACATCACAATGAATGGAGGGTAGGGACATGACTATCGCTCCAGTTCTTAGCAATGGTAGGGGCTCAGCGATTAGCAAATTAACATTATCCCGTAGATAAGTGATCATTTGCTATGTTGGGAAAGCCTCTAAGCAGTTATCTGATATACAAAACCCGTTTTCCAGACCCTAATTTGAGTTCCCCAATGAGGACAAAGTGAAGAGGGGCTTTACTTTGCTCTGGAGGACTGTGTACATCTTCTGTGTAAAGGAACTGTGCATTTTTTGTATTTTTCACATGCTGTGGGGTCTCTATGCCAATAAAGTAATCTGCATTCTGCGGGGAACCACCGATATGACACCCAATAACCTAATTTTCATGAAGAGCTTCTTCTAATTTGAAAGGACTTGTTTTGCTAGATACAGTATCTAAAGGGGTTGTCCGGCTTTGGAGTACAAGTCTGCAGTCAAAATATATTTCATAGTTTCATAGTTTAAGGTTGAAGGTAAACTTAAGTCCATTGTATTCAACCTATAGCCTCATATGTTGATCCAGAGGAAGGCAGAAACCCCAAGTAGCAAACACTAATAGCTCCAAATTAGGGGAAAAATACCTTCCTGACTCCATATGGCAATAAGACTGGTTCCCTGGATCAACGTCCCATCGCAGAATCTTGGGTCCATAACTTGTAATATTATATTTATTAAGAAAGGCAGACTTATTATTGCTTTCCTGTTTTACTAGGGAATCAATGAGTCGAAAACAACGTCTAAATACTAGTGAAGTGACAGAGAGGGATGAACCAGAGGAAACAGCAGAAGTTACCAAACCCAATGATGATAAACATGAAGAAGACGCAGCCATTGTAATACAAAGTCATTACCGAGGACATCAGCAAAGAAAGAAATTGAAAGAAGAACGCCACAAACTAAAAAATGAAGATAATTCTATGCAGCCCGACAATCATAATGAAGATGGTATGGAAATAGAAGAAAAAGAACAAAGTGAAATTGACAAAGATGATGACGAGAAGAGTAAAGCTGCCACAGTCATCCAAAGCAACTACCGTGGTCACAGGGAAAGGAAGAGACTCAAAGACGAGAGACAGAAAGATGCGAAAACCGAATCTGTGTTCAACACTACTCAAGACTCAAACTGTTCCTTAGAAGAGAAAATCGAAAAACATGACCATTCACTTGCTGGTGGAAAAATTTCTCAGACAGATATAAATTCCAATATAGAAAGCAACGGACATGCCGAAAATAATGGCGAAGAAGAGAAAGCAGCCGTTGTCATACAAAGTAATTACCGTGGATTAAGAGAGAGAGAAAGATTGAAGAAAGAAGGGAAAATTTTAAATAAAAATAAATTGGAACCAAACAGCACAAATAATGGAACAACCGACGTATTAAAAGAAATGGAAGATCTGGAATTCTTCACAGAACAGGTGAGAAGTAAACTGGTCTGATTCTAGTCATAGCTATCCAGTTTCACGGGACGTGTAGTGCTAGAATTTAACCCTAGCCTATCATGCTTTCCTAAAACATCTACAAAGAATAAAAAAAAAGGCACTTCTTTGCCTGGGACTTCTGTAAGGAGCAAACAGAGTCACGTGGGACCCGGGCATTAAAACCTTTGGCATCCATCAACTATAGCCATGATACATTTGGCTGACTCTAGGGTACTTGTAATACAAATTGAAAAGTTAGGATCTTAAGGACCGACATACCAGCTCTAAGCTTTTGGCTTCAGCACAGGCCTCTCTAGGGATGAGCGAGTAGTGAAATACTCGGACTCGCTGTACTCATTACAAGTACCTCCTAATACTCGGGTACTCGTAACAAGTAGTGAGTGAAATGTAAGTCTATGGGAAATGCGAATAATGGGCTGTGTGGGACTGTGCTGGACTGTGCGGAACTGTGCTGGGCTGTGCGGGACTGTGCTTGGCTGTGCTGGTTGTGCGGGACTGTGCTTGACTGTGCCGGGCTGTGCGGGACTGTGCTGGGCTGTGCGGGGACTGTGCGGGCTGTGCAGGATTGTGCCGGGACTAAGCCGGGCTGTGCGGGGACTGTGCCGAATATTGCGAGGTGAGTAGTGAAAAACTCGCTAGGATTCGAGTACCGCGAGTACCACATTACTCGCCGAGTACCGAATCCTAATGAGTATACTCGCTCATCCCTATTCTCTAGTGGTCTCTACCAGGACCATCCTCTTCTTCAGTCACTTGACCATTGAACCATCAGATTGGCTAGACTATATATGCATCAGATGATGTTCTGTTCCAGCTAATTATAGCTCTCAGTGGTCAGGCAAATGGAAAGACATTATGTTATCTCTTCCTGTCCTAAAGAAGACCGTCAAAGAGTCCGGCCAAACGGTTTTGGGTGAGGGATTATACTTTCCTTTTTTTATTTTTGAACATTAAATGCCTCTTGAAAAGTGTTTTTTGTAAGTCCGACAAGCCTTTTAACACTATAGTAGACTCATCAACAAGGCATTGTCTCTCGGGAGAGAGAAACCAGAGCGTTCCTCACATGGTGCACTGGTATAAATTAATCTGTCTTATTAATAAATGAGCTTAGTTGTTTTCACTATTTTGGTATGTCAACCATACTATATCTTTCCAGATCACCAGATTGTCTGAAAACTATCTAATTTTGCAACAAAGGCTGAATGATATGATTATGTCTAATCAGCTGAATCCTGAGACTACAGCATTGGTAATGAGAGAGAAGATAATGAATGATGCCCATACAAATAACACAGGTAAGGAATTTACCATTCATTCTTACTGATAAGTAAAGAACAAGGAGCCATAAAACTGAACTCACATTACTTAAGGGCCTGTCACACTAAGCAATATCTCTAGCAATATCGCTATAACTTGTGACGTTATATCGATATTTCTAGCGATATCGCTATGTCTGATACTTACCTACGACCCGCTCCCCCGCTGGTTATCGCTGATCGCGCAAGAACGTCCAGGACTGTTTCTCGTCGTCAGCTTCCTGCGGCGCTTCCTGCTGTGATGACGAGCGTGGAGCCGGGCGGGAGGACGCAGGATCGCCTAGTGTGACCGGTAAGTAGCGACCCCCGACCCCAGTGATGTCGCTGGTGAGATCTGCCTGTTTGGCAGCTCACTATCGACCACTTAGCGATGCGCCAGCGATCCTGACCGCGTCATATCGCTGGTCGGGATCGCTGGTGCATCGCTAAGTGTGACAGTACCTTTAGAATGAGAACTCTAAAGGCCCCGTCACACTAAGTGACTTACCAGCGATCCCGACACCAATATCAAGGTGTCAGGATCGCTAGTAAGTCGCTATGTGATCGCTGGTGAGCTGTCACACAGACAGCTTCACCAGCGATCAGCACATCGATGCCGAGCGCTCGGCATCGCTGGCCATCCCTGTAAAAAATAGAATCAAAATAAAAAATATAGTTATTCTCACCTTCCGACGTCCCGTTCAGCCATCCTGCCTCTCTCCACACTCCGGTCCCAGTGATCCTTTGCGAAAATGACCGCTAGATGTCACGGTCTCGAGGGATAACAAAGTCTCGCGGTCATTCGTGCAAAGGATCACTGGGACCGGAGCGTGGAGAGAGACAGGATGGCTGCGCGGGACATCGGAAGGTGAGAATAACAATATTTTTTTTATTATTTTTTACACCTGATCGCTGGTCTCCCGCCTGTCACACACAGCGATGCGTGCTCGCCAGCGGGAGACCAGCGACCAAAGAAATGTCCAGAGGTTTCTTCCAGCGATCAGCGATACCGGCAGGGGGGCGCTCGCTGATTGCTGTCACACACAGCGATCTCGCTGGTGAGATCACTGTTACATCACAAAAGTTGTGACTCAGCAGCGATCTCGCTACCGAGATCGCTTAGTGTGACGGGGCCTTTAGTGATTATTCACACAATGCGTTTTTCCAGCAGAAAAAAATGCACTTTTTACAATATCAGCAAATTGCAAAGATTCCTGAAATCTCATGCACATGCTTCTTATTTTTTCCTTGCAAATTTGAACCATCAAAGCATTTTTTTTTCAAATCTGCTGCACGTCTCTCCTTTAAGAGTGTGTGCACACATTGCAGATTCTGCTGCGGAATTGGCCCTGCGGATCCACAGCAGTTTCTGCTGTGTTGTACAGTACCCTTTTATTCTATGGGAAATTAAATCCGCAGTGCAGACAGTGCGGAATTTTCCACGCGGATTTTCTGCAGTTTCAAATCCGCAGCATGTCAATTCTTTGTGCGGATTCCGCTGCGGTTTGGCACGGCAGGTGTCAAATCGCAGAAAATCTGCAGATAAACCGCAGGTATTTTGACCTGCGGATTTAGACAAATCCGCAGGACAATTCGCAATGTGTGCATACACTCTAAGTGTCTTGCAGCGTTTTTGACTTATGCAAATGCATTGGGAAAGAGCACGTATAAAAACTCATCAAAAATGCATCAAGAATACACATATTTTATGCAGCATTTTTTCTTTCCAACACTCTGGATTTTGCCACAGAAAAATCTGCTGCAAATACTCAACGTGTGCACATACCCCTGCTTGGCCTCCATTGTCTATACATGTCCATACACAGCTTAGAGAAATCCGAGAATTTTCCACAGGATCTTATAATGAGAAATATTATATTCCATAAATGTTTTAAGCACAGTAACTGTCTGCTAGCTAAATAATCAGTCTATAAAAATTAGACATATGGGTATACATTAGTATCAGTGAGAAAGTACAGAAGATAGAAATCTGCTGGTGCTCTATTACGTGTACAGCTTTGAAATTGCATTCAGTCATATTTTATATATTTATGGACGTTACTATCAAGGCCTGGAGGTTAAGGGCGTTCACTCAGAGAAAATTGTTAAAATTTATGGGGAAAACATGTTATAAACTGGTTATACTCTTGCTTAAAGTTCTGTCTGACCTTAGAATACAAGTCCGTAGTCACTGTGAGTGCGTGTTGTTTGGATTTTCCCAGTGCCGGTGTTGGGAGCAGATGGTAATGTGACCACAAGAGATTTATTGATTGGACATGATGCGAGTCTACACTGCAGTCCTTAAATCAAGGCCAAAATCTGAACTCTATGGCCGGGGTCACACTTGCAACTGCAATGCGAGAAACTCGCACGAGTCTCTCGCATCAATACCCGGGCACTGCTGCCGGCACTCGGGACCGGAGTGTGCGGCTGCATGTATTTCTATTCAGTTGAGCGCTCTGGTCCTGAGTGCCAGCGGCAGTGCCGGGTATTGATGCGAGAGACTCGTGCGAGTTTCTTGCATTGCAGTTGCAAGTGTGACCCCGGCCTACCTGGAGTTCTCCCCAAGGTGACTGCAGGCTATGTAGCCCATTCTTACTGTGAATCTATGGGTCTCAGAGGGGCTAATCCTCAGTTGCATCCTACTCCTCTAATATACTAACCATGGGGGTGCACTAGTTGTATCCAAACTTATCAAAGTGAATTACCTTGCAGTTCCTTTTGTCATGAGGGCCACAATGTACTCTTTTTTGGAGATTTTGCCATTCCTCGGCCACAAATGTGCAAGGGACACATCATAAAAAGTCTCACATCACTGTATGAAAGCTCAATTAAAGCTCAAATCCTAACAAAGTGTACTGTCTCGTTAATGGCTACATAAACATTCCAATTAAATTGCAAAATTGCAATTGTGTCTCACAGAACACTTAAAGGGTTTACAAATAATAACCTTCCAAATAAGTTAGGTGCAAAAACTAAGGAGGAGGAGGATTGTTTCAAGATATTGTTCCCATGCCCAAACAGCTACAAGCCATGCATGGGAAACTCTACTGGAGAATAGGTCTCTTTTATCCTCTGTCTCATGTTCTCAGACCAGTGGTCATCTTGCGTGGGCTTAACCCAGCCTACAGCTGCATTCTCAGACCAGGGATCTGACTTAACTTGCGTGGGCTTAACCGAGCTCACAGCTGCCACCAACAGTTACAGCAGGGGTCCCTGACTGTGCATGAGGCTGCAGCCGCACTCTCCTCTTTTCCTGCTATCTCCTCTTTTCCTGTTGTCTTCTTTTCTCATCTTCTCTATGGAAGACCCATAGTGGTGTACTAAGTGCCAAGACACTGCCTCCGGGCAAATATCGGGTTCCACCTACTCGCAGCTTGAAGCAAAACAACCTTGATTGCTGGAAACCAGTGAGTCCATATGTGTATTGGAGCACTTCGAATCACATCGGTCCACTGAACAGAAAACAAAAAGGGGAGAAATGAGCAGCCACAAGTTGGAAAGACAAAAATAAAAATAAAAACTTTGTGGTCAGAGCCTACTCTCAAAGCCGTATTTCACAAAATGTTTTGCCCGTGTTTTTCACAGATAGAGTAAATACACCTATTAAGATCTATGTTCATATGCTCTTTTTTATTTTGCAAAAAAACAAAAAAAAAAACAAAGACATGCTAATTCTTGACCCAATTTGAGGATCAAAATTGCCCTTTCAAGTTCATGGGTCAGTGAAAACAACTGACTGCACATGGATGCCATCTGTCAGGCATCTTAGTACTGCTCTTTACTGCTTAATCAATAGGAGATGTTTGAAAACTTATGTTTTGCATATCATAAAAATGATATCATAGACCAAAAATTGAATCCAGAACACTGATCAGCAATGTGTGAATGACGCTTAAGGAGGAGTGTAATAGTGGTCGCAGAGGGTGCGACCATGACTGGGCCCATGTGGGAAGGGGTTTTTGCCAACACCATAGACTATCTACTGGATATGTGTCTTTGGATGTGCATTCAGCTGAAGTACATTGCAGCCCAGAAACCCACTGGCACCCTGCAGTGTAATACACATGGCCAGCAACAGACATCAGCTTGTCTGTCAAGGGCAGTGCATAATCATGTACCGCCCATGGCTGAAGTCAGCTACAGGCTATAGAGAAGAATGCCGCATGTCGTGGGAGTGGAGGAAGATAAGAAAAATTGTTTATTTTTTTAATGTGTTGGAAAAGAGAGGCAGAATGGACATTATATCAGGAAGGGCCTAAGTATTGTGAACATTATATCAGGAAGGGGATATTATACCAGGAAGGGAAATTACACCATAAAGTGGATGGAGAGCATTATACCATGAAGTGGGCCAGGATGAAGGACATTGTTATAGGATGGGGGACATTATACCAAGAAGGATCGAAGGATCCCATGATGGGGGACATTACACCAGAATGGGTGGCATTGTTACAGAAAGGGGCCAGCATGCGGGGGACATTATTTCAGTAAGGGACCCAGAACTGGGAACACTATACCAGGAAGAGGCCCAGGATGGAGGACATCATTAATAAAGGGCCTCAGAATGGGGACATTACAACAGGAAGAGACACAGGATGGGGATCTTATACCAGGAGGGGGCCCAGGATGTGGGACATTATTACAGGATGGGGGTTAGGACAGGGAACTTTATTACAAAAAGGTGCCTGGACGAGAGACATTATTACGGAAAGGGGCTAGGATGGAGACAATATTACATGGAGGTTGAACACATATGTCTTTATAGGATCAGGAACACTACAAGGATCGATACGTCTAAGCAACATGCAGGTGGAACCCCAGGTCCAAATTTTGCATCAGGGTCCATCAAATTCTAGTTACGCCACTGGCCTTAAGGCTAACCCTCTGACATGCTTCTTTATGCTTGCTCTCTATAATATACACTTCCACAGAGACATTGCTGTTACGTCAATCATGTAATTTTTGTTTTTCCTTGTTCATTTTCATTCTTGATGGGGTAAAACTTTCAGTTTCATCTGATATCACTAAAAGAGAAAACCTTGAGCTTGTATTAGTATTATGGTATAGATTATATAGGGTATTATAGAGGTTGTAGTCCATAAATGTATTTTCCGTGTATGATAGTACGAGCTCATTGCTTTTGTACAGTCATCATGCTGCGTGTTCTTGCGCATAATTTAATGCAAAATACCCTGTACTACTTCCAATATATCACCTGTTCGGCTTCCAAAAAACAAATTAACATTTTGAGAAAGCTTTCGCACAGTGTTTCTTACGACGCTCTACTTGTGCGCTGCTACCGTGTCAAGGCGATATCTAACGGTATTTACAGGATCATTTTGTTTTTTGTTATCTCCTGTCAGATTCCATTATTGGAAATGTTTTGAGGCAGAAATTGCTGTTACCTGACAACGTTTCAGCTGATGCAATGAATTATTTCTTTCCCTTTACCATTTATACATCAAAATGGAGAAAAAGCAAATTATGTTATTTTATAAGAAATGGGATATGTCTTCCCATCCGTTTTATAATACCGTTGTTTCTGCTTTTTTTTTTCTGGGAATAATAAAAACAAATATAATATCAGCAAAGGCAAAGTAATAAAACATTTTTGGGTGGAAACCGATATGGTGGAATCTAGCCTAAACATACTGCAATAAACAATATAAGTACGGTACAATATATAAGTACTATATTATATATAGTACTACAATACTATAGTAAAAATTATATTTTTAAATTTTTTTTTGTACATTTTATAGGTTTTTCTATGATCCTCAAATAATCCAAATTATTTATTAGCCAGTTTCCATTAATAGCAGATTAAAAGCAAAAACACATTTTTGGCCTTTTGGGGAAATCTATTTAGTGGTTGTAATTCAACCCCCTACCTTAAAGGGGTTGTCCAGAACTTTAATATTGATAGACTGGGTACTGTACATCTTGCTCCAATTCAAATCAATAGGTGGTGGATGTGTAATACCCAGCCACTATTACGTCAACGGCGCTGAACTGTGCAGCTCCGTAACTGAGCAGTTCCAGTCACCGTTGACACCAGGAACAGCTGATCAGTGGAGGTACCGGATGTTTTACCCACACCGACCAGACATTGATGACCTATCCTAAATATAGGTCACAAATGTTAAAGTCCTAGACAACCCCTTTAAATCTATTAGGTTATCATAACGCTATATTTGTAGTTGTATCATAGCATTCCTGTGCCAGTGAGCTTCCAGTGCTCCTCGTGCTGCACTAGGCGGGAAGGAGTTAAAAATAATTTCTCAGAATTGCTGCAAAGCAAGGGATCTATGATGCTGTCAGTTCGGCTCATTAGACTCATGGTCGGCCACGGAAAACTGATTGTGTGAAATTGGCCTTAGGGAGGAAAACACAAAGCAATGACCATAATAATCATAACCTTTCTTGCGCACCTTCTCTGCAGATAATGGACCTTGATAAGATGGACATTCTTACAACTTTTACGCAATAGATATCTCTGGCAGCCCTTCTTCAATTACAATAAGCAGCAGTTTACTGGCCTTTTAAAAATCAAAAGATGATTGCATCATATCTTAGCTCCGGAGTCAGACCAATGGAGACCACAGATCTTACTCTGTTCATTGAGACCAGTTCACCATTGAGGTAAATAACCACTGGACCACCCAAAAGCCTCTGCAGAATTTAAAGAAGTTGTCCACTACTTAGACAGGTTCTTGTTATACCTCTCGCTTGGCCCCCATAAAATAATAAAGCCTATACTCGCCTCCGGTGGCGGAGCCATTCCCACAGTGTCGGCACTCGCTCTCCTCTGGTCTCCCATGCGGTGCTGTGACACCAGCGCCCACTCAGTGCTGGCACCACTGTCCCTGAATTCGGACAAGTCGAACATGAAAAGGATGTCCGGGATCAACTGCAGCTTGGACTTCCTCTTCGTGATAGATTTATCTGAAGACGGAGACAGTGACACCAGCACTAATTTGGCAGCTGGCTCTTGTGTCACAACACTCCACATGAGCCCTGAGGAGAACGACTGCTGACACCGTGGGAACAGCGCCGGCATGGGAGTTGAGTATAGGCTGTATTATTTTATGGGGGCCAAACATTTTGATCGAGAAGGGGTTGTCCTAGTAGTGGCCAACCCCTTTAATGACTCTACTGGATACAATGTGGACTCCCATGCTCTAGTATTTGTAGGCATCCCAATTAATTGTGTGTATTTTTACACTTTACTCATATGAACTCCCAACAATTCGGTGCAAACATACTGTAAGAACGCTCTTGTCAAAGCTTTCAGACTAATGTGAAAAATAATACCCCATGGAGCAGGCCTATTTCTCAGAGGGTTCTCTGACTTGTTCTCAGTTGCACATACATATGCTGCTCTGTTTTATGTCTGTATGTGTAGGGCAGGAAAGGATAGCCATTAAATACCAGTATGGCATGATTGGGCAGTGAGCCATGTGGAAGGCTCTGGATACATTCTAGTTCTCTCATAACATTACAAGTGGTCGGCTTTGCTACATGTAATAAAATATCACTGAAAAGAAAAAAATCTTGTAAATATTGCATCTGGTGAAAGAAAGTCTCTGCTACGTGGTTGCATTGTATATAATCCTCTTAATATCTTTCAGATGTGGTTGTGGTTGTACTATTGGTTGGGTTGGTTGTCCTATTTTTCAAAAAAAAATGGGAATACTTTTAAATCCAAAGTACAAGCAAATATTAGAAATTCTGTAATATATCTTATCAGATACAAAGCACTGCTTCCCCATCCAACCTACCACTTAAACTCATTATTCACTCAGGATTACAGCTACCAAACTGAGGGATCAGATAGCAATTGCACTTGAGAGAGAAATGCAAAAAAGACACAAATGGATGCAGATAGCTCTAGTAAATGCTTTATCTCACCCCAGTGCTGGATTCACAGCTTCAATGCTCAGTAATGCTGAATGATGATATCTTCTATTCTGCTACTGCTTTATCACCACATGCTACTAAAAGACAAGGGAGTAGGAATCCCTTATGACTTTGTGTAGTGTTTGGAAGACATTATAGCACCTCTTCTCGACCCACTAGCTCAGAGACAACTAAAAATTTGAGATAGCCCTGCAGATAGGAGAGGAAAACCTGGTATTAAAAATGCAGGATATAAGTCATATAATATCCAGAACTGTGTTATTACTCAAGTACACACATATAACATTTTTCGTTAAAAAGCAGTTTTGGATGTGGCAAAGTGGGTAAATGCAAGGGTCTTTGCAAGGTTTGATTTTTTTCCTAAAACAGTGCCACTCTTGTAGTATGCAACTGCTTCTTTGAAAATTTCATTATATTTATAAGTGTGACATGAATTTAACAGGATGCAATAGTTAATTAGGCATTATAATACCATAATGCATTATTTATTTTTATAAAGAACAGCAAATAAACTCATTAAACCTTCAGTGAAATAGTTAACGGATGCTCTGAGCTCCCTGCTCTGTGTCTATTTTGCCCTTCTCTATCTCCGTCCATCGCTCTTGGGATATTTCCGCTGCTGATTTCAGTGAATTGGCCATGCAGCTGCCAGCAAATAATATGTAAGAGGATTTAAAGAAACTGGCGTAATGTCATCTCAGCCAACAGACACAGCAGCAAGCTCTGCTAATTGTAGATTGTGGGGGTTGGAAGGTTCTGCTTAGTAATCATAGATGGTGTTAGTCATCGGACTTGTGCCTTGTGATGTATGAATCATCTCCCGTAAATGTAACTGTCAAACTTTTACTTTTTTTATTACAAGAACTACTACAAATGCATTTACAGTACGTGCTACATAATTACACACTGTCATCGTGCGGTGATGAGGATAATAAGAGGCTTCTATGTGATTCCTGTACTGTTTGGATTAATGCCACCTCGTACTCACTGAAAAAATATAGTCACCGAAATATAAAATCGTGATCACAAAAAAATTTAAGTCCGCTTTTAAAGGGAACCTAACAGCTGATACATGCTGCCCGATTCATGGACAGCATGTATCAGACACTGGTTGTATGATTTCATTCAGAGAAAAACATAGTTTAATAGCCGCCAGGGACCGAGCCGCGCTGGAGACTAATAGGACAGGAGGGTCCCCAGTGACTTTGTAAGGTGTCAGAGCGAGGTAGTCGTAGATGAGCTGCTGCTTCTGCATGCTCTGGCACCCTACAGGAAAATCATGTCCCAGTCCCAGTGTGTTGCTTCATGTGGTATGCATCACACTTACTTGTGGGCCATAGGTGTCCACATGCTCCAGGCTTCCATCTTCCAACTCTGCAGCACACAATCCAGGGGTCACCGAATTCTTTAGAACAGTCGAACATTTACTGAGCAGTTTACAGTCATTGCAATAAAGAATGTGGGATAGGGCACAAGAGGTTACAGTCTTTCCCTCAGGTACTGGACATAACTTCAGCCCCAACACTCGGTCTAGGTAGAACATCCCTTTTCTTACTGACTCTACTGACACTGGGAATTCCACTCCACCGAAGATAGTCCACCTGGATTTCATTCCAGTTCCACAGGCTTGGCTTGCCCAAAGACTCTGATGTTCATCTTGAAGATCCAGGACCGAAAGATGTGTTAGCACAAAATGGTTATATGGCAATCCACTGTCGCAAGTAATAGGCTCGTGTTGTCCCTAGCAGCCCACTGCACTTGACCACTGTTATCACTTCACTACACTTCCGCCAACTGAACTCAACTTCCTGCATCTAGTCTCCTGTTTGTGCCCAGTTGTCATGCTCACACCTTGGCTGAATGGCGCAAGCCGGGGGGTTGTGGCCCCACTGTGCCACAAACCAGACTACCCTGGAAGGGGCGTGTCTTCAACAGCTGCCTTGGTCTTCACTGGAGCCTCTGATGGTGAGGTCAGGCTTGTGCGACAGGTAGCTGTCGGGTGCCACTCCAGGGTGGTGTCTGGCTGTGGCTGCTGATCCCACTCGGGGACAAGTCACTTGGACAGGTGTGACTAACAGGCAGGCTGAGACACTGGGCAAGCAGACACGGCTGAGACACAGGGCAAGCAGGCACGGCTTGGAGACACAGGGCAAGCAGGCATGGCTTGGAGTCACAGGGCAAGCAGGCATGGCTTGGAGACACAGGGCAAGCAGGCACTGCTTGGAGACAAGACAGGCGGGCACGGCTTGGAAACACAGGACAGACGGGCACAGCTCGGAGACACAGGACAGACGGGCACGGCTCGGAAAGGAACAGGTAGGGGCCTGTTCACACAGCAGGGGCAGGTATAGGTTTAGGCAGGAAGAAGTGGAGTATGTTGGAACAGGTTAGGAACTGAGCCGCAGGAGTGCGGCGTAGGCGGAGCCGCAGGAGTGTGGAGTAGGCAGGGCTGCAAGGGAGCCGAGCAGGCAGAGCGGCAAGGGAGCCGAGCAGGCAGAGCGGCAAGGGAGCCGAGCAGGCAGAGCGGCAAGGGAGCCGAGCAGGCAGAGCAGCAAGAGAGCAGAGCAGGCAGAGCTGCAAGGGAGCAGAGCCTCAGATATGGAGGACACAAGGAAAGACACAGCAGAGAAGGAACCACAGACAAGGAGACTAACAGACAGAGGTAAGACTGAGTTCAGACAGAGACACAGGGACAAAGACACAAGGACCAGGATATTCTGCCTCCTGGCAGGCGGACAGAGAAGTACTAGGCAATGTACCAAGACACAGGAATACGCAATAAGAGCCTTCAGAGAAGGCAAGACATAGGACAGGGCCTGGCTAGCTCAGCAGCAAGGAGCTAACTGAGTTTAGACATTGCACAGGCCATGTTCAGTGGGTGTGACGGATCTAAATAGTCGAGGGCTCTAGGTAATTGGTCAGGGACAGATTGAACAGGT
This sequence comes from Dendrobates tinctorius, assembly GCF_039654945.1. Lineage (NCBI taxonomy): Eukaryota > Metazoa > Chordata > Amphibia > Anura > Dendrobatidae > Dendrobates > Dendrobates tinctorius. The sequence goes on along the minus strand of NW_027361738.1, from coordinate 64,159,576 downwards.
GCACCCTGACTGCAACCAGAGAGTTCTGTCACCGCCCCCTATACACACATAGCCAGAAAGTATACAGGAGAACAGAGACACAGAGCACAGAGCATAGGACTTGCAGCAAACAAAATTCACAGCATGACCCGGAGCAGTGAGTCAGTTGGTGTGCGGGGGAAGGGAGGCCATGCAGTGATGCCAGCAGGGTTGTTACAGTACCCCCCCTTTACGGCCCCTCTTCCTCAAGCCTGCCAGAATGACCTGAAGAAAGAGTATGGAACCCCACACAGTCCAGGCTGACATGATTCTCTTCAGGTAGGGAGGAGTATGTGGGCCATCAGGAATCCTAGCGTGCCAAGTCTCTTGGTGTCCAACGGAGTCAGCTTCCAACACAGAAGGTACAAAGACTTCTTCCTCCTGATTGGGAGAAAACAGGGACCTGGAAGCTTCCGACTTCACCCGTACATCAGCCGGACAGCTAGAAACTGAAGACACCTTCACCGAGTCCATTTTTAGCCTGTTAGCCCAAGAAAATTTGACCGCCTCCTCCAGGTGGGTGGGAAACAGAGATACATAGGCCATTGTTTCCACCTCTACATCCACCTGCCACATGGAAGCTGGAGGCATACATACAGGGAGCCATTTCAACCTGTTACCCTGAAAAAACTGGACTACCTCCTCCTGGTTAGAGGTTGAGTGAAGCTCTGTCTTGGGACCTTCACCATTAGGCCACAGGGAAGCTGAAGGCATACACTCCGGATCCATCTTCAGCCCTTTATCCTGGGGAAGACAATCAAGAGGCAGGGATGCTCTAGGGAGCAGATCACTGGCATTATTGCTGGAGATGTGTGATGAGGAGGCCTCCGCTTCACCCTCTTCGGAGGCGTCATCACCCCTAGACTCAACGACCAGCAGACTGGATAAAGACGACGACTTGGCTGACTGAATCTGATGCAAGGGAACCAGACACTTCTTGTCACTTGGTTGTCTCAGGTGCGGTACCTTGCTGGGTCTCCAAACATAAATGGGCACCAGGATCTCTGGTTCAGAATGACCCATGGGCATACCAGACAGCCAATGCGAACTTCTTCTTATACAAAGCTCCGACCAGGAGCTGTAGTTGTCCTTGCAGGACTAGACTGTTCTCAAAGAGGGCTTGGCCACCTTTAGACGATGCCCACGCCGGGTTCTGAAGCTGAAGAAAGGAGATCACACACCGACTTTGTATAGCTGGTGGCTCGAACACCCCAAAGCTCCCAGAAGGCAATGAAACAGTCATAGGCTTTAATGGAGAGGGAGTACTCTCGCCAGGGGCAGCCTCTCCTACTGGCCCAGGGTTCTGGAGTACAGGCTTCACAGGGCAGAGGCCTGATTCCGGCTGCAACTTTGCCAACTTCTTTTTAGATCTCTTGGATCTTGCACGGGAGGCCGCATCGGCAGACTGTGGAATAGGTGATGGCTGGATGGTCATAGGTGGTTGAGACGTTTCACCCACAGGTTCCTCTTGTCTGGTCTGTCTCTGGAAGCTTGGAGGGGAAGACTTTTCAGGAGCAGCTGGACGAGGCATGTCGAACACTTTATGGAAGGCCACCAGGCTCATGACGACAGGGTCCCCTGCTTCCCAAAGGGGACAGATCCACATCAAGGCATCACCAGCTAGGTAGGACATGATGTATCCCACCTTGACCCGGTCAGAGGGGAAACAAGCTGCATTCTGCAGGATGTAGCGCAGGCACTTTTTTAGGAACCCTTGGCACTCAGTAGGGTTCCCATTGAACCTAGGCGGGTCATCTGGGTTGTGCTCCTCAAGGGCCAGAAGTTGCTCATATATAGCCCTGGAGACAATGAGCGGTTCAGACGTCTCAACAATTGGAACCACACAAGGCGGAACAAATTCTTCCGGTGGCTCATACTGACAGGGAGAGAGTTCATCATGCTCTGCGAGTGGAAGGACATGGGACTCAGCGGGGACCATGGCCTGTGCAAACTGTCACGCTCGCGCCTTGGCTGAATGGCACGAGCCGGGGGGTTGTGGCCCCACTGTGCCACAAGCCAGACTACCCTGGAAGGGGCGTGACTACGACAGTTACCTCAGTCTTCACTGGAGCTTCTGATGGTGAGGTCAGGCTTGTGTGGCAGGTAGCTGTCGGGTGCCACTCCAGGGTGGTGTCTGGCTGTGGCTGCTGATCCCACTCGGGGACAAGTCACTTGGACAGGTGTGACTAACAGGCAGGCTGAAACACTGGGCAAGCAGGCACGGCTTGGTACACTGGCAGGCAGGCACGGCTGAGACACAGGGCAAGCAGGCACAGCTTGGTACACTGGCAGGCAGGCACAGCTTGGAGGCACAGGGCAAGCAGGAACGGCTTGGATGCACAGGGCAAGCAGGAACGGCTTGGAGGCACAGGGCAAGCAGGCACAGCTTGGAGGCACAGGGCAAGCAGGCACAGCTTGGAGGCACAGGGCAAGCAGGCACAGCTTGGAGGCACAGGGCAAGCAGGCACAGCTTGGAGGCACAGGGCAAGCAGGCACAGCTTGGAGGCACAGGGCAAGCAGGCACAGCTTGGAGGCACAGGGCAAGCAGGCACAGCTTGGAGGCACAGGGCAAGCAGGCACAGCTTGCAGTCACAGCTTGGAGGCACAGGGTAAGCAGGCACGGCTTGGAGACAAGACAGGAGGGCACGGCTTGGAAACACAGGACAGGTGGGCACAGCTCGGGGACACAGGACAGACGGGCACGGCTTGGAAAGGAACAGGTAGGGGCCTGTTCACACAGCAGGGGCAGGTATAGGTTTTGGCAGGAAGAAGTGGAGTATGTTGGAACAGGTTAGGAACTGAGCCGCAGGAGTGCGGCGTAGGCGGAGCCGCAGGAGTGTGGAGTAGGCGGGGCTGCAAGGGAGCCAAGCAGGCAGAGCAGCAAGGGAGCCGAGCAGGCAGAGCAGCTAGGGAGCCAAGCAGGCAGAGCGGCTAGGGAGCTGAGCAGGCAGAGCGGCAAGGGAGCCGAGCAGGCAGAGCGGCAAGGGAGCAGAGCAGGCAGAGCGGCAAGGGAGCCGAGCAGGCAGAGCGGCAAGGGATATGGAGGACACAAGGAAAGACACAGCAGAGAAGGAACCACAGACAAGGAGACTGACAGACAGAGGTAAGACTGAGTTCAGACAGAGACACAGGGACAAAGACACAAGGACCAGGATATTCTGCCTCCTGGCAGGCGGACAGAGAAGTACTAGGCAAGGTACCAAGACACAGGAATACGCAATAAGAGCCTTCAGAGAAGGCAAGACATAGGACAGGGCCTGGCTAGCTCAGCAGCAAGGAGCTAACTGAGTTTAGACATTGAACAGGCCATGTTCAGTGGGTGTGGCGGATCTAAATAGTCGAGGGCTCTAGGTAATTGGTCAGGGACAGATTGAACAGGTGCACCCTGACTGCATAAGAACCAGAGAGTTCTGGCGCCGCCCCCCCTATACACACATAGCCAGAAAGTATACAGGAGAACAGAGACACAGAGCACAGAGCATAGGACTTGCAGCAAACAGAATTCACAGCATGACCCGGAGCAGTGAGTAAGTTGGTATGCGGGGAAAGGGAGGCAATGCAGTGATGCCAGCAGGGTTGTTACACCAGTCATTCCTCCCTCTTCCTGGCTGGCTAGGTGTTAATCCAAGGTAGCAGGGTTGGAGAAAACACCATGGACTAAGCCACATAGGAGACTAGTTGGATAGGCGGGTCTTCGGCAGCTTTTCTCATCCCGCTCCCTTGGAGCATTAGGTCTTTCCGGCGGGGTGCTACCTGCCAAACTAGTCTCCCATGAGGTTAGGTCACCAGTGACTTTTAGGCCACATTCACATGGTCAGTACTTGGTCAGTATTTTTCATCAGTATTTGTAAGCTAAATCCAGGAGTGGATGAAAAATGCAGAAAGGGTTCACGTTTTTCTATTATACTTTTCCTCTGATTGTTCCAGTCCTTGTTCTGGCTCACAAATACTGATGTCAAATACGGACCAAATAATGAACATGTGAACATGGTGTTAAAGTGTGATACATGCTTCCTGTGGATCGGTCAGCATACATCACCTGTCACGTTCCCTTTAACAAAGTTTTTATGTTTTGATCTATTTTAGGGTTTTTTCTCTGTTATTTGTATTTATCCTACTATGGATTTTTGCGTACCCTACGGTAAATCTAAGATTAATCTCTGATGGTTCTACGTTTATCTTACGTTTGCATATCTTATGCTGCCATATATATTTGTTCTATGATGGATCTTTTTTCATCAGTGTCCTGGATCTGTTTTTCAATCACTTTTGGGCAGTCCATCAGGTTTCATTATCCATGTTAAAAAAAAAAAGAAAAAGCTGAAGGAGGTTTTCCAAGTTTATCTTATCAACGAGTCAGTGAAAAAAATGTATGCAACTCAGATGGTATTCATGTGCTGACCATTTTTTTGGAGGACTCATTCACTTGAATGAGAGAGTTCAGACATTTTAATAGCCCCATAGAATATGTCTGTGTTCTGTTAGTGAAAAATTGACAGTACACCTGCAACAAACTCTGACATGTGTATGAGACCTTAGTGTAGAACAAAGTGCTGTACCCAAGAGACTCCTAAAAAATGGGCACCTAAGGAAATTTCCATTTTCATCCTCTTTGTATTTAGGATCAATGAAATTATATTAGTTCACTCTTAAATGGGTTGTATCATCTTCTCTAGGATGACACTGCTCCTCCGCCTCTCGGCTTTCTGCTTGCCGGGGGGTGTTGTGCTCCAGAAGATTGACAGTTCATACCAGCAGTATGGGCATGCCCACTGGTGCCAACTTGTATGCTCTACCTTGCTGCTAGCCAATACACCTTTGCCTCTAACATTGGTGAAGAGCAGGGGACTGAGTCTCGTGATGTGGCCAGCTTAAGAGCAGCACTTGCCGGTAACCTAGGTACACAAAAAAATTTTTTAAAAATCCCTCTGTGGCGCCCCTGAGGCTTCAGTCGCCACAGAGGTACTTCACCTTCTCCTAAGGTGTAGTGCCCCACCATCCAGGTAGGCTGGGAACTCCCTTCCGCATTCCAACACCAGCACCCCACACACAGGATAGTTCAGCAGGGACCCATCCATGCTTTATGCTGGAAAGGTCATAGGGTGCCTTTTGTGGTCCCTGGCTTCGTAACACGAGAGGTGCTGGGGAGGCGAGTGGAGTTAGATATAAAAGAGAGGGAGGGTGTAGGATTTCAGGTCAGTCTGGGGTGAGTCCCAGAGAAGAAGGTCAGTCAGACGAGGGTCTGAGAGAGAGAGAGAGCAGGCTGACAGCAGGTCAGCCTGAGAGGAGCTCAAGGCGGAGGAAGGCAGTCAGTCAGGAGAGGCTGAGGACTGGTCTTAGTGGAACGAGCTCCCTAGGAGAGGAAGAGAAGGAGAAAGAGACGTAGACTGAAGACTACAGATTCCATAAGAGAGATAGAACAGATCGGAACGAAGGAGAATAGAAGGACGGTGGGAAGCAGGTTGAGAAAGAGAGAGAACCCTTCCAGTCCAGAGAGCGCAAAGGCCGGGGCCGGTCCCCGAGGTTGATTGGATCTTTATGTCTGGCAACAGACACCGGAGGAGTAGTGAGCCGCTAACGCCTTGCTCCCATCATAGACTTGGGACACAACAGCAACTGAATAGAGATCCGGGATGCAGTGAGGAGTCCCCGACGCAGGCTACAGCTGTCTGTCATACAAGTAAAGACTAGGAACACCTAGAGAGAGGCATTCCAGGGTAACTAAGTACTGGAGTGCTTTGCGCCTAAAGGCGCATTGGAGGAGTCGTTAAGTAAGGTACATGTTGGCGGTGTGTGGAAGGGAGAATCCTATCCTGCCTGGAGGTTGGCTGGAGCCCTGACCTGGAGAACACAGTACGGAGGCAGGCAGTTGTCTGAACTGCAAACAGTGAGTAAAGCTTTGGAACCGCATACTCTGGTGTCCTCCAGTTATTCCCGCACAACTACACCTGGGTACCAGCATCCATACCATTCTGCGCCTCTCCTCATCCATTGCACCTACACTGCCCTGGGACTACAGCTCCACCTGTGGGGAGCTATACCATCTCTGCTGCACCACACTATCAGTCCCAGCGGATCTGCATGCAGCGTTGCCTCAACATCTTACTTGCCAAACACCACAGGTGGCGTCACGAACTACTCTAATAAACTTTAACACCATTAACATCACCGCCATTGATATTTTGGCGCCCAGGGCCACGGACCGGGTCACCGCTGCTGTGACACATTCCCGCCTTGACACCGGCCCGGTACCGAGTACCCCCGCTGCCCTGGGTGTGTGAGGGCGACCCACCTCCGTTATTGAGAGCAAACAGGATATTTAATAAAAGGTGAATAGCAAAGTTACGTGTGTTGACGAGCTCTTTGCAATTTTACCCAATCACTTTAAGTCTCACGCCAATGGCCATATTGCAAGATGTGTAACATGGCACAAATAACCTGCCAGATCCATTAGGAGGCACATTGAGGTTTTTTCACAATGATGGCATGAGAAGAGAAATTGTCTCTTACTGAAACACACAACGTTTTACAGAATGATTTCCCCCTGAAGCATTGCTTCTTGGTTTGCTGTGTGCATGAACCCTTATTCTATTAGTTCACGCAGTGCCTACAGGACATTTTCTTATATTTGGCCTCTGGTATAGCAGTTAGTAGAGTATGTGCATTAGTAAGGATAACAACCACTTTTCATATATGAAATGATGCGCTATAATTGCCGTCGTACCTTCACAACAACCTAAGCTGACACATACTATCACAGGCTTTACGAACATATTAAAGCACGTTCTCAAGAGCCAGCAAAACACATAAGGTTCATTATTACATTTGCACCCTTTTTTCTGTCTAGTTTTTGGTATTTTTTGCCTATCATTTGCATCATATTCTTTTTTAATTTACATCTTTTTTTTAAAGTCTGTTTTATGTGTTCGACTGATTTATTTTTTTTATGTTAGTGATCATTGGTGGAATTTGAAGTTTGAAGATGTCTTCAACTGATTCATCAAGTGTGACTTAAAAAAAGTCATAAAAATCTTGCAAAAATATACTCCTTCCTCTCTGTGATTTTATGTATTTCTGAAATTTTTACAACATTTTAACAGAGCATGTTACTTTTTGAGCTAAAAGTCATAAAAAAATGTTTAAAGTTAAAAACAAAGAATATTTTTGATTCGGCGCAAAATTCAGGAAATGCCATTTTGAAAAATATGGTCAATATATACCACAGGTCAAAAAAGAAAAGTGACTTTTAAAAAATGCAAATGATGAATCGGGCACATAGGGTATTGCACTGATATCTAGTGAACATAAGCTCTAAGGGTTGTGGTGTAGTGACCACTGTGTCCGCTAGGTGGCACTGCGTGGATGTCCCAGGACAGAGGATGAGTGGCAGAATACTGAATGACCATTATGTATCTCCAGGTGGGTGGCCTTGGGATGGAGACTTATGTGTGTGTTGATCAGCAGTGATACTGCTGAGGTGCTGTTTCAATGTGTTTTGGGAAGTCTCCAGGTAACTGGTGAGACGCAGGACTAATTACCTACAAACCCCGGGGTGTGGTTAAGAACGCTATTGTAAAGTGTGTATGAGTGGTTGAAGGACCTGTGATGAGGTCATAGCCATGTGATCCGGAGGGCGTGGCTACAGACCATATAAGGGGGCCAGGGTAGGTCACATGGAGTGAATGCTGGGACCTGGTTGGTCCATTTTGGAAGGTCTCGTCTGAGAGAAATGGGGCTGTCTTCCTGACAGCAAGTGAACACTGTGTTTAATGGCTGCACGTGCCTGATAGTTCCCTGGAGGGAATGGACATCTGCAGTGAGCTGAAGCAGCTATGAGGGAACCCTGACAGGGTGGGATAACTGAGGCTGAAGAGCCTGTGTATGGAACATTGCATAACCTGTGTGACCACAGGGCTAACAGAGTGAAGCTCTGTCATGGACGCTATGCTGTTTTCTATTACTTTGATGGTTTATGATGCATGAATAAACCGCATGGACTGTTATTATTTTATAGAAAACCCGTGCCGGATCTGGCTATTTGGCTGCCTAGCGAGAATCCCCTACTTGAATGACATCGCTACCTTACAGGGTATATGCCCACGATCAGGAAGTGGCAGCGCTTTGGATGCAGCAAAAAACAAACATGACTGTCGGTAGAATTATGCAAAAATCGCATAGACCCGAATAATAAATTTGCTTTATCACTTATACTGCATGGGACATGCCGTAAAAAATAAAACCTGCTGTTGATTTGTTCATTCTGCCACTACACTGAGCGCTTACACCTGGTTTTCTGCGTAAATCGCCAAATATGTGATTCAGATGCAACTCCCGGTGGAAGATTCCCTATTAAGAAGCAGATGGAGACACTGTGGATGCACCCTTAGATTAATTCAGTGAGTGGGATGGTTTGTAAAATGAAGTCACTTATGTAGGGATTCTGCTGTTCTGGCACCTCACGGGCTATGACAATGTGAAGCACTCTCAAACCATTGCAGCAAAATGTGCACCACAATATGGCGCTCCTTCCCTTCTGAGCTTTGCATTGTGCCTCAAAAGTAGTTTTCCACCACATGCGAGTTTTTTGTAGCACTGAAGAAATTGCATAGCATATTTTGTGATCCATTTTCTCTTTTGAAAATCGAAAACTTGGGGCCAAAGTAACATTTTAGTGAAAAAAATGGTAATTTTCCGTTGGCACGGCCCAATGTTTTACTGTTCTATGAATCATCTAAAGTTTAAAAATGCTCCATACAAAGCTAGATGAGTTCCTCAAGAGGTGTAGTTTCCAAAATGCGGGCTATTGTGGGGGTTTCTGTTGTTTTGACATGTCAGGGACTCTTCAAATGTGACTGGGCAACTGCAATCTATACCAGCCAAAATTGTGCTCCAGAATTTAATTGGGGCCCCTTCCCTTCCAAGTCTGCTGTAAGCCCAAACAGTAGTTTTCCCTCACATATGAGGTATAGGTGTACTCAGGACAAATTGCGCAACAAATTGTATGGTCCATTTTTTCCAGTTACCCTTGTGAAAATGAAAAATTAGGGGCTGCAGCAAATTTTTGTTGAAAATGTATTTTCCCATTTTCACGGATATTTTCTGTCATATAGGCCCCTCAAAGTCACTTTATCCGTGATGTGGTCTTGAAAAAAAAACAGTTTTGTAATTTTGGTTGGAAAAATTGCTGATAAACTTTTAATCCTCCTAACAAAAAAAAATAATGGGAAGTAGTCATATGGGAGATGTAATTTATAACTCATTATGTACAGCATAGCTAACTGGATTAAGGATATAAACATTTAAAATTGCAAAATTTTCAAAATTTTCACAAAAATTCCAATATTTTCACAAATAAGCTAAAAATGTAAACCTAAATTTACCACTAACATAAAGCTCAAAGTGTCGAATAAACACTGGGATTCATTGAAACCTTCCAGTTATTGCCACCTAAAGTGACACTGGTCAGAATTGTAAAATTTGGCCTGGTCAAGAAGGTGAAAACAGGCTTAGGAGCAAAAGGGTTAACATTTGCAATCTGATGTCTTATTCCCAAAAAATCAATGTTTTTTTTTATAGGTAAATGATCTATTGTTAACTATGGGCAAGACATAGATCTCCATGAGAATCTGCTTACAGAGTTTATTTTACATGAAAAGGCAGCATTACCAGTGTGAGAAATGTAGATCAGGAGAGCAGACTGTCAGTCATTACATGTCTCACACTGGTAACACACCATTTCATGTAAAATTAGCTCTGGAGGCAGATCCTCAGGTAGATCTATGTCCAGCCCATAGATCTTAACAGCTCATTTACATATTTAGAAAACTATGGATTTTTTGGGGAATGAGACATCGGTTTGCAGCTATCCAGGTATGATTTTATTCAGCTTCCTATTACCTGCATGCTCATATAGACAGCTTAGGAGGGTTCAGCATACTGACAGATGCTCTTTAATGTGTAAGTCATATTTAAAAGGAGCATTCTTAAGTTTGGATGTTATACCCTAATCCAAAAGTTTGACCCTTGGGACCCACACTGATCCCAAGAACAGGGGCTCCAAAGAACATTTACATTAATACTGTAATAAATGTTATAAAGGCAACTGGAGTTGCAGTGCTGACTATAAATGGAGGGATTACAATACTGATTGCCTATCCCTATTACAGACCATCAATATCATATCAGTAGGGTCGACCTCTGGGTTCCCTGCCCATCAGCTGACGGACGGTACCTTGTAATGCAGATTATTGAGGCTTAGTTATATTCCAGTGAACGAGACTAAGCTGCAATACCAGAGCCTAGACTAAAAAAAAACAAACCTGTGCCTGGTAAATATTGGAGGCGGAGTAGGGGGCAGTTTCTAGATTTAGGCTATGTGCCCACATAGCGTTTTAAACCGGACACTCAAAACCGGACTCCTTCCCAGAAAACATGCGTTTTTTTCAGCGATTATGTTCGCGTTTTTGCTGCGATTTTCCCGTGCAAAATTCAAGCACTTTCCAAGCGATTTGAAGCATCGCTTGGAAAGTGATTGACAGGTTGGTCACACTCGTCAAACATAGTGTTTGACAAGTGTGACCAACTTTTTACTATTGAGGCTGCCTATGCGGCATCAATAGTGAAAGATAGAATGTTAAAAATGATTTAAAAAAAAAAAAAAAAAAAAAAATCGGGGTATATTTACCTTCCGACATCAGGCGCAGCCTCAGCGACGCTCCCGTTCCCAGCGATGCCTTGCGAGACCTGTGATGACGTTGGTCTCGCGTTGCTATAGTGATCTCACGAGACCGCTAGAGTAACGCGAGACTACGTCATCACAGGTCCTTGTCGCAATGCATTACTGGGAACGCTGAGGCCCGGGAAGGCTGCGCGTGACGCCGGAAGGTAAATATACCCCAATTTTTTATTTATTTATTTATTTTTTTTACAGGTGTATGGTACCCAGGGCCTGGAGGACAGTCTCCTCTCCTCCACACCATCCGCACATGAGACGCTTAACTTTGCGCATGGTGGGCATAGCCACATGCGGGAAGTAAGCGGTTCTCATGCATTCCTATGGGTGTGGAATAGCGGCAATTCTTTGCAATTCCGCAAAAAGAATGAGCATGCTGCATTTTTTTCCGCGATGCGATTCCGCCGCTGAGAAAAGCGCAGCATTAGCACAGCATGTGCGGAATGCCATAGGAATGCATGGGGTGCGTTCTATACGAGTTTTTTCGCGCCAAAAATCGCAGCAAAAACGCTTAAAAATCACATCGTGGGCACACAGCCTTAATATTGATGGCGGCTTACCCTAAGGACAGGCTATCAATATTGTAATGCCAGAAAAACCACTTAATGTCCACATGTCTTTACATGGATTGCTCCAAAGAAGCAGCAATGTGCATGCATGACCACTATTCTATTCAGTCCTATTGGATGGACAGAGGGGGATAGCCATTCCTTCAGTTGCAGTGGCCAGACTCCCATCAATCATGCATTTAATAGCTATGGATATTTTGGGATGTTTACACCTAAAATTTGCAGACAATTTTATGCAACTTACAGTATCTATTCAGTATAGCAAGAAAATATTACCTTCCTCTTTTGCTCTACAAGAACCACAGCTTGAAAAACAATCTGTAATTGAAGTTCCAGTGTTGTAGGCTAATGGAAGGGGCAGAAATGGATCGGCGAAATCCCGCGATACTCAAGATGGCGTCGCCGCAAGAACATGTCGCCGGCGAGGACGACATCGGGATCCAAAATGGCGTCGGCGAAAACTCGCGAGATTTCGCCGACGCCATTTTGGATCCCGACGTCGTCCACGCCGGCGACATGTTCTTCCGGCGACGCCATCTTGACTATCGCGGGATTTCACGATACTCAAGATGGCGTCGCCGCTAGAACATGTCGCCGGCGTGAACAACGTCTGGATCCAGGATGGCGCCGGCGGAAGAAGATGTCGGGGATCGTGGAGCAGCGGCGATGACGGCGTGAGTATGAGAGACGGAGTGAGAGAAGGGGTCGTATGTGGAGTGAAAGAGTGAGTGGAGATGGTGAAAGGTGAGAGGAGTGTGTGTTGAGGAGTGTGTGTGTTGAGGGTTAACATGGCAAGAGGTGTGATGCTATCGCATCCTCGCGATGCGATAGCATCGGGCCATAATCTAGTATATTGATAAATGTCTGATATTTTTAACGTTTAGTCAATAAAGATTTGATTTTATTTCTTTCACATTGGTTGTTGTGGTTTATGGTTACTCTGCTTTTTTTCTTTTTCATAAATGACACAAGGTAGATCAATTTTGTATTGGGACCCATGAACTTCAATTTACACATCTGATTATAGACAAATGTCAGCAGCCATGTCAAGCATAATTGCTGGCTGCTAAAGGTCACTAGGTATTAAAGGCCCCTAGGCAACTGCCTCTTATGCCTTCCCTAAAATTAAGCTTTATTCAGCTTTAGAAAAATTAAAAGATTAATCTCAGTATTTCTATTTTCGGGGATTGTAGGCTTCAGTATTTTACTTTTTCAGTTAAGGGAATAATATGAGATAAATCACCAGCAAGGTACAACACACTTCCAAATCTCTGATGCTCCCATGATAAATATTTACTCGTGGCCAGGGGTTTACAAAACTTTTCATAAAGAAAACTTTAATTAGGAAGCTTCCACGATCAGCAAAACGATCTTCAGCAGCAAAGAATAAATTGAAGACTGAACTGGTACTAAAGGAACTGGTACTAAACTGAACTGGTACTAAAGGAAAACATGATGTGGCCAATAACATAACCAACAGATGTTTGACCAAGCTACAAAAATATATAGAATATGAGTGACAGCTGTCTGCAGTGTTTACCAGACCGGATCTAACCCCCAAAGTTTAAGCCTTAGTCTCACTGGAGCCGGGGACCCAAATGAGGGAGAAGAGCGCCACGATTGCCATGAGATAGTTATGGGACCATTACATATTTTAGTAGGACCTAGAAGCTTCAAGTCTGTGCTAGACTTTTTAGTTATTTAATGTCAATTTCCTTTGTAATTATTATTAGATGACGTTAAACCCCAGAGGGCTCCAAGAAGACAAAAACCAAAGACCTTAACCAGCCCAGATGAGTCTACATACTACAGTCTCCTACATGTAAGTTCACATGGCTATGTCATGACAATATTTTAATTCGATGAAGATGGGTTTTTCGATCAATCAACTAAGTGTTTTTTTTAGACCGGTCAACTAAATGTTTCACTCCTACTGTCATTAACCCTTTACAATATAATTTTTATATTACTTCTATTTTTTTTTTAAATAATTTGCATTTTTTTCTATTCCGCAACATTTAAAAATTGAATGCATCCATGAATCTGGTCTTGTTTCTCTTACTCCACGAGCATTGAGTCAGAAGTGAAACCCTTTGGGCAACACGAGTCCTATTGTGTCTGGATCTAAATCTAAAAGCACCAATAGAACCGGTTAACTAAAAGTTGGACAAAGCCACTGAATTTGATGAGACCAGCTGGCCATCTGATTTGTATGGGGTCACCTTGAATCTGACAGATGATGTTGGGGGAGAGAAAGATCACATACTGACTCTTTTGCCCTCTCTGGAGATAGTCCAGTGTTAGAAGTGTTTGGCAGCAGCATATTTCACCCTCCGTACTGAAAACACATGAACTCTCATCCATATTAATCATTCATGTGTGTGGAACGGTTGGGAGAGATAAATGTTGGCCAAAAGGGCAATTGGCTGACATCAATATTAGATGTAGGTGCATATTAAAGGTGATACCCACTACTGTACAACCTTTTCCTAATAGTTGCAATGCCCATAATTTTAAAGTAACAACACTGTACAGTTACGACCCAGACTGGTGCCATTTCTCCATTATGCAATCTGATTTTCAGTGGAGATATTAAAAAGGGGTTGTCCAATGGTGAACAGCACCTTTAATACTGTATGCTGCAGTTATAAAAGTTGTTGTTCATTTTGGAAATGTGATGATGAAGGGACGGTGCCTTGAATCAGGATCACAACAGGCTATGCTGGAAATTGTAGTTAATTGTAGGCTAATTAGTGTAATATGTGATCTGTCTTAGACATTTGTAACTTTTATGACAATGTGTCAATTACTGTGACATATATGACTTTTTCAGTTGCCATACAAAGATGAAAAACGGAAACCAAGAAAAGAAGGGTGAGTTTAGTAATGGCTACAATATATTTCAAGTTTCTCAATAATTGGTAAATAGTGACAATCTTGATATAATACCATTTTTATAGAAATGTTTTGGTTTACCCATTTAACTTCATGTCAATGTAGTGGATTTCAGTCTCTGTGCTAGTTAAAGCTCTAACCCAGCGGTCCCCAACCTTTTTGACCTTGAGAGCCACATTCGGCACTGAGAGGGGGTCACGAGCAACATCCAGCTCCTGTCCCCCTCAAAGCAGTGTCAACCAAAGCTCCTCATTATGGGTATAATGATATCCGAAACTTTTCCACAGAAATCACGCCAAAGCAGTACACTGAGATCCAGGGGTTCCCACAATACCCCCATTCAGTATTGTTCCATCAAGGACTCCCAACACACTGCCACATCCAGCTTTGAGCACCTCCTCTAACAGGTAGTACCATCCTCCAGCGTACCATACCTAAAACATCTCTAAACCCCTAAGACCAGTATATGTGCATCCAGATCTGCTCTTCTGTGTAGGGCTACCGACAAAATTCACCATTTTGAGATGTACTCTTCATACCTGTTTGCTAGACCGGGAGCTAAGGCCCCAAGCTGGCAGACAGCCGGGAGCCACAATTCATGGGACCGCGAGTCACACGTGGCTCCCGAGCTACAGGTTGGGGACCCCTGCTCTAACCCAAATAAAGGCAAATTTAGAATTTTGAACTTATTTAGATTAAAAAAACAAATTAGAACTAGTGCCTAAGATTGATATGTAGGTTATAGTTTCCTATTATTTGAATAAGTATTTTCACACTATAAACTGTTTAAATGCTGCGAAGACTTAGAGAAAGCCTGAGAGTCCTGCTGCCCCACCCTTTTATACACAAAGCCTGAGAGTCCTGTTTCCCTGCCCACTTATACAGAAAGCCTGAGAGTTCTGCTGCCAGCTCATTTATAGATAAAGCCTGAGAGTCTTGCTGCCTACGCCCACTTATAGACAAAGCCTGAGAGTCCTGCTACCTCACCTACTTATACACAAAGCCTGAGAATCCTGCTTCTCTGCCCACTTATAGACTTATAGACAAAGCTTCAGAGTCCTGCTGCCAACGCCCACTTATAGACAAAACCTGAGACTCCTGATGCTCTGCCCACTTATAGACAAAGCCTGTGAGTCCTGTTACCCTGCCTACTTATGCACAATGCCTGAGAGTTCTGCTTCTCCACTCACTTATAGACAAAGCCTGAGAGTCCTGCTGCCCCATTCACGTATAGAAAAAGCCTGAGAGTCCTGCTGATTACGTCCACTTATAGACAAAGCCTAAGACTCCTGATGCCCTGCCCATACATGGACAAACCCTGTGAGTCCTGCTACCCCACCAACTTATAAACAAATCCCACAGCCAGTTTGAGAGATTTTCTTGCATACTTTAGAAAACAGAGAGAACCATCAATCACTATGTCTTGATGAGGAGTGGCATGTCTCACAGGCTTCCATTATGAAATTTGGCACGATATATCCCCAAACTAAGGAGTCCTGTGAAGTGTTTACCTGCAAACTCTAAATACCCAGAGCGCTCAATAAAATGGACAAAGGAAATTTTCTTGTTTCCACAGTCAAGGCAAAGTGTTGGAATCAGAAGATTATTATAGAGAGATTTATTCCAAACACTCAGTGTCAATAACTAAGCCAAAAACTCATGATGGTTTTTCAGCCATGGAATTTTCTCTTCTAAATCCAAATGAGAGGTAATGAATGATTTTTCTAGCTGCTCAAACATCCTAACCATGAAAAAGTCGCTGGAAATCTTCAGAACTGGTTAGAATGGATGAGTCTAAGTGTTAGCTTCAGAAACTGCCGTGTTATTGCAAGGGCTATTTCTAGGTATAATATCCAATAAAATCCAATACAATGGGGCCAGCCGGTGTAATGTGTATTACACGCACTGAATGTTAATATTCAGTTACCCAAAACGCCGTATTCTGAACTAATCTAAAGTTCAGTTCATATTCTATAAAACTTAACATAGAAATTATTGAACCAGTGTCATATCTCTCACTATGTTCTCATAAGTCAATCCATAGTTTGGAGCCTCTTACTGATAATAACTTTGATTGCCTAGAAACTGCCCATTTTGCTAGTTTTGAAAAGCCACACAAAATAAGCAGAGCGGGATTTACAACTCAGATTCCCCTTGACAAATGTCAAAGAGAAAAGTAAGCTATCCCCAGGACGGGTGATAACTTGATGATAGGTGATGGTCCCACTGCTTCCCTTCTGAATGGAGCGATAGCGGCGCTTGTGCAACATGGCTCTCTTCATTGACAGCATGAGATAGGTACATGTTGCCAATTGTGTGACATCCTCATCCTCCATCTTCACTCTGCATCAAGTGCCGGTAGCCCTCTGACGTCAAAACACACAGAAGTTCCGATGCAATGTGATCATGGAGGACACCATACTTAAAGAAGAGTCTGGAGGGAGCCACGTGGAGGATTGGATAGGGGCTGTGGTGGCAGGACAATAATATTTTTTATTATTTGTTTTTCACCTTTATTATGCTGTGGGGTCTGTAAATCGAATTTTCTGGCTAAATTCGATCGAAATTTCAAATTTCATCACTATAATCCTGCATTTACAATACTATTATCAAAGAGCACAGCAGATTGCTGAGCTCATATTTCCTAATAACCCTAGCTTGTTCAGTGTCTGCACAGAACATTCTGTAAAGTCTAGAATCTTGGTAATCTATAGAGCAAAATCCATACTGTCATCCAGCTCCGAGCAGGGTATCATACAAAGATGGGAAGTTTTCTGGGGAAATCTGTATCAGGTAAATTGTAGCAAAGAGCAGAATGCTGCTCTGAGCAGGGGCATAACGGGAGTGTCTGCAGAGGTTACAGATGCATATATATTCAGGGGATTGAGGGGGCACAGAACATGTTAATGTAGATTATATCTAAGAATGCACTATGGCATGCTTTTCAAATATAAATGTTAGTTTGGAGTAAAAGATAATTATAGGGGTTCTCTGAGAATAGAAAAACTAAACGACTAAGGGAAATGTCATTCTAAATAAATTCCTAAATAAATGTAATTAGCAAATCTCAAGAATTTGTCTACGGAGCTGATCACTGTAGGATTAAAATGGTTGCCACCTTGCTTCACTGAGCGAAACCTGTCCTAGAATGTTAGGACAGGAACCTGCGAGCATGTGCAGTAGGACAGGAACCTGTGAGCATGTGCAGTAGGAGAGGAACCTGTGAGCATGTGCAGTAGGACAGGAACCTGTGAGCATGTGCAGTAGGACAGGAACCTGTGAGCATGTGCAGTAGGAGAGGAGCCTGTGAGCATGTGCAGTAGGACGGGAACCTGTGAGCATGTGCAGTAGGACAGGAACCTGTGAGCACGTGCAGTAGGACAGGAACCTGTGCAGTAGGACGGGAACCTGTGAGCATGTGCAGTAGGAGACGAACCTGTGAGCATGTGCAGTAGGACAGGAACCTGTGAGCATGTGCAGTAGGACAGGAACCTGTGAGCATGTGCAGTAGGACAGGAACCTGTGAGCATGTGCAGTAGGAGAGGAGCCTGTGAGCATGTCCAGTAGGACGGGAACCTGTGAGCATGTGCAATAGGACGGGAACCTGTGAGCACGTGCAGTAGGACAGGAGCCTGTGCAGTAGGACGGGAACCTGTGAGCATGTGCAGTAGGAGACGAACCTGTGAGCATGTGCAGTAGGACAGGAGCCTGTGCAGTAGGACGGGAACCTGTGAGCATGTGCAGTAAGAGACGAACCTGTGAGCATGTGCAGTAGGACAGGAACCTGTGAGCATGTGCAGTAGGACAGGAACCTGTGAGCATGTGCAGTAGGACAGGAACCTGTGAGCATGTGCAGTAGGACAGGAACCTTTCAGCATGTGCAGTAGGACAGGAACCTTTCAGCATGTGCAGTAGGACAGGAACCTTTCAGCATGTGCAGTAGGACAGGAACCTTTCAGCATGTGCAGTAGGAAGCTCTACCCTTCTTCACATGCAGGAAAATGTGCTCCACTAATACTGGAGATACCTGAGGTGCTGTGGTATGATGAGGCCTCTTAAACTTCTGTGTATCCTGTCTTTCTGAATAACAATATAAGTATCTCCAGGTCACAGTAGAGAGGTGTCCTACTGCACATGTTCACAAGCTCCAGTCCTAACAATCTAAGAAAGGTTTCTTTCAGTGTAACAAGGTGATGACCATTTTTATTCTACAGTCATTATCTCCCTAAACAAAATTATTCTGATTTGGTTGCTAATGACATTTCTCTTAGTTATATATTTTTTTCTATTTCCGGAGAACCCCTTGAAATGGCAGTAGTCAAATCCTAATGTTAAAATCCAGCTCTGCTTAACAAATAGTCATGGCATTTTAGTGAATTCGTAAAACGATAAAAGTTTGAACTCACTGTATGTGAAAAAACTGATTAATCTCTAAGGCCACATTCACACTTTCAGTATTTGGTCAGTATGTGACATCAGTATTTGTAAGCCAAAATCAAGAGTGGGTGATAAATACAGAAGTGGTGAGTCGTGACGTGTTTCTATTATACTTTTCTGATTGATTCGCTCCTGGTTTTGGCTTACACATACTGATGTAAAACACTGACTAAATATAGAATGTGTCAACGTGGCATTAAGAGGACCTGTCACTAGTTCAAAAGTGACCAGATTTTGCTCTGATTGTATTCCTGCTGCTTCCCTGAGTATTCTAATTTGCCATCCTGTTCCAGAGATATGGTTTCTTATTTGGGGACTCTCTGAAGGCTTGTCTATATAATTGTTAAAGAACACAGAAATTAGCACTAATAAAAAAAGGATATAAAAAAAAACATACTACATAGGAGAGGAGCATGATTAAAATAAAAGCAAAAGCTGTCTACTTTTTACTTGGAGACAGGTCCTCTTTAAACATTATATATTTGAATGTCTCGAAAATCATATCACACAAGGTTCTGTATGTTTGTGGTCTGGTATCACATATAGATCTGCATATCTGTGTGAACACAGATGGCAGGAGACCTCTAAGGCCGGGATCACACACAGCGAGACACGGCCGAGTCTCGCAGGTTAAAACCAAGCTCTGGCGCCGGCACTCCGGAGTGGAGCGTGCAGCCGCAAAGCAATACATGGAGCTGCACACTCCGCTACGGAGTGCCGGTGCCAGAGCTTGATTTTAACCTGCGAGACTGGGCCGTATCTCGTAGTAGTGTGACTCAGGCCTAACAACGATTATTTCCTCCATTTTTAATATTAAAAGGAATGTATTGACTATATGTTATTTTTACTAATTAAAACTAGAAAGTAAAAAAAAAGTTGTTGTTTTTTTCAAATGTGTTCCAAATTTTGATTGTAGATTTTTTTTCTATTCCATTTTCTGTACAAAATTAAGGCAGCCGTCATAATGGCAGAGCTTCCTGTAACATTATTTACTAATATGCTTTACAACAGCCACATAAACCATAGACAATAATAGTCTGGGGCGGGTTGTTTATAGATTTCTATGAGAAGTTATTATGGGCATGCTCCGTGCCCTGTGCAGAGAGCCTTATGCAGAGAAGTGGAATAGGTGAGCTGTGTCCGTTTCCCTAGAATGAATGGAGGATCCCATGTATATATTGGTGTTATCTGTCATGGTAATCCTGCCTGGGATAATAATTAGATGACTGCTGAAAAGGGATCTCTGCAGTACAAGAAAAATCAGCCTATTATTAATGAGGCTCAGTGGCCAAAGTGAAAACTAAGATTTCAGTATTTTTTTTTAAAGATATTGATATGGAAAAAAAAACAATATGTGTAAATAGTAGATCATTTTTGACTACACATTTCCTACAAACGTATCAAATAAAAAAATGTAATTTAAATATGCGCCTTGCATTTAGATATTAAAACACAGTATCCGGTATACTTATCCTTTTAAATTGTATGCAATGGTGTTTAAAGCATTTTTTTCATTATGCTTAACCACAATGTAGTTTTTTTACCCATTCAAAGTAATTATGGATTTTCTTACAGGTAAGTCTGAAAATGGCTTCCAGATTGTCAGTCTAGCTCTCCTTCCCGGTCACTTCACCTTAACGTCTGTATTTGCAGTAGAATGTCATCCATTGGAGTGTATTAGTTATTAGCTAGATATTTAAATATAATTTATCATAAGTTACAGTAGTATTTAAAGGTTATTCCTATCTAGGCAACTTATCACTTTTCCTCAGTATGTGTGATAACTCGCTGGTTACTTGTGGTCTGATTGCTCGGACCCCACCGATCCCGTGAATGCCACCACTCCATTCCAACAACGCATTTCAGAGTCCAATTCCCTGGATCAGAGAGCATTTCATATTGAGAAGAGGTAATAACGTGCTGAGTTAAGAATAACCCTTTAAATAATATATATATATATATATATATATATATATGCATAGTGATGTCGCAGTGCAGGAATAATACACACAGTCATATTACAGTACTGGTGTTATAGTGATGTCAAAGTATAATGATTTTTTTTTTGTTATCCCATGAACTGTTTTGCATTTTACTCACCTTTATTCATCCTTAGTTTTCATTGACTGTACCTCTCCTATGATTGGCAGAGGGCTTCCTTTCTTTGCGCTATCGTTGCTGCTAAGGCAGCCACCCTCGGGTTTTTTCTCTGTACGACCAATCTGTTGTGAAGTTACTATTATCCTTTTTTCATCCCCATGCTGAGGGGAAGCTTTTCTTAAGCAGAGGCAGGGAAACTGTTCTGAGTTGATGGTAAGATGGATGGAGATAAATGCGGAAAAATGTATAAGAGGCTGCAAAAGACTTGAGACTGCGGCGTAAGTTCACCTTCCAGGAGAACAAGGACCCTACACATACTGCCAGAGCTACAATGGAGGGTTTAGATCTTAGCATATTCATGTGTGTGAATTGCCCAGTCACAGTCCAGACCTAAATCCCATTGAGAATCTGAAGCAAGACCAGACAATCGCTGTTCACAGACGCCGCCATCCAATCTCACTGATTGAGAGCAAGTGTGCAATGATGAATGGGCAAAAAAAAATTCAGCCTCTAGATGTACAAAGCTGGTAGCGACGTACTCCGAAAGAGTAATTACAATGAAAGGTGGTCCTATAAAATATTGCCTCAGGGGGGCTGAATACAAATGCACATCACAATTTTCCTATTTATATTTTTAAATTAATTAGAAAACCATGCATCATTTCCTCTACCCTTCACAAATACTTGTTACTTATCGTTGGAATATCACAAAAAATCCCAATAAAATATTTATGTTTGTAGGTGTAAGGTGAAAAAAAAAATGTGAAAAAGTTCATGGGTATGTTTACTTTTTCAAGGCACTGTGGGGGTTTGTCTGCTTTTATATAAGCCTCTTTTTTGATAGAAGAGTGGCCTGAAAATAAGCTGATGAGTAGAGATAGGCAAACCTTAACAGAACTGTTCGGCGCTTGTACTGGACAGTGACTGTTCGGGCCTGAACAACGAACACAGACTCTCTGCTGAAGTCTGGGGAAGTGTTCGAGGTTAGTCTGTGGAAGAGAGAGAGGGAGAGTTTTTCTTCTTTTCTTAACAGTCCGCGTATCCAATGTTTTCAATGGGGCTCAGGTGCTAGCAGGGCCGGCGTTATGGGCAGGCAGACCAGGCAGCTGCCTAGGGCCCCCGCTCCTCCAGGGGACCCCAGCCAGCGGCACATCACACAGCCACTATGGGGCCCCTGTGAGGCAGGAGGGCCCGCCTGCCCCCAGCGCCGACTCCCGCCGCCGCACTGAAGGAGGCAGTGATGGAGGAGAGAGCGTCAGCTGACGCTCCCTCTCCCATCATTCCCCGCTCTGCCTCTGACACAGATCGGGGGCGCAATGACGTCATCGCGCTCTCACTGTGTGCAGGAGGAGATAGGAGCAGCCAGCAGCGCGGGCATGAGGAGAAGGTGAGGAGTGTTGTTTTTTTTTTTAAATCAGTGCGAGTACTAGACTGTGGGGCCACTTTGGGGGGACTATATACCATGCTGGGAGGGCCATATACCATGCTGGGCTGTATTATACCATGCTGGGGGACTATATGTATACCATGCTGGGGGGACTATATGTATACCATGCTGGGGGGGCTATATACCATGCTCGACTGTATCATACCATGCTGGGGGGCTATATACCATGCTCGGCTGTATTATACCATGCTGGGGGGGGCTATATACCATGCTGGGTGTGACGGACTCAGCTCCTGCTGAGCCCATTTTTTGAGTGGACCCTCTGGGTCGTGGCACCCACCCACCGAGGGCGAGCTGACCTTGTGAGAATCCACCCCCTATACAGGGAGTGTCAGGGGCAAGACCAAGGGGGTGAGCCACCACGACTGCTGGGACCAGACGGCCGGCTCAGGGGACACTAGACGAGTGTCTGACGACAAGGACGAGCAGGAAGCAAGACGAGACTAGACGTAGGTGCAAGGTATCTTCATTAGAATAACACAAGATCACATACAGAGAAAACAAGCAAAACGTGCAAGGTGCGCTCGTGGGCACGCCAAGGTCCATAACATGGTACGTGCCAGATGGCACGCCTAGGCACAGGTAATGGCATCGGACTCCGGACTGCTGGCAAACCGACAGGGTCCAGGGATCAGGCTGCGGACGTCAGCTCCGGACATCAGGCCGCAGTCATCTGGTTCCGGACCTCTGGCAACGGTCAGCAGGTTCCGGGCATCCGGCAGGCAAACCAGGGTTCAGGCAAGGAGGCACGACAGATATCCAAGCAGGGTGCGTGTTTAGGGAACACGCCAAGGTCCAAGGCTAGGTGCGTGTGTAGGGGACACGCCAGGGTCCAAGGCTAGGTGCGTGTGTAGGGGACACGCCAGGGTTCAAGGCTAGGTGCGTGTGTAGGGGACACGCCAGGGTTCAAGGCTAGGTGCGTGTGTAGGGGACACGCCAGGGTTCAAGGCTAGGTGCATGTGTAGGGGACACGCCAGGGTTCAAAGCGAGGTGCGTGTGTAGGGGACACGCCAAGGTTCACAAACGAGTGCGTGTAGAGACACGCCAAGGCACAAGACAGAGTGCGTGTAGAGACACGCCAAGGCACAAGACAGAGTGCGTGTAGAGACACGCCAAGGTACAAGACAGAGTGCGTGTAGAGACACGCCAAGGCACAAGACAGAGTGCGTGTAGAGACACGCCAAGGCACAAGACAGAGTGCGTGTAGAGACACGCCAAGGCACAAGACAGAGTGCGTGTAGAGACACGCCAAGGCACAAGACAGAGTGCGTGTAGAGACACGCCAGGGTTCAGAGCAGGGCTGCGTGCTAGGAGCTACGCAGGGACGCACACCTCACTGGCCAATGCACACGGCTGTAACGCCAGCACGAGGCAGAGCAAGCAAAGACTGAGACCATAGGGAGGAACACAAAGCAAGGAATAGCAAGGCAGAGAACACAGGGAGGACTACAAGTCAAAGCATAGCAAAAGCAAGACATGGCAAAACAGGCGAGGCAGAGAACACAGGAAGGACTACAAGTCAAAGCATAGCTAAGGCGAGACATAGCAAAACAGACTAAGACAAAGAACAGCAGAAGGACTACAAGGCAAAGACAAACATGGCACGAGAGACAACACAAGACATGGCACAAGACAAGAGGCGGAATACGAGCACGGAGCGTGTGCAGAGACGCACTACAGAGCAAAGTGCAAGGGCACAGAATAGAGGGAGCAACCCCACAGACCCAGAGCCTTGCAGGGAAGCAACACAATAATCAGGCCCTGAGCATAGGAAGAGGCGGCCTGATATAGGGCATAGCACCTCCTCCTCCAGGTCAGGACCAGGGGAGAACTTCCGGGATTCTAGACATGACGAGATGATAGCAGAACCAGACAGTGCAGGATCTTAGGAAACGTCACATGATCAGGGTTTCAGACATGACGAGATGATCACCGAACCAACCAGTGCAGGATCCTAGGAAGAACACATGATCCGGGATTCTAGACATGACGAGATGATTGCAGAACCAGACAGTGCAGGATCTTAAGAAACATCACATGATCAAGGACTCCAGACATGACGAGAAGATCACAGAAGGCAGAGCAGAAACGCAGGGATCCTGCAGCTCAGACATGAGGTGAGTCTGCACACAGCTCTAGCGAACATGCAGGACAGCAGACAAAACATGCGCATGCACATCGCTCCAGGAGTTCTTGAGACAAACAGACATGGCAGACATGGCGGACGTGACACTGGGCTGTATTATACCATTTTGGGGGGGGCTATATACCATGCTGGGCTGTATTACACCATTCTGGGGGGACTATATACCATGCTCGGCTGTATCATACCATGCTGGGGGGGGCTATATACCATGCTGGGCTGTATTACACCATTCTGGGGGGACTATATACCATGCTCGGCTGTATCATACCATGCTTGGCTGCATTATACCATGCTGGGGGGGGGCTATATACCATACTGGGCTGTATTATACCAGGCTGGGGTGGCTATATACAATGCTGGGCTATATTATACCATGCTGGGCTGTATTATACCATTCTGGGGGGCTATATACCATGCAGGGCTGTATTATACCATTCTGGGGGGGCTATATACCATGCAGGGCTGTATTATACTATGCTGGGGGGGCTATATACCATGCAGGGCTGTATTATACCATTCTGGGGGGGCTATATACCATGCAGGGCTGTATTATACTATGCTGGGGGGGGCTATATACCATGCTGGGCGGTATTATACCGTCCTGGGCTGTATTATACCATTTTGGGGGGCTATATACCATGCTGGGCTGTATTATACCATGCTGGCCTGTATTACACCATTCTGGGGGGTGCTATATACCGTGCTGGGCTGTATCATACCATGCTGGGGGGCTATATGCCATGCTGGGCTGTATTATACCGTGCTGGGCTGTATCATACCGTGCTGGGGGGCTATATGCCATGCCGGGCTGTATTATACCGTGCTGGGCTGTATCATACCGTGCTGAGGGGCTATATACCATGCTGGGCTGTATTATACCATTTTGGGGGGGCTATATACCTTGCTGGGCTGTATTATACCATGCTGGGCTGTATAATACCATTCTGGGGGGGCTATATACCATGCTGGGCTGTATTATAGCATTTTGGGGGGGCTATATACCATGCAGGGCTGTATTATACCATACTGGGCTGTATTATTCCATTCTGGGGTGCTATATACCATGCTGGGCTGTATTATACCATGCTGGGGGGATATATACCATGCTGGGCTGTATTATACCATACTGGGCTGTATTATTCCATTCTGGGGTGCTATATACCATGCTGGGCTGTATTATACCATGCTGGCCTGTATTACACCATTCTGGGGGGGGCTATATACAGTACCATGCTGGGCTGTATTACACCATACTGGGCTGTATTATTCCATTCTGGGGTGCTATATACCATGCTGGGCTGTATTATACCATGCTGGGCTGTATTATACCATGCTGGGCTGTATTATACCATGCTGGGCGGGCTATATTATACAATGCTGGGCTGTATTATACAGCCCAGCATGGTATACAGCCTGTATACCATGGTGGGCTGTATACCATGGTGGGCTGGGCTGTATACTATGCGGTGGGTTATATACCATGTAGGGTACATTTTACACTATATTCTATAGGGGGAGGCTGTGTTAAATAATATGAAGGGCTACATTATATTCTATGGGGAGGTGGGCTGTATTATATTCTATGGGGGACGCTGTATTATAGTTATATGAGGAGGGCTACATTGTATTCTATGGAGGGGCTACATTATACTATATAAGGGGCTTCATTATATCCCATGAGGGGGTTGCCATATATTCTATGGAGGGGCTGCATTATACTATATGGGGGGTGGGACTGCATTATATACTATGGGGAGTTACATTATATTCTGTGGAGTGGCTGCATTATATTCTATGGGGGTTACATTATATTGTATGGCGGGGCTGCATTATACTCTGTGGGGTGGCTGCATTATACTATATGTGGGCTGCATTATGCTGTATCGAGGACTATGGGGAATACATTATATGAAGAACTATGGGGTGCATTATGCTATGGGAAGTGATTTGTACTACATGGGTGTCTATGGCGGTGCATTATACTATATGGAGTGTATTATACGGAGGACTGAGCAGTGTATTTTAATATATGGAGGGCTATGAGGAGTGTAGTATACTATATGGAGGACTGAGCAGTGTATTTTAATATATGGAGAGCTATAAGGAGTGTATTATACTATATGGAGGACTTTGGGGCAGATTATATTATATGGAGGACTATGGGGTGTAAACTGTAGATGTCCTGCTGATAACATGATACTGTATGGTGATCTGTTAGGGTGGTTTCACATTAACGTTGCAGGCCGCTAAGCCCCCCGCTCTCTGCCGCACCTCCTTCGGTAGCTCCGCCTACGGGCGCATGACGCTTTAGCACTGGGGACGCACACGGCCGCCGCTAAGCCCCGCCACCTGCCGCGCCTCCTCTGGTAGCTCCGCCTATGTGCGCATGACGCTGCATGCGTCCTGCATCCCCTATCTTTAGCACTGGGGACGCAGGCTGTGCGCAGGTATGTGTTTGGCGGTGCATGCGTCCTTTTGACGGTGCGCCGAGCGCACCAAATTGCAACAGGTTGCGTTTGGCGTTGGTCGGCGCACCGTCAAAAGGACGCATGCGCCGCCAAACGCATATCTGCGCACAGCCTGCGTCCCCAGTGCTAAAGATAGGGGACGCAGGACGCATGCAGCGTCATGCGCCCGTAGGCGGAGCTACCGGAGGAGGCGCGGCAGGTGGCGGGGCTTAGCGGCGGCCGTGTGCAGGCCGATGCTGCGGCCTGAAACGCTAATGTGAAACCACCCTTAGGGTGTGTGCACACGTTGCGGATTAGTCTGCGGCTTTTTCTGCAGAGAATCCATATCTCTTGGCAGAAACTGCAGGGTAAAACACATGCATTTTTTCTGCGGATTCCTAGCATGTGTACAGCGGATTTGATGCAGGTTCTAGTGCGGTTTGGCAGTGTGAATGAGAGAGAGAGAGATTGATTTGTATGTCCCGGAACATACACTGCAGCTGCGGTCCCGCAAAAAAGACGTAACATGCTGCGGAAAATAAACCGCAGCAAATCGGCGCGGAATTTTCCGCAGCATGTGCAGGGCGGATTTGGTTTTCCATAGGTTTACATTGTACTGTAAACTGCATGGAAACTGCGGCGTAACCGCAGCAAAAACCGCAACGTGTGCACACACCCTTAGTGATCGTTCTGTTCCCATCATTCTTTCTCAGATGGTGGAAAGAGGCCGGGAAACAAGCATTGAACAACTTCAATTTTGACGATCATTTAGCGGCCCGAACTCAGTGCATGTAAATACAATCGAAATGCTTCTGTGTGATGTGCAGTATGTTAGCATTTGGGGCCCCATTTTAAACTTTGCCTAGGGCCCCACTTTGCCTAAAACCGGCCCTGGGTGCTAGGTGGAAGTGCAGGTGTTGTTCTGGCACCCGAACCAAAGTTTCGAAATAGTTGGTATCAGGTACCAGAGCCCGAACCTCAACCGGTCCACCCATCTCTATTGAAGAGAAGTGATACTGCTGTGAGCATTTCCAGCATACATCTGTAAAGGCCCCGTCTCACATAGCGAGATTGTTGGCAAGATCGCTGAAACATCACAGGTTTTGTGATGCAACAGCGACCTCGCCAGCGATCTCGCTACGTGTGACACATAGCGGCGACCGCCCTCCCCCGCTGGATATCACTGATCGTGCTCGAATGTCCTAGGCCATTTTTTGATCGCTGGTGACCCGCTGGCCAGCATGCATCGCTGTGTTTGACGCCGACAAGCGACCTCGTTGGCGATGCAGAACTCAGTGACGCAGGCGTGAGTCATCAGAATAGCTTCTGTGTGACAAGGTCCCAACGACCGCCGAGGTCTTTATATGGATCGTTGCTGCATCGTTGAGTAGATCTGTCTGTTTGACAGCTTACTAGCGACCATGTAGCGACGCACCAGCGATCCTTACCAGGTCGTATCATTGTCAGGATCGCTGGAGCGTCGCTATGTGTAAAGGTACCCTAAGGCTGCAGAGGAGCTTAAGTTCAAGGATTAAATTCCCCTGTAGCACGGCCATAGGGAAACAGCATCATGAGGTCCTTAGAATCAATAGGATTTGCATGTAACAGTTAATTTCTCGAATTCCTAAAATGGGTATTCACTATCGATATACATTTTTCCAGCACAACAACCTCTTTAATACCCCCTAGAATAATAGCATGCTGCATAGAGGATATACACACGATTGCCTTCTTTACTGTATTCTATTTAATATATCATTTTTATACATTTTATTTGTGTTAGTAATGCACAGAACCCGCAGAGCCACTCGCTGTGATATTTTTATCTGACCAATCCTAAATGGAAAAATGGTAACAAAACTGTGCCCATCTGACCTTTCTCTCCAGATCTTCAGCAGCTGATGGGCCAGAGCAAGAAAATGCGATGGAAAATAATCCATATGACTACAGGAAACTTCTTCGGAAAACATCTCAGCGAGATCGACTCTTACATCATTTTTAATGCATTTTTTATTATATTTGTGTAGATAGCAGAATCTTTCTTTCATTGTTTTTAGCTTTTACAAAAACTATGCAAGTCTTTGTTTATACAGCGCTTTACTGCTGTCCAAGATTTTTTTTTTTAATGTTTTTTTCTAATTGTATTTTATTTAAGTTGGTGCTCTTTTCCTTCATGCCATAGGTTTTGCATTCCCAAATCTCTGCTCAGTGACTAGCTACATATTATTAAAGAAGCAATATCATGTACATGTACACGATTGCCGGATTGTGGAGAGGTCTCAGGAGCTGAGTTCTCTGTACTTACGGCAGATCCTGGGTCCAATAAAGAGGCATCTTCTTTCTTTAAAGAAGCACTCCTCCTCCCATCAAAATTTTTAGCCTCTTAATATATTTGCAGTCATCATATTATATAGCACTTTACTTACAATTGCCTTTCTTCCCAGAAAATTATGCTCTTTTCCATTAGGTCTATGACATCACGTGATTAAAATCTAACTTTATGAATCCTTTTTATCTCTGTAGAAACAGGAGTTCTCTTTTCCCTGCATGCGTCATCATTAGAACTACAATTCTACATTAGTGTAGAGTCCCTGGCAGGAGAAAAGAGCTGAGCAGCTGGGTCATGATGACTCATGCAGGAAAAAGAGACTTCATGTTTCTACATAGAACAGAAAAACGAGAACGAGAAGAATTTACTGGGTACAAAGGCACAATGAGCAATTGTAAGTGCACAGTGCACATAATATGATGACTGCAATATATTAAGAGGATAAGGACTTTGTTGAGAGAGATTCTTTAAATAATCTTCAATGAATGAACCAGAGGAAGTTGCCCCAATGAATCATCAATTATAACACTGAATATGATTGGTGGAAAGAAAAAATGAGTATCTCTCTTAGGTTTATAGAAGGTGGTAATTTAAAGGGGCTATCCAGGTTTTTCAAGAAATTCTGCAGTCAGTTATGTTACTGAAAACTTGTGAATCTTCACAACGCATGCAGAGCGCACTGTGAGGATTTTCCGGTGCTGTCGGCCAGACTGGACAGTCATGTGACTGCAAGTATGCAATATGCATGCTTCAGGCAACATTCCGACTAAACTTGTATGGCCTCACTCAATGCAGGTGAATTGAGCACGGCTGCGCACATCTAGTCCAAATGTGACCGGGAGTATGCATATCACATATTTGCAGTCACATGACTGCTCAGTCTCGCTGCCACCACCAGAGAATCCTCACGGAGTGACTGCAAACTTTTGTGATAAACCTAGAAAGCAGATTTAATTTAGTCACCTTTGAGGAGCTGCCGGACACTACCATACTAGATCATGAAAATGGGATAAGTAGATGTGGAGAGTTAATAAAGAGTTGTCAGAATTTTTATAAACTATCTTAACAGCGCGTACTGTGATAAAATAGAAAAATCATCATTGAGCATATGTTTCCAATGCTCCAGCTGTACCCAACAACCTTTCCTTTGTTTGCTGTAGTGAAGATGTGCTGTTTAATCCTGTGACAGCACAGGACTGTTAAGGCCAGTGATTGAACACTCAAACACCATACTGTAAGTACTATTTTAACAGCCTAACTCATGTTCTTTTAATAGCTGCTTTGATCTGCTGCTCTTACAGGAAATCGTATACAAATTCTACTTATATACATTCTCACTGAACATGTGGAATGGAAGGTGAAATACTCACACAAGCAGAATGTTTGAGTATTCTTGCTACTAGAGCAGCAGTTCAAAGCAGCTTCTGAAAGAGCGTGAACTAGGCAGTTAAACAGCACTTTCAGCATGATGTTTGTGAGAGAAAGAAACTGCATCCAACCACTGCACCCGCATCTCCTCTTCATGACTCGGTTATAGCTTCCAACACAAGACATGTAGATACACATCTTAAACATACTCTGAAATACTCACACAGGCAGAATGCTTGACTTCTTTTGCTGCAACAGCAGTTCAAAATTTTGATTAAAAACACATGTGACATGCACACATATGAACAAGTCGGTAGGACACTGTTGATACCACCCACTGACTCAAACACAAACAGAGAGCACAGAATGACAATTGTGCAGAAATATCCTGCAGTAAAACATATACCAATAGTCAGCAAGTGCTGATAAAAAGATGATAACAAATACAGGGTATTTAGTCGATACTTTTTTTGCAAAAAAATGTATACCAAGCTGCTCCACCGCGTCAAGGTAACCCCTATTGAAGCAGTCCCTATCTAATGTATTTAAAACCTGAACATGTGAACAGTTTCTAAATGAACAGGATGAAGACAGGCGCTTCCTGGTATGGGCACGTGGTGTAAGCCAGCTCTTTATGTGCATGTCACACAAGAGAGGGGTGGGGTCTCGCAAATCATGCATAGGCACGGAAAAAACTGGATTAAAAACACATGTGACATGCACACATATGAACAAGTCGGTAGGACACTGTTCATAGCACCCACTGACTCAAACGGAGAACACAGAATGACAATTGTGCAGAAATATCCTGCAGTAAAAAAAAAACTTCCAGCAGTTCAAAGCAGCTTCTGAAAGAGCATGAACTAGGTAATTAATCAGTACTTTCATCATGATATACTGCACCCTCATCTCATTTTCATTACTTGGTTCTAGCTTCCAACACTAAACATGTATAGGCTACACGTCTTAGCTACTGGCCAACCAGTCATAATTAATTGTAGCATATATGTCCTCTGAAGGTATCACAATTTTTATTTATTTTTTTAAAGCTAATAATCTTGTGCCACTTTTTTGGGGATATGTTAAGCCAAAGTAAAAAGGTAAAGAAGGACACAGTTGTACACACTGATTTGTTACCAGGTTCACTTTGGTCATGAAATTGCTGTTCAGACTGATACTTTTTTTTGCTATGGCAGTTTATGTAGGTAACATGGTGGTCACCCAGGCTTTCCTGTTAGTCACACTAACAGTATCGAAGCATTCGGACTTGTAATACAAAAAAAAAGCAGTCCACAGTATAATATTAGCTTAAATATTTTCAGATGGACCTAAAAAATGATGTTCTACGGTAATGTATTTTTCAGCTGTTTACCCACATACTATCTCCCCCTATATAGCATTTTTTTTTCCCCCATTTGTGCCTTTTTCAGCCATATGTCTAAATAATAAAAACTCTTAGGGTCCGATTTATTGCATTTGTGTCTTTTTTTGTCTAGCTCTTGGTAGTTTTCACCTGTTTTTAATTCACGCCTTATTCTTTTAATTAGAATTGTTTTTTTTTTTTAAGTCTATTTTATATGTATTCACCTGTGGGGGGGGGGGGGTTATGGACGGGCAACTTTTTGAATTGTGATTTTTAAAAAGCAAATACAATTTTTGGGTTGAAATCTAATCCTCCCTAGCATAATTTTATGTATGCATAAGTTCACCCCCACCTCGTAAATTTTGCGTAACATGCGGCTTTTTGTGCTTGAAGGTCACCAAAATGTTAAAGAGAAAAAAATTAAGAGCATTTTTGGTCTTGCACAAAATTCATAAACCACATGCACCATTTTGAAGAATAAATCACAAAAAAGTCAATGAATATCACAAGATAAAAACGTGACTTAAAAAATGCAAATGACCAACTGGGGTCTTGTATTTTCTGTGTATTTTTCTGAAAGTAGATTTTTACGCTGTTTTCGTTAAAACTTATAGAAATGCCAAAAATGAGATGGATACTTACATAGTATGTGATACCAAATAAAAAAGAATCCAACATTATTTTTCTGGTTATGTCTCCTTTTGCAGTAAATTCTTAATATCCTCACAGTGGCAATATGCGGTTATTCTGTGATTCACATCTAAAACATGGGATTGGGAAAAGAGAGTCAGTTCACAGGCAAGCAACTAGATTATTACATGGGATTGAAGGGCTCTCCATTATAATGATTGGAAAAATTGGCCTTGTTTAGCTGAGAAAAAATATGCCTCAGTGGAGATCTCATCTATATGTACACCATGTGCACATTCATTAGGCAAGTGAGTATATTGACCATATCATAATTTTTAGGGCTCATACTCATCTGCGTTCATAAAAATCAGTCTGATGTTGGTCCTGAAAAGTCAAACAAGTGTCATGCAAGTACAATGCAAATTTTCTCACCTAGCATCTATATGACAGGCGTATACAATCCGTATGCAATGCGATTTTAACATCAGCTTTTAAATACAAGAATTCTCAGTATTTTCACTGCTCGCTTTAGTTGACATCAACCACAGCGAGCGGTGACGTCAGTGAGGTGACCCGGGTTCATCAGCTATGAACTCCATTGACCTTTCTCACGTCAGCGCTACACATTGCAGTAGCATTCTTACTCTTCTGTTTCAGTGTGTTTCGGCTGGCTCAACAAACCAGCTGGATGTAACAGAGCTAGAATTATGGACTGACCTGAGTTGGAGTAGTGATATTGCAACCACTAGGGCAGCACCAGCAGGTAGCTTACTCAGGAGATAGCCAGAGGTCGCTACATGGAGCAGCAGCATAGTTGGGAGGATAAGCAGGTATCATAGTCTGGAAATAGCCACAGGTTGGTACATGGAGCAGCAGTAAAGTCTTGAGGATAAGCATCAGGTGGAAAGAAGCTAGACTAAAGGCTGGAAGCTCAATAATCTCACAAAGAAGGAAGTGCAGTGCCAGGTTTTAGAAGTGTGTTCAATCAGGAGATCACAGGGTTGGGCCAATCAGTAACTCGGGGTGGAGCCAACCAGGAACTCATGGTGGAGACCATCAGGAACAACACAGGTACTAATATCTGATTTAGCAAGGAATTGTCCAGCGAGCTGAATAGATTGGAGGGAAGAGCTGCCGTCTGGTGCACAAGCGCTGCTGGGTTTGAATCCTGAGAGCTAGAGTTCCTTGTGGTACAGTTAGATTGTTATCGAACAAATGAGGGACGTGGTGTTTTTTTAACCTTTGATTTTACTGTTATAAATGGGAAAAAAGAGGGACAGGAAGTATTTATTTAAAATAAAGGAGCCTGTGTCTTTCAATTTAAGGACTTTATTCTGGCTGAGCATTTTTTACAGTATAACTATGGAGTTAGCAATGGGGCATCTATTATATGTATCTCCATCCCTAACTCCTGGGCTTGATGTTAGCTGACAATACAAAGGTGATATCAACCCCAACCCTATTATCCCACTTGCCACCACACCAGGGCAAGTGGGAAAAGCGAGTCTAAGCATCAGATTCGAGTCATATCATGGATGTGCCATTTTGGGGGGCTGTTGAGAGCTGATGTTCTTAGTGTAGGAATGGAACCGATATCATTGCCTCTTTCCTAGCCAATTAATATCAGCCCGCAGCTGTATGCCTAGCCTTTGCTGGTTATTAATTATAGGGGGATCCCCATGTCATTTATTTGGGAGGGTATAACAATTTAATAATCAGTAAAGGCTAAGTATACAGCTGTAATGTGATATTAATAGCCTGGTAAGCTTCCTGTTTATTACCCCCTTACCAGGCTATCAGCACTATACACTCCCCTTGAAAAGGCAACAAGCGAAACACATGTCGGGGCACCGCCACTGCTTAAGGTAATGTGAAGATATACCTCCTTTGTACATATCTTATTGATTGGGTCACCTTGATTTGCTATATTATATAAGGCTTTTTGCTCGGTACACTTTTCCTTGCTCACTATTGTTTTGAGCCATACCTTCCTCTGAAAACCAGGGCAGTTTTTAAGCCATTTTTACCATGCCTTCATTGATATGCATTTCATTGTGGGACCTTTAAAAATGTGACATTTTTTAGGAGGGTTCTTTGTACTTGGAATTCTAAATTGTATCCATTTTAGACAACTTTTAGCCCATGATACTTATTTAGTGAGGTTTTTTTGCACAAATCCTTCTTACACTTTTTTTGACATCACCGGTCGTCACTGAGGCTGTGCAGACTCCCCGCCTGACCTGCGGTGAACTGACAGTGTGGGAAAAAGTTCAAAAACTTTCCCACGCTAATCAGTTCATCTCCGGCCAGGCAGGGAGGCTGCGCAGACATGATTTCATTCATTCTGCAGTGGTGTACAGCCGGGCCGGTAGCATTAGCACCTGTCCCGGTTGTAAACTAGTTAACCCCTTGTGATGGATTGCAACGGGGGGACCTGACTGAACTGCAGAAAGGTATGGATATTGTTGGTTTCTTGGTTTTTTTCGTTACAGGCGAACAAGGGATTCTGTTGGATTAGCAGTATAATAAATTTGGTCAAAAACTTTGTGTAATTATTTCATTAGAATAATTTTTGATTGTCTGTGTGTCTTTTTTAACTCTTTACTACTATAGGATTAGTAATGGATAGGTGTCTTATTGACACGGCTCCATTATTAACCAGGCTTAATGTAGCTTTCAATAGCAAGGTGACATTAACCCCTTATTACCCCACTTGCCATGGCTACAGTGCAAGTGAGAAGAGCCGGGCAAAGTGCCAGAATTGGCGTATCTAATAGATGCGCCTTTTCTGGGAAGCTGAGAGCTGCTATTTTTAGGCTGTGGGTGGACAAGATCAATGGCCCCTTACTAGCCTGAGAATATCAGCCCCCAACTGTCTGCTTTAGCAAGACTGGTTGTCAAAAATGGGGGGACCCCATGCCGGTTTTTTTAAAATGATTTATTTAAATAATTTTTTTAAAAAGCGTGGGAACCCCTCTATATTTGGTAACTAGCCTTGCTGAAGCTGATAGTTGAGGGTTGCAGCCCCCAGCTGTGAGTTTTGACTGGCTGGTTAACAAAAATAGGGGGAGACCCATGCAGTTTTTTTTAAATTATATATTTATATTCAGAAAAAGCACAAAAATTGAGCTTGGTTTGAGTTGGTACACATGCAGCATATAAATGCATGTTCACATGGCCAAAAAGCATACAAAACCTACAAAAGACAAAATGAAAAAAACCCTGCTATAATTAAATAAGTAAAAAGCAAAAGTGAATTTAAATCATACAGAGTTCTTTGTAATACTGTATTTGATCAAACATAGCATAAAAGCCGTCCCACCATCGATAAGGTGACTCTGTGGTCGGGGCGGTCCTACACTGTCTAGTATTAATAACCTTATCATGTGTCAAAGTTGACGTCTGTGTGAATAAGGGCAGGCAAGGATCGGGTCCTTATATTCAGTGCAGGAGCGGCAGATGAATACTCCCATCTGCCGCTCCTGCTTTCACTGCAATTCGTGGCAGTAGGTGTCGGATGATGGGATCAGTTGTCCCATCAGCTGACACCAGTGACCAGAGGTAAACTGTGCATGCTCAGTTAAAAAAACGGAATCCGTCGCCGGATTCCGTCATGTGATGGACTACAACGGATCCGTCGCCCATAGGCGTCCGTTCTAGCAGACAACAGACGGCGATGGATTCGTCGCTGTCCAACTTTTCAACAGAGACAAAAAGCGTTCCTTTGTGCATCATCTCCTGCCGCCGGACAGAGAATTTCCTACGGATCCGGTGAACGACGGATGAAACGTGAGGCCATCCATCGCTAATACAAGTCTATGAGAAAAAAAACTAATCCGGCGGCATCAGTTGCCGAATCCGTTTTTTTTTTAATTTGACGGATTGCGACTGATGGCAAAAAACTGATATGTGAAAGGGGCCTTAGTCTCAAGCGCTGTTTTCCTACAAAGTAGCCATGTTTTTCTTATCCTTTACAAGCAGGTGCTAAATAAAGACAGTAAGATTATATACATATTTTGTGTACAAGATCAATACCCTATTTCAACATGTGGACCATTAAAACCGGTGTATGAGAAACAATCTAGGTTTTCTTTTTATTGATCCCTCAAGAAAAATCAATTATTGCATGGCGCTAAAAAACCTTCTAGTATTAGAGATAAATTGCTTTTCTCTTGTAGTTGGTTGAATGAAGTATTACAATGTGTATTTAAATCTAAAAACGGCATGTGATTGACAACGGATTGAAATATCATTGCAGAAAGTCTCTGAAATAAATTGTTAGTTGTCAAATATAATGAAGCTGCCAATCATAGTCAGATAGGGAAAAAAGGAAGAAAAAGAAGTTAAAACTCATCAGCATACAATGCAGCAGATAAATTGTATCAATTATGCATCTTAAAGATTTTTTTTGCACGGATCATGCATGTTTGGACCATGGATTCACACGTGTTCCACACCAAAATTCTTGAAACGTTCACTGACAAAATGAGCCCCATCACTTTCAATAAGAAAACTAGATTGTTGCTTATTCAGCGATTGACAGGTTGTCAGCCGCGGGTGGATTGCTATTCCACCCGCGGCTGTTAGGGGTACATGTCAGCTGTTGAAATCAGCCGACATGTGCTGGAAAAGATGTGGGCTTAGTGCCAGAGCCTACATCAAAGGGGGAGACCCAACATGACATGAAAGGAGGAGACCCAAATTGACATCAAATGGGGAGACCCGACATGCGCCGTACATGTACGACGCATGTCTTGAAGGGGTTAATAAAGATTGAATTTTATAGGGTTTGTTTATATTTAAAGTTTTGTATCTACCCTGATTATACATGTGTTGTAATCACACCCTGGCACCCTATAAATACATACAGTATGTGTCCCGATTCCCATGTGCCGTGTGTGTTGCAGTACACTCATGGTTTGGCCGCAGGTCTCCGCTGCCTCCTTGCTTCTGGCTCGGGGAACATCCACACACAAGTCAGACAACACCCAGTTCTGCTTAACCAGTCCAACTTTACTTAACAGTCTCAGTACAGTAGATGGCATCATGAAGTATTTTGCTCAACCTTCATTTCCATTATTAAGGTCCTGGCACAGTACACGTTCACATGCTCCATTCTTTCAGCCTGTTATATCCCTACACTTATTAGAACCTTCAGTTCCAGGGATTTTCTGAAAGGTTCCGGAGTACTTACAGAATCGGTCATGTCCTTCTCGCACGTTTCCCCATCTATCTTCCACATAATGGAAGTAATGTCAACGCTCTCCATAGCCACTGACTAGAGCCCAGGGTTCCAGATGTTCCAAGAATGTCCGTAGGAAGTTCCCCAGGATCCCATACTGCCAGAACGATAGGTACTTCTCGTGCCTCCAGCCCACTGCCTTTGAACTTCGTTTTTCTTCTTACTAACATTGAACTCTTATATTATCTAATCTTGATCAGGAAATGCTCCCCCTTTTAATTAACCCTGCCCCCTCCCTTGGATGGTCCCAACACTTAACTGTTCCGAAACCTGTGCATATCTACTTCCTAAATCTATTGTGCACACTGCACTGTTCCAGTCCTATCTAATATCTAAAGCTAAACCCTTATTCTATGTCTTTTCAACAAATTCAATGGCCTTCTGAGAATATGAATGATAACACCAAAACTTTTTCTCCACTCATGGTTAGTGGTTGGGAGAAGCCACTTATTGTCAAACTACTGTGTTTTCTCTATTTAAATCATAATAACAACCCAAAACATCCAAATGACCCTGATGAAAAGTTTACATACCCTGGTGATTTTGGCCTGATAACATGCACAGAATTTGACAAAAATAGGTTTGACTGGCTACTAAAGGTAACATCCTCACCTGTGACCTATTTGCTTGTGTTTCAATCATTTTAATTTTTATTACATTTTTAAATATTAGCAGAAATATAATAAGGGGAAAGGGAGGGAGGAAAGATATATGTAAATTGGGATAATTAAGGGAATGGAGAACTTAAATACATAGCTCTTTTCTAGATGTTGCAATAAAATGCATAATACATTTACACAAATATAGATTTGTGCATATAAAAACAAATAAAAATTGTTTACTTTCAGACTTAACGGTTATCAGTGTGTATGCATAAAAGCTGAGTAAGTTTCTAGGATCCAGACAGACTCTTGCATCTTTCATCCAGCCACTGATGTTTCTGGATTGTGAGTCATGGGGAAAGCAAAAGAATTGTCAATATAACTGTCATGCCCGTCATGCCTGTCATGATGCTTGCGCTGCATGATCCTCACTGTCATGCCTGTCATGCCGCACTGTTCCCAGTGCCGGGTCCCTGCGGGCACCCTGGGGGTCCCTCTCGTGTGTGCACGCGCACCTAACAGTTATGTCTGTCATGTCTGTTATGCTGCATGACCCCTGGAGCAGTGTGCATGCGCACCCAACAGTTATGCCTGTCGTGTCTGTTATGCTGCATGACCCCTGGAGCAGTGTGCACACGCACCTAACAGTTCTGCCTGTCATACCTGTTATGCTGCATGATCCCTGGACAGTGTGCACGTGCACCTCCCAGTCATGCATCTCGTTTCTGTTATGCTGCATGACTCCTGGAGCAGTGTGCATGCGCATCTCATCCCATGGCTGCCTGCCATTGCTGGTGCACACTCGTGCTTTACCTCATGGCTATACGCCATGGCTTGTGTGCACATGTGCTTCATCTCATGGCTGTGCGTCATTGCTAGTGTGCACACGTACCTCACCCTGACTGCATGCTGTTGCCGTGCGCATGTGTGCCTTACTTTGCGGTTGCTCGCCGTTGTTGGTGCGCACGCGCATCTCCTGGCTGGATCCTCCGACCGGACGCCGGTGCTCGGCTCCTGAATGCGCGCTCATCTCCATGCTGCCTGCAACGGTTCCTCTCTATGGTCCTGGAGGACCAAATCCAGCAATCCTCTCTATGGTCCTGGAGGACCGAATCCAGAAATCCTCTCTATGGTCCTGGAGGACCCGACCATGTGATCCCCTCTATGGCCCAGCAGAACCTGATCCAGCGATCCTCTCCATGCTCCTGGAGGACCAGACTCAGTGGTCCTCTCGATGATCCTGGAGAACCTGAACCAGAAGTCCTTCCCATGGTCTGACCTGGAAGTCCAGGTGCTCCTGTCCTATATCAGGCCGCCTCTTCCTATGGTCGGGGCCTGATTTTCATGTTTGCTTCCCTGCTAGTGCTGCATGGTCCCTGCTCAGTCGCTCCCTGTATTCAGTGCACCTGCACCCTGCCCTGTTGTGCTTCTCTGCACACGTTCTGTGCTTGTACTCTGTCTATTGTCCTGTGCCTTGTCTTGTGTTGTCTTTTGTGCCATGTTTCGTCTTTGCTATTCTTAGCCTAGTAGTTCTTTCTATGTGTATTGTCTGAACCCGGCTCTGGGCTCTAGCATACGTTCCGCTTCTTTCTCTTGTACCCGGCTCTGTGCTTCAGCCTACGTTCCGCTCTCTAGCTTTTTCCGCTCTGTCCTGAACCTTTTCTCTCTGTCTTGTCCTGAGTACTTTGTCCTTAGTTTGTACCCGGCTATGTGCTACTGCCTACGATCCGCTCTCTGTCTTGAACCCTGCCCCTGGTGTTCCCCTCTGCATGTGCAGGACCTTGCTTTGAACCCTGACCCTGGCGTGTCCCTTTGCATGCGCAGGACGATGTCTAGTACCCTGCCCCTGGTGTTCCCCTCTGCACACACAGGACCATGCCTAGTACCCTGTCCCTGGTGTGCCCCTTAGCACGTTCAGGACCATGCCTTGAACCTTGACACTGGCGTGCCCCTTTGCACACTCAGGACCTTGCCTGGAAACTTGATCCTGGCATGCCCTCTAGCATGCGCAGGACCTTGAACCTCAAAGCCCGGTGTGTTCTCTAGGACGTGCGGGACCTGCCGCGAACCTTGTACCCTGGCGTGCCTCCTGGCACGGCCAAGACCATTCTTTGTACCGTGACCCTGGCGTGCCTCTAGCACGCGCAGGACCTTGAATCTTGAATCCTGGCGGCCCCTCTAGCGCGCACAGGACCTTGGACCTTGGCGTGTCTTCTAAACACGCACCATGCCTAGTACCTTGAACCCTGGTGTGTCCCCTAAACACGCACCATGCCTAGTACCTTGAACCCTGGTGTTTCCCTAAACATGAACCATGCCTTGAACCTTGGACCTCGGCGTGCCCATTGGCATGTTATGACCTCTGGGTCTTTGTGATTACGTCTTGCACCTGATGGAACCCTGTGACCACACTTTTATTACATCTAGCACCTGATGGAACCCTGTGACCACGCTTTGCACATCCTAGAACCATGTATTGTACCTGGCATGCCATGCATGCACCCTTGTCATGTACCTGGCGTGCCCTCCGCACACACTCATCTCAGTCGTGTCTTTTGTGAGCCAGCCATCTGGTCTCAGCAGTCTTGGTGGCTTACTCCCTTGGGCTTGCCCCTGACACTCCCTGTATAAGGTGTGGTCCTCACTAGGCCTCCTGATCTCAATATCAAGCTGTGCTGTGCCATTGGAAGGGTAGAGCTATCCAGTACCTACCTAAATACTTTTTGTTTTTCATCAAAGCAATAACCTATTGGTTTATTTTTATGCATAATCAGTGCAAGTTATCATTTGTAAAAGTCACCATGGCACCTCCTTCACCTTAAAGTAGACTCGGGCAAAGGGCAGCCCTAGGGCCACATACATCCCTCTGGCTGTTTCAGTCCAACCCACGGATTGAGACAGCCAAAGAGGTAAAAACCCTGGCCCATAGGCCGCACCATTAGGTCACACCCACATGCTTCATAAGGTCACTCCCTGCCTACATCCTCAGGGTGCAGATAGCGTTAAATACAATGGTGGAGTAGGGGGCCACTGACTCCTTCTTGCACTAGTCAGCATGTGTCACTGTGATAACAGATGCAATGGCATCACTACATCGTGTCTATTGTGCAGAGATATAGTTTACCCAACAAAGACCAGAGCAGCGTGCCAGGAGAACTGGGCAGAGATTAGTGTTGGTTTTTTTTTAATATGTGTGTGTGATATGTGCCTGTATATAGAGGGCTATATGAGGGCTCATACTAAATATAGAAAGGCTATATGAGAGCTCATACTGTAAATAGGGGCTATGTGTGGGCTCATTGTGTACATAGGGGGAAATGTGGGGGATCAAACTTTGCTTAGAGGGTTATGTGAGGTCTCATACTGTATATGGCAGCTTTGTGGGGGCTCATACTATGTATAGAAAGGCTATGTGGGGGCTCATACTTTATATAAATGGCTCATACTGTATATAGAGGGGCTGTTTGGAGACTCATATTGTGC
Source organism: Dendrobates tinctorius (assembly GCF_039654945.1). Lineage (NCBI taxonomy): Eukaryota > Metazoa > Chordata > Amphibia > Anura > Dendrobatidae > Dendrobates > Dendrobates tinctorius. Next base: position 64,117,768 of record NW_027361738.1, on the reverse strand, counting down.
ATAGGGAGGCATTGTGGAGTTTCATACTCTATATAGAGGAGCATACTGTATATAGGGAGACCTTTTGGGGGCTCATTCTATATTTAGGGGGAGATCATGCTGTATGTTAGGGGAGCTGTGTGGAGGTTCATTCTTTACGTAGAGAGGCTGTGTGGGGGCTCATGTTGTATATAACACAGCTATGTTGGGGCTCACACCGTACATAAGGGGCTATGTGCAGGATTAAACTTTACATAGAGGGTTATGTGAGGTCTCATACTGCATATAAAGGCTGTGTGGGGGCTCATACTGTCTGCAGTCTCTCAGTAAATGTTGGGAAACCTCCACAGTCACTAGAAAACCTGTCAAAATTAAAACTTTAAATGGAAGACAGGTAAGAAGGGGAGGAGGGGGATGCATCTGCAGATTCTAATTCTGAATAAAAATAAGGAGTGGTGACAGCACGTGGGAGGTATGATTAGCTTACAAGATATATCATACTTGGTAAATTACCCCTATATTAGTCATCTACCCAGTAAGTATGCAGAGGGAACATGCACATTTACGGGAACCGGCAAGAGAAAATAAAATGACCTAGACCTAATACACATATATACAGCTGCCTAAGGAGTAATCTACCCTTCATCTTTTTGTCCTGGATTATAATACTTTTTTAAGTTTTGAGTTTTCTTATCGTAGCATAACTAATAGACTATCTACACTGTCGACAAACTAACCAATGACGTGAGGCGCTCAGAACCGTAATGATCTTTATTTGCTTTACAGCAGTACTAAGTAGCTCGCCTTTTTGCCTTTTTGCCTTTTTCCTTTTTTACATACCGCAGGTAAATGCTTTAATTTAACATGAAAGCACTTACCATGAAAGACACGAGAGCTCCTATTTGCTGTATTAGGCAAGTAGAGTCTGCGATTGATGGAGGAGAAGCATAGTATTTAACTATTTGGGGGTAGCTGAAATATCTTGAATATTTATACTGGCTTTAAAGGGACTGTCCTTAAAATCTAATGCATGTATGGTATCTGCTCGAGTGGAATCATTGACCTAAGCGACATTATATCTACGTGGACCCTACGGGTGATCCGCTGCAGAAATGAGGGAGCCAGAATAGAAGGGAGACGACGCTGGGTTAAAGAAATAACATTAGCATTCTGAGAAAGTGTTGGGTTTGGCTGGAAAATAATGGAGTGATATCTGCTGAACGGTTTGACACAGCCTCACTCTGAACTCCTTACCATCTGCAGAGAATCCATTATGAATTAATTCCTATAATTACCTCCTTGGGGCTGCTTTGTTGCGTTGCTCCCCGGCTGCTAGAGACGTAACAGTCTAAAAATCAACAGTTTCATTAAAATACACTTGAGGGAGGGGAAACGACTGTACGGGAGAACGCTCAATTTTGTCTTTAGAACATTTCAGTCTGGATTTGATCTTCATTTGTAAGAAAGCATACAGTAGATCATGATCAGTGGAGCAATTGTGAATCACAACAACCTGTCAAACTCCACCGTATATTTTGCGAAGACATTGGTGTCAGACGCTCTAATTTTTGCTTTGCGCTAGTTTGGATTAATCTTTCCCAATGCTCAATGGCCATTATTTACTATAATTATACTTGTACAATAGGTCCATACAAAATTATGGACTCCAGGCCAAATGTCATGTCTATAAAGCCCCTGCACCATTTTTAGTGACATTTGAGACTCTGTCTGGAAAAAATTGGCAAGCCCTTGTGCTTGTGCACATGGCTGTATTATTGATCCAACAAAACATCAGACCGCATTCAGACCAATATTATTCTACGGGGCTGTGCACATGTCCAATTTGTTCCTCGGACAAAGCCGGTCCAAGGAAAAAAATTCTGCATGTCCAAGATGCATCCAATTTTCCCATCAAACTCGGCCATGCAAGTCATTGAATCCATCGAAAACATTGGAGCCCACTTGGATGACTTGTGAGTGCGGTCCGATTCCCACGGACTGACAGAATGGAGACGATGGAGAATTTTTTTTCTCCGACTTCTTCTCATTCGAGAGAATCAGATCACACTCTGATCACGCTCTGGGCATGATTCTCGTGGATAAGGGGGTATACGTTTGTGTGACCTTAGCCTAAAAGAGAACCTTATATCACAAGTACAATTCCTTAAGTACCATCATAGTGTTATACAGGATGGTAATTATTTTCAAAAAGCGTCACTCTCTGAAATGAGCCTCTGACTTCAAAAGGAGACTATAGAGTTAGAAACTAGCACGCGCCATTTGTGAAAATTCATGGAGCCAGTCCCAAGCTCCTTTTGGAGTCGCGCAATCCTGGTATTGCAATCCAGCTCCTGTGTCATCTGAAGCATGCATATTGAAGCTTCGTGTACTCGCCTCACTTTGCATTGTACATCTACTTTTATTCTCACGTTCTATGTAGCTTTTTCAGGGCGTGCACCCTATTGATGAAAGTTGCTCTTGCTACATGAAGGTGAGATTCACCAAAACTGTCTTTGCTGCCTATACAACCAATAACAGCGCAGTTTTAATTCTGCAAAATAACTATATGAAACAAAAGTTGTTTTCGTGATTAGTTGCTCTGGGCAATTCTATAGAGAGGGTAGGGAGAAGAGGAATGAGGATCACAGTGAAAGAGCAGACACTACTCTCTAGCTACTATATATATCTTACACAGGTGTTGGATTCACAGCTACACTGCTCATTACTGCTATAAAATGCTCTCCATGCTGCTGAACATGTTTACATTGGGATAGGAAAACAGGAACCTGTCATGTCTCTATATATTGGGTATGGGAGGCATCATTGGTGCTAGTCTCCCTCCAGCATATCAGAGACCAATGGAAGTTCGAAATAAAATAGGTGAAAAATATACTGCCATTCCTCGTGTACACTCACATGGCAGGTTTTTCTGGAAAGTAACCTGAAACATAAGGTACATCTTAGGAAGAATATAAATTATGACAAAACCAGGAAAAAAATTGCATGTGCTAAAAGGAGGTTATGCTGTGGCAATTTTCACTCATTGTTTGTATTGCTTGGTGTCTACATTTAAGAGGGAGGTTGAAACCTACAGTATTTACAAATGAAGAAAACTATCTGACTCTGTGTTATCCATGGTCTTACATTCTCCAGTTTCTTGTGTCATCAACCGACAAGTCCTAAAATCAGAAGCATAAAATGGAAATGTTTCCTGAGACGATGTCAATTATTGATGCCATTTTTGGAAGAAAATTGGAAATGAACTGGGCTGATGTCTCTTATAGAGGAAGAAAATTACAGCAGCTTCACCTTGATCCCTTTGATGATCAGTAAAACAAGAAGGAGCAGTGATCCGTGCAAACATCACCGCAGATGGGCCACATACAATCGTTTGGTCTTGAGTAGAGGAAAAAAAATGGAGAGTTTTGAGATGAGTATACTGTATGCGGAGGTTGGTTTTCTCTGCTGCACTTCAAGCAAAGCAGGATGTTATTATACCCAGTACTTCAAAATAATTGGTATAATTATATACTCTGCGGCCTCCAAACCTGTAACTATCCAGCTCTAGCGAGACGTCAATACCCATCATGTCTTGACAGCCCATTGGGGACCTGTCGTGGGTTGTATTTTTACAGCAACTCAAGAGCCTTCTCTACAGTATATTTGTAAGGGGGACCATCGCACCGCGGGTACCTGTGTGCAGGGGCCGGAACTAATGAGGCTGCGTCCCCTGTTCCCGGGGGGGAAAACTTGAGCCGGTAGAACCTTCCTCCGGTCCGGGGGTCGTGGCTAAGCATTACCAGGGGCAGTGCTGGGCGCGAGAACAGACTGAGTTGGCGCGAAGGTGCAGCGTACGGCTGAGGAGACTGAGAGCTCCTGCTTCGGGGCCGTTAGCGATAGAGGCACGCGCCCGGCCGTGAGAGCGACGGACCGTAGATACTCTGACGACAAACCCGCCGTGTACAGTTTGGATTCCAGACATTGATGTGCCAATCGCTCTGTAACAGTCAGTGTTGCGCGTGTGCTGGCTGACAGAGACTGAGAGTTAACCGGGTACTGCTTCCTGAATCCCGGGGGGGGGGAATTCGTCGGGCCTCGCTTAATTTTGGCAGGACTGTGGCCTACACATTGCCAGCCACCGGAGTGTCCTTACTGAGGACTCCACGGGACATTTAAAAGACTCAACGTTGCCAGCCGGAAAGGTATCATCGCCTTCTTCAGGACCCCACCGCATCTACGTTGTTCAAGCGGCTAAAAACAAGGCACAGAAAACAAATATCCTAAAATAAAAAATAAACTGCAAAAAATGCATGAAGTTAGTAATAATAATAAGGGTATTTAGTAAACATAATTTTGATCAAAAGAATGTGCAAGCCATCTTGCCATGTCAAGGCAAACCTTGTGGGACAGTCCTAACTCTTGTATTAAACCTTTCCACTTGTCAAGTGACGTAAATGTGAACAAGGACCGACGGACTGAACCACGTGCGTGTGTCCACAGGTGTCATCCCCCATACAGTACACTTGCCCAACCTGTGTCAATCCCCATATAGTAGACTGGCCCCACATGTCATCTTCCATACAGTACTCTGGCCCCACATGTCATCCCCCATACAGTACATTGGCCCCACATGTCATCCCCCATACAGTATACTGGCCCCACATGTCATGCCCCATACAGTACCCTGGCTCCATATGTCATGCCCCATACAGTACACTGGCCCCACATGTCATCCCCCATACAGTACACTAGCCCCACATGTCACCCCCCCATACAGTACACTGGCCCTGCATGTCATCCCCCATATAGTACACTGGCCCCACATGTCATGCCCCATACAGTACACTGGCCCCACATGTCATGCCCCATACAGTACACTGGCCTCACATGTCATCCCCCATACAGTACACTGGCCCCAAATGTCATCCTCCATACAGTAAACTGGCCCCACATGTCATCCTCCATACAGTACACTGGCCGCACCTGTGTCATCCCCATATAGTACAATGGCACCACCTGTGTCATCCACTTTTTAGTACACTGGCCCCACCTGTGTCATCCCCCATATAGTACACTGGCCCCACCTGTGTCATCCCCGATATAGTACACTGGCCCCACCTGTGTCGTCCCCCATATAGTGCACTGGCCCCACCTGTGTCATCCACCATATAGTACACTGGCCCCACCTGTGTCATCCCCCATATAGTACACTGGCCCCACCTGTGTCATCCCCCTTATAGTGCACTGGCCCCACCTGTGTCATCCACCATATAGTACACTGGCCCCACCTGTGTCATCCCCCATATAGTACACTGGCCCCACCTGTGTCATCCCCCATATAGTACACTGGCCCCACCTGTGTCATCCCCCCATACAGTACACTGGCCCAACCTGTGTCAATCCCCATATAGTAGACTGGCCCCACATGTCATCTTCCATGTCATGCCCCATACAGTACACTGGCCCCACATGTCATGCCCCATACAGTACACTGGCCCTACATGTCATCCCCCATACAGTACACTGGCCCCAAATGTCATCCTCCATACAGTACACTGGCCTCACATGTCATCCTCCATACAGTACACTGGCCGCACCTGTGGTCCCCTACATAATACTGTTTGATTTATAAAAAAAGAAAAAAAAAAGACACTCGCCTTGTTCCCTGCTGCTCTGGCTGGGCCATGGCTGCAGCGTCACCAGGTTCGCGGCTGCAGCATCACCAGGGCCATGGCTGCAGCGTCACCAGGGCCACGGCTGCAGTGTCACCAGGGTCACGGGCAGGACAGCAGAGTGTGCACTCTCTGCCCACAGAACGCGCTGTCACAACAGAATCAGTGCATTCCTGACTCTAGACACACGTGCGCTGTGCCGCCCCTCTATGGCAAAGCAGGCACCCAACAAATTAAAGGGCTCAGCAGCCGTAAAAACTGGCTGGCGGCCCCCGAAACAGTGCCACACCGTGGCCCACCGGGCAAGTGCCCGGAAGGGCAGATTAGCAGTCCGGGCCTGCCACTAATGTGAATGCTACCCATGCAGTCTTTCCTACAACAAATGGAGAAACTCCTCAGCTTGAAGAAGTTTATGAATCTGTGGTCCAGTAAAGACTCCCTCCTTTATCGTTGCTTCATTAGAATCATAGAATCATAGAATCGTAGAGTTGGAAGGGACCTCCTGGGCCATCTGGTCCAACCCCCTGCTCAAAGCAGGATTCGCTAAATCATCCCAGTCAGATGTCTGTCCAGCCTCTGTTTGAAGACTTCCATTGAAGGAGAACTCACCACTTCTCGTGGCAGCCTGTTCCACTCATTGATCACTCTAACTGTCAAAAAGTTTTTTCTAATATCTAATCTGTGTCTCCTCCCATTCAGTTTCATCCCATTGCTTCTAGTCTTTCCTTGTGCAAATGAGAATAAAGTTGATCCTTCTACAATGTGACAGCCCTTTAGATATTTGTAGACAGCAATTAAGTCTCCTCTCAGTCTTCTCTTTTGCAAACTAAACATTCCCAAATCCTGCAACCTTTCCTCATAAGACAGGGTTTGCAGACCGGTCACCATTCTGGTCGCTCTTTTCTGAACTTGCTCCAGTTTGTTGATGTCTTTTTTAAAATGTGGTGCCCAAAACTGGACACAATATTCCAGATGAGGTCTGACCAAAGAGGAGTAGAGGGAAATAATGACTTCACGTGATCTAGACTGTATGCTTCTGTTAATACATCCTAGAACTGCATTTGCCTTTTTTGCTGCTGCATCACACTGTTGACTCATATTCAGTCTGTGATCTATTAGTATACCCAAGTCTTTTTCACATGTGCTGTCACTTAGCCCTATTCCTCCCATTCTATATATGCTTTTTTCATTTTTATTGCCCAGATGTAGTACTTTGCATTTCTCCCTGTTAAAAACCATTCTGTTAGTTACTGCCCACTTCTCCAGTTTATTTAAATCTTTTTGAATCCTCTCTCTCTCTTCTCTAGTATTAGCTATCCCTCCTAGCTTTGTGTCATCAGCAAATTTAATCAGTTTACCCTCAATTCCTTCATCTAAATCGTTGATAAAGATGTTGAACAATACAGGGCCCAGGACAGAGCCCTGTGGTACCCCACTTGAGACATTCTTCCAACTGGATGTGCAGCCATTTACGACCACTCTTTGGGTCCGATCACTAAGCCAGCTATGAATCCACCTAACAGTTGCCTTGTCCATTCCATACTTAGTCATTTTTTCAATAAGGATTGTATGAGAGACTTTGTCAAATGCTTTGCTGAAGTCAAGATATACTATATCTACAGCATTTCCTTGATCCACCCAATCAGTGATACCGTCATAGAAGGAAATTAAGTTAGTCTGACATGACTTATTAGTTACAAACCCATGCTGACTCTGTTTGATCACTTCATTCTTATCCAGGTATTGACTTACATGTTGTTTAATAATTTGTTCAAAGATCTTTCCTGGTATAGAAGTCAGACTCACCGGCCTATAGTTGCCTGGGTCCACCTTCTTCCCCTTTTTGAAGATAGGAACAACATTTGCTCTTCTCCAGTCTTCTGGCACTTCTCCTGTTCTCCAAGAATTTTCAAAGATTATGGAGAGTGGTTCAGAAATTTCTTCTGCTATCTCCTTCAGTACTCTGGGGTGTAATTCATCTGGACCTGGAGACTTGAATTCATTTAGGTTAGCTAAGTGTTTCCTCACTATCTTTCTGTTTATAGATATCCTGGATTCTTCTATTCCCTTAATAGGACAGTGAATAACAGTTGGTGTTACATTTCCTTTCTGAGAGAAAACAGATGCAAAATAGGAATTTAAAAGTTCAGCCTTCTCAACATCCTGTCTTACCATTTCATCATTTTCATCCTGTAAAAATCCTATAGCATCTTTGACTTTTCTTTTACTTTTGACATATCCCCAAAATCCTTTATTATTGCTTTTGACATCTCTTGCAAGCCTCAATTCATTTTCAGCTTTAGCTAATCTGATTTGTGCCCTGCAGATTCTGCAGACAGCATTATATTCCTCTTTAGATATGCCTCCCTCTTTCCATTTTATAAACATTTTTTTCTTCCTTTTTAGCATGTGCTTAAGTTCTGTGTTCACCCATCCTGGTTTCCTTAAATGCTTCCTATTCTTCCCTCTTTTCGGAATTGTTAACAACTGTGCTTTGAGAATTTCATTTTTCAAGATTTCCCATCCTTCCTGGACATTTTTGTCTTTAAGGATATCCAGCCATTGGATCCCTCCAATTATCTTTCTGAATCCCTTAAAATCTGCCTTTCTGAAATCTAACCTTGACGTCTGAGTCTTCACAGGTCTTCCGCCTCTAGTTATCCAAAATTCTAAAATAGCATGGTCGCTACCTCCATTCATCCTTGGAAATTTATCAGTGAGATACTTGAATGCTTTTGCATTTTTATCCATTGCCTTTACAAAGTTCTTCATTAAATCCAACTTGATATGCAACAGTGGTAACAAAATCTCATTTGGGTCAAATGCTAAAGTGCCTTGGTAAAGTGAATGTCAGTGAGGTCAGTCTCTTTCAATGTAGTGATATTCGGTTGTACGACTATACCACTCACACAGAAAGCAGCAGTGCTTTGTGTATCCACCCTGGAAACCAAGTAAGAGGGCAATCACCTTTAATTCATCACAGAGGAGCCACAAATGCTGGTCATAGTTCAGGCACCTCATCAGCTGTTTCATGTTGTCATAGGTTTATTTCATATGGACTGCACAAGCAACTGGAATTGGACCTAGTGCATTGCCATTATACTGTAAAGTCCATGTCTTCTTCCTTGAAACTGCTTTCTTAATGGGGGGCACCAAGCAGAAATAGCAATTGGTAGTGTGATCGGTTGGTTCTCTCCAGATCATTAGGACTGCAAAAGGCATAGATTGCCTCTTCCCATACACATCTATCGCAGCATATATGTGGAGCCCAACACTTGTCTAAATCAATTTGGCAGCCTTATCATGGCAGTCAAGTTTCGTCTTTGTGATGTGACAAAAGTGATCTCTCCTCATATGTAGCAAAGACTATCTGCTTTGCTAATCCAAGAACAAGGCATATCTGAAGAAAAACACATAGAAACATGTCAATATGCTAAGAAATCATAAAACTGTATACCTTACACAGAGAGCATTTATAAAAGTAGGTGATGTAACTGTAATTAGGATTATGTCATCAGAGCTGAGTTGGCGTTTTTTGATAGATCACCCTAAGATGATAGAATATTGAATGCTCAATAGACTAAGTAGATGATGTGATAGACGAGTTACTAACAATGCAGTAATGATGATGATGAAAGAATAAAGATGCAATTTTTCAATAAGCCTCCATGAAAGATATCATAAGTAATTACAATCTCCTCTGGATCTTGAAAATTAGAGTCAATCAGTACATTTAAGCATCATATTCATTTTCAGCAGTACAAAATTAGTTAGGTTCACCTATTGTTGCGTCTGAACCAATTTGGCTGTAGAACAGTGCACTATTATTGGTATCACATGACGGCCTTGATATTTTTCTTTTAGTTCTTTAATTGGCGTAAAGGAAAGGAAATGCTAACCTCTGCCGGGCCATTGGGAGGGCTGGTGTGGCGCCCCTGAGGCTCAGTCGCCACAGAGGTGCTGCACCTGCTCCTAAGGTGTAGTGCCCCACCATCCAGGTAAGGTGTGAACTCCTTTCCACACTCGCACCCCACACAACAGGGTAGTTCTGCACAACCACATTGCGGCTCAGTGCTTAGAAAGTAGCAGAGCACCTCTGGTGGTTCCCTGCTTGGAACACTAGATGTGCTGGGAGGTGGGTGGAGTTAAGATACATAAAAGAGTGGGAAAGTGTAGGATGACAGGTCAGTCTGACAGAAGGTCAGTCAGGTAGGAAGTCACTCAGACAGGAGTGAGGATCTCTGGAAGAAGGGATGGAGGAAGGAGTGCTGCAGCTGCCTCAGTGATCTGAGCCAGCTGGCACGGGAAAGGAAAAGAAGGAGAAAGACATAGAACTGAAACCTAAGCTTCCATAAGAGAGAAAAAGACAAGTACAGAACGAAGGAGTAGAGAGAACAGAGTGGACGAGGGTTGGAAGAGGAACCCTGCCTACAGGTTCTCAGCGCAAGGACGGGGCCCAGTCCCCATGGTTGTATGGACACTTATGGTTCTGCAGCAGACACCGGTGGAGTAGTGGGCTGTAAATGCACTACTCCCATCTAAGACTTGGGGCATAACAGCAATTGGATAGAGAGCCGGGAATCAGGAGAAGGGAGTCCCCGAAGCAGGCTACAGCTGTCTGCCGTACAAGTAGAGTTCTTGGGAACATCAGTCAGGAGGAACTCCAGAGTCCCACGGTACTGGAGATCTTCACACTTAAAGGAGCTATAGAGGAGACGTTCAGGAAAGGCACATAAGTTGGCGGAGTGTTGGAGGGGAGCTTTCCATCTTGCCTGGAGGTTGACTGAGTCCCTGACCCAGAGGACATGGCACAGAAGCGGGCATTACTGACTGTGAGTAAAGCTTTGGAACTACATGCCCAGGTGTCCTCCATTCCTTCCTGCGTCCGTCTGCCTGACACTGCTACATCCCCTGTGCCGGACACTACACCACCTAAGTGTCCCCACATCTACACTGCCCTGGGACAACAGCCCTGCCTGTGGAGGGCTATACCATCCTCGCTGCACCACACCATCTGTCCCAGAGGATCTGTCTGCAGCATCGGCTTAACACCTCCCTTGCCGAACACCACAGGTGGCGTCACAAACTATTCCATTCCACTTAAACTACAGTCCCCCATGACTTGGGTGCCCAGGGCCACGGACCGGGTCACTGCTGCTATGACACATTCCCCCGACACCGGCCCGGCACCAAGTACCCCACAGCGCTGGGAGGGCGACCCACCAACCTCTGCCGGGCCATTGGGAGGGCTGGTGCCAGACTGGGACTGAACAGCTTTTGTTTTGCCTTTTAGGCAAGCTATACTAGAACTCAAAGGAATACTATCAGTTTAAACCAGAGGCGTAGCTAGGGGTTTGGTTCATGGGGGGAGAAACTTCGGAGGTTGCCCCTAACCAGGTAACCCAGATTACAACTATGGTGGCGTACACTAATAGTGGATGTAGGAGAACCTCAGTAGATGACCCTAATACTACTAAAAAAACTCTGTACAAAGACAAACACGGATATTACCGCTGTATGATGACTACAGTGGGGAAAATAAGTATTTGATCCCTTTCTGATTTTGTAAGTTGCCCACTCACAAAGACATGAGCAGTCTATAATTTTAAGGGTAGGTTAATTTTAGCATTGAGAGATAAAATATCAAAAATGAAATCCAGAAAATCACATTGTATAAATTATATAAATGTATTTGCATTTTGCAGTGAGAAATAAGTGTTTGATCCCTCTGGCAAACAAGACAACACTTGGTGGCAAAACCCTAGTTGGCAAGCACAGCAGTGAGACATTTTTTGTAGCTGATGATGAGGTTTGCGCACATGTCAGGAGGGATTTTGGTCCACTCCTCTTTGCAGATCATCTCTAAATCATTATGATTTTGAGGCTGTCGCTTGACAACTCGGAGATTCATCTCTCTCCATAAGTTTTCTATGGGATTAAGGTCTGGAGACTGGTTAGGCCACTCCATGACCTTAATGTGCTTCTTTTTGAGACACTACTTTGTTGCCTTGGCTGAAAGTTTTGGGTCATTGTCATGCTGGAAGACCCAGCCACGACCCATTTTTAATGTCCTAGCAGAGGGAAGAAGTTGTCACTCAGGATTTTACGGTACATGGCTCCATCCATTCTCCTAGTGAAGTAGTCTTGTGCTCTTAGCAGAGAAACACCCCCAAAACATAATGTTTCCACCTCCATGCTTGACAGTGTGTTCTTTGGGTCATAGGCAGCATTTCTCTTCCTCCCAACATGGCGAGATCTCATTTTTTGTCTCAACTGACCTTCTCCTAATCACTCACAGAATCATCCAGGTGTTCGTTGGCAAACTTCAGATGGGCCTGCACATGTGCCTTCTTGAGCAGGGGACATTGCCGGCACTGCAGGATTTGAAACCTTTACGACATAATGTATTACCAATGGTTTTCTTGGTGACTGTGGTCCCAGCTGCCTTGAGATCAATAGCAAGTTCCCCCAGTGTAGTTTTTTTAGGCTGGGGTCACACTGCGCTATGACAGTCCATTTAACGGACTGCGCTACACCACGGTATAACGCGGTGTAACGCAGTCCGTTAACGCTGCCATAGCCCCCCATTATGTGGCGCATCGCGACATATGCCATAAAGCGGCACACGTTCTCGATGTGCCGTTAAGCAAAGATAGGGCCTCGGATGCGGGCTGCAGCGTCTGAGGCTCCGTCACCGCTAGCGTTGATGAATCATCAGCGCTAGCAGTAGAGCATAACGCATATCGCGTTATGCTATAGCGTTAACGCAGCCCGTCAACGCTATGCGTTGATAAGGCTGTGTAAACCCTATGTGAACCCGGCCTTAGGCTGATCTCTCACCTTCCTCATGATTAAGTATAGACCCACAAGGTGAGATTTTGCATGGTGCCCCAGATCGATGTCGATTGACAGTTATTTTGTATTTCTTCCATTTTGTTACTATTGCACCAACAGTTTTCTCCGTCTCACCCAGCGTCTTACTTATGGTTTTAGTCCATTCCAGCTCTTTGCAGCCTATGATCTTGTCCCTGACATCCTTATAAAACTCTTTGGTATTGCCCATGTTGTAGAGGTTAAAATCTGATTGATTGAGTCTGGGGACAGGAGTCTTTTATAAAGGTGACTATGTAAGACAGCTGTCTTTAATGCAAGTACCGAGTTGATTTGGAGCGTCTAACAGGTCTGTAAGAGCCAGAACTCTTAATGGTTGGTAGGACATCAAATTCTTATTTCTCACTGCAAAATGCAAATAAAATTATGTAATTTATACAATGTGATTTTCTGGATTTTATTTTTGATATTCTGTCTCTCAGTGTTAAAATTAACCTACCCTTAAAAATGCAGACTGTTCATGTCTTTGTCAGTGGGCAAAATTACAAAATCAGCAAGGGATCAAATACTTATTTCCCCCACTGTATATAGTGGCAGATACCATACCAGTCCTGTAGAACATATAAGAGATTACAGTACAGTTATTGATGCTGAGTTACGGCTGACGTTCTTTCTGCTGGAGTCATTTACTTTTCCCGTCTTTTCCATCGGGCCCAGACCAACATAACAACTGCTCCAGCCAGGACTCGGCTGCAGAGATTACAACAAAAATACATAGGATTTCTCACATTTCAGGCACCATCCACATCTAATAAATTTAACACAATCCAACATGTTTAAGAACATAAATTCATTTTCCAATCAGAAAAAGAAATGTTCAAATATACCACGGAAATAGGACAACTGCCATATTGATTATATGATCCTACATAGACTATCCGGAGTATAACGCCCAAAATTCAGACCCGAAAAGGTTAATTATAGTGAAAAATATACAATCTTTATTGATACATATACATAAAAAATTAAAGTGCAATAAAAGTACAATAGTATGATCAGGAGGTGGTAATGACACAAAAGGAAAGTGACAGCAGCATGAACAAAATATTACGCATTGGTACACAAAGTAACCAACAATTCCCCAGAAAAACAATGGCTCACTAAGTAAATTGTGCCACAGTCAATTAAATCTTGATTCTGAGGGATAGGATGCAAAGTAGCACTCTATCTCATAAATACTGTGCGGGGCTCAAGGAGACATGCATTGCAAGAGTTAAAGTGCTTAGTGCAGAAATGAAGGGAAAGTGCTGTAGTGACCATGCTTCCCCATATGGGGCATACATCCTCTGCGTGTCAGATCCCTAGCCCCATTTAACCCTGACCTGCACAAACTCCTTATCCTGCTGATAACCCAATGCTGAGCCACTGCTGCTGTATGTGTCCCTATTTCTGCACCTGTTTGGTACTGTGTGTCCTCTAATATTCCTCCAAGTGGAACACTATCATTGCACTCAAAATATGATGTCAACAAAGGGCCCCACAGACACTGTAAGATACCACTACAGTACCCTCCACATGCACAGTATGATGACCCTACTGTACCCCACCCTACAACTCACCCAGAAAAGTATGATATCCCCTACATTGTATGATCACCTAACTGTGACCCTCACACAACGATCCATACAGTATAATGCATCACTTTGTCCTCTTCATAATAGAATGCACCACATGCTCCCTAGAGTATAATGCACCCCATAGTCCTCTGTATAGTATAATGTACCCCATACTTCATACAGCATAATGCATTCCATAGTCCTCTGTATAGTATAATGGACCCCATACTCCATACAGCATAATGCATTCCATAGTTCTATGTATAGTATAATGCTCCCCATACTCTATACAGTATAATGCACCCCAAATTCCTCTGTATAGTATAATGCATCCCATAGTCCATACAGCATAATGCACCCCATAGTCCACACAACATAATGCAATACATGATCCATACAGCATAATGCACCCGATAGTTTATACAGCATAGTGCACCCATAGTCCTCTGTATAGTATGATGCCCCCATAGTCCTCAATATAACATAATGCACCCCATAGTCCTCTGTATATTATAATGCACCCCATAGTCCACAGAGTATAACGCATCCCATAGTCTATACAACATAATGCACCCATTAAGCCATACAGTATAATGTACCCCATTGTCCTCTGCATAGTATAGTGCACCCCATAGTCATCCATACAGTATAATGCACCCCATAATCCATACAGCATAATGCACCCAGTAATCTATGCAGTATAATGCAGCCTATTGTGTTTTCTATAGTATAATTCACCACATAGTCATCCACACAATATAATGCACCCTATATTCCATACAGTATAATGCACCCCACAGTCAACACAGTATAGTGCATCCTACAGTTCTAAAAGCAATGTGGGAATTCCTTTTTTGCTTTTACAATTTCTCCTTGGTTGGAATTTTTTAATGTTTTCTTACACACTATGTGGTGAAATGAATGGTGTCATTCAAAAGTACAACTTCTCCCCTCAAAAAAGAAGCAATCATATGGCTGTGTGGACAGAAAAATAAAAAAGTTGTGAGTTTTGGAAAAGTGGAGGAAGAAACAAAGACGCAAAAATGAAAATTGATCTTGTCATTAAGGAGGTTGAATAATGACTTTACAGGGAGCAAGAAAGCAGATGACAATTACTCTCTTCCATTGGACGATCTAGTGACCATGTTACACATCACACTTCTCTCATCACATGACTTTAGTATCATCATTATTACATGGGGTTTTCACTGCTGCAATTTCCCAAACGTCAGTTAATAAATAGAATAACATGACAACTTCCCAAAATAACACTCATTGGAATAAAGAGGGAAACTACAAAGATAGAGATAAAAGTCGTACACTGTATCTCCTTATAACGTTACTAGAGTGCGCTGTCCCTTTAAATTTAGCGCTGCATGCATCATGTATCTCATCCATCAACCAATCACATCGCAGGACTTGAATTCAAAGACAGAAAAAAAACGTCAGTTGGTGCCAGTCTGCGATTGCTCTATTAGAGAAAAGACCGGCTCCTTATTGATTCCTAGAAGCGACACTTGTTTGCATTTATACCCGGATCGTTACCTGCTGATTGGGAGAGACAGCCGCCACCGGCCGCTCTACAGAGGTGAGAATCATTGTGTGATGAGTAAACTGCCGATTTATCTCCTCCCGGATACTGACAGTTGGGATCTTTACTGGAAGCAACACATAGAAACAAGGAAATGATTTCACCATAAAAGCCCAAATATAGATAACGGGGTGATAACAGATAAATGGGATAAAATATGGGGATTCTGAGTAAATATGTAAAATGTGGATAATGATGTGTAAATATTAATCTGAAAAATACGGGGCCACATATTTCTCCTAGAAATTCCCAGATCTAATATTTACAAGTGCATGGCCACTATTAGCCTGTATATAATAGTTATATAATATATATAGTGGAGATATAAAGAATATGTTACTGGCTCATCAGTTACTATACAAGGAGGTAGCGGATATATGCAGAGGTTTATATGGCGGGTCACAGTGCAGTCAGTATAGTGTAGATATGTGTAGTCTTTTCTTACCATAGGGCATAAAATCAATCTGGTTAGACATAGATGACCGGTTTTATATATATATATATATACTCGTATATATATATATATTTTTTTTTTTTTAAGCACCACTCCAGCGGTTCTCTTTAGTGCACGGCAGGAGTGGTGCCTTATATGTAATTCTCCTGGCCCCTGTCTCATCCGTCACTACTTTAATCCTTTTCCAGTGTTGCTCCTATCAGTCTCTGGTGAAAAGTGACCTATCATCAGCTCCAGTGTTTCATGGAGCGGCGCAGAGGTCACTTTTCAATGCATCTGTATGAGAGCCTAGTTCTGGCGCTCATAGACTTGCATTGAGCTCTTGGGATATAACTTTGCACTTGCATTTCAAACAAAATGCTGGAGTGGTGCTTTAAGAAGAAAATAGGGTTTGCTTTGTTTACTAGCTACAGCGCCATTTCTGTCAGTGGGTCATGTTGGGTATTACAACTAAATACCAATCAAGTCAATAAAGCTGCATTACTGCAACACAGGTAATGCAGGCCGTGGTAGTTACGTTTTGGGTTACACATTAGGTTGATAGCATTACTCTACTAGAGATCCTATAGAAAGTGCCATCCTCTGCATACTCAGGTTTTCCTTTTTCTGTATGGTAGTTTCCAGGAAGAAGAGTAAAAATGGCCATGAGGAAGCGGAAGAGAGAACTGATCGCCCAGTATGAAGAGGAGTGGTAAGTAGATGAGGTTCCATCACTGCGGTCATCACAATCCATACACTTACACCGGAGAGTCCATAGTGACCCTTACACATCACCACTACACATATTTATCCCATGAACAGCTCGAAACTAATGTCAGATCCCCATGAGGAGAACACCCATCAGGATGTAAGTAAATTATGTGTAGCCACAGTACGGCCATGAGCGTGAGGCCTAATACTATAATATCTACCTCTTCTATTACAGTTCACGGTCTGCCGCCCAGGAAGAGGCCAAGAGGAGGAAGACACAAGATGACATCCCCCAGCCGGAAGAGTGGGCAGTTTTCACCGCACTCCTTGGTAAGACTCATTGCACCTTCCAAGGTTTCCAGACACAAAGTGTTAGATTATATGACATGTATTTTATATTAATCTATTTTATGTGTATTATGGTGGAGAAACATGTAGGGAAGTGTTCTCCCTCCTCCTCTTATAATCACACCTAGTATGATACAGCAGACAGGAGTGGTCACTATGTGGTGGTGAGCACTGTCGGGGCTTTGGTGTCACCTCTATACTGATGGCATGTCTTTAGGACAATTCTTCAGCATCTGATCAGTGGGTGTCAGGTGCCAAATCTCCACCAATCTGACACTGATGAGCGATCCTGAGGATAATCCATCATTGATGAGGAGCCCTACAACCCCATTAATTTAGAATTAATAGCATTAAAAAGGTTTTCATTACAAAGTTCACAGTGAAATAATTCTATTTTCCTCATTTTTGTAGAAGAAGAACACATCAGGTGTTTTCTAGCCAGGGACAGCTGTCTTAAGATTTCAGACAAGGTATTATTGTAGTGAAGGATAAGAAATCATCCAGGTCTGAGAAGATCCATCATAGGGAAATAAAGGGCTTATTCTTCTGTAATAGTGGCCAGATATGACCAAACCTAGGAATCTACTGACAGATATGTGCTGTGTTATATATCCCGCTAACTCGGCTTCTCTTCCCTCCAGTATCTCCTCGCCATGGTCGTCGCTTACTTCAGGAGAGCAGGACTGCGATCTTCAGAGTATGGAACCTTCTTCTTTCCAGCTCTGTGAGTCTCTTTTATTATTACACATTCACGTCTAGAAATAACATTGTTTTATTTTATTGTAAAACCAAAATCTCTTTTCGGCCACTCGGCTAAATACATGATAATGGCATTTGCTGTTGTCTGTATTTTCTTCTGAAGTGCATTGTAATTTATTTGGTTTCATTTCTCTTCCCTCCAAGGTTTTTAGCCAACCAGTTTGAGCAAGAAGAGGTGCGATATCGACAGGAGATCTACCGCTGGGTCCTCGGATGGACGTGGAGGATGAAGAAGGACCGACTGCTACAATGCCGCAATGTTCTGCTCACCAGGATGGGATTCCGGGCTTGGGTGGATCGGGACACGTGTGATCTGGTGAGCAATAGAAACAATTATAATATCAAGCTGATCTGTAAATAGATATCACAATATAAACAGTATGCTTAAATAAATCCCTTAGACCTGATGAGGCGCTTGTACTTACTCTGTAAAGCCACGTCAAACTAGTTGTGTAATCCTGATATTAGGCAGAGCATTTTATGACTGCAGCCATAGCTGGATTCATTAAATGCTTGTTTTAATATCAAGCAAGAAAACTTTAATAAGTGATTATAAAGTCATTCTGCCATGGATTTTCAGTCATCACATCAGTATCATCAGGTCTAAAATATATGCAAATTGGATTATGATTAATGGTGACATATGCCCTTTACACTCTGATTATAATCACTTATTTTATTCTAGATCATGGCACAAGACCCTGACCACTGGGCATGGAAGAGAGAGCGGAATATCCATTAATGCCTGGAAACAGAGCTGCAGGACCTACAAGGAGAAGAACAAGGCTGGAAGGGGAACATGGCTGACGGACCTAGAAGAACAGCTAGAAGACGTGACGGATGAAGAACTGGAGAAAGTAGAGAAGTATGCTGGTATGGTGTATTAAAAAGACATAGCTGTTACAGGGTATATATACTAGATTCCTTGATATTGCGTTGATCCAGGGAGCTAGTCTGATTGCCGTATGTGGAGTCAGGAAGGAATTTTTTTCCCCAATGTGGAGCTGTTTGCCACGTGGGTTTTTTTTGCCTTCCTCTGGATCAACATGTTAGGCTATAGGTTGAACTAGATGGATTTAAAGTCTCCCTTCAACTTTAAATACTATGTTACTATACTTAATAGTCACACACAGAAAAAGCCCATCCCGCTGTACATAGACAATATACAGACACCCCATAGACTGTACTCATAGACACACTATATACTTGACATATAATTGTTATTTTTTTCACACGTGTATTTTAGAGTGTTAACCTTCCTTAGTATGCCCAGAGGAAGGGCAGTAGTACAGCAGCCATGGTTTCCCTACAGGTTTCCACCACTGGGGGGTTTTCCTGTCCTGAGTGTTGCTGTATGCTCTTTCTGAGTGATGGAAGGTAACCAGCATATAATAAATAATAAATAATAATAATATAATTTAATATAATATATCATATAATATAATAAATATATAATATAAATATAATATGTTAAATATATAATATATTAATATACATTAAATATATATAATATATAAAGATAATATAATATAATAAATATATAATATATAAATATAATATAATAAATATATCATACAAATATGATATGTTAAATATATAATACATAAATAGAATATAATATAATAAATATATAATATAAATATAATATGTTAAATATATAATATATTCATATATATACAGTATATTAAATATATATATAATAAATATATCATATATAAATATAATATAATAAATAATATATAATAAATAAAGCATATAATAAACGTCCCACTATTTAAACTTTCCATGATGTGTCTGAGTCTTTATTTTATACTTTTATGCGTGGATAGGACTGCCATCAGAGCATTACTGCCCTCGCTGTTGTGAGGGACCCAGTGAGCAGAAGCACAAGAGGGAGGGCCCGGACTCAGTCTGTGCCCCCCCCCTCTTGTGCTTTTGCTCACTTCCATGTAATCTTACTCTGGCGCTTCCAAGCATGATATCATCATGAAGATTTAGCCTTCGTAATACAGAGACAGAGTACAAGACAGAGTACAACAGCGCCTAAGCATTCACCCTCTGCTACTCAGACTTTCTATCTGCACAGTGACTGCCTCTAGGTGGAAGATGATGATGGTGGTAGTAGATGGAGCTTTTAACACAGTCATGAAGCTGCCATAACAGCTTTAAACCGAATTCTTTTTACCGACATACCCCACTGTAAAATGTGGCCTGTTTTTTAAACAAAAGCAACAGAGTGTATATAACTGGAGTAACAGACAGGAAAACACTGGAATACCGGCCTAAAATCCCCAAATTTTAATTACACGGACGTATGACGCGTGTCACAGATATACCACACTGTAAAATATATATATATTTTTTTTTATTGGATGCAAAAGAGTGCTGGATATAACGAGAGTGACAGACTGGCAAAAAATGGGAATTTAGGCCAAAAATTCCTCAATTTTTGAGACACGGATGTATGAGGCGTGTCACAGATATACCCCACTGTAAAATGTGGGCTGTTTTTTAAAATAATGCAGCATAGTGTTGTATCTAAGTCCAGTGACATCCAGGACCAAAAAAGAAATCAGCTGTAAACTGGCCAAACTTTGAGCACACACAGATATGAGCTGGCACGCAGATACCACTACGACAATTTAAAAATAAAATTTGGGGGGGGGGGTAAATACTGCTGTATATAAGTCCAGTGGCACCCCAGACAAAAAAAGAAAACAGACGTAAACTGGCCAAACTTTGAGCACACACAGATATGAGCTGGCACGCAGATACCACACCAAAAAATGTGTGGCCTGTTTTTTACATTTTTGGGCTAATTAGTGCTGTATATAAATACAGTGCCAGACAGCAAAAAAATGAATTTATGGCTAAAAAGACCAAAATTTTTAGCAGGCGGATGGATGAGGCGTCTCACAGATGTACCACACTGTAAAATATGTGGCCTGTCTGTATTTTTTGGGGAGTTCAGCAAAATAGTGTCAAGAAATTGTGTAAGACACTCAAAAAAAAAAACCTATTCAACTGTACCACATAAAAAAAAATATTTCTCTGCACACTCAAAAGGGATGTTTGGGACCCCTTTGAAATTGCTGGATAATCACGCTGTGGTAGGAAAAGGATCTGGCTGTATTGTGCACTGTCAAAAAGCAAATGGAGAAAAAGAAAAGGGCTCTGGATTGCTTTACAATAAAAAAAAGCTCTATTAGCCCTGGCCCAAAATATTTTCAAAGCCAGTTATACCCGGGGCTAGGTATATAGGGCCAATATATCCCATAGGTAGCAGCAGCAGCACCAGAGCACAGGACCCTCTTGATATATGCAATGATATGTATATTCACATATACAGTGCCTGCAGGCCTTGCACTGATGTGTATACAGCGACGTGCACTACCCTGCCTGCCTAACACTGGAACGTATATACTCCGGAATTAGTCCTTAGAAGGACTGTTTGTTTAGCTCGATTTCAGTAGTTGAGGATGGTAGACCCCACACTCACTAATAAATCCCCAATTCTGACCCTATATTGGCAGCAGCTCTCCCTACACTATCTCAATCCGGAGCTTAATGCGGCGAGCAGGACGTTGTCCGGTCTCTTATAACCCTGATGATGCTGTGCGGCCAGCCAATCACTGCATGACCACAATAAAGATGGCTGCAGCGTTTCATTGCCTGGCAGACAATCCCTGCATCGTGATTGGTTCTGCAAAGTCCGCCAAAAAAGCTGGGTGGAGACCCGAGTTACCACCGAGTAATCCGGAAATGCTCGGTGCTTGCCAAGTACACAGAGTACAGTGATACTCGGGTGAGTACCAAGTAGTGGCGAACACGTTCGCTCATCACTACTCTGGACCATAGACTTGGCCAAAGGTTCACCGTCAAACAGGACAATGACCCTAAGCACACAGCTAATAAGCACAAAGGAGTTGCTCCAGAACAACTCTTGACTGGCCCAGCCAGAAACCTGGCCAAAACCCAATTGAGCATCTCTGCAAAGACCTGAAAATGGCTGTCCACCAACGTTCACCATCCAACCTGACGGAACTGGAGAGGATCTGCAAGGAAGAATGGCAGAGGATCCCCAAATCCAGGTGTGAAAAACATCATTCCCAAGAAGACTCATGGCTGTACTAATTCAAAAGGGCGCTTCTACTCAATACTGAGCAAAGGGTCTGAATACATATGACCATGTGATATTTCAGTTTTTCTTTTTTGATAAATTTGCAAAAATTCCTACATTTTTGGGGGTTTTTTTCAGTCAAGATGGGGTGCAGAGTGTACTTGAATGAGAAAAAAAATAACTTTTTTGAATTTACCAAATGGCTGCAATGAAACAAAGAGTGAAAAATGTAAAGGGGTCTGAATACTTTCTGTATCCACTGTATATCTATCTACCTATTCTTTGTGTATTTGCTGTATGTAATCCATCTCTCCTATCCTGTCGGCTCCTGCTGTGATTTCACACTACGTGGCTGCTGAATTTACAGCTTTTATTCTATCTATCTATCTATCTATCTATCTATCATCTACTTTAAAATACTTTATTGTCAGCACAATTATTTTCCTGCGCTGTTACCGACTTTTTCCGATTTTAAGAAAAATGCTCGAATTACCATTCACCAATCCGAATCTACCATATTCGTGCCAAATTTATATTTGGTGATCGTTTTCCATACATATTCGCTCATCTCTAATGTGGATATTGTGTCAATGAAATGCAATTTTAATCTATATTACACTTTTTATACAGTAATGCTTTATAATTGAACAGATAAAAAATAAGTGAAATGACGAGCCATAGAAACAAATTACCAAACAATGAGACGAAAGAACGTGGTACATACAGTAGGTACATGGTTCAGTTCTAAACCTCCAAAGGAGCATCCGCCTATGGAGGCAAGAGGATTATATATAACATTAAATTAACTTATCACAAGCTATTGAGCCAATATGGATATAAACTGTGCAATGATATAACAATGGCAGCCAATTCAGGGAAGGTTGGACTGGAGATATTTGTAATAAGGTCAGGCTTGTGTAAGGTCCATAGATAATAGGTAGATGACATCAGTGACCTAGTGTGGGTTGCTAGCACATGGGGATAGGCAAGTATTCTACACCCCTAACCTATCTCATATCCCTTCCACGAATCCAACATTTGAAACCCTTAGTCCCTAGGAACATGGGTTGTATTTTAAGAAAATATTGATTTATTAAAGTAAGGCCATGTTCACATTTCTGTATATTCCATTGAAACTGCCCTTACTAAGGTCACCAATGACCTCTTAACTGCCAAGAGCAAGCGACACTACTCTGTCCTCCTCCTCCTGGACCTGTCGGCTGCCTTTGACACAGTGGACCATTCCCTATTATTACAGACCCTCTCATCCCTTGGCATCACAGACTTGGCCCTATCCTGGATCTCATCATACCTAACAGACCGGACATTCAGCGTCTCCCACTCACACACCACCTCCTCACCTCACCCCATATCTGTCGGAGTCCCACAAGGTTCAGTCCTTGGGCCCCTGCTGTTCTCTATTTACACCTTTGGCCTGGGACAACTCATAGAATCTCATGGCTTTCAGTATCATCTCTACGCTGATGACACACAGATCTACATCTCTGGACCAGATATCACCTCCCTGCTAACCAGAATCCCTCAATGTCTGTCCACTATTTCATCCTTCTTCTCCGCTAGATTTCTGAAACTCAACATGGACAAAACAGAATTCATCATCTTTCCCCCATCTCACGTGACTCCCCTACGAACCTATCAATTACAGTAAATGACTGCCCACTCTCCCCAGTCCCACAAGCTCGCTGCCTCGGAGTAATCCTTGACGCTGATCTCTCCTTCAAACCACATATCCAAGCCCTTTCCACTTCCTGCCGACTTCAACTCAAAAATATTTCACAAATCTGTTCATTCCTCACCCAAGAATCTGCAAAAACCCTAGTCCATGCCCTCATCATCTCTCGCCTTGACTACTGCAACCTCCTGCTCTGTGGCCTCCCCTCAAACACTCTCGCACCCCTCCAATCTATTCTAAACTCTGCTGCCCGACTAATACACCTGTCCCCCCGCTATTCCCCAGCTTCTCCCCTCTGTCAATCCCTTCACTGGCTCCCAATTGCCCAGAGGCTCAATTACAAAACCCTAACCATGACATACAAAGCCATCCACAACCTGTCTCCTCCATACATCTGTGACCTCGTCTCCCGGTACTTTCCCGCACGCAACCTCCGATCCTCACAAGATCTCCTTCTCTACTCCCCTCTTATCTCCTCTTCCCACAATCGCATACAAGATTTCTCTCGTGCATCACCCCTACTCTGGAACTCTCTACCACAACATATCAGACTCTCACCTACCATCGAAACCTTCAAAAAGAGCCTGAAGACCCACCTCTTCCGACAAGCCTATAACCTGCAGTAACCACCGATCGACCAAACCGCTGCACGACCAGCTCTACCCTCGCCTACTGTATTATCACCCATCCCTTGTAGATTGTGAGCCCTCGCGGGCAGGGTCCTCTCTCCTCCTGTACCAGTTATACTTGTATTGTTTAAGATTATTGTACTTGTTTTTATTATGTATACCCCTCCTTACATGTAAAGCGCCATGGAATAAATGGCGCTATAACAATAAATAATAATAATAATAATAATTCCATTTGCCTGTCACATTTAGAGAAAGTATACATTTTCATCATTTGTGCCAAGGCCCCATTGATTATGTTCTACATATTTTCAAATCTTGTCAGGTACAATTATGAGATGAGCCAATTCTTAATATTTTTGACATCCTTCCTAAATCAAAATCTGACTATAAAAATTTTTAGTTGGCTTTTTTTTTTGTATCAAAGAATTTTTTCCTTTAGGCTGTGTTCACACACAGCATTTTTAGCGGTATTTTTAGTGTTTTTTCCAATAAAACCGCTATAAATAAGCTTCCCATTCATTTCTATGCATTTTGCACTTTTTGTGCACACTGATGCGTATTTTACCGCGAAAAAACCGCATCGCGGTAAAAAAACGCAGCATGCGCATTAATTTCGTGGATTTTTCCACGTCTCTGGCTATTTCTATGCGTTTTGAAAACACGCGGAAAAAAAACACATAAAAACCGTGCGTTTTCTGCGCAAAAACCGCGCAGAAAACGCGCAGAAAAAAACACGCGGTTTCTGGGAAGGGAGTCAGGTTTTTCAGCAGAAATTTTCTGCTACGTGTGCACTTAGCCTAACTGCTGCATATCATTAATGCATAAAACTTTTATTACTCTGAAACATTAATATTTTTGCAAATATCAAGATTGTTATGCCACTTTTGTGTTATTTATTCTGAGGAAAGACATTACTGAACTTGAAAGGGTTTAAAGGCGGGCTACCAAAATGATAAATGGAGTTGATTCACTACAATACCCAGAAAGGTTTTCAAAATTAGGTCTATTTACTCTAGAAAAGAGAAGACTTAGGGGAGACCTAATATATATGTACAAGTATTTCAGAGGGCAATACGGAGATCTCTCCAATGAACTGTTTGTACCAAGGACTGTGATAAGAACAAGGGGGCATTCTCTTCGTTTGGAGGAAAGACAATTTCTGCACCAGCATAGAAGAGGGTTCTTCACGGTAAGAGCAGTGAGGCTCTGGAATTCTCTTCCTGAGGAAGTGGTGATGGCCAACTCACTGAATGTATTTAAGAAAGGAACGGATGCTTTTCTTGTGAGTAACAGTATAGAAGGTTACGAATAACATAATATTATAGGTAGATGGTTGACCCAGCTTAGGAGTCGGGAAGGAATTTTTTCCCTATGGAGAAAATTGGCTTCTACTCTGTGGGTTTTTTGCCTTCCCCAGGATCAACAATGCAGAACAGCGGCACTAAAAATAGGCTGAACTAGATGGACATAAGGTCTTCCTTCAGCCTTCAAAACTATGTTACTTACTATGTTACTATGAAACTCAGCAACAATTCAAATAACTAAAACCTGTCTAAACCCTGATGCGAATTATAAACAGTTACAGAAATTGGAATACCAATTTAGTCTTCATTTAGTGACAATTTTTTGCTTGTCTCTTGTACTCCTGCAGCAGATCATCTCTTACAATTGTCCAACAGTAATCTGCAAGCGTTGGTGGATTTCATTTTCCTTGATATCTTTTCTCCATAGCCGCGATGTCTTGGTGAAATCTGTTACTGTGCTCATCGCTCACTGATTGGTGGAAAAAAGTCTAGATGCTAAAGTAAGAAAATAAGCTTTAAGGACATGTTACAGCCAAGATCCTTATGTGTTTTCTACCAGTTCTTCAGTTATCTGTTCTTGTATTTCCCCAAAAATTAGTTACCACTAATCAGGGCCAGACTGGGACTGAAAATCAGCCCTGGCACACAAACCAAAGCAACCCACATGCAAATCGCTATTCTTACACAGTAAATAAATGTATCTTCCATGCAACCTTTTCTGTACAGCTTGTAGGTGAGAACAGTAAGGGAGGTCAATAAGTGAAAAATGACTTTTTCTTTAAAAGTTGGGAGATACAGCATTCTGTGACTGCGCCTATGCCCTGTGACCCCGCTGGCAATTTTTGGTTTTGGAAGGGGGAATCATAATTAAGACGTCTTCAATGCCTTCCCTAGTTGCAGGAGGACCTAGCGTCACTACTAGAGTTGAGCGATACCATCCGATACTTCAAAGTATCGGATCGGAATGGATCGGCCGATCTTAAAAAAAAGTATCGGTATCGCCGATTCCGATACCGGAAGTCCCATTCAAGTCTATGGGACTTCCGGTATCGGAATAAGAAAAACCCTGTTTTTGCCTTGTACAGCCTCTCTGGGGTCTGTACGGGCCTTTCGGGGGGCTGTGCCGGAGTAGTAGTCCCATCATCCGGCTAATGTGTTGAATGTAAAAAAAAAAAAAATTACATGCTACATACATGCTACATACATACAACATGCATACTACATGTAACATACATACTACATATATACTGCATGCAACATGCATACTACATACATGCTACATTCATACTACATACTACATACATGCTACATTCATACTACATATATACTACATGCAACATACATACTTCATATATACTACATGCATGCAACATGCATACTACATATATACTACATGCTACATACATACTACATATATACTACATGCATGCTACATACATACTACATATATACTACATGCATGCTACATACATACTGCATGCTACATACATACTACATGCTACATACATACCACATATATACTACATGCATGCTACATGCTACATACATACCACATACATACTACATACATACTACATGCATGCTACATGCTACATACATAACACATATATATTACATGCATGCTACATACATACTACATGCTACATACATACCACATACATACTACATACATACTACATACATACTACATGCATGCTACATACATACTACATGCTACATACATACTACATACATACTACATGCATGCTACATACATACTGCATGCTACATGCATGCTACATACATACTACATACATACTACATGCTACATACATACCACATATATACTACATACATACTACATACATGCTACATACAATACATTCATACAATACATACATAGACATACAGTACATATAACATAGAGTAACATACTTACCAATACTTGTCACATTGTTCCCCGAAGCCATTGTCTTTTACGGAATAAATATTAACATAACAAACCACAAAAATACTCACCCACGATCCGAAGCAGTCCACGAGTGTGTCCCACGACGATCTTGGGTAGAGAACTGCAGCATCAGCTGATGCTGCCGTTCTCTACGGGCTGCAGGAATCCAATGACGGAAGGTAGGTATCCTTCCGCACTGTATTCCTCCGCCACTTAAAAAAAAAAAAGTCCCTAGTCTCACTTTATGCCATTGCTGTGTGGGAATTTCCCACGCAGCAATGGCATAAAGTGAGACTAGGGACTTTTTTTTTTTTAAGTGGAGGAGGAATACAGTGCGGAAGGATACCTACCTTCCGTCATTGGATTCCTGCAGCCCGTAGAGAACGGCAGCATCAGCTGATGCTGCAGTTCTCTACCCAAGATCGTCCCAAGTCCCAAGTCCCTAGTCTCACTTTATGCCATTGCTGTGTGGGAATTTCTGTCAATCAACTTTGAACTTCCGATTCCGATGCCGACTTCCGATATTGAAAAAATATCGGAAGTCGGTATCGGAATTCCGATACAGCAAGTATCGGCCGATACCCGATACTTGCGGTATCGGAATGCTCAACACTAGTCACTACATATTATTTATACACTCAGCCAGGTACGGACTGGGGCTGAAATTCAGCCCTGGCACTTGAAATCTCACAGGCCCATATTGTCCCCACACCAGCACCAGTTGAAATATAATACCCTGCATGCAGGAAAGCAAGTTTTACTACAAGGCCAATATTTCTAATGATAAGTAAGTAAGTGATGAAGTCAGCTGCTATGTGGTTCGTCACAACTCTTAACAGTATGGGTGTCTTGAGAACACCGATTCTGTTAACAACATAGCAGCCAAGCGCCCCACGACCAGACAAGCTCTTTTGGCATTTGCCAGAATTGCCAGATGGCCAGTCCGGGCCTGGGTCACACCCTTATATGCACAGGATGCACATTGAACTGAATATAAAACTAGGGTCTGAGCTGAAAAAGTAAGTTAATGTTGTCTGGCCTATGCTTTTACGGGTGGTTCAGTCCCTCGGTCCTTGTTCACATTTACGTCACTTGACAAGTGGAAAGGTTTTAATACAAGAGTTAGGACTGTCCCACAAGGAATGTTCCAACGGCTGTTGGTGCCGTCATCTGCTCCGGGACCTATGCTGACAGGAAAATGTCTGATTGATAAGTGACTACTTTGAGAACAGTTTCACTCGTTATCTCTACATTGATTTCCCCTCAACCAAACCCCTGTATTCCATGTACTGCCCGTTTTTTACCTCACGTTTACCTACCACCCTGCATGGAGTAGCTGCCTGTTAACCCTTGATCTACCTCCTGTCTATCACTGCATCTGCCAGCCTGCTCACATATTCATACATCACATGAGACAGATAATCCACATGCAAACTGACATAGGCAGAAACAAGGGTTAATGGAGTGATGTACATTCTGGTGATGCCTCTGATTACCGTATATATTTGTTTAGGTTTTTTTCAAATAAAATATGTAATTTGCTGCCACACAAAATGCTGAGATTTGCTTTACAACAGTCAAATAAATACAAGAAAGCTGTCGCATTGACTGTTGTAGGAGAACTTACGGAGCATGCTCGGTTCCATGGGCATAGGTCACTGCGCAGAGAGGGAGAAGCATAGAGACATTTGCTGTCTCCATCACCTGTCTCTTCAGCTAAAAAAACACAGATCTTATAGCCTTAGAGCTAGCGTTGGCAAAAATATACTAATCAGTAGTGGTGTAGTTTTGACTACAAACTAAAAGACGGCAACGTCAGACTTTTGTTTAACTAGAGATGAGTGGATCTTTTGAAATGAGAAAATGCTGACTTCTCTGAATTTCCCCCCAAAATCTAATTTGCCATAAAAAAATTTGTGCCACTGGAAAACGTGTAATTGCTTGGAAAATACAGAGATGAGAGAAGATCCCACTGGAGAGAGAGAGAGAAAGGACCCTGACCATAAGGGCTTACACTCTACAGGAGAGCGAGGACCCTGCTGATCATAAGAGCTTACACTCTACAGGAGAGAGAGAGAGGACCCCACTGACCATAAGAGCTTACACTCTACAGGAGAGAGAGAGGACCCCACTGACCATAAGAGCTTACACTCTACAGGAGAGAGGACCGCACTGACCATAAGAGCTTACACTCTACAGGAGAGAGGACCCCACTGACCATAAGAGCTTACACTCTACAGGAGAGAGGACCGCACTGACCATAAGAGCTCACACTCTACAGGAGAGAGAGAGAGGACTGCACTGACCATAAGAGCTCACACTCTACAGGAGAGAGGACCGCACTGACCATAAGAGCTCACACTCTACAGGAGAGAGAGGATCCCACTTACCATAAGAGCTTACACTCTACAGGAGAGAGAGAGGACCCCACTGACCATAAGAGCTTACACTCTACAGGAGAGAGGACCGCACTGACCATAAGAGCTTACACTCTACAGGAGAGAGGACCCCACTGACCATAAGAGCTTACACTCTACAGGAGAGAGGACCGCACTGACCATAAGAGCTCACACTCTACAGGAGAGAGAGAGAGGACCGCACTGACCATAAGAGCTTACACTCTACAGGAGAGAGGACCGCACTGACCATAAGAGCTCACACTCTACAGGAGAGAGAGAGGATCCCACTTACCATAAGAGCTTACACTCTACAGGAGAGAGGACCGCACTGACCATAAGAGCTTACACTCTACAAGACAGAGAGAAGAACCCGCTGACCATAAGAGCTTACACTCTATAGGAGAAAGAGAGAGGACCTGCTGACCATGCGATCTTACATTCTACAGGAGAGTGAGAGAGGACCTGCTGACCATAAGAGATTACACTCTACAGGAGAGAGATAGAGGACCCCACTGATTATAAGAGCTTACACTCTACAGGAGTGAGAGGACACTGCTGACCATAAGAGCTTACACTCTACAGGAGTGAGAGGACACTGCCGACCATAAGAGCTTACACTCTACAGGAGAGAGAGACTTACCCAGTGAGTCTGGTGATGGAAAATGACTCTACCATACAAACTGTGCTCCAGAGGGAAACTCTGATCAGTGATGGCCCCGGGACTGACCCCCACTGTACAAGGTATGGTAATCCACTAGAAGTCACTGCTGCATGGCATTATGCAGGGCTTGTGTGGCAGTGCTAAATAACATTAGCCCGCTTGTTGATGCATCATCAGCAGTGTGAAAATGGTGTTAGCCAAGTATTTTTTTTTTTTTTTTTTGAAAACTGTGAATCGAATCTCCAAATGTTTGAATTTGCGTTTAGCAGTGAATTTCAAGAAATTTGACTCAAATGCAATCCTCCTCTGTAAATCGATCCATTCATCTCTAGTAATGACTCAATAGTTTTTCGTGGCATTTGGAATAGTTTAATTTTTTTTCTATTATAAATGACTTTTTGCTAGCATAGACAGTGATGATGATCTGAGAAGAGATTCCTTTTAAACAAAACCCAACATTTCTACTAAACAGATTTATCTAGTTTGTATACCCATTTATGATCCTTTCATTATTGCACCATTTATCATTACTGCGTTGAGTACAGTTTCCTCCAGTTTGGTATGATAACATGCTGAAGCCCATAAATCAATGTCAGATGGACCCCGATATGTGTTTTCAAGGCAAACTGTTAAAAATAAAATATTTCAATGTCATTGATCAGCAAATTCCGTACACGCTAATTGGTGCATTCGTTTCAGTAGGGGGAGTCACTTATTAAGAGAGTTCTCACTTCTAATTACTATATCATTTTTTTCAATATTAGGATTAGACAACAGCAAAGATTCTTAAGAAATAAAACAGAATTTTTCTGGATAGGTTATTTGAACATTTGACAGATGCATACTTTTATACTATGTTTTATTTATTTCCATGTTCCTCTTACTTCCACTCAGTGGGTCTCTAATTCAGGAATAAGTGCCATAAACCCTGTCCATCTTGTGTCTGATCACTGTCTCATCAGGTGCACACAGCCTCTTCAGATGTAGCAATCCTTAATGAGTAACCGTCAACTTTATTTTTATTTCACAAATCGATAATACACATGAAAATAATCAACTTTGTATTATATCTTATTAGAGACATTTGCTTATTTCCCCTCCTGGTGCTCCTTTTACTGATGGGTAAAATCTGTTTTCAGTGAAGACAAATTTTTATATTACTGAGATAGGAGATGACAGTTGCTGCTGATAAGATTCTTTGTAGATATGTAGATGAGCAGACAGGAGGAGCTAGAGGTATAACTCCTCCCTCTTCCTCCTCCTACCCTCTATGTAAAATTTTATCAGCACCAACTGCCATCTCCTATCGCAGTAATATAAAAATCTGCCTCCTTTTTCTCCAGTAAGTGTTTTAGTGGGGAAGAAGCGGAGAGCATTGTGGAATATGTGGCACATCACTTGTCTCAGTCACAACAGAATAATGTTACTTCTGACAGTGACACCATCAGTTTGAGTCAGTGTTCTGCACAGAACAATCTGCCTGATCACAAAAGACTAAGAGGAATACATTTGAATCTTTTTTTAATTTTCCAAAACATGTTAATGGTTAATGGGCCTGAACTACAATCCAAGATACAGCTCTGGCAAAAATTAAGAGACCACCACATCAAAACCCTGTCATGGGCAGCCCATTCTCCAGACCTGAACCCCACTGAAAACCTCTGGAATGTAATCAAGAGGATGATGGATAGTCACAACAAGCCATCAAACAAAGAACTGCTTAAATTTTTGTGCCGAAAGCAGTGTGAAAGGCTGGTGGAAAGCATGCCAAGACGAATGAAAGCTGTGACTAAAAATCATGGTTATTCCACAAAATATTGATTTCTGAACTCTTCCTGAGTTAAAACATTAGTATTGTTGTTTCTAAATGATTATGAACTTGTTTTCTTTGCATTATTTGAGGTCTGAAAGCACTGGGGGATTTTTGTTTTTTTAATTTTGACCATTTTTCCTTTTCAGAAAAAAAAAATGTATTGCTTTGAGATTCGAAGACATGTTGTCTGAAGTTTATAGAATAAAATAACAATTTACATTTTACTCAAAAATATACCTATAAAGAGAAAAATCAGACAAACTGAACATTTGGAAGTGGTCTCTTAATTTTTGCCAGAGCTCTATAGCCAAAAAGAGGAACACTTCTCTTGAAGACAGAAGACTCTCTTTATTTATTATTTTGCGCGACTTCTACCAGCAGCTATGAAGGATTTACCTGAACTTTGTCATTCAGTTGAACTTAACGTTTTATGCAAAACTTTGTCCTGTTTTGTATTTTTCGTTCTCTGATCCTTTCCTTGTATGATGCTTCATAGGACTTATTGTCTATCTTCTATCTGTTTAGTTGTTTGAAGCTAGTGGGGCAGGGAAATGGCAGTGCTGCCTGCAGGGTCCCATCTAGATGTGAGGGTATAAATCTGTTTCAGCCTTGAATCCCACGCTTCGTTGGTCACCTAGCTAGAATTTTCACAAAGGATCACTATGTGACAATCCTAATGATGACTAAGCTCAACTGTGGCATTTCAGCTTCTGGGATGAAGATAATAGGGGGAGGTGATTCTCCAAAATATTTCTAGTGCACAAAGAACTGGGCAGCAGCAAAATAAAATTCTGTACTCAGCAGAATAGTAGTTGACTACAGAAATTTGATGTATATGAAAATTGAACAGATCCTTGTCACTCTTATGCTTAGTAAGCTGTAGATTGTTCCCAATATTATATTAATGGATGTGGATTCTTGTGGAAGGGTGGAATTTGTTAACATCGTAGAGATATTATGATGATTTATTCTCAGTTTTCCATAGAACTGCAAGTAGCCCTACTGAGGTACCCCAACACAGTTATAGGGATGACAGAATAAAAAGATAATTCCGGCCACATAGACCCAATAAATATATATATACCATGCATACAAATAAATACCGTACATACATTTACTGTGTCTATAAGGCTAGAATCACTTTAAATGGACTAATTGTGCAATAGACAACACAATGCCATCATATAACATCATCATATATGGTGGTATAAAAAGTCACAGTGGCCCACGAAATCACGGTCAACGGTCAGTATGAGTCGGAGCTTGGGTGCATGATATACGAGGTAGTTTAAAGATTTGTCAGCAGAGACCAGACTAGTCCAGCACCGCTCCTGACTAGCACCTTCCTGCACCACTCCAGGTGATTGACAGGTCTTTTTCTATGTACCCACATGGGAGAAACCTGTCAATCAACTACAGAAGTGTGGGGAGAAGCCGGCCAGATCAACGCTGGACTAGTCTCTTCTCTGCCTATTGTCCTCAGACAAATCGACAAATCTTTAAAAACCAGAGCGTTTCAGTGAAAATCATACCTGGCTGCAATCATGCAGTCTCTGATTTATGCTGCCCATTGTTTAGGCAGCATTAATCGTCTGACAGGTTCTCTTTAAACTTACTGATTCTTTCTTACAATTACACCGCTCCAGTTCTTGAAGTTGGAGAAGGAAGAGATTTTGACAAAGACCAAATTGTGATGGCTACAGTGCCCTGCAAAAATATTCATACCCCTTGAACTTTTAAACATTTTTTCACGTTGCACCCACAAATGTAAATTTATTTCATTGGGATATTATGTGATATACCTCCACAGTAGAAAGCACCGTATATACTCAAGTATAAGCCAACCCAAGTATAAGCCGAGGCACCTACTTTTGCCACGAAAAACTGGGTCAGCTTATTGATTTGAGTATACGCATTGTCCCCTCATCCCTATGTGGTATGCATGGCTCCCCTGGCCTCTGACACTGTCATTGTATGCATGGCTCCCCTGTCTCCAATCCCTGTCATTGTATGTATGGATGTATGGCTCTCCAGTCCCTATCCTGTATGCATGGTTCTGACATCTCAAGCAAGGAAGGAACTAATGAGAAAAACAGCCAAGAGGCTCATGGTCACTCTGGAGGAGCTTCAGAGATGAACTGGTCAAGTGGAAAAATCTGTCCACAAGACAACTATTAGTCATATAGTCCTCAAATCTGGCCTTTATGGAAGAGTGTCAAGAAGAAAGACATATTTGAAAGCAAGTCATAAGAAGCCCCTCTTATAGCTTGCAAAAAGTCATGTAGGGGACACAGCTAGCATGTGGCAGAAGGTCCCCTGGTCTGATGAGACCAAAGTAGAATTTTTGTGCCTTAATGCAAATGATATGTGTTGTGGAAAACTAATACTGCACATTACCCTGAAGACACATCCCCACTGTCAAACATGGTGGCAGCAGCATCATGCTGTGGGGATGCTTTTTTTCACCATGGACAGGGAAGCTGGTAAGAGATGATGAGAAGATGGATGGAGCTAAATACGGGGCAATCATGGAAGAAAACCTGTTAGAGGCTGCCAGAGACTTGAGAATATGACATAGGTTCATTCTGCATCAAAACAACATACTAAACATACTGACAGAGCTACAAAGGAATAGTTTAGATCAAAGCATATTCATGTGTGTGAATGGCTGAGTTAAAGTCCAGACTTAAATCCAAATGAGGATCTGTGGCAAGACTTTTAAATTGCTGTTCATAGACGCTGCCATCCAATCTCACTGAGCTACAGCTAATTTGCAAAGAGGAATGGCTAATAATGTGAGCCATTAAGTGTGTAAAGCTGGTAGACTTCTATGATTCTATGATTCTAGACACATATCTCAAAAGTCTTGCAGTAATTGCAGCAAAAAGTGGTCCTACAAAGTGTCAGACTACAGGGGCAGAATACAAATCCATGTCACAATTTTCAGATTTATATTTTTTAAATGTTTAGAACACAATTTATCATTTTCTTTACACTTCACAAATACTTGCTGCTTTGTGTTACTATATCACATAAAATCCCAGTAAAATACATTTACATTTGTTGGTGTAACAGAAAAATGTGGAAAGGTTCACGGGGTATGAATACTTTTTCAATGCGCTGTACATACCTGGGGCAAGAAAATATCCAAAATGGCAGATCTTGTGGAGTGTTCCGTGTACATGGCATGACCTGTCGGGTGTTCCTGGTTTGGAGTAGTTAACACCTACGAAAAGTGGTCATAAAAAGGACATCCCATGGACTGGTGTCAGGGCCATTAGCACCCAAGACTCGTTGATACAAGTATGTTGGGGAGTGAATTAGCCTGGACTTTTCCCAAATGAGAACTACTGTTGCATAAATTGGAGACAAAGCTAAAACTAACCATGATAGAAAGGTAGAGCAAAGAAACGGAAGACCAGGCTATAAGACTCTTCCACTCAGAAGCATCGAGGATCCAGAAGTATGGATGGATTGAAATTTTTAATTTTAATAACCTAGCAAAGGGTTGCTAGATGACAAATGAAAAATTTAAAAAACGTAATAAAACATAAACACAAGGCGTTTCGGCTGTCTAGCCTTCATCAGGTGTATATGTCTATTTATACCTTGTCATTAGTATTGGTCTTTGATAGAAATGTGCATGAATCACATCTTGATTTATATCAGGTGCTTGTGCATCCCTTACTTGGGGAGGTTGCACCAGGATGCATTAGAGGAGATGACAAGCTGTCGGAGTCTATCTGGGTAATTTTGTGCTGAAAAACCCTTGGCTCTGGCAGTTACGGTAAGTTACTTTGACATGTACCTCCTTTAGACATCACAGGACACCTTCTGAGATCTTATGGAGGCAGGTCTTGATTCAACCGGTCATGGCTATTTTTTCTGCTGGCGGGGTTCCGGCATAATAATAGACAGGTGGCTTTAATATAATATATATGTATAGTGTCTAAAGATTGTCAAGGGATTGGCAACACTGCGTTAAAGGTTTTGTGCTTAGTAGGACAATGATCCATTCCTAACATATCATAAAGGACAGAAGAAGAAGACTGTGATGCATCCTCAAAGGCAAATATATTTATTAAGATCTGCCATTAGTAAAATAGATAAAGTCCAATAGTTTGACTTATAAAGTTGTGCTTTTCAAGAACATGTATGTAGAGGCAAAGCCGGGTATGTAAAGGCGTATGGCAATATTAAAACCACCTCATACCCTGCTTTTCCTCTATAGAGATGTCCTTGAAAAAGACCACTTTATAGGTCAAAACGTTGGGCTTATCTAATAAAGTATCACAGTCTTCATCTTCTTCTGTGCGGAGGTTATGCTTTATGATATATATATATACACATAGACATATAACCATAGGGGAAAAGTTACTTATGGCATCTAATACAAAGACAACATAAATGCAGATGTGACAGTCGGAACAGGAACCTAATTTCTCATAATGGTGCATGCTGTGTGCTGCGATTTGGCGCATCTCGGTGCATCCTCGTAATAGACACTTTTGCTCACACTATCTGAAGCCTGTTTTACCGCTGCAAAATATTAGAAAATCTGGCACAAATTATGAATTCACGCCAATTTTTCTATGCACAAAGGGTGAAATTTCCAAAGATTTTTGTGACATTTTTTGTGATTTTGCATCGTTATTATTATCACTTCTGAACTGTCGGTGGCAATGTGTGTGCATTCAGCCAAATAAGTGGCGACTTACCAGATTTATGAATTGCTGCAACTTTGTAAAAAACTTGCAAAAGAAAAATTCTCATTACAGTGAGTGGTGGGGTAAAAAGTACTTTTGTTGGAAAAAACATTATATTTAAAAACTCACCAAAATTAACAACATTTTGACAATTTGTTATAGTAGTGTAACAAATAAAGGTTACACGGTAACCGACAAAACTGTCTTGTGATTCACAGCATGTAAGCCAGAATTCTGGGCAGGCTCAGACTGGCCCTCGGGGGAGCAGGTAAATCACCCGGAGGGCCACTCTCCAGAAGTCACCTCCAATCCCACCTGTATAAGCAGTAGTTGGTACAATACACTTGATTCACTGTCTACAGAGAAGGGCGGCATCTCGTCATTCATTTATCAAGCTAACCTGTTCATTGTAATACAGGAGAAGAGGAAAATCTGTGAATGAGGGTAATATAAAATTTTCATGCAGCTGAACAGTGGACCCCAAAGTCAATGTTACCAGATCTTAACAATGGGCATTTTCCTTTTTTTTTCCGAAGAATGATGTCAGGGTGACGTCTTGCAGTGTCATGTAATTGCTGTTCCAGTTTTTCCATGTCATTTGTCCCAGAAGTATGCTATCGGAAAAGACAGTGCTGCTCAGCCATAGGTAGATGACAGTGCTCGGGGAGGGGGGAAGATCTGGTCTGTTTCCCACAAGGGTGTAAAGCTTCTGAGCTTGTAGTTGTCAGATTTTAGCAGAGACAGGCACTAGCACCATGGACAGCTCCACATAGACAGCGGCTCTAGCGGGTCTGCAGCTCACTGCCAGGTTCAGCACCGGTGACAGCTCCCCATAGACAGCACCCTACAGACCGGCAGATCACTTGCCTGCACTTTGCTACTCTCCGGAGTCGCCATTGAATCTACAGATTTCTTCAGGTCGCCTTTATTATTGCACATTGCTACTAATAGCCTCACACAAGACACCGAGCTCCACTTGTTTTCTGTTACTTTCTATGCTCATTTCCAAGCTATTCAGCAGCAACCTTCCCATCACCTGGCTGCCAACCTTTGCTGGTGATTTCAGGGGTCGGGATGGCATCTCCCGGCTCTGGCTTTTGGTCTTTTGGGGCTGAAGAGGCAAACAGTGAATCTGACAACCCAGGAACAGGTAAGGGGGGCATGTAAAGCACATGTATGTACTAAGCCAGTGTGATCCAATAATTGGGTACAGCTGAGGCAGTCATTCACTGAAAAGGATCTTAGTTAAATATGGATAAGAGGGTGGTTACAGAATAGGGAAAGAGGAAGGAAGGAAAAGAAAGAAAAGAAGGAAGGAAAAGAAAGAAAAGGAGGAAGGAAAAGAAAGAAAAGAAGGAAGGAAAAGAAAGAAAAGGAGGAAGGAAAAGAAAGAAAAGAAGGAAGGAAAAGAATGGAGGAAAAGAAAGAAAGGAAAGAAGGAATTAAGGAAAGAAAGGAGGGAAGAAAGGAAGGAAAAAAGGAAGGAAGGAAAAGAAAGCAAGGAAAGAAGGAAGGAAGGAAAGAAGGAAGGAAAGAAGGAAGGAAAAGAAGGAAAGAAAGAAGGAAGGAAGGAAGGAAGGAAAAGAAAGGAAGGAAAGGAGGAAGGAAAAGAAAGGACAGAAAGATGGAAGGAAAGAAGGAAGGAAAAGAAATAAGGAAAAGAAAGGAAGGAAAGAAGGAATTAGGGGAAGAAAGGAAGGAAAAGAAAGGAAGGAAAGAAGCAATGAAGAGAAAGGAAAGAAGGAATTAAGGGAAGAAAGGAGGGAAGAAAGGAAGGAACAAAGGAAGGAAGGAAAAGAAAGGAAGGATGAATGGAAAGAAGGAAAAGAAAGGCAGGAAAGATAGAAGGAAGGGAGGAAAAAAACGGAAGGAAATAAGAAAGGAAGTAAGGAAGTTAGGAATGAATGAAGGAAGGAAGAAAGAAAAGAAAGAAAAAATGAAAGGAAGAGTGGAAAGGAAAGAAGGGTGCAAGGAAAAACTGAAGGACGCAAAAACTAAAGGAAGAAAAGAAAATGAAAGAATTAAAGAAAAAAGAAAGAGAAAGAAAAAGAAATAGTAGGAAAGAAGGAAAGGAAGTGAAAGAAAGGAATCAGAAAGATAGATAGATAGATAGATAGATAGATAGATAATAGATAGATAAATAGATAGATATGGGATAGATAGATAATAGATAGATAGATATGGGATAGACAGATGTTTTAAATAACAGATATTACGGCATTTTGTTATTTTTCTTTTCATTCTAGCAAAAGCCTGGTGCCAAGTTGCTCAGAAATTTACAGGAGGAATCAGCTCAAAATTATCTGGTGAGTATGAAAAATTCTCCTAGTTTCCTATCATTTTATTCTCCAACTAAACATTACTATCAGTTATTAGTTATGAGTTATTATGAGTTTCCAATACTTGACCTGTTTTACATCTTCTTATCCAGCTTTGCTTTATGGAGAAGGGGAAAAATCATCAGACGTTGCCAACAAAGAGGAAATGTGTCCTGGTGACAAAGGAATTGCTTCCAACTATGACAAGAATTCCTACAGCTGTGAGAAGGGCGAATTCAACTTCTCCTTATTGTACTCAACAGGTATGGGGGTAGGGGGGGATTTTTACATTTTTAAATATGTATCATCATCAATAAATTTTTCCTCACAAAAGTGATTATATTTGTATTGTATTTTCCACATGAATACCTTCCATTTAGATAACATTTCACTACTTCGAGAAAACAGACAAATAGACCGACAGACAGAACAATGGATAGATTTTGAGAAAATGACACAAGTATTGATTTTTTTCAATCAACATAAATTTAGAAAATAATTTTTACACTCATTGCACTCATCATAATATAATTCTAACACCCGGTCATTATCCGTTCAATAGGGTTTATTTTATCATATGCCATTTATAAGCCACACATACATAATTTATCACACATATTCCTTTGCAATAAATGTTAGAAAACGTTAATATTTTTTACATATATAATTATATAAATATTTAAAGAATTATATACAAAAATTAAGCGCGCTGCGATGTTGTAATTAAATCGTGTTTATTTTACCTACAAAATTAGGCCAGAAATAAAATATAATTGTAGGACAGGAGAAAAGAAAATTTGTCCTAAAATCACATCTTTTTTCCCCAAATTTTTCTAGACCTCTTACCTGCAAAAAATGGAGAACCAGAAACCCTGCGGTTCCTGCAAGAAGTTATAGACATTTTATTACAGTATATAGTCAATACCTTTGACAGGTCTACCAAAGTGATTGATTTTCACTATCCAAATGAGCTGCTTCAGGAATATAACTGGGAATTGTCAGAGCAACCGCAGAATTTGGAAGGAATCCTTCTTAACTGCAAGACTGCCTTA
Source organism: Dendrobates tinctorius (assembly GCF_039654945.1). Classification (NCBI taxonomy): domain Eukaryota; kingdom Metazoa; phylum Chordata; class Amphibia; order Anura; family Dendrobatidae; genus Dendrobates; species Dendrobates tinctorius. The sequence continues at coordinate 64,077,200 of NW_027361738.1, read as the reverse complement.
AAGTATGCGATTAAGACAGGTAATGTGGCCGCTTCTCCATAACACCTTTATACTTCTATGTTTGTTTGACTTTTTCTTTTTTAGAGCTTAAACTGAGCAAAATTCGTTTTCTTGGGCATAAAACGAAAAATATAAAAAAAAAATGTTAATAATAAACTATGAATTTTTGGGATTCTATTGAAGCTCTCTCGACTTTTGTCGGTGAAACAGTAACGTTTTTATCATTCTGCTCCATGAAGTGAAAATTTAAACATGCGCTATGCGATTTATGAGATTGCAGATGATTTTCTCCAAAGGGCTCTTCTTCTTCTTCAAGTACACAGATCAAAAAGACAGCAATGTTTCAGTCTGGTGAACTCATTATCTGCAGTCATTTAGGCTTATCCTCCCATTTCTCTTCTTTACTGAGGAATAAAATGATATTTTTGAAGAAATGTTGAAAATTGAAAAAAAAGCAAAAGAAAACAATATTTCCAATCCTCAATCTTTACTTTATCAGCTCTATTTTTTATATTTTTTATTATTTTAAAAGATCAAATATTTACCTACATTTTTTTATGGCTTTTCACAAATTTCCTTTTTAGTTTTCATATTTGTATGTTATTTTGTGCATTTGAATACATTGTTAGTGTCTTGTTTCACATTGTTTATATTTTAAGGAATCCCTAAAATTAAATGCATGTGTATTTTTTAGAATGGTTTCCTTTTAGATTACCGTATATTTTTTCTTGTCCCTTGATAATAATTTATAGTTTTATTCTGATTTTGTAGATGTTTTTATATTTATATTTGATATTTTTTATATTTATATTTTTGTCGTTTCTAATCCGAGAATACAAACATTTTTCTTTATTTGCTTTTCTTTTTTTTCTTAGCCCATAATTCTCATATACTGCTTTAATGTTTGCAATAAAATATAGCTCACATTATAAGTTCAATTTAGAGGTTGAGTGATGATCATACAATAACTTTATTTTTGCAATATCTATCTATCATCTATCTATTATCTATCTATTATGTATCTATCTATTATCTATCTATCTATCTATTATCTATCGATCTATCTATTATCTATCATTTATCTATTATCTATCTATCTATTATCTATCTATCTATCTATCTATTATATATCTATCTATTATCTATCATCTATCTATTATCTATCAATCATCTATCTATTATATATCTATCTATTATCTATCATCTATCTATTATCTATCTATCTATCTATCTATTATATATCTATCTATTATCTATCATCTATCTATTATCTATCTATTATGTATCTATCTATTATCTATCTATCTATCTATTATGTATCGATCTATCTATTATCTATCTATTATCTATCATTTATCTATTATCTATCTATCTATTATCTATCTATCTATTATATATCTATCTATCATCTATCTATTATCTATCAATCATCTATCTATTATCTATCTATCTATTATCTATCATCTATCTATTATCTATCTATCTATCTATCTATTATCTATCTATCTATCTATCTATCATCTATCTATTATCTATCTATCCATCTATATATAGAGATAGGTAGATAGATAGATAGATAGATAGATCATAGATAGATAGATATAAATATACATATATGGTATATAATTATTTATATATATATATATATATATATATATAGTATTTTCTTATATTATGAAGCTTTTTTTAATTTTCTATTATAATACTCCTGTTTAACCTCTAATAACAAAGTCACTATTGGATTTTTTTTTTTATTAATTGTATATATTAGATATAGATTTAGTTGCAGTTTATGTGTTTTTCACGGTAGACTCTATGACTGTGTCCAATGATCATTTTTTTCTGAGGCTGAAGCTGTCATCTGTGACCCATTTATTCACCCGTGTGTAACAGCCAATGCTTTGTACCAGCTTTTACAATGGCAGTTTCCCTCATTTCAGGCAGAAATCTGAGAGAGATCCTTATTTTAATCACAAACCGCATTAGAAAAAGAAGTTAGATAGCCCCGGCTTTTGCTCATGGGATAGCCCCGGCTTTTGCTCATGGGATAGCCCCGGCTTTTGCTCATGGGATAGCCCCGGCTTTTGCTCATGCTCTTTGGGAAGCACGGCCATTTTCTCGTTCCTATATGATGTAATGTAGAAAAACCATAACATCTTTGTGTCTATAGATGGGTGTGTATGGAGAAAATGGCTTCCAACCGAGAAAATTGGACATATTTTTTTTTCTTGCAGGTGTTTTGTGAAATTGTTAATGGTGCTGTAATTATAGACAATCATCTAGTTTACTAATGATTTAGATCCAGGTGCCCAAATGATGACCAAAGAAAATTAATTGTTCTAACTATTACATGTATCAGATGCATATATATATATATATATTTATTCTTTATTTCATTGATTGACTCATTTTTCATTTTTGCTATACTATGATGCTTTTATGTAATTAGCTAGCTATGAATAATCATCAAAACTGATTGTAAAAGATCTATGGTAGATATATTTTTGTTGTTTTACAGTATATAAGTGACCTACAAACTATCTCACCTTTTTGTGCAGTTGAAAGAAAGTAATGTAAATATCTCCTCTGCCCCCGCTGGATAGGAGTGGTACTGCAGTTTTGTTGTTAATGTTCTGTAAAACACATTTATGATGTATAATGAAAAATTATATAATAATAATCTTTACTTTTATATAGCGCTAACATATTCCGCAGCGCTTTACAGTTTGCACACAATATCATCACTGTCCCCGATGGGGCTCACAATCTAAATTCCCTATCAGTTTGTCTTTTGAATGTGGGAGGAAACCGGAGACCCCGGAGGAAACCCACGCAAACACGGGGAGAACATACAAACTCCTTGCAGATGTTGTCCTTGGTGGGATTTGAGCCCAGGACCCCAGCGCTGCAATGCTAACCACTGAGCCACCATGCCGCCCCGTACCGTGTTAGCCAGCAAAAATCATTATAAATAGTTTTATGCCTAAAGTAGTCTAGGAGTGACATCTTTATTGGCTAACCAAATATTATATTTGCAAGCTTTTAGCTGTTGTCTGGGAGCATAATTCTTCTGGTTAGCCTATAAATGTATCACATCTAGAACACTTTTGCCATTTTTGGGGCATAAAAGTGTTTGAATCGTAAAATATTTTTAAAAGAAATATATCTCCAGATATTTGCCACTTAATCTGAGACTGAGAGTAGCATGATGTAGAGACAGAGACCCTGAATACAGTGATCTTTCACTTACTGGGCTGTAGATTTTTATTAAATCATAATTATATCAGTAAAATATTATGACTGAAGGATTGTAAAACATCTGCCATGTGGTCCTTCATATTCATAAGCTCTTTATAACCCAGCCCCATCAGTGACTGGCAGCTTTCTGCATATGCGCAGTGTACACAGGAAGTAGCCAATCAGTGGTGTGGGCAGGATTTAGACAGCGCTCAACATTTAGATAGAGCACTCCTACATCTGTAGCAGAAAAACTGATTTTACCAAAATTTTCGCAAGCAGTCAAGTAAGTGAAACATCACGGGAATCAGGGTCTCTGCCCCTACATCATGCTGTTCTCAAATGGAGTAGCAAAAAACTGCTTGCAGATTTCCTTTAATACCAAGATACTATATATGAATCAATGTTGTGTATAGCAGCTCTGTAGTATGGAGAAAAAAACTGGACTGAAAAGAGATGCAAATATGCTATCCATTATAACAACGTATTGTCCACTGCAGATTTTTCTATGGCAATAATATAAGCATAAAGCATAGTCCAGCGTGTTACTAATGTTATATTCCCCACTATCCAGACACCGCAGTGAAACCTTAATATTAAAGGAGTTGTCCACACATAAATATTTAACAACCTATCTACAGGATATTAGTAGAAAAGTATTGTGATCCAGCACCACAAAAATGTAGTTAAAAAAACCCATCTCTATAACATATATAAATAAAAATATAAAAAAGACAAGTAAAAGAGACTGACGCATTTTGGATTTCTAAGAGACCTTAGTCATAGAAATAATTGGTAACAAACAACTCAATAAGATGGATAAAAAATCCACGAAAAAGACAAGTCACGCAGGCTTATGCATTTCGGTCAAGTATTTCAATGACTAAGGCCTCTTAGCAGTCCGAAACGCGTAAGCCTGTTTGATTCTTCTATTTTCGTAACCATTTTAATCTATCTTATGTAGATGTTTGTTTAATAAAGACTGTTTTGTAACTACCTTTTTGCAGTGTTGGATCACAATACCTTTTAACTAATTTGTTCCTTTTTGAGAACAGTGGCCCGGAGGGTCCATGCATCGCCCAATGCATAAAGTGCATGTTTTTCTCATATTGGTGGCCAGACAAACTTTTTTTCTCTTTTCCGTCTATCTACAGGATAGTAAAAATATGCAAAACACAAGCCGCGGAGACACCATCACATGTTTCTCAACGCAAGCAATGACTAGCCAGGTCTTTACCTGGGAAGGAACAACCACGGGAAGGGCAGTCTCCAATGAAGGAAACCACCTATGCCAAAACATGGTATCCATCCACAGACAGCTGTTTTGGTGTATTGCCCCTCATCAGTGTGGAATAGGAAACTGGCCAGTAGGAGCAATACCTAGTAGAAGACTGTGAAAAATGAGGATGAATGAACTCATGGAGATCAACATCCAACACTGCGGAGACACCATCACATGTTTCTCAACGCAAGCAATGACTAGCCAGGTCTTTTCCCAGGAAGGAACAACCACGGGTAGGGCAGTCTCCAATAAAGGAAACCACCTATGCCAAAACGTGGTATCCATCCACTGACAGCTGTTTCGGGATATTGCCCCTCATCAGTGTGGAGTAGGAAACTGGCCAGTAGGTTGTCCTTCCCGTGGTTGTTCCTTCCCGAGGAAAGACCTGGCTAGTCATTGCTTGTGTTGAGAAACATGTGATGGTGTCTCCGCGGCTTGTGTTTTGTATATTTTTACATAGTTCCCATAAGGGATGGGGGCTTTGCTCTAGAATCACTGCATTGAGAAACATGTGATGGTGTCTCCGCAGTGTTGGATGTTGATCTCCATGAGTTCATTCATCCTCATTTTTCACAGTCTTCTACTAGGCATTGCTCCTACTGGCCAGTTTCCTACTCCACACTGATGAGGGGCAATACCCCGAAACAGCTGTCTGTGGATGGATACCATGTTTTGGCATAGGTGGTTTCCTTTATTGGAGACTGCCCTTCCCGTGGTTGTTCCTTCCCGGGGAAAGACCTGGCTAGTCATTGCTTGCGTTGAGAATCATGTGATGGTGTTTCCGCGGCTTGTGTTTTGCATATTTTCACATATTTCCCATAAGGTGACTGACGCTAAAATTTTGTAGAATTTTCTATATAATCCTGAAATAGATTTGTAAACATCTTGCAGAGCACATGGGATAAACTCCCATTTAACAGTCCCAGCTTTTTCTGGAATTTCCCAAGGGGGCATGGCTTAGTGTTTTATTGTCTTACTGCAGACAGCATACTGGGGGGAGGCTTCTGCTGCAGCCAGTTCTCGTAAACAGTGGCATGTGGAGTTTGGGCACCCCTGGTCAAAATTACCATTATTGTGAACAGTTAAGCAAGTGTAAGATGAAATTATCTCTAAAAGGCCTAAAGTTAAAGATGACACATTTCCTTTGTATTTTAGGCAAAAAATATATATACATATAGTCATTTTTTTATTTTTAAAAATTGCAAATAGGATAATGGGCCGATGCAACAGTTTGGGCACCCTTGGAGGTTTGTGTGCTCAGATAACTTTAACCAAGATTTCAGATCTTAATTACCCTATTAGGATTATGACTTGTTCATTTATGATCATTAGGAAAGGCCAAGTGATACAAATTTCCCAGCTTTATAAAAACCCAGCCTCCTCTAGCCTTGTGCCACACAACAGCAGCCATGTGTTCTTATATTCAGCTGCCTAGCACTCTGAAAATGAAAATGGTGAAGGCCCACAAAGCAGGAGAAGGCTATAAGAAGATAGCAAATCATTTTCAACTTGCCTTTTCCTCAGTTCAAAATTTAATTAAGAAATAGCAGTTAAGAGGAACAGTGGAGGTCAAGATAAGGTCTGGAAAATCAAGCAAAATTTCAGCGAGAGCTGCTCGTAGGAATGCTAGAGAGGCAAATCATAACCCCCGCTTGACTGCAAAAGACCTTTAGAAAGATTTTGTAGACTCTGGAGTTGTGGTACATTGTTCTGCTGTTCATAGACACCTGCACAAATATGGCCTTCATGGAAGAGTCATCAGAAAAAAAAACCCTCCTGCGTCCTCACCATAAAATTCAGCTTCAGAAGTATGCAAAAAAATATCTAAACCAACCTAATGCATTTTGGAGTCAGTCCTGTGAACTCTTTGGCCACAATGATCAAAGGTATGTGTGGAGATAAAAAGAGCACAGAGTTTCAGGAAAAGAACATCTCACGAACCATTAAGCACGGGGAAAGATCAATCATGGTTTGGGGTTGTGTGGCAGCCAACGGCACGGGGAACATTTTACGGACAGAACGAAGAATGGATTAAATGAAATTTCAACAAATTCTTGATGCACACAAAACACCATCTATAAAAAGCTGAAGTTGAGAAGAGGATGGATTCTACAAATGGATAATGATCCTAAACACACATCAAAATCCACAATAGACGACTTCAAAAGATGCAAGGCGAAGGTTTTACAATGGCCCTCATAGTCCTCTGACCTGAACATCATTGAAAATCTGTAGTTAGACCTCAAAATAGCAGAGGATGCAAGAGGACCCAGAAATCTCACAGAACAGGAAGAATGTTCCAAGGAAGAATAGATGAAAATCATTCAAACAAGAATTGAAAGACTCTTGGCTGCTACAAAAAGCGTTTACAAGCTGTGATACTTTCAAAAGGGGGTGCTACTAGGTACTAACAAAACTTTTGCATAGGCCAATTTTCATTTTTGTAATTTTTATAATGTAAAAGATGAAATTAGATATAATGTTGGCCTAAAACACAATGCAAATGTGTCATCCTTAACTGTAATCCTTTTAGAGATCGTTTCATTTTCAACTTGCTTAACTGTTCCCAATAACAGTAATTTTGACCAGGGGTGCCCAAACTTTTACATGCCACTGTATCTACACACAGGACAGTGAGGTGGAGCAGAATGGACAAGGCTGAACTCCTGGCGCACACAGAGATTATTTCTTTCTATATTTCTCAGTTTAATTATAGCATGAAATAATATATGAATAAAGAAAACATGGAGATTAATGGAAGGAATCTTTTTTGTGCATTTTTTTAGGTCAATATTTTTTTCAATGGTTCCATCCTCAAAACTTGGAAACAATAGTATCATACACCTTTATTTTCTATTTTTGTAGGCCCACCTTTCTATGCCTAGAATTAGATGAAGGAAATTATTCTATTTTTTATCATGCATGATGTAATCTTGGAAAAGGTTTTTGTGCAGGAAGGAGGAATAGGTGAGCTGTCACATCAACTATTGTCAATGGTGGACCATTCATTATCTTCTGTATAACTGTATATAGAGGTGTTACCTTTCAGTTTAATCCTGCCTGTCATGATAATGAAACCGCTGAAAAGTCTTCTGTACAGAACAGGAAGTTTTCTTCTAGCTCTTCTATTGGCCAGGGTAAAAATTACAAGATTTTTGTGTTTGCGCTATTATTATTATTATCAATATTTTTAAATATAAATAGCAATGATAGTGAAGGTAGACTTAAGTCCATCAAATTCAGCCTATAATTTAAAACGGTGATCAAGAAGAAGGCTAAAACCCCGTGGGACAGACGCTAATATATACATATTAGGGGGGAAATTTCTTCCTGACCACACAACAATCAGATTGGTTCCTTGGATCAATGCCTCATCACATAATCTATCAAAATGTAAAAATAAATAAATAACATAAAGACCTTATTTAATCAATACGCCATGCTCAATCACACATTACAGTCCTTCAACCAGCCTAACCCTGCTCTACATTGATGAGGGGCATGTAGCTCAAGCCCCTGCCTTGGCTAATATCCCAGGTCACGTTGAAAGGCTCTTTAGATGTCAGGATATTTATTTCTTTATTGTACTCACTTACATATGGCCATTAAATCCACAGAGCTTTACAGACATCATCACTGTTCCCATTGGCGCTCACAATCTAGATTCCCTATCATTTTGTACAGTGGGGAAAAAAAGTATTTAGTCAGCCACCAATTGTCCAATTGTGCAAGTTCTCCCACTTAAAATGATAAGAAAGGCCTGTAATTGACATCATAGGTAGACCACAACTATGAGAGTCAAATTGAGAAGACAAATCCAGAAAATCACCTTGACTGATTTGGCAAGATTAATTTTGCAAATTATGGTGGAAAATAAGTATTTGGTCACATAAAAACATGCAAGATTTCTGTCTCTCACAGACCTGTAACTTCTTCTTTAGGAGGCTCCTCTGTACTCCACTCCTTACCTGTAGTAATGGCACCTGTTTATTATCAGTATAAAAGACACCTGTCCACAACCTCAAACAGTCTGACTCCAAACTCCACTATGATGAAGACCAAAGAACTGTCGAAGGACACCAGAAACAAAATTGTAGCCCTGCACCAGGCTGGAAAGACTGAATCTGCAATAGGCCAGCAGCTTGGTGCGATGAAATCAACTGTAGGAGCAATCATATGAAAATGGAAGACATACAAGACCACTGATAAACTCCCTCGATCTGGGGCTCTACGCAAGATCTCACCCCGTGGGGTCAAAATGATCACAAGAACGGTGAGCAAAAATCCCATAACCACATGGAGGGACCTAGTGAGTGACCTGCATAGAGCTGGAACCATCATAACAAAGGCTACCATTAGTAACACACTATGCCGCCAGGGACTCAGATTCTGAGGTGTCAGATGTGCCCTTCTGCTAAAGTCAGTACATGTCCAGGCCCGTTTGAAGTCTGTTAGAGAGCATTTGGATTATCCAGAAGAGTATTGGGAGAATGTCATATGGTCTGATGAAACCAAAGTAGAACTGTTTGGTAGAAACAAAGATTGTCGTGTTTGGAGGAGACAGAATGCTGAGTTGCATCCAAAGAACACCATACCTACTGTGAAGCATGGGAGTGGCAACATCATGCCTTGGAGCTGTTTCTCTGCAAAGGGACCAGGCCGACTGATCCGGGAACGTGAAAGAATGAATGGGGCCATGTATCGTGAGATTTTGAGTGCAAACCTCCTTCCATCAGCAAGGGCATTGAAGATGAAATGTGGATGGGTTTTTCAGCATGATAATCATCCCAAGCACACCGCCAGGGCAATGAAGGAGTGGCTTCTTATAAGTATATGAAGGTCCTGGAGTGGCCTAGTCAGTCTCCAGATCTCAACCCTATAGAAGACCTTTGGAGGGATTTGAAAGTCCGTGTTGCCCAGCGACAGGCCCAAACCATCACTGCTCTAGAAGAGATCTGTATGGAGGAATGGGCCAACATACCACCAACAGTGTGTGCCAAGCTTGTGAAGATTTACAGAAAACGTTTGACCTCTGTTATTGCCAACAAAGGATATATAACAAAATATTGAGATGAACTTTTGTTAATGACCAAAAACTTATTTTCCACCATAATTTGCAAAATAAATCTTGTCAAATCAGACAAGGTGATTTTCTGGATTTGTTTTCTCATTTCGACTCACATAGTTGTGGTCTACCTATGATGTCAATTACAGGCCTCTCATCTTTTTTCAGTGGGAGGACTTGCATAATTGGTGGCTGGCTAAATAATTTTTTCCCCACTGTATTTGGAGTGTGGGAGGAAACAGGAGAACCTGGAGGAAACCCATGCAAGCACAGGGAGAACATAAAAACTCATCGCAGATTTTGTCCTTGGTGACACTTGATCTCAGGACCCAAGAGCTGCAAAGCTATGGTGCTAACCACTGAGCCACCATGCTGAACAGGATTTTGACTTGATTTGAGTCTTCCTCTTTGGTCTCTTCAAAGGCATCTTTGATGTTTCTGGTATGGACTAGGCCCTGCAGGCATTGCACAGCATGATGCCGCAAGAGGCATAGTAGTAACCAGATGACTTTATAGAGACTGCATCAGTAACCAGACACGACAGGAAGCAGGTACAAACTGGGGCTGAAATTCAGCCCTGGCATTTGAAATCTCACAGGCCCATGATATCCCCGTCCCCAAGCACCAGGTGGGATATATCACTACTAATATTACCCTGGATGGAGGAAAGCAAGATTTACTACAAGACCAATATCTCTAATGATACCCGTGGCCTGCTGGGGAAAGTAACGGAATCAGCGACTTTGTACTCCGTCACAACTCATAACAGTATGGGTGTCTTGAGAACACCGATTCTGTTAACAACATAGCAGACAAAGCAGCCCACGACCAGACAGGCCCTTCTGGCATTTGCCAGAATTGCCAGATGGCCAGTCCGGCCCTGGCAAGAAGGGTATCTTAATTACATTTTGATGTACTTATTACCATATGCTCTGGGTTCTGGAGAGACTTCAGAGTATGATATTGAACGTTTGATTCACATTGAATAAATTTGAATCACTAGTTTTTTTATTGACAGCCTATCCTCAGGAAATCGTCCATCAATCTTTGATCAACACCCAGCACGCCCGATCGATCAGTTGTTCCTGCACCAGTCAGAGATTCTCCATTATTGCTGGAACATAGCAGTTCCCTCAAAACTATAGATCCTGTGGCCGGGTACTACAGATCCACCCCTTACTCATTTAAATCTGCAGTACCGATGTTGCACCCCCCACCGATCAGATATTGCTAGCCTACAAATAAAAAAGTAGCGACAAACCCCTTTAGGCGACATTGATGCTTCACAGACAATACATCTGCTAAAGAAGAGTCGCTCTCCTTTCCCCTCAAAATTTACGAACAGGGTCGCCAACTGTCCAGAAATTATTGGACAGTCTGTAAAAATTGAGCACTTTCTTTGCCCTGTCAGTAAAAAATAATATAATGCGTCTGTAACCAATTTGAAGCTAAAGAAACTTATACAAATTATTATGACTGTATTTATCATAATTTCATGTAAGAATTATGGGCTGTAGACATGGATCACTTATAATCATAATGATTTCTTATGGTTTCCCAATCTCCCTGTAAAAAATATTGTCTGGGCTTGATTTTTTTGATAAGCCCTCCAGAAAAAAATAAAAAAATCAAGTTGGCAATCCTGTTCATGAAGTTAAATAAGATAAAGAACTAGCCTCACATTGTCTTGTCTGAGATGGTTATATTCTGCTATATGTCTAGTGTAGAAATCAATTTCAATGTAATCAGCAGTGAAAATAAACAGAAATAGAGTTTCATGAAAAACAGCAGATGCTGAATATGTGATAGAATTGTCCCAGCCTGATGTTCCGCACAACATGTAGCCAGAGTGGGGTACATATAAAATTAGGATTGTTTGCAAGTTTTAATTGTCTTAATTGCATGTTTAGAAGATCAGAAAAATGTGATAAAAAGCAAAATACCAAATATACACTTGTAAATAATAGAAGATGCCTGTCCATGAGAGCCACAATTGTGACCAATTGATCGATCCCAAACCAGGTCTTTTTCTGGTCATTTTCTCTGATAAAAAATTTTGAGCATGTTCGCTCATCTCTAAAAATTTAAAAGAAAATATTTGGGGGCGCTAGTGTTCCTGTATGGATACCCGCCGCACGACAGGACAACACACCACACTGTTGTAAATTATAATAGGAAATTGTTAAGATGTGTCTGCGCTGAAATATCCACACTCCCCTAGAATCGGACTTATTAATAGAGCAATAAATTACCCCAATCCTAATTAGATTGCAGGGAATTAAATCAAAGAGGATGAACAAATATGTAAAATATAAACATAGAAAACAAAACACAACCTATAATTCTGTAATATAAATAGGTCCCATAGAAAAAACTTCAAAAAATCACCCCTTTTCACTCTACCTTAATTGTGTCTATCACGGAGCTATAGTCACAGGACAAGGAGAAGACTGCAACCATTTCCTCCAAGCTCAACCGAATCAGAGTTCCATTGCTAGGAGGATTAATATAGAACTGTCCTTGCCGCATGCACAATAAAGTCGCTGAAGGGTAGAGTGGAGTAAGTCACTTCCATAAATAGTTTAATAGAGAACTGTCCCGGCCGGTGACAGTCTCTTAGATTACTCACTGTTCCCACGGAGCGCCAGCGTTCTTCGCAGCACAATGCACAGCGTGGTGCCATCGGCTGCTGGATAGCTGCAGGACCTTCGTGACGTGAGCAGTCACGTGGTGGGATTCAATGAATATGGGATTCCTTCATGATGAAGGAAGCTGTGTACTTCTGAAACCGGTAGGAAGGAATTGGTCCGTAGTATTCATTGAATCCCACCACGTGACTGCTCACGTCACGAAGGTCCTGCAGCTATCCAGCAGCCGACGGCACCACGCTGTGTATTGTGCTGCGAAGAACGCTGGCGCTCCGTGGGAACAGTGAGTAATCTAAGAGACTGTCACCGGCCGGGACAGTTCTCCATTAAACTATTTATGGAAGTGACTTACTCCACTCTACCCTTCAGCGACTTTATTGTGCATGCGGCAAGGACAGTTCTGTATTAATCCTCCTAGCAATGGAACTCTGATTCGGTTGAGCTTGGAGGAAATGGTTGCAGTCTTCTCCTTGTCCTGTGAATAAAGCTCCGTGATAGACACAATTAAGGTAGAGTGAAAAGGGGTGATTTTTTGATGTTTTTTCTATGGGACCTATTTATATTACAGAATTATAGGTTGTGTTTTGTTTTCTATGTTTATATTTTACATATTTGCTCATCCTCTTTGTTTTAATTCCCTGCAATCTAATTAGGATTGGGGTGATTTATTGCTCTATTAATAAGTCAGTGCAGACACATCTTATCCATCTCTAAAAATTACCTAATAAATTATAGTCAAGGAGCACCCTCTTAATATAAAGCCACTGACTGTAAACTGATTTTGATCCTGACTCAAATGATATCCCAAATAACATAATACAGCTTATGTAATGGTGCTGGAGAAGAATGTTATCAACAGCATGGAAAGAAGAACAAACAAATCAATTTTGGAACAAATCAAGCAAGACATGTCACTCAACGGAAGGCTCACCAAGCTACAACTTGCCTACTTTGGACACATCAGAAGACTGGTGAAAGTTATCATCATTGAAGAATAGAAGGGACAAGGTGATGAGAAAGACCAGCAACCCGATGGCTTGACATAATCAAACTAACAGTGGAGAAGACCCTGGTGGTCCTCTCTAGGCTTGCACAAGATCGATCTTCCAACAGTTCGTTCATCCATAGAATCCCCAAGGCTCGAGATTGAGTTGGAGGCCATTAAATAATAATAATACATAGAGGGTCAAAGTCTTAAAGTGGGGCTTCTATGGTAGGAAACTATCTACATCTATGACATAAAAGTGCCCTAGTAATTCATATTTAATATGGTTGTCATAATGAGACCAACCCTTTAAAGGGGTCTCCAGAATGTATAAATAGGGTCATAAATGCTGACACAGTCAAAATAAAAAAAATAACGGAAACATATCTTATTTCTTATATCTTATTTCACACCCAGCCAGTTCTCTTGCTTTGCACTGATGACGGGCAAACCTCCCAGAACATGTCTCTACAATTGGAGTTTCTAGTTACTGGATGTCTGATTCTATGCTGTTTTTATACTGCTGTCTCCACCAGATTACAAATCAGAAGTAAAGACCTGTCATTCATGTGACGTCACATGATTGCAAAGGACAATTACCGTAATTGCCATCATGGAGATATTTGGGGCATGATGACGTCACATCACTACAGTTTATAAACGTCACCTAGAACAAGGGGACATGGCAATAGGACAAATTTGGTGCAAAAATTTTAGCTCTGTTTCTATTTTTTTTCTGATTTCTATGTAATTTTTCAACTTTGATTTCAGGAAATGGTAATGGCAATAATCTATGATACAATGACATCCAATTCCTCTTTCCAGGGAAAAACACAATTTTCCCGTCTCTCATGAAAGGAGGCACAACCCTCACCGGCTAATTCAGTTAAATGATAGGGAAAATTGCATCTCCAGTGTTGGGTTAGTCCTCCACACATGTGCACGGACATGATAACGGAGCAGCGCCAGCTCTGCAATTGATAAACTGCATTGATGTTCATTCAGATTTCATCTTGCTTCCGAGTCTCATCTTCCCGGGACAAAGCAGCGCCGGCTACAGACCAATGTTTAGGCTTAAAATAGATTTTTAGGAAATAAACAGATTTCAGTGTGTAACAACACAGCGGTCCCAGGCTGATCCCTGAATCGAAGGCCGGGGGACTGATAAGATATCACTTTGGGACGCATTCATAATGAGCCATTTATATTCATAGCTTTAATTGCCTTCAGTTGCAACGCTAACTGGAAGTCAGATCTCCGAAAAAAAAAGAAAGTCTTTCCGGGCTGGAAATTCTCCACCATCCATCATTTGCATGACATTAATGCAGATTATTAACTGTGTTTATTTAGATGAATAGTTGAATATTTATAATTGTCTTTTGTGTAAGGAATGGGGAGTTATTACGCTCCGGGTGACACAAGCCAGTAGGAATTTGTATATGTGGAGCATGATTGCTTGTTATCAGGGCTGTCATTCATTAACGCTATTATCACCAATAGAACAAAGAACACGAACAGCAATGATGAAAGAAAAGCAATAACTATTCAATATGTGCAGACGACGTCTATTAAACTTGGGCGATCCCGCTATGTCTTACAAGCAGAAGCCGCTTTAGGAAAACGCTATCAGTGTTTTTCCCGAAACCTCTATTTTGGTGTCTTTTCTGATGGCTTAACCTCGAACATTTTTTTTTATTTTACTGCTATGTATAAAATAGAGAACAGATTCCAAGTGGAAGTTGCCTGCAGAACGGTCAGGTCACTTCTTTTATCCACTTTGCGTTTTTACAAATCAAAAAACTCGAAAGACTGAACATATGAACAACATAGAAATGCGTATGTTCATTCTTTTTAATGTTTGTCTCCAGGCAGGACAGGAGCTACATAGAATATGCCAGGTCTTGCTTCACATCTATGCTAAAGACTTTGCCTGCTGAACTATTATACAACAATAATGGAAACATGACGATGGCCATTGGGTGCCAATGGTGTGCGGCATAACACAGATCCACTGCAGATAGAAATTCTTTTCTCTTGCTTCTATGACGGAACAGAATTTACAGAGTTGCAAGAACAAGCAACTTTGCAATATAACTCTTATTAAAAATCCTCGCCGCTGTCTACAATGGAGAGATTTTCAATTCTATACTGTAGTTTACTGCGCTTTGCCAATTTTACCAGCCACTTCAAAAATGGCCGAATTCCTAAGTAAGGCGCTCGAGCACTATTTACTATATAGTTTGGAGGTGCCACTCTTAAGCAATGGATCGCTGGCTCCTCTGATGCTGTAAAGGTAAAAGCTGCCTCCGCTTGCAGTACGGAAGAGAACGTAGTTCAGACCAGCAGCTCAGGCATGCCGATAACCTGAACTGTTAGGCTAAGGGCCCCGTTACATTTAGCGATGCACCAGCGATCCCGACAACGATACGACCCGGTCAGGATCGCTGGTGCATCGCTAGATGGTCACTAGTGAGCTGCCAAACAGGTAGATCTCACCAGCGACGCAGCAGCGGTCGTTACTTACCTGTCAGACGCGGCAATGATGACATCCTCCGCCCACGTCCACGCGTCGCTCGTCGGCGCCAGCAGGAAGCCACCGATGAGAAACGGGCCAGGACGTTCTCGCACGATCAGCAATAGCCAGCGGGAAAGCCGGTCGGAGGTAAGTGTCACATGTAGCGATATCGCTAGCAATATCGCTGCTGTGTCACAAAATCGGTGACGCTTTAGAGATATTGCTAGCGATATCGCTATGTGTGAAGCCCCCTTAAGTTCACAGTGGGCATTTTGCTGGGTTTTCTTATGCCTTTTTATGTCGATTTTCAGCTGCTTTTTACAGTACCAGCTAAGCCTATGAGATCTCAGAAATCTCATGTACACACATTGTTTTTTTTTGTCATCAGTATTTTGTGCTTTGCATGCTTTTTTGGGCTTAGAGCGTGTCACTTCTTTCAGCATTTTTCACCCATTGACTTGAATAGGTGGTGAAAAAAACGCACCAAAAACGCAAGTATCATATTTTGCTGCATTTTTTTTGTGTCAAAACCTGATTCTATGGAGTAGGACTTTTTTTCAACAGTAAACTTTATCAGCATGCACAAAAGATAAATCTAGCATGCCAAAACCGCTACAAAAAAACACATCAAAACACTGCATAAAAATGCAGGAAAAAACAAGGAAAACATATTTATTTTTCGGCAGCTTCTTTCCTGCCAAGAGACCAGGTTTTGCTGCAAAAAAAAACGCTGAAAGAATGCCTAGTGTGAGCTTACCCTTAATCTTTAGGAGCATATCACCTCAAGGGCAATCAGGAAACCCTTCAAGAGTGTCTCTGGAAGATATGACCTTGAGACTCTCCCTTTAAGGCTATGTGCCCATGTAGCATTTTTCATGCAGAATATTCCTGGGCGGAAACGCACACCCTCTTCCTGGGAAAGCGCATGCGTTTTATGAAGTGCCTTTGTTAAGCGCTTTAGCATGCATTTTTGCAATACAATTGAATGTATGCGTTTCCGCAGCGGAAAAAACGCACCATTAGCACAACATGTGCGGATTCCATTATGTTTCCATGGGATGCTTTTCTTAAGCGTCTGCGCAGCAGAAAGGCGCGTCTAAAAACGCTGCGGAAATGCTGAAAAAAGCAACGTGGGCACACAGCCTAAGAGGATTTGTTGTTACTGAGAAAAACATTATACGTAACAGAAGTTGAAATTTCAAGACTTTTCCGAAATACAAGTCATTAACAAATCAGATGATTTCTCTGAGTCCTTCAGCAATGTAGATTTCACTTTAATTTTATCAGACTGAGGGCAAAATCTAGTGAGATTTTCTTCTATGGCATGTCTTTTATGTAAATTATTACATACGCAAATGCAAAGTGTACGCATGTCGTTGCGTACACTTGCGTTACCATAGCCAGTAATGCGTTTTTTTAAGCATGCGGATGACTGCAGAAATTTGACGATGCAAAAATTGCAACATGATGTGTTCGCTGAGCCCCGCCACATACTGAGAAATGACACAACCTGCGCAAACGCACCCGAACGCATACAAACGCATGTTCCTGTGTATCCCATGTTAAAGATAGGTACGTAGGACTCATGCGGATCTATGCGCATCAAGCGCTGTGGACTCAACCGCAAATGTGAAACCCATCTAAGACAGTTCAGGAGCTGGAGACTGGAACTAGACACAATACTCAAGCAATGAGTGAGAAATCCATGCATCTAAGTATGGCCAAACAGGAAACAAGATGCCATCCTAAGTAAGAGCTATTGCAGACCACAACAGCAGCCTCCAGTGGTAAGGAGTGGAATTGCAGCACAATTATCAAGGTGAACAATAGCAGCCACATGTGGTCAAACTGTAGAAGGACAACAGGAATCCTGACACGCTGTTTCTAAAGGGTTAATCTGCAAAAGGAGGCCATAGCTGCTTCTAAACGCTTTATCTGAGTCTCTCACTGTGTAGTGCGGTACAGATCAGTAGTCACCGGTGAGGCACTCGTCTCCATCTCCTGCACCACAGCATGCCACATTTAAGTGTGCGTCCTTGTTGGGTGAGTGAGTTGGTGCACGCGTGAAGCAGCCTATAATCGGTGGTGTTGGCTGACCTGGACCGCAGTTTCCACAGTTGAAAAGGAGACTTCCCGTCCAAAACACAGTAAAGGGTAACTTGGTAAGGGTTATGTACAAGAGACAGTGGGTACAGCTGTAGGGAAGGTGACCTGACGGACGGACGGATGTGTCAGAATAGAGAAAGATAGGTTTGCACAGTTTAGATAGGTGACAGTTACTACAATGGGGAAACAGCTAGGAAAGTGTAGTTGACGTGAAGTACCTTGGGTTGACCATTAGATAGCAGGGAGGAGTGTGAGCAAAGGACTTGACATCAGCTTAGGGCTTTAGAAACCGTTGGTCATGGTGGGCGGAGTTACAGTGGACCGGGAATGCTATAAATACTAGGGAGGGTTCCAGAAAGTTCCAGCCCCCAGGGGGAGCTTCAGTGACAGGAGGACTACGACAATCTGTGCGCTGTGAGGAGAATCCAAACCAGGGGGACTGAGTAGAGAGAACGTCAGGGGGGTGGTCCTGACAGGAATACCGCAACAGAGACGAGTAAAAGATAGTAGGCATACCGTGTTAAGGACGACATTTGACCAGTGAAAGGACTGTCGGTGATTAGGCCTATGGCAGCCACAGTGTCGGAAGCTGTCAGTGCATCAGCAAGGAAAAAGGGACAGGACGTATACATAGAAGTCCCAGGCGAAAAACACAGTGTGTGAAGCGGCCCTGGACACGGAGGGCCATGAGTGAGGTACTGTGTTGTAATGTGAGGGCCGTCAGTCGGACGGCGAGAGCACGATTAAACTTGGACCTGTTGTACCCGAAAATGGCCTCTATTTGTCTCTGTTCATCTCTGCGCGGTATGATGAGGGACCACCCCCCCAGCTCGGCCGCCGACTCTACATTTGGCGTAGTCGGCAGGATCGCCGCCGCTAATACCTCATCTTCTGCGGCAGGCCTGCCTCAAATAATGGAAAAGCACTTGGACTATGCTGCTTGGAATATAAACACCTGTGGATTACAAATGATTTACCTGTGGAATATGAGTTGGGGGCGCTGTGACAGATCTGCGTGGCCAGCAGAGGATCCGGGGCGGTACCAGGTACTGTGCAGTATGGCGGTGTTGCTTCAGCGCAGAGGAGAGGTCCGGGTGTTTGCAGTTGTTCAGAATGGACTGGGACCCCCTCCAACGTACCCCAAAAGAAAGCAGTATGTGTCCAGAGACCGACGCTTCCATATATTGGACCCTGACAGGTGAGTGGAGAGGCCTGCCGACACCCCATCCCACAGAGGGAGTGGCACAGAAGAAAAACTTGGCTGCGGCTGTCTGGCACAATTCGAGTGCTGCCCAACGGACGGTATGAGATGCTGTGGGTGTTGGGGCATCGGCCGCCTAGAGTGGCAGTGGCGGCAGGAGATGGAGCTGCACCAGAAGTCATCTTCAGAACCACGGGCAGGCAGCGGGATGCTGAGCCGGGGAGCGGAGCCTGAGCGGAGTCAGCGAGAGCGGCCGCCACCAATACCGGCAGAGGACTTCTCCGCGGAGCCCCCGAGTCTGAGGAAAGGCCGGCAGGACAGTGGAGTGAGGAACGGAGGCTGCGGGGGAAGCTGCGTGATGGTGTGACGGAGGCCGCAGCGCCGGGGAAGGTGAGAGTACCCCCGGCCCCACCAGTGCCTCCGCAAGCGGCCCCCACCATTCGGCCGCAGCACGCGGCCCCCTGCGCACCGGAAGGCCTAGTTACATTGGGCCCTGTGGTGTATGCAGAACTGAGTGAGGGGCCCGCTCAAGTCCCCGAACTACCCCGCCCGGAGTCACCAGTGCGGAACTCACCCAAAGAAGACGCTGCTGCGCTCCCCCTGCTAATAGCAGCTGCATCGTTGGAACCGGCCGCTACTCCGGCTCCATTGGAAGTAGTGGATGCGGCCTGTCCTGAGGCCGCGGTTATGCCGGTGCTGGAGTCGGCTGCGGCTGACTTAGCAGGCCCTGTGATTCCAGCCCCCGATGACCCGGTTGTCCCCATTTGCCACCTGACTCCAGCGGCTGCTGGGCCGCAGAAATCATCGGTCACTTCTCAGCGGAGTCCCGCCTACGGGACTCCAGGGCCCATGCTGTACCCTCTGTGTGCGTAGCGGAGGTGATTAGGAAGAAGAAGGCCCGGCAGCAGGAAGTGTGGAACCTGTTCCATACTCAAGGAGAGGCCGGCATGGAAAAGAACAGATCTAGGGGACGGCTGGTCTATACCAACCTTGACCAGGGATACGGGTTTATCCGTGATGAAACAGGCCAGAAGGTCTACATTAATGTGGCTTCAATTCCCCACGGTCGGGCTCTACAGGAAGGGGACTTAGTGTCCTACTATAAGGAGTACTGTCCCCGCGGGTATTATGCGGTGGCCGTACTGGCAGAGTCCGAAGGGAGTGAACCCCCGTGAAGAGGACTTGAATGGACACCCTCAGTATCCCCAGGGGCTCCACGGCTGTGGGGTCCCTCACGACTAGCCACTGCATAGTGGAGTAGACTGTCGAGAGTTCGGTGCACTGTAGTGCAGGTTCTGGAGAACAGTTCTAGAAAAAAAAAATGTTTTATTTGCTGAGTTTATTATTAGTATGTTCCTCTTACATGATGTTATTTGCTTATTTGAAACTTGACAGAACGGGGATACGGAGAAGCGGAGGAGTGTCCAGGTCCAAGGAAGGGGGGGAAGAAAGAAGACATGCAATATTTGTTGTTTTATGTTGGTCTTAGAAGTAAAAAGAAAATGAAAAAATTTTTTATAAAAACTGGGGTACTTGTGCTATTATAAAGTTGTTTTGATGTATAATATGCAAAAGTAAAATGCAACAGGTCCGGGTAAGAGAAGGTCTGAGGGACCAAAGGGAAGTGTGAGATCCGAGAAGGGTCTATGTGTGGAGAAGGTCTGGGAGACCGGGACACCGACCATGACATATAACTGAAAGAAAGGTAAAAGAGATGGAAGACGTGAGAAAGACAGCCATCCTAGGTCAGGTCCCCGACACCACGGCAACCCCTGAAGAAGGAAGGTGGGCGCCGGCAATGATCTGGTAGGTGTGAGGCCTCGATCATGGCGTACCGGTTAGTGGAAGGTGACAGAAGGGGAGAGTAGGGGAAGGTACACGCCATAGAGAGAATATGGGTGTACCTAGCCCAATTTGAAAGATGTCATGTGGCATGTGCACTGGTGAGTAGCAGTAGGCTGCTCAGAGCATGGTGTTCCCAGTATGGTTCAGCTCCCGCAGGAAGTGGGTTTGGCCCAGCAGCTGGTCCGACAACAGAGTGTAGGTGAAGCTTCAGAACGACGAAGGCAGGGATTACGAATTGTCGAGGATGACAATAGATAAAGGAAGGGAGAGTGTAGGGAAGGTGACCTGATGGACGGATGGGCGTGTCAGAATAGAGAAAGATAGGTTTGCACAGTTTAGATAGGTGACAGTTACTACAATGGGGAAACAGCTAGGAAAGTGTAGTGGACGTGAAGTACCTTGGGTTGACCATTAGATGGCAGGGAGGAGTGTGAGCAAAGGACTTGACATCAGCTTAGGGCTTTAGAAACCGTTGGTCATGGGGGGTGGAGTTACAGTGACAGAGGACCGGGAATGCTATAAATACTGAGGGAGGGTTCCAAAAAGTTCCAGTCCCCAGGGGGAGCTTCAGTGACAGGAGGACTACGACAATCTGTGCACTGTGAGGAGAATCCAAACCAGGGGGACTGAGGAGAGAGAACGTTAGGGGGGTGGTCCTGACAGGAATACCGCAACAGAGACGAGTAAAAGAGAGTAGGCATACCGTGTTAAGGATGACATTTGACCAGTGAAAGGACTGTCGGTGATTAGGCCTATGGCAGCCACAGTGTCGGAAGCTGTCAGTGCGTCAGCAAGGAAAAAGGGACAGGACGTATATATAGAAGTCCCAGGCGAAAAACACGGTGTGTGAAGCGGCCCTGGACACGGAGGTCCATGAGTGAGGTACTGTGTTGTAATGTGAGGGCCGTCAGTCGGACGGCGAGAGCACGATTAAACTTGGACCTGTTGTACCCGAAAATGGCCTCTATTTGTCTCTGTTCATCTCTGCGCGGTATGATGAGGGACCACCCCCTCAGCTCGGCCACCGACTACACAGCGTCTTATGGACGTTTCTTTTACAGTGAGAAGCATTTTAATTCACACAGTATTCTTCCTCTGTAGTCTTCTCCAGGGCTGGTGCAGCACACTGTTTTGCCCTGCTTCATCAGTCCTAATCAGCGAGTGTCTACTTGCTCAGGGGTTCCGCGTCCTATTTCTTCCACTACTGGCAACATGGATCTATCTCTCGGGACCCCTCCCAGCCCCATAATTTCAGTCCTGTTTAGGTCCCTTACCTTCGGAGTTTACTAACTCAGGTTTCTTCCTGACTTGTCATCCTATCCAAGGACCCTTTTCTGGAAGGCCAATCTTGTCAGTAATACCAGGATCTCACTATCCCTCTCTGCAGTCTCCTCTAGCTATGATACACCCTTTAGCAGCACTACTCACTTGATGGTCTCAATCCAACTCAATCTCTAACTACTAACTACAGGAAGCAGTGACTCACCCACTATGGGCTAGTCCCATACGTTAACACTTAACATACCCTATCATCATTACCTAAACTATAGGCAACTATCTTACACTACTTACCTTATGTACTAATCATTAAACTATTCATCCCTACCTTACCTATCTTATACCATATGTATAACTAAATCCCAATATATTACAACACAATTCACATGATACTTTATACATATATATATACAAAGAAGTAGGACATAATACACATAATGTGATTGGTGCCTTAAGTTGCAGGATGCGACAGCCATTGTTCACCACCCTTACAACTGCATTTATTACAGAATGCACAGCAGACGAAATACTGAAGAGCTGTGTCAGGATTCACAGCTGAGAGTGTTTCTAGCCTCGTCCTCCTTCTCCTGCTGCCATGTAGTAAATAGAAATTACACTGCTTAATACATTACTACATCCGGTACACAGTAATACCGATCTCCCCACTGTATACACATAGTCCCCCTACATAGATTGTTATGTCCCAGCTCATTAGTGGGAAGCAATAAGTCTCACAAAGTTGTCAAGATAATTAGACAGTGAAGAGCCTGACTTCATTCTTCCCCTCTTAAAAAGCTAGAACTTTTTTTCCTAAATTACTGTTTTTTTTTTTACTTTTCCTAATTATAAATATTTGAGAAACAAAATTTGAGACTAAATATTTGAGAAATAATATTTTGGTCTCCTTTTACCTAATAAAGTTTCCAAGGAAGTGATAGGTCCTCTTTAAAGAAGCACTCACATCAAAGTTTAAAATCCTCTTAATACATTGCAATCATCATATTATATAGCACTGTGTACTATTGCTCATTTTGTTTTTCTACCGAGCTACTTCTTTTAACCATGCCTCCACCACAGATTGGCAGGTGTGTACAGTTTATACAGAAATCTGTCAGTCAATGGTGTGGCGGGATTATTAAAAGCTAAAAATTCAGAGCACCGGTAGATCTGCAGCAATATAAAACAGCTTTTAATCAAAAAGGCAGCTTGCCGTAAGTGACACATCACTGGAATCAGGGTCTCTACCCGTACAACATTCTGCTGTCACACTACACAGCAAAAAACCTGTCGACAGATTTCCTTTAATGAGCAAAACTACACTGTGGGCACAGTTATTTGGCAATTTGCATTTTTGATGAATACTTTTATTATTGAACAACTACAGTGCTGTCGGTCAACTATACAGCTATACTTAGCTCACAATATTTGAATGAGGCACTACAGTTGTAGCCTTTAAGGGTGTATGGATGGCCCTGCTAGTAAATTTTGGAAGGCTTTGCACTTAGTGCCTATCCTTTTCGAGTCTAGGAGTACTCCTACATGAAAATTTGAACAAAATGTGTATGAGGCCCTCCTTTATGCTTAATACATGGTGTATCTGAGTCCCTCTTACATCATATTTTGGTAGTTCTTGCTTCCTTCATAAATTACACTGAAATTTCCAATTTTTTACTCAAAATTTAATTTTTGGTTTACTTAAATTGTTAATTTTTTTAAAAAAAAATCCTTTTTAAATTTTGCTTTATATTTAAGTAATAATAAAGGAAAAAGTGTTTAACATTTTTTCCTGTAAAAAGCAAGTTCTCTTCGATTTTAAATGTTTATTGTCAGTCCTTAAAGTGGATTATAAGTGTGATACCATTGTTCTCATCAGTGATCTGAGAGTCAGAGATGCTTCCAGGGGTCTTTCCAATCCTGTTCTTCTTCCATTCAGCACTTTTTCCATCCATTTCCACTTTTTCACTGCCACCCAGACCTATTTGTAGAGTCTGCCGGAAAAATGCTTGGATTTCCCATTGGCTCCCATTATACTCATTGGTCAAAACGAGCATCTGAGCATTAGGAATTGCTCGGTTCGAGTAACAAGCTTACAAGCATTTTAGTGCTCACTCATGTCTAGCCAGCACCTGTATACACTCTGTTACAGAATTCTGGAATGCTGTATATATGTCCCCAATGGTCTCTGCATAATACAAAAAGTGCTTTTATTATACTCAAACGGCGCGGTCTGGTCTGATGGGCATTGCTAATCTTAATCCTGTGCTTCTTCTGTTCTTGCGAATCCTGTCCTCCTTCTTGCCTCATGTGGATGATGCGTTATATGTCACCTACACAGTGTCCTCCATTGTGCTCCTGCACAGTCGTCTTTCTATACTGTAATGCGCATGCATAGGAAAAGACCAAAGAGCGCCAATGCATGTGCACTACAATACTTTGCTCTGCCCTTGGCAGGGCTGAGAGACATTTGCCTGTGCAGGAGCACAATGAAGGACACTGTACTGATGACATAGGATGCGTCATCCACACGAAGCAAGAAGGATAATGACAACAGCAAGAAGAGAGGAGGTGCCAGATCAAGACCAGAAACACCTGTAAGGGGGTTTGGGCTTTATCCCTGTAAATGTTCATGCTGCTATTTATATTTATCTGTATATTATTGTTATATATTTCATTGTGTTGCATTTTCGAATCCTTGTATTTTGTTTAAGATAGGGACAGTGCAGTTAGAAAAAAGGGCCACAAGAGGGGTAGCTGGGGAATAAGATAGACAGACTTCCTGTATATAGTCAGTTAGGGGTAGACCCCTGTGTACTGCTCAGGTGGCCTATGGCCTGGGCTGCTCAGTTACTATGAAACGTTTTAAGTAGAAGCCCAGCCATCCCTGGAAAGGAGTGGGAGTATAAGGAAGAAAGAGAAGAGTTAAGAGCACTGTATCCGCAGCAATGTAGCAAAGAGTGAAGCAATTTACAGAAGAAGTTAGAGTGGGCCACCATGAAAGTGCGCAGACAGGATAACCGTAGAAGAGGTGGACGACCCTGTAGACAGTATTTCTGAGTCTGAGATGAAGCAGGCTGCAGGGAGATATATAGCAGTGGCGTTTTCACCAGGCTCCTCGTCCCGTTATATCTTGTGGCCAATTCCCGTGACGTAGAAGAAGTAGGGAAAGACAGAGAAATGTATTGCTGGTACGGTGACGAATGTGCTGGAAGTGTTATGGATGTGCTGTGTCCTGAAGGAAATAAACCCATATTGTTTAAAGTTGCTTTGGACTCTGCCTCCTGTCCTTTGAATGCAAGGAAGAATGGGGGACACAGCAGGGAAGAAGCAGCTGCCAGCACAGTGAGTACGGATTGTGCTGACATGACTACAACTCTGTCCTTATTTTACACACCCATCAGACCGGATCACGCCATAGAGGATTATAATAAAAGCTATTTTTGTGTTATGCAGATTGAATTGGGGACCAAATATTCACAATATTAATACACTGTAACAGAGGACTTACAGGTGCTGGGCCTACTTTATATGGGAAAAACCAAGTGTCAAGTTCCCTTTAATCTGTTGATGATCAACTTTTTGGCTAACAGCCTCCCAGACACTATTCAGAAAGGTGACTATTCTCCTTCATCATAAATCTACCATTCAAGAAAGGCCCACAAGTTCTCAACTAAGTTTGCGTCAGTTGAGGAAGGGACTGTGTCATTATTCTTTCATATTTAAGGCCTTTACTGGCAGCCAAGCAGTGGAGACTTCGATGCTGCGATGGAGCATTCTCCTGCATAAAATCATGGTTTTCTTGAAAGATGCAGATTTTTCCTGCACCACTGCTAGAAGAAAGTGTTTTCTAAAAACTGGCAGTAGGTTTGGGAGTTGATTTTGAGTCCATCTTCCTACCTCAGCCATGTCTCTGAGCACTGAACACCTTGTACTTCTGTGTCTTGCTCAGTGGTGGTCCGGTTTCTGCCTCTTTACCTCGGCTGTGTCTCTGAACACCTTGTACTTCTGGGCCTCCAGGGAGGTTGTAGTTCTGGAATATGACAGCACTGGAGGATAATGGCTTCCTGGTCTCTTCACATTTGTTTTTTCTCAATTCTTTGGCAGTAAATGTGTGGTCGTCTTTTCTCATCATGTTTTTTGTGACCCTCTTAACTATTCGCAAGAAAACTTCTGATGCTTCTTTGATCGCACTCCAAAATATTAGTAATTTCAGGAGTGCTGCGTCCCTCTGTAAGATTTATAACAAATTTTGACTTTTCAAAGTCAGTTGAAATTATTATTACAAATTATTGTACATTCTACAAATTAAACAAAGTTTCTTACTTACTTGTGCATTATTGATTTATGAAAAAAATTATAACGGTTAATCTCGAAAAAACAATACAGACTTTAGTTTCTCGTATTTATCTTTGTTTATTGGATCATTGAAATATTATTACTTTCTATTACTACTCAGGGCATCCAAGATATTTCAATCAACTATCTACTGGTCTTGACATGGTTGGATTGGCTGCAGATTGGTTGACCTCAACAGCAAACACAAATATGTAAGTTATTATCTGCAAATAATATAATAATTGCTAAAGAGAACATCCAAAATGTGACACTATGGCTGATTCCCTTCAGTACAAGGATTACCTAAACATTATATACACCTTCTTTGTCACAAGAGTCAATGAATCAAGATCTGGACTGAAACCATTTATTGAGTCATTGGATGAGCTACATACACTTTTCATGTTTTTGATTTTGCATTTGTACTGGTCCACTTTGGTATTTGCCACAAAATTCTGGGATCGGATTTACAAATGTAAAGAATAGTTTCTTCAAAGGTAAAAAAAAATCTAAAAAAAAAAAAAAAGGAAAGGATATAAAGAGTAAAGAGTAGAGTTGAGCGATACCGTCCGATACTTCAAAATATCGGATCGGAATGGATCGGCCGATCTTTAAAAAAGTATCGGTATCGCCGATGCCGATACCGGAAGTCCCATTCAAGTCTATGAGACTTCCGGTATCGGAATTGGAAAAACCCTTTCCTGCCCTTGTACAGCCTCTCGGGGGTCTGTACGGACCTTCCGGGGGTCTCTGCCGGCCTGCCGGGGGTCTGTGCCGGCCTGCCGGTGGGCTGTGCGGACTACCCGGGGTCTGTGCACCCTGTGGGGGTCTGTACCGGCCTGCCGGGGGGCTATGCCGGCCTGCCGGGGGGCTGTGCTGATGTCCGGGGGTCTGTGCAGGCATCGTCCGATGGGACTACAAGTCCCATCGGGCGATGCCTGCTACCATGACAGTGATTGACACATTAGCCAATGATGGGACAGTAGTAGTCCCATCATCCGGCTAATGTGTTAAATGTTTAAAAAAAAAATACTACATACATACATACTACATGCATGCTACATACATACTACATGCTACATACATAGTACATATACTGTATACTACATATATACTACATACATGCTACATGCTACATACATACTACATACATACTACATATATACTACATGCATGCTACATACATGCTACATGCTACATACATACTACATACATACTACATGCTACATACATACTACATACATACTACATATATGCATCATACATACTACATGCTACATACATACTACATACATACTACATGCATGCTACATACATACTGCATGCATGCTACATACATACTACATGCATGCTACATACATACTACATGCTACATACATACTACATGCATGCTACATACATACTACATGCTACATACATACTACATATATACTACATACATACTACATGCATGCTACATACATACTACATGCTACATACATACCACATATATACTACATACATACTACATGCATGCTACATACATACTACATGCTACATACATACTACATATATACTACATGCATGCTACATACATACTACATGCTACATGCATGCTACATACATACTACATGCTACATACATACTACATGCATACTACATGCATGCTACATACATACTACATGCTACATACATATTACATACATACTACATACATACTACATACATACTACATGCATGCTACATACATACTACATGCTACATACATACCACATATATACTACATACATACTACATACATGCTACATACATACTACATGCATGCTACAAACAATACATTCATACAATACATACATAGACATACAGTACATATAACATAGAGTAACATACTTACCAATACTTGTCACATTGTTCCCCGAAGCCATTGTCGTCTACGGAATAAATATTAACATAACAAACCACAAAAATACTCACCCATGATCCGAAGCAGTCCACGAGTGTGTCCCACGACGATCTTGGGTAGAGAACTGCAGCATCAGCTGATGCTGCCGCTCTCTACGGGCTGCAGGAATCCAATGACGGAAGGTAGGTATCCTTCCGCACTGTATTCCTCCGCCACTTAAAAAAAAAAATCCTTAGTCTCACTTTATGGTAAAAGCTGTGTGGGAAATTCCCCGGAAGGCCCGAAATGACGGCGCATCATGATGCGCACACACCGCGCATCATGATGACGTCATTTCGGCTGTCAATCAACTTTGAACTTCCGATTCCGATGCCCGATATTGAAAAAATATCGGATGTCGGTATCCAAATTCCGATACAGCAAGTATCGGCCGATACCCGATACTTACGGTATCGGGAAGCTCAACACTAGTAAAGAGTTGCTTGGGAGACTACTTTTAGTGTCAGAATATGTCATTTTTCTTTTTTCGGCAATCTGCTTGTATTATATCTTCTTGTTATGACAATTGCCAAAAAAAGCTCTAAGGATTGCCAGGATAGTTTCAGGTGACATTGAGATGTACCTTAAAGAAGCTTCAATACCATATGATGGAGGTGTCTACAGAGGCATTTCTGTGGTATCTTATCATCATGACAGTACTTCCCCTATAAATCGATATTATCAGAAGAAGCTCTGGTGTTTAAAAGCCACCTCCACCATACACAAGAACAACTGGCTCAGACGATTGTTCATGCTTTATGAATGAGGAGTGAGGAGAAAGCTGTTGTCAGAATTCACTTATGGAGATCAAAAAGCTCCTCCACCCAAAAAA
Organism: Dendrobates tinctorius; assembly: GCF_039654945.1. Classification (NCBI taxonomy): domain Eukaryota; kingdom Metazoa; phylum Chordata; class Amphibia; order Anura; family Dendrobatidae; genus Dendrobates; species Dendrobates tinctorius. The sequence goes on along the minus strand of NW_027361738.1, from coordinate 64,047,953 downwards.
AGCTAAGCTTTTAAGTGCACATAGTAATTTATATTTCATTTTCTATGTGCACTGAATTATTTTCACAAAAACAAAGTTTTTTTCACAATTATTGTGGAGTCACTTTTCATACGGTACTACCCATTAGATTATTGCAGACACATTGGCTTTATTTTTGTGCTTGCAAAGATGCACAAGTTCCTTGCTGGTTACAATTTACCAAACTGACACACAATGCATGGTGGTGGCACTGACTCTTGGTGGGATCTTGTACTTGAACAGCTAGAGAACTATAATTACTTTTGCAGCAGTTTCGTACTGATGCCCAGAGGACCAGGAGGAGCACCACAAATCCCCAGGAGGTCACGTTGCACCCAAGATGGCTGCTGGCTTCTGACTCTCACATATTAACAGGATAACAACACCAGGTAGCATATTAAATGCAAAGGCAAATGGTGCCAATTGGCACACAAACACTAGAACAAACGCTCAAGCCCCATGTAAGACATGAGAAATAGGAGGACAAAGGAGCATAAAAAATGGCAAAAGTTTATTATCATCATATCAATAATGTCAGGTCAAAAAATCGTAAAAGATCAGTACAAAAAGACATGGTAATAGACACAAATAAGGAAAGGAGGCAACAAGGGGAAAAAGGGGGTTAATATCAACAAGCTCAGTGTCAGCATAAATGTTAAGTACTCCAAGGCATGTGTTGTGAACTCATTTTCTGGTTTACCTCTGGCTTCTGGTGAGGGTGGTGGAGCTGGCTGTGATGACAAAGGAGTCGTGAGTTCTCCATCCGGGCTCCCTCTGGTGGTGACAGTAGGTAATGAAGCTGATCTAAATGGCAGAGACCTGCCACCTGAGGAGGAGGACTGTGAGTGGACATCAGGAGTCTCTGACTGGATTTAAGACAGCCGACTCCCTAGTTTTGTGCTGGTGATTTTTCCTGCCCTGAGGTTCTGGTTTCCAGTTCTGTTCCTGCCTCCTCAAGCTAACTGTGCTCTGCTATTTTTTCACATGAGATTTGGTCTGGTTTACTCAGTTTTTGTGGTCAGCCAGCCCCTGCTGGGGCTGTGCTGAATTTCCATTCTTATGTCTCTGTTTATGCCAGTTTGCTTTTTGTCCCTGATCAGATTGGTCTCTTTTTGCTCTGTCTTCAGAATATACCAGAGTGCTGATTTAGGGAATTGAAGTCTAGCGACTTCAGGGTTTTTGTTATCAGAAAGTGTTGGACATTTTTTGGCAGGGTTTTGTGCGTGATTGCAGACAGCATCTTTCCTTTCCTGTCCTTTCTAGTTAGTTTGGGCCCCATCGTTTGCTCAGCCTATTTTTCTATCTGTGTTTGTGTTTTCATCTTGTCTCACCGATAATACATGTTTGGGGGCTGTCTATTGCTTTGGGGTCTGCTCTGGGGCAGTTTAGATTTCCCCTTTTCTTGCTTTAGGCTTATTTAGTTCTCTAGCTGTGACGAGGCGTCTAGGATCATCGTAGGTACGCTCCACGGCTACTGCTAGTTGTGTGGATAGGATCAGGGGTCTGCAATCCGCTTAGTTACCAACCTCTCTGGTTTTCTGGGGCTTAGCTTGTTTTTGTTTTTCCTCCTCGGTGACTCATTCATAACAGAATCACCAGCAGTACCGCAGATTCTAGGGTACTCAAAAGCAGGAAAAAAAATTGTAAAAAAAAAAAAGTGTCAGATTTTTTTTTTTTTTATATATGTATTTTTTCCTTTTTTTCTCTGGGGCCGTAGGAGGATTCTTTCCTTAATGGAGATTAAGCAATTGTCTGATCGTGTGGAGCAGCTCGCAGCTGAAGTGCGGGGAATTTCCGCCTATCTCGCTCAATCACATGCTGTTGAACCAAAAATCTCTACTCCTGATGTGTTTTCTGGGGATCGGTCTAAATTTTTGACTTTTAAGAATAATTGTAAATTATTTCTTGCCTTGAAGCCTAACTCATCGGGGAGCTCTGCGCAGCAGGCTAAAATTGTCATCTCCTTGCTGCGTGACGATCCCCAGGATTGGGCATTTTCTTTGACACCTGAAAATCCTTTTCTGACTAATGTGGATGCATGTTTTCAAGCCTTGGGGTTGTTGTATGATGAACCTAATGCTATTGATCAAGCTGAGAAAGCCCTATTGGCATTGAACCAGGGTCAGGATTCTGCAGAGTTATACTGTCAAAAATTCCGAAAGTGGGCGGTCCTTACTACATGGAATGATGGTGCCTTGGCAGCTCTCTTTCGCAAGGGTTTATCAGAAACCGTAAAAGATATTATGGTGGGATTTCCTGTTCCCTCTGGTCTTGATGATTCTATGTCATTAGCCATTCAAGTTGATCGGCGTTTACGTGAACGTAAAACTACACAAGAGGTGTTGCCACCTTTTCAACAAATGTCTGAACCTATGCAATGTGATAGAGTTTTGTCTAGGATGCAACGTCAGGAGTATAGAAGGTGTAATAAGCTGTGTTTTTTCTGTGGAGATGCCTCTCATATTATTTCTGTCTGCCCTAAATGAGATAAACATTTTGCACACACATTTACTGTGGGTGGCGTACAATCTAAGTTTCTTTTGGCAATTACTTTGATCTGCTCCTTATCCACATTTTCCGCCAAGGCTTTTGTGGATTCAGGAGCGGCTTTGAATCTGATGGATTTGGATTTTGCTAAACGTTGTGGTTTTCCCATGATACCTCTGCGGACGCCTATTCCTTTGAGGGGTATTGATGCTACTCCTTTGGCGGAGAATAAACCTCAGTTTTGGACCCAGGTGATAATGCGGGTCACCCCAGGCCACCAAGAAAATTGTACATTTTTGGTACTGCATAATTTGCATGATACTATTGTTCTGGGTTTTCCCTGGTTGCAAATCCATAATCCAGTTCTGGATTGGAAATCTGTGTCTGTGGTGAGTTGAGGCTGTCGGTGTGCTCTTGGTGACACTCCTGTTTTCTCCACCTCTCCCCAGTCTCATGATGTTCCTGACTATTTGGCTGATTTTTATGATGTATTTAGTGAGAGTAAGTCTGCGTCTTTGCCTCCTCATAGGAGTTATGACTGTGCAATTGAGTTGAGGCCTGGGTGTAAATTTCCCAAGGGTCGGCTTTTCAACTTATCTGTACCTGAACATGAGGCTATGCGATCTTATATTAAGGAGTCATTTGAGAAGGGTCATATTAGACCATCCTCTTCACCCTTAGGTGCTGTTTTTTTTTTGTAGCTAAGAAAGATGGTTCATTAAGGCCTTGTATTGACTATCGTACCCTCAACAAGATTACGGTTAAATATCAGTATCCGTTACCCCTGATTTCTGATTTATTCTCCAGAGTTAAAGGTGCCTGCTGGTTTACTAAGCTTGATCTCAGGGGGGCGTATAATCTTATTCGCATCAAGCATGGGGATGAATGGAAGACGGCGTTTAATACTCTGTAGGGACATTTTGAGTCCTGGTGTTGCCTTTTGGGCTCACTAATGCCCCTTCTGTCTTCCAATCCTTCATGAATGATATTTTCCGGGACTTTGTGGATAAGTTTTTGATCATCTATTTAGATGATATTCTGATCTTTTCCAGTGATTGGGATTCTCATGTGGAACATGTTCGGACTATGTTCCGGATTTTGAGGGAGAATTCCCTGTATGTTAAGGGATCGAAATGCCTTTTTGGTGTACAGAGGATTTCATTTTTGGGATTTATTTTGTCTCCGTCAACTATTGAAATAGACCCGGCCAAGGTACAGGCCATTTATGATTGGGTTCAGCCCACTTCTTTGAAGGCTCTCCAGAAGCTTTTGGGTTTTGCTAATTTTTATCGTAAATTTATAGCTAATTTTTCTGGTATTGCCAAGCCACTGACTGATCTGACCAAGAAGGACGATGATGTGCTGAATTGGTCTTCAGAGGCTGTTTTGGCATTTCAGGAGCTGAAGCGGAGGTTCACTTCTGCTCCGGTTTTACGGCAACCTGATGTCTCACTTCCATTTCAGGTAGAGGTAGATGCTTCGGAGATTGGTGCAGGAGCTGTTTTGTCCCAAAAAGATCCGGTGACTTCTAAAATGAATCCCTGTGACTTCTCTTCCCATAAGTTCTCCCCATCTGAATGCAACTATGATGTGGGGAATCGGGAATTGTTGGCCATGAAGTGGGCATTCAAGGAGTGGAGACATTGGTTGGAAGGTGCTAGACATCAAGTTGTGGTCCTCACTGACCACAAGAATTTGATTTACCTGGAGTCGGCCAAACGCTTGAATCCTAGACAGGCTAGGTGGGCCTTGTTTTTCACGTGTTTTGATTTTGTGGTCTCCTTTCTTCCGGGCACTAAGAATGTTAAGGCAGACGCCCTTTCTAGGAGTTTCTTTGCTGATTCTCCTATTGTGACCAAACCTACTACCATCCTAGTTGAGGGGGTAGTTCTTTCTGCCATCTCGCTCGATTTGAGACGTGCCCTGGAAGAATTTCAGGAGGACAAACCTGAGCGTTGTCCTATGGGAAAATTGTATGTTCCTGACCAGTGGATGAAGACGGTGATGTCTGAAGTTCATTGCTCCGCGTTGGCTGGTCATCCAGGTATTTTTGGTACCAGAGATTTGGTGAGTCGGTCTTTTTGGTGGCCCGCCTTATCTCGTGATGTCAGGAATTTTGTGCAGTCTTGTGGGACTTGTTCCCAGTGTAAACCCTGTTCTCGTTCTAGTGGGTTGTTGATGCCCTTGCCGGTGCCCAAGAGGCCATGGACCCATATCTCAATGGATTTTATTTCTGATCTTCCTGTCTCTCAGAGAATGACTGTTATCTGGGTGATTTGTGATAGATTTTCTAAGATGGTCCATCTTGTACCACTCCCAAAGCTTCCATCTTCCTCAGAGTTGGTGCCCTTGTTTTTACAACAGGTGGTTCGGTTGCATGGGATTCCTGAGAACATTGTGTCGGACAGAGGTGTCCAGTTTGTCTCCAGATTTTGGAAAGCTTTTTATTCCATGCTGGGAATTCAGTTATCCTTCTCCTCTGTGTTTCACCCACAGACCAATGGGCAGACTGAGAGAACAAACCAGACTATGGAGTCCTATTTGAGATGTTTTATATCTGCTGATCAGGATGATTGGGTCTCATTTTTGCCCTTGGCAGAATTCGCCCTAAATAATAGAGCTAGTTCTGCCACATTGATGTCGCCCTTTTTCTGTAACTTTGGGTTTCATCCTCGATTTTCTTCAGGGCAAGTGGAATCTTCAGCCTGCCCTGGTGTTGACACTGTGGTAGAGAGAATGCAGCAAATTTGGGACCAAGTGGTGGATAAGTTGTCCCTCTCTCAAGAAAAGGCCCAGCAGTTTTCCAACCGACATAGGACCATTGGTCCCCGGTTTAAAGTGGGTGATATGGTTTGGTTGTCGTCAAAAAATATCTCTATGAAGGTTGCGTCTCCAAAGTTCAAACCAAGATTTATTGGACCTTATAGGATTTTGGAGATTCTTAACCTGGTTTCTTTTCGATTGGCTCTTCCAGTTACGTTTAAGATCCATAATGTGTTTCATAAGTCTCTGTTGAAGAGGTTTGTTGAGCCAGTGGTTCCTATGGCGGCACCTCCTGACCCTGTGTTGGTTGAAGGTAATGTGGAATATGAGGTAGAGAAAATACTGGATTCTCGTCTGGCTAGACGGAGACTCCAGTATTTGGTCAAGTGGAAGGGTTATGGCCAAAAATATTCTAAATAAATAATAATAATAATAATGGCCAGGAGGACAATTCTTGGGTCTCTGCCTCTGATATTCATGCCGAGAGATTGGTTTGTGCCTTTCACCGGGCCCATCCTGATCGGCCTGGTGGCGTAGATGAGGGTTCGGTGACCCCTCTGTTGTGAGTTCATTTTCCCCTTCGTCACTGGGGTCTGGTGAACTCCCTATTCCGGTAAAGGAAGGTAATGAGCCTGATTATCAGGATGATGAGGATGACTGGCTGAGTGGAGTCACGGACTGGATATAAGGCTGCCGACGCCCTTCTGCCCGGCGGGTGATTTCTCTGTGGACTTCTAGGACTCCAGTCTGATTCCTGCTCCTCTAAAGCTAAGTTTTCTGTTTTGCCTGTTAGCTTTTTGTTTTGTTTTTTGTTTTCCTTGCTTTTTCAGAATTCTGCCATTCCCTGCTGGGGTGAGCTGAATCTCCTTTTGCCTGTAGCTCTGTCTTCAGTATATTCCTGAGTACTGACATAGCTTTTTTGAAGCCTAGCGTCTTCAGGGCCTTTTTCACTGTCAGTCTGTTGGCTCTTATTTTCTTAGGGTTTTTCACGGATTGCAGACAGCAGCCTTCCTGTCCTTTTCTATCTAGTTAGCTTGGGCCCCTCGTTGCTCAGTCTATCTTTCTGTCTGTGTTAGTATTTTCATCTTGCTTCACCGTCATTATATGTTGGGGGCTGCCTATTGCTTTGGGGTCTGTATGTTGGGGGCTGCCTATTGCTTTGGGGTCTGCTCTGGGGCAGTTTAGATTTCCCCTTTCTTTCTTTAGGCCTATTTAATTCTCCGGCTGTGATCGAGGGGTCTAGGGCTTCGTAGGAACCCCCCACGGCTACTGCTAGTTGTGCTGATAGGTTCAGGGGTCTGCAATCCGATAGCTGCCAACTTCTCTGGTTTTCTGGACTTAGCTAGCATTTCTGTTTTTGCCTCCTACGGTGACTCAATCATAACACCCCTCCTCAAGGGGGGGTACTGTTGTGAACTCATTTTCTGGTTTACCTTCTGTTCCTGCCTCCTCAAGCTAAGTGTGCTCTGCTATTTTTTCACATGAGATTTGGTCTGGTTTACTCAGTTTTTGTGGTCAGCCAGTCCCTGCTGGGGCTGTGCTGCATTTCCATTCTTATGTCTCTGTTTATGCCAGTTTGCTTTTTGTCCCTGATCAGATTGGTCTCTTTTTGCTCTGTCTTCAGAATATACCAGAGTGCTGATATAGGGAATTGAAGTCTAGCGACTTCAGGGTTTTGTTATCAGAAAGTGTTGGACATTTTTTGGCAGGGTTTTGTGCGTGATTGCAGACAGCATCTTTCCTTTCCTGTCCTTTCTAGTTAGTTTGGGCCCCATCGTTTGCTCAGCCTATTTTTCTATCTGTGTTTGTGTTTTCATCTTGTCTCACTGATAATACATGTTTGGGGGCTGTATATTGCTTTGGGGTTTGGGGTCTGCTCTGGGGCACTTTAGTTTTCCCCTTTTCTTGCTTTAGGCTTATTTAGTTCTCCGGCTGTGACGAGGCATCTAGGATCATCGTAGGTACGCTCCACGGCTACTGCTAGTTGTGTGGATAGGATCAGGGGTCTGCAATCCGCTTAGTTACCAACCTCTCTGGTTTTCTGTGGCTTAGCTTGTTTTTGTTTTTCCTCCTCGGTGACTCATTGATAACAGGTATGTGTAGGTTTGCCCCCGTATATATAAATAAGGTGCTACAGGCCCTGAAAGGATACCAGGGCAGATGCAGGATCACCGTGGGGGTGAAAGACTAGCCTCAGTGTGAGAGCCGACATAGCGCACAAGGTGCGAACCCTAGCAAAAAACAAACCCCAAAGCATGGATGTGCCATAACAGTACAGTTACAGTCCCGGCAGGAAGTTGCCCAGAGCCCTAAATATGACCCATGTGGGAAAGAAAAGGTGCAGGACAGCTCTTACCAATAAGGTCCCGATGTGGACCACCAAGTAGGATTAAGCAGAGACCCCCGACGCGCGTTTTGCCCAGCATCAGATAGCTTTCTCAAGGGGATGGTGAGTAAACGCCACAGAAGACCTTCATATATCTGGTAATGGGTCATGTGACCAGGTCACATCCTTTCAGGGACCAATAACAGCGTGTGGAAGCGGCGCATGCGCTGAGGTGACGCCAGGTCCTGCAAACATCGTGGCGTCACCCTCTCATCGCACGGAGACAGGGGGGCTCCAAATCACAAGCTGATCGCTCCTACATGCATATATATCGATTACCATGCAATATCATACTCTGCTATATGTTTATATTGCTTGTACTGCTTGTTATCTGGGTTTGGCCACAATGAACATGATTACGCTGTTAGGATGTTGTTCTTTCTATACACTGTCAAAGCCATCTTTTATTATCCCTCCCTACAGCGGTTGTGCGCATGTGGATGAATCTGGCCCCGGTGTATTTGCAGCATAGCGGCGTCTGCCACCCTCCCTCGCATGTGAGGCAGGCCCGGGGTTCTTAGTCCCGCCTTCCTGTCTCCGTGCAATGAGAGGGTGACGCCGGGATGTATGCAGGACCTGGCGTCACCTCAGCGCATGCGCCGCTTCCACACGCTGTCATTGGTCCCTGAAAGCATGTGACCTGGTCACATGACCCATTACCAGATATATGAAGGTGCTCTGTGGTGTTTACTCACCATCCCCTTGAGAAAGCTATCTGACGCTGGAATTTAGCTGTAATCAATTGCTTCCTATAGCCACCAACAAGCATCTTACACCTCTCAGATGGAATTTTGGCCCACTCTTCTTTTGTAAACTGCTCCAGGTCTTTTATATTTGAAGGTGGCATCCCCCAATAGCAATTATAAGATCTCTCTACACGTGTTAAATGGGATTTAGATCTGGACACATTGCTGGCCATTTCAGAACTCTCTAGTGCTTTGTTTCCATCCATTTCTGGGGGCTTCTTGAAGTATGTTTTGGCCGTTGCCCTGCTGGAAGACTCATGACCTAGGATGCAAACCCTGCTTTCTGACACTGTGCACTGTATTGCGATCAAAAATTCTTTCAGAATCTTCAGATTTCATCGTGCCTTATACACAATCAAGGCACCCAGTGCCAGAAGCAACAAAACAACCCCAAACATCTTGTAACCTTCACCATATTTGATGTAGGTACTGTGGGTTTTTTTGTAGGCCTCATTCAATTTTCAGTAAACAGTAGAATGATGTGCTTTGCCAAAAAGCTCCATCTTGATCTCATCTGTCAATAAGAAGCTTTCCCAAAAGAATTTTGCTTACTCATGTACATTTTGGCAAACTGCAGTCTAGCTTCGTATGTTTCTATGTCAGCAGTGGTGTCCTCTTAGTTCTCCTGTCGCTTCATTTCATTCAAATGTCGATGGATAGTTCCCAATGACACTGATGCACCCTGAGCCTGCAGGACAGCTTGAATTTCTTTGGAACTTGATTGGGGCTGCTTATCCACCATGCAGACTATCCTGCATTGCAATCTTTCATCAATTTTTCTCTGTTGTCCATGTCCATGGAAATTATCTACAGTGTCATGGGTTGTAAACCTCTTAATTATGTTGCGCACCATGGACAAAGGAACTACAAGATGTCTGGAGATGGACTTGTAACCTTGAGATTGTTGATATTTTTCAGCAATTTTCATTCTCAAGTCCTCAGACAGTTCTCTTCTCCTCTTTCTGTTCTTCATGCTTATTGTGGTACACACCGACACACAATAAAAAGTTTGAGTCATCCTCTCCCCTTTTTATCTGGTTTCAGGTGTGATTTTCATATTGCCCACACCTGTTACTTGCCAGAGGTGAGTTTGAAATAAAGTTGTTTACCCACAATTTTGGAACGTGCCAAAAATTTTGTCCTTTTGTTTCAAACACACAAAGGAAATAAACTTGTGTATAACAAACCATGTGTAATTGCAATGATCTTCTGGGAGAAATATGTAATTTTCTTGAACAATTTAGAGGGTGTCAACACTTTTGGCTATGACAGTATGTGCGACCTTTATGCCAAAATATACTATTCTACATTGCATTAACCATGTATTATATATATATATATATATATATATGTGTAGATAGTCTACAGCTGGTAAAACTGTATGCACAAGAATATCCTCAATAATCTTTTATTGGTACTATAATTAGTGGCCTGGGACAAATTATAATTAGTGCCGGACTGAACAAAATCAAACTGTACCATGATGTCTTCTAAAATAGAGTCAATTAGGAACTAATTATAGGTCAATTACAGTTAGGAAGTAAAATAAGAGCAAAAACGTGAAGGTAAAAAAGGAGTACAGGAAGACAATTTAAAAAGTTCCATTCATAACTTAAATGTAGTATTTGTGAATTAGTTTCTAATGTCTTCAGTTAGACCAGCAATGCATCGGTATGTACTGTATGGTACAATATAGTTGCATCGCCCTCCCAGGGCTGTGGGGTACTCGGTACCGGGCCGGTGTCAGTGGGATGTGTCACAGCAGCGGTGACCTGGACCGTGGCCCTGGGCGCTCAAGTAATAGAAAGATGAGAATGGTGGAATGTAGTTAAATGAATAGTTTGTGACGCCACCTGTGGTGTTCGGCAAGGGAGGTGTTAAGCCGACGCTGCAGACAGATCCTCCGGGACAGATGGTGTGGTGCAGCAATGATGTTATAGCCCTCCACAGGCAGGGCTGATGTCCCAGGGCAGTGTAGATGTGGAAACACTTAGATGGTGCAGTGTTTGGCGCAGGGGATGTAGCAGTGCCAGGCGGACGGACGCAGGAAGGAATCGAGGACACCAGGGCATGTAGTTCCAAAGCTTTACTCACAGTCTGTAGTGCCCACTTCTGTGCCATGTCTTCCGGGTCAGGGACTCATTCAACCTCCGGGCAAGATGGTATGCTCCCTTCCATGCTCCGCCAACTTATGTGCCTTTTCTGAACGTCTCCTCTATAGCGCCTTTAGGTGTGAAGATCTCCTAGTACTGAGTTACACTGGAGTTCCTCCTGACAGATGTTCCCAAGAACTCTACTTGTACGGCAGACAGCTGTGGCCTGCTTCGGGGACTCTCTACTCCTAAGTCCCGGCTCTCTATCCGTGTTGCTGTTGTGCCCTCAAGTCTTAGATGGGAGTAGTGCATTTACAGCCCACTACTCCACCGGTGTCTGCTGCAGAACCATTAGTGTCCATACAACCTCGGGGACCGGGCCCCAGCCTTGCGCTTAGAACTTCTAGGCAGGGTTCTTCCTCTAACCCACGTCCTCTGTGTTCCCTTTTACTCCTACGTTCCGTACTTGTCTTTCCCTCCTATGGAAGCTCAGGTTTCAGTTCAATGTCTTTCTCCTTCTTTCCTTTCCCGTGCCAGCTGGCTCAGATCACTGAGGCAGCTGCAGCACTCCTTCCTCCATCCCTCTTCCAGGGATCTCCTTTCCTCACTCCTCTGAGTGACTTCCTCCCTCAGACTGACCTGTAATCCTAAACCATCCCGCTCTTTTATGTATTCTAAACTCCACCCACCTCCCAGCACGTCTAGTGTTCCAAGCAGGGAACCACCAAAGGTGCTCTGCTTCTCTCTAAGCAAGGAGCCGCAATGTGGTTTTGCTGAACTACTCTATTGTGTGGGGTGCGAGTGTCAGGAGCTCCCAACTTACCTGGATGGTGGGGCACCACACCTTAGGAGAAGGTGCAGTACCTCTGTGGTGACTGAGCCTCAGGGGCGCCACATAATCCTGCATCGAATATCTGGAGTAAAATGCCCAAAATTCAAACTCAAACAAATAATGTAGTGAAAAAATATGTACAGTCTTTATCGAAACATATACATGAAAAAATGAAGTGTATTAAAAATACAATAATATGATCAGGTAGCGGAGACAACACAAAAGGAAGACTGACAGCAGCATCAATAAAATATTGCGCCTTGGTCCATAAAATAACCAACACATCCCCAGCACAGCAATGACTCACTAGATAAATTGTGCCACAGTACATTCAATCTGAATTCTAAGTGATAAGGTGCAAAACAACGTACCATCTCTTGGATACTGTGCAGGGCACAAGGAGACATGCATAGCAAGGGTTAAAGTGCTTAGTGCAAGAAATAAGGGAAATGCTGTAATGACCATGCTTACCCATGTGGGGCATACATCAGCAGCGTGTCAGGTCCCAAGCCCCAACGCACGTTTCACGCTGGGCTTCGTCGGGGGCTTGTGTGTCGGGGGGCTTCATTTTTTCATGTATATTTTTCAGTAAATAGTGTACATATTTTTTCACTACATTATTTGTTTGAGTTTGAATTTTGGGCATTATACTCCGGATATTCGATGTAGGATTATATAACTGATATGGGAGTTGTCCTATCTCCATGATATTTGAACAATTCTTTTCTCTAATAAGAAAATGAATTTATGTTCTTAAACATGTTGGATTGTGTTAGATTGTATGGTACAATGTCATGCAGATGGCCAATCTCTTGGTTCCAACCACTGATAGTTGTGCTGTGCTTTCTGTCCTGCCAGTGCCCCCTAATTTGTACTTTCTAACCTCCCAGCGTCCCATAATTTTGTGCTTTCTGTCCTGTAATTGGCCCCTAATTGTGTGCCTGAAGTGTTGCCCAGAACCCGAAATGTTTGCCAGAGCATGCTATTACTATTGCTACATACTCAGTGTCCAGAAATACATTGCCTGCTACCACTACAGATAGGGGCCAATTTGTCAAAGTTTTTACCCACAAAAGTGTCGTAAAAGTTTTGAAAAGTTTTACTTTTTTTGTAACGTGCTGTTGCTACTTTTGGCATTTTCACAACACCTTGAATTAGCTGTGACAGAATGAGTGGGGCTGGGGAGGAGCAGGGGTGGGAGCCTGACCATCATCATCAACTCATGAAAAATGGTGTTTTTTAGCATCACAAATTCTACTGACTGGAGTAACATTTCTGGCCTGGCGCACGGAAAGACACTCTGCGGAGACAGAGAAGAGTAACCAGATTCAGTCAGTGGCATGCTTCTCTTAATCAATCTCGTGCTTCTTCTTCTCCATCAAAACTGGCGTAGTGCGAGCGTGCACCATAGTCCTTAGTTGTAGAGACTTTTTTTTTGTGAAGAGTCGGTGCCTTTATGCATATGATAGGAGCCACCACCCCAATGAGAGCTGCTTGCTGTTTCTAAATAGCTCTCACTAAAGGTAAAATCATAGAAATGGGCTGTCGATCCGACAGAAAAACTGCAAATCCAACCTGCAGCTCAGGAGAAGATAGGTTTTAAGAGCATTGGGATGGGAGTTATTTTACCATTAATATGTGATCATCATTAGTGTCTGAACGCAATTTTAATAGGGATCCATTTGAGATTCAAAAAAGCAAACTCATTTGGTGAGTGGAGGCAAATAATCCAGATCACCAAAAGGAGCTGGACTGCCCATCATACTGCCAATAGTCTTATATTTTCCATGACTGTTTTTTTTTATATAACACTGCCAGAAAGTGGGTGAATCCTATTTTACTTACAGCATTATAGGGTACGATAACCGGGTGGTACTGAGGATGGGCTTAAAGTCTTTATCTTGCCAACAGCAGTGTTGATAAGAATGATCGTCAATGTGCGGCCCAGGTTGTCTAACACCTGCCATGGACCTCAATGGTGCACATGATATATACTGTATATCTGCTGCCACTGAACCTCTACCCGTTGATATTCACATACTGAGCTGTTGGGAAAAAATATATATATTTCTGTCACTTATCCTTATTTTGTGTAAAAAAAGTTGAAGGGATCGTTGTTCAATCCAATAAATTTGATACGATTGGAATATCGCAGATGCATCACAATAAATAGCAAAAGTATGCTATGTGCGCTCATAAATATAACTTTAACAAAAAAAAGTTAATGCAATCACCATAGAAAACCAGGCATAATTCAGTTTGTAAACCCTCCTAGAATGCAGAGCAATACTGCTCTCAAAAGACACAGAGAATACAGTACACGAATACTGACTCTTTGCAACTTGTGAAAAAGACAAATGTGTCTGTAATGGGTCATTTATCAAGTGCAGAGCTCATTTTTATTACCTATTTATTTTAGTCAAAGCTATTTATAGGTAGTAGCAGAACAAGTGGCTGATATGAAGCCCTCAGAGAAAGGAGCTCCAACCATGTTTGGTCCAAACCGCTTTTCTACTGGGTGGTGAGAGCTCATAATGGACTCCCTTCAACAGAGAAAATGCATGGATAGATTTCATAGAATTGATTCAAAGATATTAAAAGCAGTGTGGATGGGTAAGCAATGCTACGGCCTTCTGTCTTGGATGGCACCACGATGGAGGCCACATTTTGATCGACGCTATGAACCCCCTTATCTTCTATATGCATCCCTGTTTAAAGTTATATAGTCACGAGTCTGAGCTGAGTATTGCCTCAATTGGTGGTCATTTACATATAAAATAACAATTGTTCTTGGTTCAAAATATGCATTACTAGGATGATTCAGACACACCACAAAGAGCAACCTGTAGACAGCTGTTTCAGACTTTTTGCTCCTCATCAGTACTTTCTGATTGGCTAAATGAGATGCCTTTGATTTAGATCTTGAGGGTCAGTCACATCAGCACTCAGATGCATTTGTATAAGGGAATCTAACAGCACAAAATGACTGTTCAAACCAATCACAGGCACTCGGTGAATCCTTGGCGTGGTCAAACAATTCAAAGCATCTTCAAACCTTTTTTTTTCCATCCATTTGTGCCTTATTATTCTTTGATGGAATTCCCTGACTTTACAAGAGCCAGGAAAAGGCAGAGATAGATGTAAAATAAGTAGGTTTGAAGGTGCATTGATCTGCTTGGTAACAGCAAATGTGCACTGAGCGCTTGTGGTTGGTTCGAACAGTCATTCTGTCCTAACAGACTGACTTTAGGGCTCTTCAATTTCCTTCAGGAGGAGAGCTGATTTGCATATCTTTCCCAGGAAGCATTGCCTTTAAGATTTCATAAGTAAGCTGGATTTCCGCAAGTAGAACGAGTTTCTCCCAGAGCTTCATGAAAGGTATCTTACCCCGCCAAACATTAGACTGCTTTAGCCTTGAAAGAGTTGTCTACACATGGGGGTCTCTGGTTTGCCTGAAATTGTAATGGGTTTTCATTGACTTACAGGGAGACTATCTAAATGTGCTACTGGAAAAACAATTGTCTTCTTATTGGAGCGGAGCTAATTTGCATGCTTTTCTATAAAAGCATTGCCATTATTCCCACACTAGTTGGACCTCCACAAGTCAAAGTAGTACCCCTTGGAGTGCTTCAAAGTGGTGTAGTACCAATTTATGCCTTTGTGTTCAAAGATATTATTCTCGGCCTCATTGGGATTTTGCACTTTAGCAAACATTTTTCTGGATTAAAGCACTAATAATGTGCTTTGCATTTTTATAGCAATTCTAAGACCAAAAATGTATTACCTGTCCATCGACCTCCTCCAATAGAAAACACTTCATATGGGAAAAGTGTTTATCAATTGGAGTCTAAGGGTGACTTAGGATAACAGCCAAATTGTAGGATCGCTGCTTCCAAAAGGTGGCACTATAGAGTTTAAGTCCTCTTTCTCTCTGAAGAGGCAATTTGCAGATCAATTGCAGGAGACTGATGGACAGATCTGGTCTCACACTCCTTCATCAGTGGTCATTTTGAAAACAGGAGATCTGTTAAGTCTCTTAGGCTGTACTAATAAGTTCAAGGAGGAGTACCTGCAATGCCTGTATATTAATAAGTGCCACAAATTCATGTCACAACAAATTTGTTAAAATATAATAAAGATAAAGTTGGGACCCTATCAAGACTGATGTTTAATACAGGAATTTTGTACCTAAAGTCCACTAGAGTATGGTACACCAAATAACTCTCAACAAATTTGGACAATAATGTGTGTCACAGTCTTTGCCGACTTTGAGACGGAGTAGTTTTCAGCTTCAAAGTATGCCAGTTCTCTGTGGTACATTATAGTAAATGTGTTGTACTGTGTTAGGTCATGCCCTTTTGTTAATTTCCACCTTACTTTTTTATAAAAGTGTTATAGCTGGCCTGGTGCAAAAGGGCAAAATGGTGCAAAAATCTGAGCAAATACCAGGCAAAGGTTGAAAAATTCTGAGCAAAGTACCCTAGCCTAGAAGATGTGTGTCATTACATGTCTCATACAAGAGAAAATTTGACCTTCTGGGGGGATGGTCTTGTTTTTTCCCCTGCATGACGCCTGCTGGCTATAATTGGTCAACATCATACAGGTGTAAAAATCCACATCCCCAGAGAACAATCTCTGGTAACGCCCAGTTTGGCTTCTCATAAATTATAAACTAAACATTACAAGGAAATTTGTCTGCAATGGAGAGAATATGTTAAAAAATATATATGTTTTATTCAGCTCTGCAGCTTCTATTCCATGATGTGGGCAATTTAGCATGCTCCAACTGGTGACAGGTCCTCCTTAACATGGGTGACAGATGGCCAACAAATAGCAGCCAATGAACTTATACATGTCACGGGGCAGTAGTGGGAAAACAGGGGACGAGGAACCAGTGCCCCTGAACTGCCCCTCAGGCTAACGGGGTGCCCTGACTTTCCTTAACTTGGGGGTACACTTGATGGAAGTGAGGCCCAAGTCCCCGACCTGTCCCTATCTCCTGTTTAGCCCTGAGCTAAACCCCCAACCCCCTCCCCAGGAGGTGAGACAGGGAAAAAGTGAACTGCACCAAAAACCAAAGGAAAGATAAACCAGACACCTCAGGGTTACATCAACTAAAAACCAAAACTTAGTTTTATCTGCTGCAATGCACAGTACAGCAGAGTAAGGCTCCTGAACTCAGCTTTCAGCAGAACCACCACTGCTCCTGATAAGCTGGACCACCACAGCTCCAGTCTTCACCACGGTTAGAAACAAAAGGAAGTGTATCACCAACAGTGAGCTGCAGCACCTGGTGACCTTTTAAAGGAAGGTGGGAGTGGTCAACCAACTGCATAGCAAACTAAACATGTAGTAACACCAGCAGCCACCGGGGGGAACAAACCCACCAGCAGACTAACTAAACTTGTAGTAACACCAGCGGCCACCGGGGGGAAAAACTGATATTAACCCCCGATGGCCTGAATGGAAAAAAGTTTATATCAGAGCAGCCCAAACTGACACAGATCCAAAAATGGACTGTGACAATACATATCTGTTATGTGTGTCTTTAACATTTCGCATTACACATCTAGAGATATGTTGGGTTTCAAAACAGAGAGACTTCATGGCAGATATTGTGACCAAAATTAGATATTTTTTATTTTAGACTCACCATTGGTGATTGTTGTAAAAATATGTATCTAGTGTCATGAATGGAGATTTCTGATAATTTAGGGGAAAAATGTAACAAAATAGTGGATCTAGATAATTTATTTTAGTTTGGATTTTCTTACACAGTGTCCTCTTCATGTTCATCACGTTTTTGTGACACACTGTATGAAGACTGAATCAGATTTCTGTAATTAGGATAAACATTACAGAGATTAGTATTAACACGCATGACTGAGCTGTCTCTTATAGAAGGACGTTACTGCACTGATTTCATGCTGTGGTTGGTAGCTCTGTGACAGATATCTTGATATCTTTGATGTATTTTGAAAAATATGTTTAGAAGATTCCATAAAAGTAAATCTGGTATACAGCATGACTTACATTTTGGTGTTTAGGGCCATCACCAGTCAACCAGCATGGAGGGCACAAGGGTGGAGCAATAAAAATTTTTTAGTGTAGGTGTAATTTCCGATACAAAAGACCATCACATCAAAATGGAAGGATATTTGGCGCGAAGTGAAGGAATGGGCAGGACGTGTATCAAGGAAGGCACTAAGGCCAAGGTGACAGGCCGCAGAAGAAGGCTTGAGGCAGTGGGCTGTGGCACTTCTGTAAGCAGAACTCAGTGGCGCCAAGCAAGATTCAGAATACAGACAACGCCGTTCTGGACCCGAAGATCCGATCCATGCCATATAAGCTCCGCAATCCATACGACTTCAGTTAAGGCATGAAAACCTGACCTGCGCCCATCAAAACCCAGAGTCCAAACTACACCAGTCTAGAGCCAATGCCGAGCCTTCTCACTAGGCACGAGACAACCACCACCAATCAAGCACTGAAGATCGGGTAGAAGACTCTGCTTGGGGTGGGAAGTCCGTAGTGATGAACTGGAAACATGAATGAGCCAGGCCATTGCCTCCAGCACTGATGTACGGTACAGGGGTTTGTCTGGGCTAGTAGAACAGACAGGGGCAGGGGCCTATTGAAGCAAAGGCAGCCATCGAGCCTAGTTAGACTTTGTCAGGAGGAATTTTGGCCAAGGGGGTAGAACCTGACCCCGGCTAAGGCCTGGGTTAGAAAAAGCAATAATACAGTGATTTTCTCTAGTACCGATATCATCCACTTTGTATTTATAAGAATATACAACCAGAGACTGTTATACTAGCTAGAGTGAACCTGCGGATTCTTTGTACATTTGTTTTTGTGTATTTCTTGCTTTAATTACCCTGTCTAGCATTCATTGCTGTTGCTATAACTATTACAATTCCCCAGATTTCATGGAAATAAATAGTTTCAGTGGTTACTTCTGCCTTGTGTTTTGTCTGTTTATTGCATCTGGTCACCTGCTTACACTGGTCAGCATGTTGTACCATCCCATAGAAAAGCCCAACTTAATTTGCAACAACATCAGTAAAGTAGTACAATTGTAAGAGTACCACACAAAAGGGTCATCGTAATCCGTCATAGGTCACCAATATCTCCACACAAAGCATCAGCCCTCTTACTTCACGTTACTAACTCTCCATGATTCTCTATAGACCTCATAGGACTTTCACTAGGCTTCCAAACAGCTAGTCCTTCACTTTTTACAGGTCAATTACTTTATCTTCTGTGGGCCTGTTAAGCTAAAGCTGACTCTTTTCACCTCCCAAGTCTACTTACTTCATAGGAAAAAAAAAATAGGCCACTTCACAGACCTCAAGGCTGTCAACTCTCATTATCCACTTGTCTTTCTTACTCTCAGGATAGAAATCTGACACAACCAACACTTTCTCAGATACGGTCCCCAAACTATAGAATGATCTCATGCTTTTTGGCTCCTTCGATTCATTGATAACAATCTGACCATACTGATTGGGAAAAACCTAGTACTTTTGAACCTCTTGTTCTCCATCTCTAGCTCTCACCTGCCATTCCATGGTAGCTACTTTATGGCCTACTTTACGGCTCAGTGCAGCTTCCGTTTAGGGGGGCTCACCATCACTTGCTCCCAATATATTTTGCCTTCAGCCCAGTTACATAATTCGTTGTCATTAAACCTATTATACTCTCAGGTCTATTACAGTTTCGTAAGGCACATCATGTAGTCTTACCAGTTACCACACACTTTCAGACTCCAATTCAATACATTAGCGTGATTACCAGATCCTGAAGCCTCTGAGCTGACCGACAAAGGCTCTTCTACTAAGACGAGTGGCTTTAGCCACACACTTCAACTTTGCAATATCAACTACTTCTACTCACATCTTCTACTACAGAGACGTCTTGTGGTAGCAGATCATTTTGCTATATAAACCCTATTCATAAAATATATGCAGTAACAAGGGGAAAAATAATGGACTTAGTCATATAGGCAAACAGTCACATTAGTATGAGGTGATAAAGCTTACTCCCATTAAAAGTAACTTAGTCACCTTACTTGTTAATAGAAGAGAGGATTTAAAAACATTTTCAATTTAGATGTAAATGTAGAAGTTAAAATAGATTACTATTCAAATTTTGTAGGAAATATTAAAAAGACATATATATGTATCACAACCATAGATCAGTCTTTACATGCTGAGTGCATTTCCCTTCAAAGAAATTCTACAGATCCAGAAAAAGGTTAACTTCCGTGAGAAATTATGAATATAATAGAAACCAGGGATGTGTGAAAACAAATTCCTTGTGTTGGGAAAATATAAGATATACTGTCTATAAGATTATTGAAAACCAAACAAAAGATTCTTGTACATTTATGAGTTACTGAGCTGAATAATAATTCACATTAATATTTGCTAAATAGGCAGGTTCTAATGAGCTTATTCATGGCCATAGCTATGTGGTGTACAAAAATAGCCGTGAAGCCCCAGGTTTGGTGCCTAAGGTTATAAATGACAAATGATAGAAGGGGGAAAGTGCTATATATTATGTGTTGGAGAATAGGAGCATCAATTTGACTATGATTATTATCTATGGTATTGGTATTGCCAATACAAATGAGCGTTTATCGATTTATTGTAGACCAATGTTCCTTGTAAGATATTATATTTCTAGTACATCATGTCAGCTCATCAAAATTAACAATTAATCTTTGATAGGTTTAACTAATGTTCTTGTTTAGAAATCATCACTGTCCAAAAACCTTCCTTTATAATTACCTTAAAGTTAGACTACATTCACACATCCGCGCAGGGGCGTAACTACCGGGGTAGCAGCCGAAGCGGTTGCTTTGGGTCCCGGCCCATATAGGGGCCCGACGCCCACTTTGCAATTTAATTACTCCAACCACCGATCCGCGGCCCAGCACCGGGCCGTTGCAGTGCTCTTGCCGGTCCGCGGACACAAGGGGAGCCGGCGGCTGTGTAGCAGCTGATACTCACCCTGCATAGCGGTCCCTGTCGGCGCGGCGGCTTCATCCAGATTCCAGCGCTGAGCTGTCAAGTGTACCGCTCATTTAAGGTCATGAATATGGATGCCACTCCTCTCCCATAGGCGTGGCGTCCATATTCATGCACCTTAATGAGTGGTAGCACGTGACCGTTCCGCACAGGAAGAAGCTGAAGCGCCGCAAGATGCAGGAAGGGAAGTTCAGTGACGGGAGGGAAGTTCAGCGACGTGAGGGTAAGTATGATGGGGGAGGTTGGGGGAGCCAAGCAGAGCCATATATACAAGGGAGGGAGAGTGGGAGCGGAGCCATATATACAAGGGAGGCTGGGAGAGTGGAAGCAGAGCCATAAATACAAGGGAGGGAGAGTGGAAGCGGAGTCATATATACAAGGGAGGGAGAGTGGAAGCAGAGCCATATATACAAGGGAGGGAGAGTGGGAGCAGTGACATATATACAAGGGAGGGAGAGTGGGAGCAGAGCCAGATATACATGGGAGGGAGAGTGGGAGCAGGGCCATATATACAATACAAGGGAGGGAGAGTGGGAGCAGAGTCATATATACAAGGGAAATCCTTAAGGATATAAAGTTATTCTCGGGCTTACTGTGCGCTGCTTGACCGGAATGAAATCACCACAATATGAGAAATTTGACCATTTATTTCCCTACGCGTTTCAAAGTGTGAACCACTTCTTCTTCAGGGGTTGACATCAAGAAGAAGTGCACAGTAAGCCCGAGAATAACTTTATATCCTTAAGGATTTGCATTGGAGGTCACGCAGTGGACCTTCGGGCGTGCAGCAAGCTGACGGCGAGTTTATATGCCTATACCTCTCCTGGAAAGGGTGAGTAGACTTTTTTCATATCTATTCCATTTATCACCAGATAAGACCCTATTGCGCTCTTTTGTTTCCTAGTTTCATTATATATACAAGGGAGGGAGAGTGGGAGCAGAGTCATATATACAAGGGAGGGAGAGTGGGAGCAGAGCCATATATACAATACAAGGGAGGGACAATGGGAGCAGAGCCATATATATAAGGGAGGGAGAGTGGGAGCAGAGCCATATATACAATACAAGGGAGGGACAGTGGGAGCAGAGCCATATATACAATACAAGGGAGGGACAGTGGGAGCAGAGCCATATATACAAGGGAGGGAGAGTGGGAGCAGAGCCATATATACAAGGGAAGGAGAGTGGGAGCAGAGCCATATATACAATACAAGGGAGGGTCAGTGGGAGCAGAGCCATATATACAAGGGAGGGAGAGTGGTGCAGAACCATATATACAAGGGAGGGAGAGTGGAAGCAGAGCCATATAAACAAGGGAGGGAGAGTGGGAGCAGAGCCATGTATACAGGATGGGAGAGTGGGAGCAGAGCCATGTATACAGGATGGGAGAGTGGGAGCAGAGCCATGTATACAGGATGGGAGAGTGGGAGCAGAGCCATGTATACAGGATGGGAGAGTGGGAGCAGAGCCATGTATACAGGATGGGAGAGTGGGAGCAGAGCCATGTATACGGGATGGGAGAGTGGGAGCAGTGCCATGTATACAGTATGGGAGGGTGGGAGCGGAGCCATGTATACAGGATGGGAGCAGAGCCATGTATACAGGATGGGAGAGTGGGAGCAGAGCCATGTATACAAGGATGGGACAGGGGAGCCATGCATACAACAGGGGAAGCCACACAGAGCTGGACAGGACGGGGGGAACCACACATACATTTTCTGATGATTAGAAAATAATCAGCATGTACAGTACTCCAGTACAATTTTTCTTAAGTGCTCAATGCTCCATTTCCTTGATTGTTCCAATCATCATTAGCAGTGACGGTCATCAGTAGAAGTAGCCCAGTGCTCCCACTGAAACAGAGAAACAAACAAGCCAGGTGCTCCCACTCATTCAAAACCTATGGTGAGTTGAGTCACATTATAAATGTTATAATTAAATGATAAGTATGCACTGCTAAACTACAACCACGTCCATAGCCCCGCCCCCTTATGACCAAAGCCCCGCCCCTGTCACACCTCCATCCCCGCCCTGTCGGGCCATGAAAGAATGGTCTTGCTTGAAGCCGGTCCCTGGTGCAAAAAAGGTTGGGGACCACTGGTGTAGGGGATCCGGGGCCCTGTTGGAAAAAAATGTACACTATGATTTCGCAGCCTATGCTGAATTTCTGTGCCTGCTGTATTGGGCCCGCCTCCCTGCCTGCAGCCAGTCACAGAGTGTATTGCTTCAGACTAGTTCAGTCCCGCCCCTTCCCTGAGCCCTTGCTGTCTATTAGCTCTCTGCAGAGCTGCCTGCCTCATGGACCTCTAGGAAATGTAGTTCCTGGAGGGGTGTGTCTGTGAGGGGGTGTGTCTTTAAGGGTGCCCCGTTTAAAAGTTTGCTATGGGGCCCAATCAGTTCCAGTTACGCCCCTGCATCCATGTGTTACTATCTGATAGACACAGTCCAATTTTTTTCCTCAGTTAAAGGGAATAGGTCAGCATGAACCAGAGCCTGGCTGATTGCAACCAGATATTTTATTCTATGAAACGCTCCGGCATTTCAGAGAAAATATACTATGACCAGGGGCTATGGGTGAATATGAGACTAGTCCGGC